>NC_092039.1:114540623-115183108 GCF_003086295.3 Arachis hypogaea | reverse complement strand
ATGCAAACTATCCTCAATTTTTAAAACATCATATCTTTAACCATATCTTCTCAAATTAATTTCATCAATCTTTTTGATTTCTATTCAAAATCCTTTTCAAAAATCACTTGATTTCTTTCCACTTTCATTTTCGAAAATCAAGTAGTGTTTTCAAAAATGTTTTCAAAATCTTTTACTTAATTTTCGAAAATTATTTCCCTTCTTCTCACATCCTTCTATTTATGGACTAACACTATCCCTCAATACAAAATTCGAACTCCATCTTCTTTGATAAGTTCGAATTTTCTACTTCTGTCTTCTACTCTTTTTTTTTCCTCTGACACTTCAAGGAATCTCTATACTGTGACATAGAGGATTCCACATTTTCTGTTCTCTTTCTTATGAGCAGGAGCAAAGACAAAAGCATTCTTGTTGAGGCTGACCCTGAACTGAAAGGACCTTGAAGAGAAAGCTAGAGAAGCCAAAGCACAACTCTCTTTAGAGACTTGACCGAATTCTTCAAAGAAGAAGAACACATGGCAGCCGAAACAACAACAATGCCAACAATGCAAGGAAGGTGCTGGGTGACTTTACTGCACCTACTCCCGACTTCTATGGAGAAGCATCTCTATCCCTGCCATTGGAGCAAACAACTTTGAGCTTAAGCCTCAATTAGTTTCTCTAATGCAACAGAATTGCAAGTTCCATGGACTTCCATTGGAAGATCCTCATCAGTTTTTAGCTGAGTTCTTGCAAATCTGTGACACTGTCAAGACTAATGGGGTTGACCCTGAGGTCTACAGACTTATGCTATTCCCTTTTGCTGTAAGAGACAGAGCTAGAACATGGTTGGACTCTCAACCTAAAGAAAGCCTGGACTCTTGGGAAAAGCTAGTCAATGCCTTCTTGGCAAAGTTCTTTCCACCTCAAAAATTGAGTAAGCTTAGAGTGGAAGTCCAAACCTTCAGACAGAAGGAAGGAGAATCCCTCTATGAAGCTTGGGAAAGATACCAACAATTAATCAGAAAGTGTCCTTCTGATATGCTTTCTGAATGGAGCATCATAGGTATTTTCTATGATGGTCTCTCTGAACTATCTAAGATGTCTTTGGATAGCTCTGCAGGAGGATCTCTTCATCTGAAGAAGACGCCTACTGAAGCTCAAGAACTGATTGAAATGGTTGCAAATAACCAATTCAGGTACACTTCTGAAAGAAATCCTGTGAACAATGGGACTAGTCAGAAGAAAGGAGTTCTTGAGATTGACACTCTGAATGCCATATTGGCTCAGAATAAAATATTGACTCAACAAGTCAATATGATTTCTCAAAGTCTGTCTGGAATGCAAAATGCACCAAGCAGTACTAAGGAAGCTTCGTCTGAGGAAGAAGCTTATGATCCTGAGAACCCTTCAATGGAAGAGGTGAATTACATGGGAGAACCCTATGGAAACACCTATAATCTTTCATGGAGAAATCATCCAAATTTCTCATGGAAGGATCAACAGAGACCTCAACAAGGTTTCAATAACAATAATGGTGGAAGAAACAGGTTTAGCAATAGCAAGCCTTTTCCATCATCTTCTCAGCAACAGACAGAGAGTTCTAAGCAGAATACCTCTGACTTAGCAACTATGGTCTCTGATCTAATCAAAACCACACAAAGTTTCATGACTAAAACAAGGTCCTCCATCAGAAATTTGGAAGGACAAGTGGGTCAGCTGAGCAAGAAGATTACTGAACTCCCTCCTAGTACTCTCCCAAGAAATACAGAAGAAAATCCAAAAGGAGAGTGCAAGGCCATCAACATGGCCGAATTTTGGGAAGGAGAAAGGGCAGTGAACGCCACTGAGGAAGGCCTCACTGGACGTCCACTGACCTCCAATGAGTTCCCCAATGAGGAACCATGGGAATCTGAGGCTCAAAATGAGACCATAGAGATTCCATTGGACTTACTTCTGCCATTCATGAGCTCTGATGAGTATTCTTCCTCTGAAGAGGATGAGTATGTCACTGAAGAGCAAGTTGCTAAATACCTTGGAGCAATCATGAAGCTGAATGACAAGTTATTTGGAAATGAGACTTGGGAGGATGAACCTCCTTTGCTCACCAAGGAACTGGATAACTTGTCTAGGCAGAAACTGCCTCAAAAGAGACAGGATCCTGGGAAGTTTTCAATACCTTGTACCATAGGAACCATGACCTTCAAGAAGGCCTTGTGTGACTTAGGGTCAAGTGTAAACCTCATGCCTCTCTCTGTAATGAAGAAGTTAGGGATCTCTGAGGTACAAGCTGCAAAAATCTCACTAGAGATGGCAGACAATTCAAGAAAACAAGCCCATGGACTTGTAGAGGATGTTCTGGTTAAAGTTGAAGACCATTACATCCCTACTGATTTCATAGTCCTAGAGACTAGGAAGTGTATGGATGAATCCATCATCCTTGGCAGACCCTTCCTAGCCACAGCAAGGGCTGTGATTGATGTTGATAGAGGAGAGTTGATCATTCAAGTGAATGAAGAATCCTTGGTGTTTAAGGCCCAAGGATATCCCTCTGTCATCATGGAGAGGAAGCATGAAGAGCTTCCCTCAAAACAGAGCCAAACAGAGCCCCCACAGTCAAACTCTAAGTTTGGTGTTGGGAGGCCACAACCAAACTCTAAGTTTGGTGTTGAACCCCCACATTCAAACTCTAAGTTTGGTGTTGGGAGGTTCCAACATGGCTCTGAGTATCTGTGAGGCTCCATGAGAGTCCTCTGTCAAGCTACTGACATTAAAGAAGCGCTTGTTGGGAGGCAACCCAATGTTATATTTTATCTATTTTATTTTGTTATTTTCTCTTTTTTGTAGGTTGATGATCATGAGAAGTCACAAAATCAATGAAAAAAAGCAAAAACAGAATGAAAAACAGGAAGAAAAACAGCACACCCTGGAGGACGCACCTACTGGCGTTTAAATGCCAGAAAGGGGCAAGAAGCTGGCGTTAAACGCCAGAAATGGGCACCAGCCCGGCGTTTAACGCCAGAAATGGCTAAAAACGTGATTTTGTTTGCCATTTGGTGCAGGGATGACTTTTCTTTGACACCTCAGGATCTGTGGACCCCACAGGATCCCCACCTACCCTACCACTCTCTCTCTCTTCTTCACCCATTCACCAATCACCTCCACACCTCTTCCCAAAAAACCCTTCACCTATCAAATCCCATCTTTCTCTTCACCACTCACATCCATCCTTCATAAAACCCCACCTACCTCACCATTCAAATTCAAACCACTTTCCCACCCAAACCCACCCTCAAATGGCCGAACCCTCCCATCCCCCTCTCCTATATATACCCTCCTTCACTCCTTCATTTTCACACAACATACACACCACTTCTCCCCTTCTTGGCCGAAAACAAAAGCCATTCCCTTTCTCCTCCTTTCTTCTTCTTCTCCTCTCTTCTTCCTTCTTTTGCTCGAGGACGAGCAAACATTTTAAGTTTGGTGTGGTAAAAGCATTGCTTTTTGTTTTTCCATAACCATTTATGGCATCCAAGGCCGGAGAAACCTCTAGAAAGAGGAAAGGGAAGGCAAAAGCTTCCACCTCCGAGTCATGGGAGATGGAAAGATTCATCTCAAGGGTGCATCAAGACCACTTCTATGAAGTTGTGGCCTTGAAAAAGGTGATCCCCGAGGTCCCTTTTTTACTCAAAAAGGGTGAATATCCGGAGATCCAACATGAGATCCGAAGAAGAGGTTGGGAAGTTCTTACCAACCCCATTCAACAAGTCGGAATCTTGATGGTTCAAGAGTTCTATGCCAATGCATGGATCACCAAGAACCATGATCAAAGTGTGAACCCGGATCCAAAGAATTATCTTACTATGGTTCGGGGGAAATACTTGGATTTTAGTCCGGAAAGTGTAAGGTTGGCATTCAACTTGCCTATGATGCAAGGAGATGAACATCCGTACACTAGAAGGGTCAACTTTGATCAAAGATTGGACCAAGTCCTCACAATCATATGTGAAGAGGGCGCCCAATGGAAGAGAGATTCAAGAGGGAAGCCGGTTCAATTGAGAAGGCATGACCTCAAACCCGTGGCTAGAGGATGGTTGGAGTTTATCCAACGCTCAATCATTCCCACTAGCAACCGGTCCGAAGTTACCATAGACCGGGCTATCATGATCCATAGCATCATGATTGGAGAAGAAATAGAAGTTCATGAGGTTATAGCCCAAGAACTCTATAAGGTGGCGGACAAGTCCTCTACCTTGGCAAGGTTAGCCTTTCCTCATCTCATTTGTCACCTCTGTTATTCAGTTGGAGTTGACATAGAGGGAGACATCCCCATTGATGAGGACAAGCCCATCACTAAGAAGAGGATGGAGCACACAAGAGACCCCACTCATCATGAGATCCCTGAGATACCTCAAGGGATGCACTTTCCTCCACAAAACTATTGGGAGCAACTAAACACCTCCCTAGGAGAATTGAGTTCCAACATGGGACAACTAAGGGTGGAGCATCAAGAACACTCCATCACCCTCCATGAAATTAGAGAAGATCAAAGAATCATGAGAGAGGAGCAACAAAGACAAGGAAGAGACATTGAGGAGCTCAAGTACTCCATAGGATCTTCAAGAGGAAGAAAGAGCCGCCATCACTAAGGTGGACCCGTTCCTTAATTTCCTTGTTCTTTATTTGTCTGTTTTTCGAATTTTAGTGCTTATGTTTATCTATGTTTGTGTCTTGTGATCATTAGTGTCTTAGTGTCTATGCCTTAAAGTTATGAATGTCCTATGAATCCATCACCTTTCTTGAATAAAAAAAAAAGTGCTTAATTGAAAAAGATGAGAATTGCATGAATTTTGAATTTTATAACAGTTTAATTATTTTGATGTGGTGGCAATACTTTTGTTCTCTGAATGTATGCTTAAACAGTGCATATGTCTTTTGAATTTGTGATTCATGAATGTTGGCTCTTGAAAGAATGATGAAAAAGGAGACATGTTACTGAGGATCTGAAAAATCATTAAAATGATTCTTGAAGCAAGAAAAAGCAATGAAAAAAAAGAGAGAAAAACGAAAAAAAAAAAGAGAAAAGAAAGAAAAGAAAGAAATAAAGTTGTGATCCAAGGCAATAAGAGTGTGCTTAAGAACCCTGGACACCTCTAATTGGGGACTCTAGCAAAGCTGAGTCACAATCTGAAAAGGTTCACCCAATTATGTGTCTGTGGCATGTATGTATCCGGTGGTAATACTGGAAGACAGAGTGCTTTGGGCCACAGCCAAGACTCAATAAGTAGCTATGTTCAAGAATTATCATACTTAACTAGGAGAATCAATAACACTATCTGGATTCTAAGTTCCTAAAGAAGCCAACCATTCTGAATTTCAAAGGATAGAGTGAGATGCCAAAACTGTTCAGAGGCAAAAAGCTAAAAGCCCCGCTCATCTAGTTAATACTGATCTTCATAGATGTTTTTGGAATTCATTGCATATTCTCTTCTTTTTATCTTATTTGATTTTCAGTTGCTTGAGGACAAGCAACAATTTAAGTTTGGTGTTGTGATGAGCGGATAATTTGTACGCTTTTTGGCATTGTTTTTAGTATGTTTTTAGTATGATCTAGTTAGTTTTTAGTATATTTTTATTAGTTTTTAGTTAAAATTCACTTTTCTGGACTTTACTATGAGTTTGTGTGTTTTTCTGTGATTTCAGGTATTTTCTGGCTGAAATTGAGGGACCTGAGCAAAAATCTGATTCAGAGGCTGAAAAGGACTGCAGATGCTGTTGGATTCTGACCTCCCTGCACTCAAAGTGGATTTTCTGGAACTACAGAAGCCCAATTGGCGCGCTCTCAACGGCGTTGGAAAGTAGACATCCTGAGCTTTCCAGCAATATATGATAGTCCATACTTTGCCCAAGATTTCATGGCCCAAACCGGCGTTCAAAGTCACCCTCAGGAATTCCAGCGTTAAACGCCGGAACTGGCACCAAAATGGGAGTTAAACGCCCAAACTGGCATAAAGGCTGGCGTTTAACTCCAAGAGGAGTCTCTACACGAAAATGCTTCATTGCTCAGCCCAAGCACACACCAAGTGGGCCCGGAAGTGGATTTTTATGTCTTTTACTCATCTCTGTACACCCTAGGCTACTAGTTTTCTATAAGTAGGACCTTTTACTATTGAATCTTGGAATCTTTGGATCTTTGGAATCTTTTTCTTTAGATCTTTTGATCACTTTGGGAGGCTGGCCATTCGGCCATGCCTAGACCCTGTACTTATGTATTTTCAACGGTGGAGTTTCTACACACCATAGATTAAGGTGTGGAGCTCTGCTGTACCTCGAGTATTTATGCAATTACTATTGTTCTTCTATTCAATTCCGCTTGTTCTTGTTCTAAGATATCACTTGTTCTTCAACTTGATGAATGTGATGATCCGTGACACTCATCATCATTCTCACCTATGAACGTGTGACTGACAACCACCTCCGTTCTACCTTCGATTGGGTGAATATCTCTTGGATTCCTGATTGCACGATGCATGGTTGATCGCCTGACAACCGAGTGCTCGCCTGACAACCGAGCCAACCATTCCGTGAGATCAGAGTCTTCGTGGTATAGGCTAGAACTGATGGCGGCATTCAAGAGAATCTGGAAGGTCTAACCTTGTCTGTGGTATTCTGAGTAGGATTCAATGATTGAATGACTGTGACGTGCTTCAAACTCCTAGCAGGCGGGGCGTTAGTGACAGACGCAAAAGAATCGCTGGATTCTATTCCGGCCTGACCGAGAACCGACAGATGATTAGCCATGCTGTGACAGAGCATAGGAACATTTTCACTGAGAGGATGGGAGGTAGCCACTGACAACGGTGAAACCCTACATAAGCTTGCCATGGAAAGGAGTAAGAAGGATTGGATGAAGACAGTAGGAAAGCAGAGAGACAAAAGGGAAGGCATCTTCATGCGCTTATCTGAAGTTCCTACCAATGAATTACATAAGTATCTCTATCTTTACCTTTATGTTTATTTCGTTCATCACCATATCCATTTGAGTTTGCCTGACTAAGATTTACAAGATGACCATAGCTTGCTTCATACTAACAATCTCCGTGGGATCGACCCTTACTCGCGTAAGGTTTATTACTTGGACGACCCAGTGCACTTGCTGGTTAGTTGTGCGAAGTTGTGTAATGCCATGGTACTGAGCTACCAAGTTTTTGGGGTTCATGACCGGGGATTATGAGAGTTGTGAAAAGTATTGTTCACAATTTCGCGCACCACCTCCCTTGCTCATTCATGAACTAGATACTTGGATTCAGAAAACTCTACCTCAAAAGAAACAAGATCCTGGCAAGTTCCTAATACCTTGTACCATAGGCACCATGACCTTTGAAAAGGCTCTATGTGATCTGGGGTCAGGGATAAATCTTATGCCACTCTCTGTAATGGAGAAGCTGGGGATCATTGAGGTACAACCTGCCTTGTTCTCATTGCAATTGGCAGATAAGTCCTTGAGATAAGCTTATCGAATAGTAGAGGACGTGCTAGTAAAGGTTGAAGGCCTTTACATCCCTGCTGATTTCATAATCTTAGACACTAGGAAGGAAGAGGATGATTGCATCATCCTTGGAAGACCTTTCCTAGCCACAGCAGAAGCTGTAATAGATGTCAACAGAGGTGAGTTAGTCCTTCAATTGAATGGGGACTACCTTGTGTTTAAGGCACATGGCCATCCCTCTGTGACAAAAGAGAGTAAGCATGAAGAGCTTCTCTCAGTTCAGAGTCAAGAGGAGCCCACACAGTCAAACTCTAAGTTTGGTGTTGTGAGGCCACAACCAAACTCTAAGTTTGGTGTTAAGACCCCATATCCAAACTCTAAGTTTGGTGTTGGCAACTATACAACATTGACCTGATCACCTTGTGGCTCCATGAGAGCCACTGTCAAGCTATTGACATTAAAGAAGCGCTTGTTGGGAGGCAACCCAATTTTATTTATCTAATTTTATTTTATTTTGTTTTAGTGTTATTCTTGTGTTTAATTAGGTACATGATCATGAGGAGTCACGAAAAAATAAAAAAAAAAATTAAAAACAGAGTCAAAAACAGAAGAAAAAAATTTTTCACCCTGGAGGACGCACGGGCTGGCGTTCAACGCTAGTAAGGTGCATCTGGCCGGCGTTCAACGCCAGAACAGAGCACCATTCTGGCGCTGAATGCCAGAAATAAGCAACATTCTGGCGCTGAACGCCAGGAATGTGCCCAGAGAGGAAAAACTGGCGCTGAACGCCAGTAACAAGCATCAAACTGGCGTTCAACGCCAGAAACATGCTTTACATGGGCGTTGAACGCCCAGAATGTGCACCAATGGGCGTTTAAACGCCAGAATGGTGTGCCAAGGCATTTTACATGCCTATTTGGTGCAGGGATGGAATTCCTTGACACCTCAGGATCTGTGAACCTCACAGGATCCCCACCTACCTCGCCCTCTCTCACTCCATTCATGGTCATCCCTTATGTTTTTCATTCACCACCTACATCTATCCACTCTTCCCCATACACCCCAACTTCTCTTTCCCACCTAATCCCACCCATATAGCCGAATCCATCTCCCCTCACTCACCTCCATCTTCTTCTTCTTCTCTTCTTTCTTTTCTTGCTCGAGGGCGAGCAATATTTTAAGTTTGGTGTGGTAAAAGCATAGCTTTTTTGCTTTTCCATTACCATTAATGGCACCTAAGGCCAGAGATGGAAAATATAAGCCGTCATAGCTCAGTGGTATAACATGTGGCTGCAAATCAAGAGACCCCTGAGATACCTCAGGGGATAAGTTGTCCTCCACACAAATATTGGAAGCAACTAAGGGTAGAAACACCAAAATTATTAGGAATCATTCAACAGAAACAAGGAAGAGACATAGAGGAGCTCAAAAAGCACCATTGGACCTTCAAGAAGGCGCCACCCTCACTCAGGTGGATTCATTCCTTGTTCTTTATTTCTTTCTGTTTTCGGTTTTTAATATTATGTTTATCTATGTTTTGTGTCTCTACTTCATGATCATTAGTATGTAACCATGCCTTAAAGCTATGAATAAATCCATTAGTCCTTCACCTCTCTTAAATGAAAAATGTTTTAATTCAAAAGAACTAGAAGTACATGAATTTCGAAATTTTCATTGAATTTAATTTAATAATATTGATGTGGTGACAATACTTTTTGTTTTCTGAATGAATGCTTGAACAGTGCATATGTCATTTGATATTGTTGTTTATGAGTGTTAAAATTGTTGGCTCTTGAAAGAATGATGAACAAAGAGAAATGTTATTGATGATCTGAAAAAAATCATGAAATTGATTCTTGAAGTAAGAAAAAGCAGTGAAAAAGGAAGCTTGCGAAAAAAAAATGGCGAAAAAAAAAGAAAAAGAAAAAGCAAGCAGAAAAAGCCAATAGCCCTTAAAACCAAAAGGCAAGGGTAGCAAGGATCCAAGGCTTTGAGCATTAATGGATAGGAGGGCCCAAGGAAATAAAATCCAGGCCTAAGCGGCTAAATCAAGCTGTCCCTAACCATGTGCTTGTGTCATGAAGGTCCAAGTGAAAAGCTTGAGACTGAGTGGTTAAAGTCGTGATCCAAAGCAAAAGAGTGTGCTTAAGAGCTCTGGACACCTCTAACTGGGGACTTTAGCAAAGCTAAGTCACAATCTGAAAAGGTTCACCCAGTTATGTGTCTGTGGCATTTGTGTATCCGGTGGTAATACTGGAAAACAAAATGCTTAGGGCCACGGCCAAGACTCATAAGTAGCTGTGTTCAAGAATCAACATGCTTAACTAGGAAAGTCAATAACACTATCCAAAATTCTAAGTTCCCAGAGACGCCAATCACTCTAAACTACAAAGGAAAAAGTGAGATGCCAAAACTGTTCAGAGGCAAAAAGCTACAAGTCCCGCTCATCTAGTTAAATTAATATTCATTGATATTTTGGACTTTATAGTATATTCTATTCTTTTTATCCTAATTGATTTTCAGTTGCTTGGGGACAAGCAACAATTTAAGTTTGGTGTTGTGATGAGCGGATAATTTATACGCTTTTTGGCATTGTTTTTAGATAGTTTTTAGTAAGTTTAAGCTACTTTTAGGGATGTTTTCATTAGTTTTTATGATAAATTCACATTTCTGGACTTTACTATGAGTTTGTGTGTTTTTCTATGATTTCAGGTAAATTCTGGCTGAAATTGAAGGACTTGAGCAAAACTCTGAAAAAGGCTGACAAAAGGACTGCTGATGCTGTCAGAATCTGACCTCCCTGCACTCGAAATGAATTTTCTGGAGCTACAGAACTCCAATTGGCGCGCTCTCAACGGCGTTGGAAAGTAGACATCCAGGGCTTTCCAGCAATATATAATAGTCCATACTTTATTCGAAGAAAGACGACGTAACTTGGCGTTGAACGCCAAGTACACGCTGCTGTCTGGAGTTAAACGCCAGAAAAACGTCATGATCCGGAGTTGAACGCCCAAAACACGTCATAACTCAGAGTTCAACTCCAAGAGAAGCCTCAGCTCGTGGATTGATCAAGCTCAGCCCAAGCATACACCAAGTGGGCCCCAGAAGTGAATTTATGCATCAATTACTTACTCATGTAAACCCTAGTAGCTAGTCTAGTATAAATAGGATAAGTTACTATTGTATTAGACATCTTTGGTCTCAGTTTTATATTATTCTTCATCTTAGGAGACTATTGATCACGTTAGGGGGGCTGGCCATTCGGCCATGCCTGAACCTCTTTCACTTATGTATTTTCAACGGTGGAGTTTCTGCACACCATAGATTAAGGGTGTGGAGCTCTGCTGTACCTCAAGTATTAATGCAATTCCATTGTCTTTTATTCAATTCTCTTTTATTCTTATTCCAAGATATTCATTCGTACCCAAGAACATGATGAATGTGATGATAAATAACCCTCATTATCATTCTCACTTATGAACGCGCGTGATTGACAACCACTTCCGTTCTACATGCAACAAGAGCTTGAATGTGTATCTCTTAGATTCCCCAACAGAATCTTCGTGGTATAAGTTAGATAGATGGCGGCATTCATGAGGATCCGGAAGGTCTAAACCTTGTCTGTGGTATTCCGAGTAGGACTCTATGATTGAATGACTGTGACGAGTTTCAAACTCCTGAAGGCTGGGCGTGATGACAAGCGCAAAAGAATCAAGGGATTCTATTCCAACCTGATTGAGAACCGACAGATGATTAGCCGTGCTGTGACAGAGCATAGGAACGTTTTCACTGAGAGGATGGGATGTAGCCACTGACAACGGTGATGCCCTACATACAGCTTGCCATGGAAAGGAGTAAGAAGGATTGAGTTGAAGCAGTGGGAGAGCAGGCGTCCTTGAGCCATACAGTATCTCCATATACTTATCTGAAATTCCTACCAATGAATCTACATAAGTATTCTATCCCTTTTATTATTTATTTTCTTATTTCTATTTTCGAAAACCCATAAACAAATTTAATCTGCCTAACTGAGATTTACAAGGTAACCATAGCTTGCTTCATACCAACAATCTCTGTGGGATCGACCCTTACTCACGTAAGGTATTACTTGGATGACCCAGTACACTTGCTGGTTAAGTTGAACGGAGTTGTGAACTATGGTATTGGCACCAAGTTTTTGGCGCCATTACCAGGGAATGAAAAGCAATGAATTTTGCAAGATGGAATAACAATTGAATCACAATTTCGTCCACCAACCACCTCAATGCACACCATCTCCACAATCTTATCAAGAGGAACCACCTTCCTATTATGAACCCTCTCTCCAAAATGATGAACCTTCTTATCCGTCACAAGCCCCAATAGACGATTCTCTCACTTTGTTACTTCAAGGACAAGAGGCCATGAAGCGGGATACACTTGAATTTGTAACTAACTTGACCAAGGTAGTGTCTACCTTAACCTACCGATGTTTGAATGCTCAAGGTACTTCCATGAGCCCATGTGAAAAGTCAAAAGAAGAACAAAGCATGAAGGAGAAATTGGAAAGTTTGGTGGAAACGGAGGAGTCGAATTTTGTGTTGGAACAATTGGAGGAGCCTATGATCATTGAAGAAAAGGAAGAAGTGGTTAAAGATCTAGGGGATGTTGAAAGTCCATGGGAATGTAGCATCATGGAGCACTTTCCCAAGAAGCTTGATATTGATGTTGAGGAGGGTGCGCAACCTCCAAGGCATGTCATAGTTGAAGACTTGGAAGAAGCTTATCAAGAGATGGATTCAATCATGGATGAATTTCTCTCTACAATGGAATCCTCTCCCATTGGACATGAAGTCGAAACTATAAAAGAGTGTGCACAACCTCCTAAGGATAACGAAAATGGCAGGGTGTATATTGAAATTGAAGAATATGAAGCGGTTGATCAAGAGATGAATTCATTCATCGATGAATTCCTATCCAAAGTTGAATCACCTCCCATTAAACAATATGTCAACACCAAGCCATGTAACAAAGGGGAAAAGGTTGAAATTGAAGAAGCTTGTGAAGAGGTGGAAACAATCAATGAAGAGCACAAGGAAGTGGATCTTGCATTGTCTAAGTGTGGGGAAGCCTTCCTTCCCAAGTTACCATCCATCACAACATTTAAGTGGGTAAAATCTCTATCTCTAAGCTTTAATTTCTCACTTGAATATGGTTTGGTTGAAAATGATGGTCAACTTAGAACTCTTTGTGGAATTAAAAGTGGAAATGAGTTGTGTAGTGGTTGGAAAGTTGGTGTTAAGCTTATCAAGGTCAAGGCCTCAAGGTATAGGGATGATGTTGGGACAAATATCACCTTGTATGGATCTAGAAGGAAGCATTGGTGGAGTAAAGAGAATTCTGTGTGTCCACCACATTTATGTCAACCACCCATCCGACAAAATCATGAAACTCAACTAACGGATGGATGCGAAAATAAGATATGGGATCCCGGTTCGCTATGTGAAGACCAAATATGGGGACTCGTATTTTGGGTAGAACTCTGCCCAAGCTTAATAAAAATGGTTGGAAATTCTGTCAACCAATTGAAGAGCAAAGATCCTTGGAGATTCAAGGATGAGTACAAACATAAGCCACCATGACAACAAGCATCTCAAAATGTCCAACTTAAGGACTCAAACTAAAAGTGCTAGGTGGGAGACACCCCACCATGGTAAACTCTTTCCAATCTTTTAAATTTACTTAATAAGTGATTTGAGTTACCATTGTAGGTAGATGTTTCATACAAATTTGTTTGTCCAACTTAATTGTTAGCTTGGTCACATGCATGTTGTGTTTAGTAATAGATGAATAATATCAAAATTGCATTTTTGTGAACTGTATGATGGTTGAGTGAATAAGAGTTGTGAACACTAAGGGGAGCACCCAGCAATCTATTTTCTGAAGAAAAAAAAAGGGGGGGTGGACGCACGCGCACCATGTACGCGCGCGCGTCCCTGTGTGGATGCACCACGAGCCACACTCCCGAGAGTTGGGCTTCCCTTGGGCAAACATTATGCCTTGAGCCCAACACGATCCACGCGAACGCGCACTCCGTGCGTGCGCGCCGTTTTTAAGAACATGGACGTTCACGCGGACGCGCACCTGCCGCGTCCGTGCCGATTTGCTGCTGCAATTGATTGAGCCAAACCCCAGAGAGTTGAGCCATTTCTGGGCTAGCCTTAAGTCCCAGGCCCAACTCGGTCTGCGCGAGCGCACGCATCACGCTAACGCGCCATTTCATAATTGGGCAATGTACGCGTACGCGCACTTGTCGCGCGCGCATCCATGCGTGCTGCCATCACTCTAAGCCACAGACCCGAGAGTTAGGCATGCCTCAAGCCCGTTTTAAGCCTCAGGCCCAATCTAATGTACGCGTGCGCGCACTGTACGCGCACGCGCCCTTACCTATTCTGCCACCCACGCTAGAGCGCACTGCACGCTCACGCGTGGACCTCCAATTTTTCTCACTGCGCGCGGACGCGTACATGCTGCGTGCGCGCCGATCTGATTGCACAACTTCCAGGCCATTCTCCAGAGAGTTAGGCCTGAGTTGGGCCAACTCTAAGCCCCTAGCCCAACCCCATGCCCGCGTGCGCACACTGTACGCGCACGCGTCCCTTCCTATTTTGCTCATCCACGCTCAGGCGCGTTGTACGCGCACGCGTAGGTCCCAAGTTTCATCAATCGACGCGGACGCGCAAGTGGCGCGCGCGCGTCGATTCAAAATATGGGATAACCCTAAGACGCGAAGGGCGTTGCGCCGCAGCGCACTTCTCCCCCTCCACAATTTCATCTTCTTCATCTCCTCTCTTCCCCAACCGCCGTCGCAGCAGCAGCGCCGGCCGCCGCCGCACAACCTACCTCCGTCACCACCCTTGGCCATCATTTCTCTTCCCCTTTCACCACCATCCGTCCTCTCTCTCCTCCACTCACCTCTTTTCTTCCCCCTTCGGCCACATCACCGTGACCAATCCCTCCGCCGCCACCCCGTCATCACTGCCGGCGGCTCATTCCCTCTCTCCCCTTCCTGCATATTCTCCTCCCATTCTCCTTTTTCATCACCACCGTCCCTCCTCCCCTCAGTTTTTCATTCTTCCGGCCGAACCACCGCGCCGGCAGTCTTCACCGCCACCGTTCACGGCGGCGCAGCTCCTGGCGCCATTCCCCCCCAGTTTCCTTTCCATTCTTAGTTCTTCTCTGCTCCCAGGTTCCTGCTCCATTTCTGTTATTTTTCTGTTTTTCCTTTTTATTGTTCATTTATGCGAGTTACTGTATTGCTTGTTAGTTAGTTTGAATTCTGATTTTGTATGTTAGGTTAGATAGAAATAATTGCGGTTAGGTAGCTAGGGCTGGATAGAGGATTCTAGGCCTGATAAGTGCTCCGTTCGTGCATAATTGCTGTCTGCGTATTTGGATGTTGTATGCTGATTTTGGACTGTTTTTATGCATTTCTTGCTGCCTGAATACTATACCATTGTTGCTGTACTTACTTGATGTTGTTTTCTATGCTAATTGTGATAATTTGCTATCCGGGAACGTCCAATTTTAAGCCGGAATGCTGCCCGATTTTCCCGGAAATTAGTTTCATTTTTATCTTTATTTCAAATTTGGGCAACTTTCTATTTCCTTTTTACTTCCCGGATCTGCACAATCTTTGTGAACATGAACCACAATCTTTTCTTTTTAATTGCGCAAAAATGTCGTCATCTTCCTAACCTACTTTTCTAACTCCCTAACTTCTTTAACCAATTATCTTCCACTCCTCTTTAACATTCTTTAACCATTCTTTTACACTTTGATGACATTATTGCCTTTTGAATAAGTATTGTTGTCCTAATGAGGATTATATCTTTTGGTTCATTTGTTCACCTATGGTTTACTTGTTCACTTTTGCATATTCATTGCCACATCATGATTGTTCTTTGATAATTGTATCCTGAACATGCCTTCTTTGTTATATTCTAAATGTTTTTTCAGGATGTCGGACAAAGGCAAAGCCATAGCCACTGCCTCCAAGAAAAGAAAACACTCTACCCCCTCCATTCCTTCCATCTACAAGAATTATGCCAAGAACCCGTTAAATGATGTGGACAAGGAAAATCAGCAGTTACCTTCTACCAATCCAGACAAATTCCCTAACCTTTACTGTGAGCTTCGATTTTCCAAATATCGAACAACAAAGCTGAACATTGAGAAAAAGTTGCTCCTCCCCACTGATGTGAGACGGTCTGTTACCGGTCGGATCCTTGAGTTGGGTATTGACTTTGTTGACCGGGATTTGGGTGATATCAATGTATCTTAGGTGAAGGAATTCTACTGCAACTTCTTCCGTCCCACATTGGATTCGGTTCAGGTGCGGGGTAGAGAGATTATGATCACTGAGACTGCTATTGAGGAGGCGCTACAGTGCCGGCACATCCCGGATGAGCTGTGTGCCCATCAGCAGGCTGAGTTGGCCATACATAGCATGACTTTTGATTATGAGGCACTCAGGACTGTTATTGGGTTACCAGATGCCACATGGGTTATGGATGCAAACAACACCAAGCCTAAGGGGATGTTGTTTACTCATCTGACTAGGGAGGCCAAGACTTGGCAGATGATATTCGCTTGCTATGTCCTACCCACCACCCACTTCTCTGAGATTCCTATGGAGATGCTTCTGCTGATTGGGTGTGTCATAGAGGGGAAGGATGTCTCTTTCCCTAGACTTATCAGACAGTGCATGTGGTGGGCGCATATTCGTGGCCTACTCCCATTTCCTACATTGGTCACGAGTATGGCGGCCCTAGCTGAGGTTCCATGGTTGTAGGGGTGTCAGGCGGGGAAGCCCGCCCCGCCCCGCCCCGCCCCGCCGGAAGCCCGCTCTCTGGCGGGCTGGCCCGCCCCGCCCCGCCTATTCAGGCGGTCCCAAAATCCTAGCCCGCCCCGCCTAATGGCGGGCTGGCGGGTTAGCCCGCCTAATTAATTTTTTTTAATAAGAAAAAGTATCTTCTATTTAAATCAATATAAATCGGACTAAGCCCGCCTAATTAATTGTTTTTTTAGAAGAACATATCTAATATCTTCTATTTAAATCAATATAAATAGTCTTCAAAGGATATAAATAGTCTTCAAAGTAAATAAACATAATCCAATATTCCAATTATCCAAAATACTCAAGTCATAGTTATAAATAGTCCCATAGACAAAATAAATATATAATCCAAAGTCCAAAAACATAATTATAAATAGTCTTCAAAGCAAATTAAACTTAATTCAATACACTTAATTTTCATCTTCATCTTTATATAAGTCCAAAAACCTTCAGCCCGCCGGGCCAGCCCGCCCCGCCCCGCCAAAGCCCACGGTTTAAACGGTTTGGGTTAGGCGGGCTTTTGTCTTACGGCGGTCCCAAATTTCCAGCCCAGCCCGCCTTTTTTGGCGGGTTACGCGGGCCGGCCCGGCGGATTAAGGCCCGTTTGCCACCCCTACATGGTTGGATGATGATGTGCGACCACCACCCCCTGATGCTGATGACAGGGAGGTTACTATCCCCTGGGGTGGTTGGGTGCATGAGAGGCCACTTGCTAGACGCCGCTCTCGGGCTAGAGCTGTCGTGGGGACACCTTCACCATCAGCCCCTACAGCTGCCCCATGATCCTCTACAGTTGCAGCTCCTTCATCATCTACAGATCCACCGCCAGTACCTGAGCCTACTTATCTCCTGGTCCAGCGTCTTTTCCGGTTCTTGGAGCGAGAGAGACGCCATGTTAGACGCCGATTAGATCGGATGGACCAGGCTCTTATTTCTTTGGGTGCTGAGCTACCTCCGCTCCCCGATTCTCCGGCCTCCGATGAGCAGGATCATCAGAGGGAGGAGGCAGAGGCACCAGTTCAGCAGGATGCCCCTGACACTACAGAGCCACCAGAGACTCAGGAGGAGCCGGTCCCACAGCCTCAGCCAGAGCCAGAGCCTATCGTTGTACCTCCCATAGATCCTCCGATTTAGCATCGAGGACGATGCTTGGTTTTAAGTGTGGGGAGGGTACCGGTGGCATTATTTGGGAACCGGTGAACTTTTCGGCTTAGATTATCTTATTTTGCACATTTTGTATATATTTTGATGCATTTCTAGTTTGCTTTGGATACTTTTATTGCTTATTTTGGATTTTAGATATTTTGATACTTTTGGATATTTTTAGATGTTTTGGATGATAGATTTCGTAGATTTCGTACTTTTAGTTGAATTCTTCTTTATACATTTTGTTTATCTTTGTCTTTCAATTTGTAGTTGTGATTAGAAATCATACTTTGGATTGCAAATATTTAGTCACCCTTTTTGCATAATATATTGGTTTTAAGTGAAAAGGAAAGGGTGAACTAAGGAAACTTTTTGAATTTTTCAATCACAACAAGGCCTAGTCAAACATTGAAAGTTTCCAAGAAGTTTAAATATAGGGCATTTACCCAATTGATTGAAAGAAAATTTTTAATGAAACTTGCTTGAATTACATACTTTGTGAAGCATGTATTGAACCAAGAACACAAGCTTGTGAGACTTGAGCCTATTGATGTGGTTACATTTTATAGCCACTTATTTTCCATTCTTGTGTGAAGTTGTTCTCTTTCTATGATTGTAATCCTTGATTTGCTTGATTCTATATGTCCATTTATCTCTTGTATTTATGCATTTATATGATTGAGGCCATTACTTCATTAGCCACTTACCAAATAGCCAACCTTTTATTCTCCATTGTTAGCCAATTTTGAGCCTATGCTTAACCAACTTATTCTCAATTTAGCACATTACAAGCCCAAGGCGGAAAACCAATAAAAGTCATTGTTTGGATCTTTGATTAGCCTAGGCTAGTGAGAGTGTTTACTATTCAAAGTTGGTGAGGCTTGGGAACATTGGATGGGATAAAAGGGGTAGTACACTTTCATGTTTAGGAATTGGGTACATACTTATGTATTGATTAAATGAATAGACCTTATGCATTGATGTTCTTGTATATAGTTGACAAAAGAAAAAAAAGGAGAAATAAAAGTGAAAATGAGAAAAACAATAGAAAAAGAAAGAAAAAAGAAGAAAAAGAAAGAAAATAATAAAAAGGGGACAAATTGCCCCAAGGTGAAGTCAATAAAAAGGAATCAATGCATAGGTGTTATGAATCAAATAAGGATGCATGAATATGTAAGAAAAAGTGAAGAATGGGTAGTTAGAATAGTTTGAACTTGTATAGGTCATTATATAGTTAGGTGGGGAAGTCTATGCTAATCAAAGATTCAAATCTTAGTCCACTTAACCATAAATGATCCTACCTTGACCCTAACCCCATTACAACCTAAATGAAAAACCTCATGATGAATGTATGCATGCATTGAATAGATGTTGATTATTAGAAGGAAATCAAACTTTGGAAAGCTTGATTAGAAGAGAATTGAGTGAATTGACCCTTAAACACTTGAGTGAATAGAGCGGATACACATCCGGTGAGGGTTCAAAAGTTCAACTACATGTGTTCACCCATATTATCTATATTCTTGCAAGTTTAAATTCTTTTTGATAATTCAATACAATTGTGGTTTGGAATTAATTCCTATTGCCTAGCCCTTGTGCTTACACATGCCCTCTTGGCAATTTGATGTGTTTGAATTAAGCATTTGCATTTATTTTAGGTAGTTGCATTTAGATAGGACTCATATAATCTAGTTGCATTCAATAAATGTCATAACCCTTAGTTCCTTCTTATTTTAGCATGAGGACATGCTAAGGCTTAAGTGTGGGGAGGTTGACAAACCCCAATTTGACGGTTTGTTTTATATTGAATTTCGAGCATCTTGATAGCCTTTTGTCACATTTAGCCTATGAATTAGCATGGTTTTGTTATCTCTCCCATATTTGTGCTTAAGTGTAAAAACATGCTTTTTAAACCTTATTTTGATGAATTCTAAGTTTCTCTTTGATTCCATAAGATGCCTTGATGTGTTTGCTAGTAATCTCAGGATGAAATAGGCTAGGCATGGATCAAAGGAGCAAGGAAGGAAGCATACAAGTGGAGAGAAGCATAAAAAGTCAAAGAAGCAAGGTCAGCCATGTACGCGCACGCGCACAAGGCGCTCGCGCGCACATTGCGAAGCAGGCCAAGGACGCGCACGCGTACCGTGCGCGCACGCGCCGATGATGGCACATGACCTCACTAATGCAACACGTGCCTGGCGATTTGAGGGGGTTTCTGAACCCATTTTGGCGCCAATTGCTAAGGAAGAGGAATAAAAGGATGAAGGATTAAGGGGAATGCATTAGAGAATGAATTAGGGAAATATACACACTCACTAGGATTAGTTTAGTTTAGTTTTCTAGAGAGAGAAACTCTCACTTCTCTCTAGAATTAGGATTAGGTTTAGGTTAATCTCTCTTCTTAGATCTAGATTTAATTCATGCTTTGATTCAATTTTCCTTTATGAATTCTCAATCTTCTCATCTCTCTCTTTCTAGTTATGTGCTTTCATAATTGTAGTTCTTCATTTTGTTTTGGATAGATTGTTGTTCCTTTGTTTCCTTTCAATAATGCAATTTGAGGTAATTCATGATAGTTGTGATTTCCTTGATTGTTGTTGTTAATTCTTTGCAATAATTGTTGTTAGATTCTATTCTTGTTGTCAATTTACTATGCTTTTCTTTTATGCCTTCCAAGTGTTTGATGAAATGCTTGGTTGGGTTTTAGTGTAGGTTTTGCTCCTCTTGGCCTAGGTAGAGTAATTAGTGACTCTTGAGTTATCTAATTCCTTTGTTGATTGATAATTAGAAGTTGCTAATTGATTTGAATACCTCTAAAGCTAGTCTTTCCTTTAGGAGTTGATTAGGACTTGAGGAATCAAATTGATTCATCCACTTGACTTTCCTTTACCTAGTAAGGGTTAACTAAGTGGGAGCAATGAACAATTCTCATCACAATTGAGAAGGATAACTAGGATAGGACTTCTAGTTCTCACACCTTGCCAAGAGCCTTTTATAGTTGTTAGTTTATTTTCTTGCCATTTATCTTTCATGCCTCTTATCAAAACCCCAAAATAACTCAAACCAATAACAAGACACTTTATTGTAAATCCTAGGGAGAACGACCCGAGGTCCAATACTTCGGTTTATAAATTCTAGGGGTTTGTACTAGTGACAAACAACTTTTTGTATGAAAGGATTATTGTTTGGTTTAGAAACTATACTTTACAACGAGATTTTATTAGTGAAATTCTAAACCATCAAAAATCCAATCGTCAAGAGTCCCCCAGTTAAGTACTTGTGGTGTTTCTGTGTCAAGTAATCCTTGAGACAAAACATTTAAAGTCACGGCTAGGCTCAAGGTGCAAAGCATCAAAGAAAAAAAATAAATTAAAGTCAATTTTGTTGTGTTCAAGGATTAAACTGAAATGTAAAGATAAGAGAATTCATAATATTATCCGGATTTTAATTCCGAATGACAATGACATCCTCCTGATTCAAAGGAGAGTGAGATGCCAAACCTATCCAGGATTACAGTTATAAACCCCACTATAAAAAGAGACATGAGCTTAATCAAACTCTCATTCTCATACAAATTCACATCCTAAGCCTATGTTAGTTTTGGTTGCTTGAGGACAAGCAACAGTTCAAGTTTGGTGTTGTGATGCGTGAGTATCTTTCCTATCTTTTCCTAGTAAATTTGCATCTAATTTATTGAGTTTAATCAAGAATTAATTATCTTTTAGCTACTATGGATGCTATTTTGAGTTTTGTGCAATATTATTTATTTTAGGTGGCATTCGACTGGATTTGATAGAGTTTCTGCAGCTCAAGATTTAAAGGAGATAGCAGCAAGGAGCGACGCGTACGCGTGACTGACGTGTACGCGTGATTTGGAGGTATCCATGGCGACGCGTACGCCTGACTGACGCATACGCGTGAATTGAAGATTTGCTCAGCGACGCGTGCGCATGACCGACGCGTCCGTGTGACTTGCAGAAAAGACCATCGACGCGTACGCGTGACATGCGCCACGTGCAAAAAATGCAGAAAATGCTGGGGAGTGATTTCTGGGTCCCATTTTAGCACTCAAGTTAGGCGCTGATCCAGTGAAGCCAAGTGGTCCCCACGTTACAAGACACGGAGTAGTTAGTTAATTCTAATTTAAATTCAAATTTGATTTTAAAATAGGAAAAGATATTATTTTTAATTTTAAATAATTAGATTTTAAATTTATTAGGATTAGTTATAAATAGGAATTTAGATGCCATCATGTAAAACCCGGTTAATTAACGGCTAATTAACTCATAAATGAGAATTTATTCTAGAAAGCCCAAAATGTGATTTTTATGGCTAAATGTGATAGAGGAGACTGAGACAAGAATTTCGGTACCAATTTTATAGAATTCGGACCAAGATTGGACCGAACGGGCTAAACCGGGCCAATCGGACCCAAAGTGGGCCCTTGGCCCAACATAACTAGACCAAAACCCTAGTTTTCAGCATTCTCTCTCCTCACTAAACACACTCACATGCTGAAAATGGAGGCCATGGAGGGAAGAACACTCTCTCAAGTTCTTTCTCTCACTTGATCTTCAAACCACCATAACTTTTGATCTAGAGCTCCGATTACCGCACCGTTTGAGGCCACGCGTTTACTGCGGAGATCTCTACAAAACCCATACAATTAATTTTGAGGTAAGCCACGTTTTGATCTTCGAAATTCCAGCCTTGTTTTCGAGTTTTATGAGCAAAAATGTTAAGATTTTGGGCTCTTTGATGTTATAAGACCCAACTCTCTTGAAGGAGAAGGTTAATCTTGTCTCCTTAGACCTTGGGTGTGGTAAGATTCTCAATCCTAGTGTAATTTGTTGTTCTATGATGTTTGGGTATTGAGATGTTGTGTATGGGTATGATGATTGTGGCTTAGGTTGTGTATATGTGAATATTGGAGCTTGAGTGGTGATTTTGAAAAGCTTGAAAAAGGGATTTGGTGGTGAAAAATCTGTTCTTAGAGGTGTTGAGGCCTTGAGAGCTTGTGGATAAGTGATTTGGAAGTGCTCCGGTTGAGTTTAGGAAATCGGCTAAGGTATGGTTTCGGATTCCCGTATCTAATATGTAATGTGGTAGGAAATACTTAGGCTAGAGGCCCTAAGATAGGCATTGAATTGTTGATGTTGTTGAATTGTTGATATATATGATGTGGTCATATATGTGATGATGATTAATGATGCCTTGATGGTATGATGTATGAGAAATATGCATGTTGTGATATATGCTTGATGATTGGTTATGGTTGAATTGTGGGTTGAACCATGTTGATGGTGAGTATGATATTGATTGTGTACAATGATGATTTAGTGGAATTGATGTTGTTGAGAATTGGCATGAGAAAGAGTATATGATATGTCAATATATTTGAGTTTGAGCCACTTGGGTAAAGTGGGTTAAAATGATGAGATAGTGATTTTGATAAATTATGGTAAAGTGTCAATGTGTGAGTTGAGGAGGCTTGATGTTGAAATTGATATATTTTGATTGATTTCAAAGAAAAGGGATGAAAATGGCATGTTTTGATTGATTTTGAAAAGAGTTGAATATGGCTTGTTTTGAAAATGGCATATTGTGGTTTTGTATGAAAAACATGGTTTCTGGGCATACTTTGACGGGACATAACTTGGACTACGGATTTCTGTTTTGTACCAAATCTGTTTAGAAATGAAATTGGATCCGGGATGTCCCTACCGTTTGAAGAACGGGTGAAAAACGATTTAAAATGAGGAAGTTATGTCCGTCGGAAGATTGGGGGTTGAAACTGTGAATTCTGCAGCTTTTAACTTAGAAAAATTTTTAGCATAATGACCCCCCGCGCGTAGGCGCACTTGGCGCGTACGCGCCGTTCTTCTCGAAAGCGCCATCCATGCGTGCGCGTGATGTGGACGGGCGCGCCGATGTGCTGCACCCAATGCCCAGCCATTTTCCAGAGAATTATGCCAGAACTGTGCCAGTTTTGTGCCTGGGGCACGAGAGTACCCACGCGTACGCGTGGTTGACGCGTGCGCGTCGTTTGACTAGTTTTCAATCCACGCATTAGCGTGCATGACGCTTACGCGTCGATGAGTTTTCGAGGCCATCCACACGTGCGCATGGAGTGCGCGTACGCGTGGACCTGTTTTCATCCCAAAGATGATTTTTGAGTTTTAAAAGCCAAATTTCATACTTTTAAGCCTCCGATCTCACCACTTATGTCTTAAATCATTATGATATGTCTAGCTATGCGAAGAAGGGCTAGTGAATGTGGCAACTTGCGAGTGAAGCAAGGGAAAAATGGATGATCAATGAGGATCAAGCATGAATATGTGAGATGCGGAGGATGGTGGTGGAAGTGCTTGTTATGCCATGGGCCGAATGGCTGTAATTGTTGATGAAACGGCTGGTTATGGAATTAACCGTGAGCCGGGTGGCTGGTTATGGATTTAACCGTGAGCCGGATGGCTGGATTATGCCGTGTTACGGCGGGGCCATGATTATGGCTATGTATAAACGCATATATATGCTGTTGAATGAATTGTGAAAGTTGCACTTCCATTATCAGAGATGAGAGTTTCCCTGGGAGAAAGCAGTGGCTAGCCTCCATGTGCTCCAGGTCGAGACTTGAAGCTCTTTTGACCCTATGTCGTCAGGGTGGCCGGGCACTGTGAAATTCCCGGACGAGCTCACCCCCAAAAATATTCACCAGTGATGGTGATGGATAAATATTCACCAGTGAGGGTGATGGATATGGATCATGATTATGATCAAGTTATAATGAGCATGACTCAAGTTGGGGAGACACGACAGAGGGACAGTCCAATGGTTAACTGCCAGGACTTGTCGGGTTGGCTCTATAACCGACAGATGATATCATCAGCCACTAGGGACAGGCATTCATCTATGCATACTATATGAATTGTTTGAGATTGCCTATTTGACTGCATATTACTTGCTAATTGTCTAAATGCCTTACTTGTTCCTAATTGTATATTTCTTGCTTGATATAACTGTGTTTGCTACATTATACTCCTGCTGGTGGTTGGGAGGTCTGAAGGAAATTGGAAAGGGGAGTATTAGTTAGACTGAAGAATCTTTAGTCAGATGCCCTTTATGGTTTAGCCTGTTTATAAGCTTTGATATTATCTGGAGGAAGTTCTAGGATTGCCTTTGGCTTTTCTCCATTATTATGTATTATATATGTGGAAGCTGTTACCATGCTGGGGACCTCTGGTTCTCACCCATGCGGATTTTGTGGTTTTCAGATGCAGGACGTGAGGTTTCCCGCAGAGGCATGCTGGAGACTTCTAGATTTGCGAAGATTCTTTGTCCTCGGGGCTATGTTTTGGTTTATATGTTTTGCTTAGATACTTTTATCTCCATTAAATAATACAAACTGTGATGACTCCTCTTATGGGACATTTTGGAGATTAGGTTTTATGTATTTGTGTCCCTTTGGGTTTCCTTTGGGGTTTTCCTTATTTTTATCATATGTATATATCGCTATGCTCGGACCGGTTATCTTCGCAGCCGGATCTTGAGTCTTGATATTCCTGTTTTTGATACTCCTTTGTAGATATATATAATCTCGCGTTGGTTACCCTTATTCGTTACGTTATCGATCGGAGTGTTGCGCTTTTGAGTTGCGATTTTTGTTTACCCCTTTTTTTTACAAAGGCTCCAAGTTATAATCAATCATTCATACTACTATACGTACTAAATTTTTATTTTAGAGGTCGTAATACCTTGCCATCTCTGAATTATGACTTAAGCATAAGACTCTGTATGGTAGGGTGTTACACATTAGATGGTAACTCTGTACATTTTGACAATCCTTATTTTCTCTCTGAACCATGAGCAACTAATCCTCCATTGTTACGGTTAGGAGCTCTGTCTATTTGTATGGATTGATTTGTTTGATCTTTCTAATTTAATCCATGTTTTGATTTATATTTCAATAATTGTTTTCGTTCTTTATTTTATGAATTTGGGTGGAACGGAAGTATGACCCATGTTCTAATTGAGTTCTTGTAAAACTTGGAAAAGCTATTTACTTGAACAACAGCTTGAAAACATATTATCCTAAATTTCTAATTTTTTGTATTTAACAAGATACGTGACATATAATCTCCTATTTTTGGATAATTAGGATTTTTGTGGCATATAAACTAGAATTTGAACTTCACCCTCTAATTGAAATTAATTGACCAAGGAATTGGCAGTTGATAAATTTTAGAGGAGACTAGGAAGGTCTAAGGAATTAGGATCTAGTCACATATAGTTTGCCATGAATTAAATCTTACATTATTAAAATAGTTAGTAAGAAAAATTAATCCGGAAAAATAGATAACTCTGAAACCTTAACTGTTTTCTCCATATTTTATTCCCAACTTATTTATTTGTCTATCATTTTGATATTTTGAGTTCGAACTTAAACCTTTTGAATATCTCAAAACCCTTTTCTGCTCCCCTAACTAAGTCAATCAATCAATCATTATTGCTTGATCCATCAATCCTCGTGGGATTGACCCTTACTCACGTAAGGTATTACTTGGTACGACCCGATGCATTTGCCGGTTAGTTTGTGGGTTATAAAATATCGCACCACTAGACGTGTTTGGTAGTAAAATAAAATTATGCAAAACAAAAAAAAATTGTAAATATTCAATTGCTTGTAATATATTTATTAAGAAAAATATTTAAAAAAATCTCATAATAATTTTAAACAAAGTCTTAAGAGCACTTGTTAGTAAAAAATTAGATTATAAATTGTGTATTTTTTTCAATAAACTAACTAATTAATTACTAATTAAAATATAAAAAAATGAATTTTTAGTAAATTTTTCTGTTTTTCATTTTAAAAGTGGATATAAATCAAATCCTTTAGATATTTTACCATATTACACTTTTTATAAAATTTCTCTTTTTTTCTTACTTTTTTTCCCCTAAAATTATTCTCTTCCATGTAAATATCTTATGCCTTTTGTATTATGCGTTATGATTTTGTTTCCTAGTTTTAATTTAGCTTTAATTTATCTGATTATCATTTTATAATTTTGTTGAGTTGGTTGCTAATTTGCTGCCTTACTAGTTGTAATTTGACAATTTAGCTTTAATTTTGTATTTTTATTTTGCTGATTAGTTGGTGGTATTTGAAGAAACTGTTTCAGACGACATGAAATAAGAGTGTTGTCTTAGTTGTCTATGCCTCATCATGATTAATAAATTGTTAGGTAAAGTATTAAATTCATTCTTTACATTTGGCTCTAATCCTGTTTTAGTTTCTAAGATTTAAAGTATTATATTTAAATTAAAAAATTATTTAATTTTAATATAGTCCTATCATAAAATTAATATTAAATAATTAACGTCACTGTTTTACCAAACTTTAATTTCCTTTCGTAAAAAAAGTATAAACTCGAGAAATACTGAATCAGCAACGAATGTATCACCATAAATTGATGCGTGAGCATTTTATCTATCTTTTTCTAATGAATTTGCATCTAATTTATTGAGTTTAATTAAGAATTAATTATATTTTAGCCACTATGGATGCTATTTTGAGTTTTGTGCATTTTTATTTATTTTAGGTAGCATTCGGAGGGATTTGATGAAGTTTCTGCAGAGAAAAAGAAGAAACCAAAGAAATGACCAGCGAAGACCGACGCGGACGCATGGCTCACGCGACCACGCGGAATGGAGAAATCGCAATGATGCGATCGCGTGCCTGACGCGAATGCGTGGACTGGAATCTGCACAAATGACGCGAGTGCGTGGACGACGCGGACACGTCACATGCGCGATCTGCAATAAAACAGAAAATGCTGGTTACGATTTCTGGGCTGTTTTTGATCCAGTTTCCAGCCCAGAAAACACAGATTAGAAGCTGCAGAATGGACAAAGCAAGTGGTCCCCACCCATCAGCTGAAGACTTGTTAATTAATTCGAATTTAAATTCAAATCTTATCTTTTAGGAAAAGATATTATTGTTATTGTTAGATAAATAGATTTTAAATTTATTAGGATTAATTATAAATAGGAACTCTGTACATTTAGACAGACACATATGGTTACCAGCACCCTTATTTTTCTTCTCTAAACTATGAGCAACTAATCCTCCATTCTTAAGGTTAGGAACTCTGTCTATTTTCATGGATTGATTCTTTTGATCTTTTTAATTTAATTCATGTCTTGATTTATATTTCAATAATTGTTTTCGTTCTTTATTTTATGAATATGGGTGGAACGGAAGTATGACCCATGTTCTAATTGAGTTCTTGTAAAACTTGGAAAAGCTCTTTACTTGAACAACAGCTTGAAAACATATTATACTGAATTTTTAATTGTTTGTATTTAGCGGAATACGTGACATATAATCCCCTTATTTGTGAATAATTAGGATTCTTTTGGCATATAACTAGAAATTGATCATCACCCTCTAATTGTAATTAATTGACCAAGGGATTGGCAATTAATGAATTTTAAAGGAGACTAGGAAGGTCTAAGTAATTAGGGTCTAGTCACATATAGTTTGCCATGAAATTAAATCTTGCATGATTAAATTAATTAGTAATAAAAGTTAATCCAGAAATTAGATAACTCTGAAACCTTAACTGCCTTCTCAAATATTTTATTCCCAACTAATTGTTGCTTGCTTTATGAAATTCTTAAAGTATTGTTTAATGCTCTTTGAATATCTCAAAATCATTTTCTGCTTGCCTAACTAATCCTATTAAACGCTATTGTTGCTTGATCCATCAATTCTCGTGGGATCGACCCTTACTCACGTAAGGTATTACTTGGTACGACCCGGTGCACTTGCCGGTTAGTAGTGTGATTGTAAAACACCGCATCACAAATCACTGGTCTTATTTTAAGCACATAGAGAATATTTTTAAGAATTCGCTTTTTACAAGAAAGTTTGTCGGTGGCAACCAGAATAAGGTCATTGTCATTTCTACTACGGAAAACTTCCTTCAGTAATCAAAAAGCAGTTTGGTTATATAAGTTTTATATATCTAAAAACTGAATTTTATTAATTATTTAATATTGACTTTATGATAGAACTACATTCAAGCGAAATGAAACTTTTTTAGATTCAATACTTTAAATTTTAAGAACTAAAACAAGATTAGATCCAAATATAAGATCAATTTAATACTTTATCTTAAATTATTATTTTTCTTTAAAAATAATTAGTAAAAAAAATAAATAAGGCATAATAGCCATCCTATGAGAGTAGATCTTTTCGAGTGAAAAAAAAATAAATGGTATTTAATGTTTAATTTTATCATTTATTGTTCTTTTTCTTCTATTTAATTTTGGTCCCACTTATAAAATTAAAGGTGAGAAATCGCACTTTATTCTCTCAAATATTCAAAAAAATAGAGAGGATCCATTTCCACCATGCTACCGTTAGAAGGAGTGGGCATGAAATTCAAAATCGTTGGAAACTTAGAATAGGAAGGAGGGAATTAACCCGTTTGCCACCCTTTGTTTCACACCGAAGACACATTATTTTCTTTGGACTTCCTATAATATTCTTAAACTGTTTCTCATACCCCCACACCCTATCTATGAATTATGATCTCATCGTTGTTAATGATGGATCCAACAAATTTTAATAGTGAAAGTAAAAATAATAAAAAAATAATAATAAAATAATAAAAAATAATATAAATATATTTAGATATTTAAAATTTAAAATAGATTAATAAAGCTTTTAATTATTTAATTAACACATCAAAATGTATATTATTTTAAAGTATTTTTTATTTTAATATTTTGATCATGTTGCATAATATATTTATGCAAAATGTTAAAAGATTAGCAAAATATATTATTTTTTAATTTGGTCATTATTTTTAATTATTAACTTAATTTTTTTAGTTTAATAATTTTATAATATATTTTTAGCTCATATTTTTAGACATTAATAATTAATTACTGACAAAAAAATAAATTATGATGATCTTCTAATATTTCTCTATATTTATTATTGATACTAGCTAATATTTTGTCAAATATTTTATATTTATCAAATAATATTTTTATTGATTATTTTTATATAATACAAAAAAAATTATAACTCCATAATCAAAGAATCTACAAGGAGTAAGTTATAATTCGGATGGACTAACTGTGATTCTTATAATTGTGTAAGAAATACCAAAAATATAAAAAAGATAAAAATTCAAATGAGACGATGGTAAATTCATAATTATTCTCTTTATTTATAGGTGTATATTTTATCTTTTTATCTATTAAATAATTATTCAATAATTTTTTAGTATTTTTAACTGTAAGGATAATTAACACTACTCTATAATATTTGCGGCAGAGTTTTTTCGACAAAGACATTATTATATATAAGCCCATAACTAAATTAAATAAAACAGTAAAATAAAGATAAATATAAATGACATATATATAATTTCAATTAACTTTTAAAAAAATTATTAAATACTAATAGTCTTATTCATATTTAAAAAACTAAGCTTAATTTTGGATAAATAACTAATTAGATTATTATTATTATTATTATTTTATTATTATTGTTGTTAACTATCAATTTGATACTAAAAAGATTTAACTGCTAACAAAAAAGTCCAAGAGATTATCGACAAAATAACTCATGAATGATTTAAAAATGTAAAAGAAATAACTAATAATTATTATATTTTTGTAAGTGACCAAAAAATATTTGTATTTAACAAATCGTTTATCCATTTAATTTGAATTTTTGTGCTAATATTTTAATAAATATTTTGAAGATAAACAAGTAGATTCGAAACAAAATATAATCTTTATATTTTTCTTTTTATTTTTTAAAAAAATGATAATTCACAATAATTTTTTTCTAAATCTTGTGACGTAAAATTACCACATTTTAAGGATTAAAAAATCTTATTTTTTAATAATGAATGCAAAAATTTTCATAAAAAATTGATTTATAAATTTATTTTTAGAATATATATTTAATATCTAATTCTTTTTATTGCGTTTTTAAATATTCTGGAGACTTATTTGTCATTGGCATATTTATTTGGAATTTTTTATTAATAATTTAACTTTTCGAGTATTATTTTAATAGTTTACTCTATATTATTATTATTATTATTATTATTATTATTATTATTATTATTATTATTATTATTATTATTATTATTTTAATTGAATAGAGTTATAATTTTTTATCTGAATTGATTAGATCTATATAACACTAATTTTTTCTCTTTCTATTGTTATTAAATAATATAAGTTTTTCACACATAATTTTTTTTTAAAATGTTGAGACAAACACATTATGTAATAAAAGCATTATGTAAATTCATATATATATTTATTGGTTTAATGGGATCCACACCTCTACATGTAGATCCATCATTATTTAAATATTTATTGAAAAGGAGACAATGCTGTAAAAGTAAGAGCACAAATTTAACATGGATAATAACAAATACAATCTTCTATTGCATTGCAATGACCAGATGCTCGCCCTCCATGTATTCTCCTGCAGTCGCTGTTGCATGTGTTTTCTATACAGCCTCCTTCACTCTGTGTTTGTTGACACTCTCTTGCCTCTGATACTTTCAACAACCTTTCATTGTCTATGCATATTTTCACATCATCAACCATATAAAACCATTAGTACTTTGTTGTAAAAATTTAACTATCGTTAAAGAATATGTTTGATTTGAGTTTTTTATTTTCTATTTTTAAAATTTTGTAAAAAAAATACAAAAATAAGATTTTATTATTTTGGTTATTTTCTCTTATTCCATCATAAAATCTTTAAAAGAGAGAATATTAAAAATAAAAATACAAATAAAAAACATCTTTAGTGTTTAATTATTTGGTTTGAGAAAATATTTTTTTGTTTTTATTTTTAATATTTTTAGCTTTAGGATTTTATTGAAGAAAAATTGAAAATAATAAAATTTTATAAGTAAATAAACCTAAATCAGTTTCTAATTATTTTTAACAATATAAAAAACCATTCTTCTTTTTAATAATAAAATAAATTATAAGACAAATAGTCTCATTTTCGTGCAACAGAATAAGAAAAATTAAACTTTATTTATTAGATAATTAAAACATACCGATGCCAATGGAGAAAATAAAGAGAACGATGAGAACATAAGTAAAGGCTTTCATCTTAATTCTTATTAGGCTGAGCAACCTTCACTCTTCAAGGTTGCCTTGTTAGGTACATGAAACAACTCATACATGTCTCTATCCATATATATAAGCCTTTGATGGCATGGAAGAATGCTAGAGTGCGTTATTAGAATAAAGTAAATAAAGAAATTGAGATGATGGTTAAATGATGACAAAAAATAATAAATTTTGATGATTTTTTAATATTTTATTTATTTATTATAATATATTAAAATTAATTACATTTTACTAGAATGAGAGGAGGGTACTTCTTGGTATGGTACCTAATTAATTTTGTAATTATTTCATTATTAAAGTCAAACCACATAATTACTATTTTTAATAACGATAATATTAAAGAGATAAAGAAAAGTCAGAATTCGTTTTATTTATTATTTATTAATTGTTATAATAATTAATAAATAATAAATAAGATAAATTTTAATTATTTTTAACTATTTTTTTTGTTGTCAAATATTTTTGTTCTAATAAAAATTAAAACTTTAAGAGGTTAATAAGTAGAATTTAATTTTAATAAATTGATAATATAAATGAAATTTACATATATATTTAATTACGTATTACTATATTAGCAACAATAATTATTTTTAACAATTAATATCTGAATGGTCATTTAAAAGAATAGATATATAATTGAACGATAGTAAAAAATAGTTTACACTGATAATATATCAAAATTATTAAATTCTTAATAAATATCCTAAAGACATAAATTAAGATGAAAAAAAAAATCTCTAAAATAAAAAAATTATAAAACGATAAAATAATGAATTAATTACTATATATTCAATTTGTAATTTTAATTGCGTGTACATTGTGGACGTCACCAGCTTAATTTAAGTGCGATTAGATTTGTTTGGTAGTAAAAGAAAATTATAAAAAAACAAAAAAAAAATAAAAATTTCAATTTACTTGTAATATATTTATTAAAAAATTAAAAAATTTAATAATAATTTTAAGCAAAGTTTTAAGAGCACTTGTTAGTGAAAAATTATATTATAAATTGTGTATTTTTTTCAATAAACTAACTAATTAAAATAAAAAAATTAAATTCTTAGTACAACTTTTGCATTTTCCATTTTAAAAGTAGATATTGCATTATAAGAAAGACGCTAAATACGGTCGGATTTAACGACAAACATTAGCAGTGATTTTACCGGTAAATTTATCGAGAATTTTGGTGTCAAATCTGTCATGTCAAAGTATTATCGGCGGATTTTTATTTTTGACGGTAAATTCGTCGGTAATAATTGGAGGGAAGACTAGAAAGATAGGCGCGAAATTTAGCGTCAGATTTATTATCGAATTTTTTTAACGGTAAACACGTTTAACAAAACACTACGTTTCAGTGACCCACAATGCATTACCGTCAAATATTGTTTATTTGTTATTATAATATAGGATTTTTGTTGAATATTGTTTATTTGTGTTTATTATTCAGGTTGCTATAGTAATGTTTCCATTATATATATATATTGGTGCTTTAATTTTTTTTTTGTGTTGTTTGCTGCTTCAATTAGGTGACGATTTTGAATCAGTTAGAGAATTTATAAAAATTAGTTCAACATACTGATATATTTTTTGAATTTGAATTTAAATTTGTTTGGACTAGATTGATTGATTTTTTATTGAATTTATGCAATTAATGAGCTGTTGATCGTTGTGTCATGCATTGATGCTGATTTGTATAAATTGATGTTCAAAGAATACTTGATTGTATTATTTCTTGTTGTTTGATATTTTTGTACGTCAAGTATCAATTATATACCTTTATATCTAATTTGTGTTTTAGTTAATAATTAGTATTAGTCTCAAAATTTATACAATAGTATAAACAAGTTAATATATTCTATTGGAAATGTTGTAGATTGAGATTTGTTAGATTTGTGAACATCATAAAGGTGGATATATGTCTAATTTTAGGAGATATTATATCATTTTTTTTTGAAATAATATAAATGTTGAAGGATTTGTGTTGTACATATGCTGATTAGTGTTAATTGGTATTCTGTTTGAAGACATGACGGCGGGTAGCAGAAGTGTCACGAGTCGGTCTCATGGTTGTGGTGGAAGGAGGGTTTCCACTACTGGTACCCAGGGACTTCTCAGTCATCGCCCTCTAGATATCTCGACTACCCCATCGACCCTTATGACATCATAGGCGGGTCCATCAGACCAGCAGTTCATCATGATTTCGAATTTTAACTACGTTGCTTATTCTGCTACGGCCTCCCTTCGCCCCCTACAATTCCAACAACAGAGACCGCGGTAGGTGATTCCTCCAATGTATTCCAGACAGATGTCCCTTTACCATTGTCCGTCATACAGATGAGAATTTTGCCTAATGACATGCAGGCGTGACTACTATTTTAATGTCTTCTATCCACAATCTATTTTGAATTTGTTAAAATTTATGTATTTTTATGTGTTTGCTAATCGTAAATTTTTTATTGATAGGTTTGCACCAAACAACAATGTATATACATAGATCTCCAATGTGATTAAGTTCATGTATGATAACCCATGACCGAATTACACGAAGATCCATGCTAAGATCAGAGAACAATAGTTTTAGAAGTGGACAGTAAGAATCTAATATTGTTGAATTAACTGTATTTTAATTGTATGTTATTTCGACTAACTAATATTGTTAAATTATACTATCTTTTAACATTCAATATCCCGAGACAATTTACGTGCTTTGCGAAAATGAATTTCAAGTATAAATTATCCGAGCGTATCATCTTTTACTAATTAATCTAAAGTTCAGTTAGCTAAGACGATTTATATAAATATATCAAAAAAGAGATTCATATATCAAAAAATAATTTAGGAAATTCATGTAGTATTAGATTTTTTATTTTATTTAAATAAAAAATTCTAATTTTTTGGCATTGACATGACACATTTTAATATTAATTTTTATACATATTTTTTAAATATTATTTATGAAAAATATTATAGATTAATGATGATTTCTATTAATGATGGTAAAATTTGTCATCAATTAGAAGATTTTATACCATATCTTTTAAATAGTTATGTTGAATCTCTTTTATATCTTTAAAGATATTATAAGCTTGTTTGGATGAATTTTAAAAAAAATATTTTATTTTAAGTTTTTTTATTTTAAAAAAATAATTTAATTTTATATTTGAATATTTTATAAAAAAATATATTTTTTAAAAAGATGTAAATAATAATTTTTTTATTTTTTTATTTTATTAATATTTTATTTTTATTATTAAAAATTTATTAAATATATAAATTTTTTTTTATTAAATTTAATGGTACTCAAACAAGTATTATATAAAATATTTTATTTAAAGTTAATGAGTGCATGTTCTAGAGTCGATGTCGTCTTTTATAATATTTTTTTTTTCTAGCTTCTAACTATTTTGTACGACAATATATATTTTTCAAAGTTTATCTTTTAAGATAGAAATTAGAATTCCGTTATTTGTTTTAATTAATCTATCCATACTTTTATTTATTTAGTTATATAATGTTAGGTAAGTTTATAATATACTCCTTTCATATCATATTAAGTGTCTTTTTTAAGTTGTGTATGTACAAATATTATGACAATCATTAGATTTTATTGAAAATATTATTTTCTCTCTATATTAATTCTTTATTCTTCTAACTTTCTCTTTCTATTTAATAATAAAGAGTATATAATAGATAAAAATTAATTAATACTTTTTGAAATGAGAAAATAATATTTAATTTATAATAAAATAAAAATAAAAAACATTAAATAAGCCATAAAGACGATTCGTTTTACTTTATTTCTCTTTCTACTATTAATATTATCTCACATAATAAATTATTTTTTTCTTTAATTTTAAGTAATAAATATTGAATATTAGTCTAAACTATAAATTGCTACTGAATTGTCAAATTATTGACAGAAGACTCTCTAAATTTCTTAACAACTAAAATACTTTCAAAATATTTTAATTTGTCACGTTATCCATAAATAGGTTTACCTTTATGAGGTTGATCGTGTGATATTAAATTTATTTTTTATTAATTAATTTTGATGAATAATTAGTGTAAAACAATTTTATTATACATATATAATTTAATTATGTAACATTAAATCAGTAAAAATAACAAATTTTTATATTAATCGTGTAAATGGTCATTCATAAAAGAATGTATATAATTGGATGATCATATAAAATATTTTATATTATACATACATAAAAATTAAACTCTTTTTTTATTATATGAAAGATAAATTTTGTTTTATCTTCTCTTATTTTTTATTAATCAATTTTAATACTAATAAAAAAATACACAAAATTATGCATACAATATTCTTCTACCAAATAATAACAAAATCTTAACGAAAAAAATTAGTAACTACTAACTACTCATGACATTTTGTTTGAGAGATGATAATGCCATTTTTATTTTGGGAGATGATTTCCCATATTTTTTAACGTTATAATAAAGTAAAAAGTAACTAGAAACGAGAAAGATGGTAAATAAAATTGGAAACATCATTCTGATATAATATTTTTAAGCTTTTTATTCATTGTCCCCTATTGAAAGTTTGAAACACATTTATGGAAAAGGAAAACTAATGTTCCAGAGATAGGACTAAAAATTGTCACAAGGAGGTGGGTATTCACAAATACACTTGTTGGCAATGCAATCTCCAGTTGCTATTCTTCCATATGTGTCTTTGCAAAAAGCATTGCACGGCGGACTTAATTTACAAACTACATGAGGGAATGTTGTTTTGCAGTAGCTAACCTCTGCTGTTACTTTCGATAGTCTTTCATTTCCTACACATACATACACATCAAACAGATAGAACAATTATTAGTACTCCTGTATGAAACAAGAATATTTTACTTAGTTGTTGTGTCTAATTATTCGTGTATCGATTGAACACATTTCAGACACAACACTCATTTGATATTCATTTTATATGAATGTCTTTTATATCAAAGCGAAACTTGATAAAAATTATAAAAATATTTTTTTAGACATGCTTGAACATATTTAAATATCATCACGTGTCAGCGTGTTCATCCTTATTCTTAATATACCTTCTTAAAATGAGTTTAAAAATAGTATATATTATTATTTATTAAAATAAAAGAATTTTAAATACGTTATATAATTAAGAAAAATGTTAAATTAGTTAAAAAATTCATTTATATTTTAATATTAATAAAATATTAAAATATTATTATAATTTATTAAAAAGTATTTTATATATATTTTATATACATGGCATGTCTCATGTCTTGAAAAAATTTAAAATTCGTATATTTTTATGTCTCGTATTATATCGTGTCACATATCATCCATGTTTTATACAACCAGTTTCTTATAGAAAAATAAATCAATTTTTACCCTTTTTATACATAAATTTTTATAAATTAATCAGAAATTCTTCAAAAAAAAGTTTTTCAGTTTTTTATATAAAAATAAAAAGAATATATTCTAACTAAATAATTTTTTTAAGTTATTTTAAACGTGAAAATAAATCAAATTGTAAAATTACCTTTTTAATGATCATAAACAAGCACAAGTGCACAACCTTAAAATGTGTTCCTTATGACATTTTCTGGCACTTTTTTTGGGTTTAAAAACGATATTTTTCATGTATATGCAAAAAATAATTAGATTTTTAAAGAAATGAATTTCCAATTTTATAAGTAAATAAACATAAATCAGTTTTCAATTATTTTTAACAATATAAAAAATTATTCTTCTTTTTAACAATAAAATAAATTAACAGACAAAAAGTCTTATTTTCGTGCAACAAGATAAGAAAATTAAACCTTATTTATTAGATGACTAAAACATACCGATGGCACTGGAAAAAATAAAGAGAACGATGAGAACATAAGTAAAGGCTTTCATCTTAATTCTTATTAGCTTGAGCAGCCTTCACTCTTCAGGTTTGCCTTGTTAGGTACATGAAACAACTTATACATGTCTATCCATATATATATGCCTTTGATGGCATATTTTATTTACTCTAGTATACTAAAATTAATTTCATTTTAACAGAATAAGAGGAGGGTACATTCTTGTTATGGTACCTAATTAATTTTATAATTATTCTATTATCAAAGTCAAACCACATAATTACCATTTCTAATAAAAAATAATTAATTAAGAAATTAATACGTAAAATTTAATTTTAATACCTGAATAATATAAAGAAGTTTTACATGTATGTATATCTAATTACGTATCATTACTATATCAGCAAAATAACTACTTTCAATAATCACGACAAAAAAATATTAAATATCGTTGAATTTACCAGAAAATTTACGAAATAAATTTGACAGTAACATGCTTTTCCATCAGATTTAATGGAAGAATAAATCTGACGGTATAAATTTTACCGGCAACTAATTACTGTTGGATTTATTCTTTCATCGGTAATTACCGTTAGATTATGATTTCAAGACATGAAAATCAAATGTTGTTAAACTTATCTGACGATAAATTTGGCGCCGCGCGCTATGTATTTTGCTCTACGTTACCGTCGAAAAAATTTGACAATAAATCTCATTGTACATTTTTATTTTTAATTAAATTGGTTGATCTTTATCGTCAAATAATTCTGACAGTAGATTTATTTTTAATTAAATTGGTTGATTTTTACCCTTGGATAATTTTGACCGATTGATTTTCTGCTCATCTCCGTGTTCTTTTCACATCCAATACCCGTCCTTGAACTCATTATGGTAGAGATGAAGTGTTATATTCGAAAGTCCTAATCATTTAGTCAGCCGACACTTATAACACAGACACCTAGATACATCTTGAAACCTAAACGGTTCCATATTGAAGACATACGCAACAAAATCGTCAACCCCCGCAAAGAACTCAGATTTTAACCCCCCTCTCCCGCCCACCGTTATCTCCATTATACATTCATAGATTTCTATGACTTTGAATTATTTTGTCGCAATACCCTTGAATTTAACCAACAATACAACTTATTAAAATTTTTAAAAAATTTGGTAGAATTTCTTCTATAATTAGAATTTTTCATCAAATCCAATTTTTATTTTTTCACAAACCAAACATGTTTTAAACAATTTAAACGAAAATTTGGTAGAATTTCTCATTAATTCAAAAAAATCCACCACATAAATTTATCACTTTTTACATAGGAAACAATTGCAGGGATAATATATTAGAAGAAATAACATTCAATAAAATATAAAATCCTAGCCGTTCTAGTCGTAACCCCTTATTACTCCACAACTTTTCGGCAAATAAAGTTTTTGAGAAGGCGTCACTACGCAAACTTCTTTGACTTTCGTCCTAAAACTCTATCATAAAAAAAGTAAGTTCAATATAAAATATAAAGAGCATAGCACGTTTACAGATATAAAACCAACCTGAATATTCCACGAACAACTTATGATTAAAGTTATACAACTTTAAAAAAATCCAAAAATAAAAATAAAGTTAGTAAAATCTAAAACTAATAATCAAAACTTAAATCTGAAAAATTGATAAAGGAAGTGAAATATAAAATTAGTAACCCTAAATGTCTATTTACTTTTACCAAAATCAAACTTAAAAAATTTGTAGTTGATCTTATGTTTTAAACTAAAAACTAATTAAAAATATTATATTACTTTACAATAGAATATAACAAACAATGTTATTTTTTTTCTATTCATGTTATTAACAAAAAAAATTAACAACTTATTATAATTTAGTAATCATCATTCTAATTACATATTTTTTTAACACATAACAAATTAAAATTACATAAATTAAGATTTAAGATTTAACTACTCTAAATTTTTTAGTGAGTGAGTTACCTAAAAACAGTAATAGCGTAAAAAACTTCTCCGACGTAGTGGTGACAGCATGTACGGTGCTGTGACAGCGGTAGTGACTAACTTGGATGGCTACATTTATGCATTTAGGGTTTCAGTTTAAAAATTACAAATGTAAAATAGGATACAATATGAAAAGGGAGGAATACAACCTTCCTAGACAGAGGAAGGAGGCAGCTCCGACAAGCAGTGACAATAGCGACAAAATAGGAGATGGCACCACGGCGTTCCACGCGGTGCAAGTTGGTGGTGGCAGCAATCAGTTCACGCGCGGTCTTTGGAGGTTGGTGGTGGTGGCCGGTGCTGACAGAGGGCCGGAAGGGAGGGAGAGAGAGAGAGAGAGAGAGAGAGAGAGAGAGAGAGAGAGAGAGAGAGAGAGAGAGAGAGAGAGAGAGGACGTGCAATTCCAAATTTAGGGCCAATTTTATTGTTGGATTTTTCGACGAATCATTCCGACGGTAACCCCATCATGTGTCACAAAAAGCAACGTTTTTTTAAGTGAGATTTACCGACAGATAAATTCATCATTACAAAATGTGCCAAATTTCTCATTCTTCCCTCCAAATGTTACCAGCGCATTTACCGGTGAAAATCAAATTCGACAGTAACATTTTTTTCAGATGAATTTATCGCCTAATCCACCAGTGCTTTTGACGGTAAATTTATCACTATTCAACATTGAATTCGACAGTATTCAACGTTTTTTTATAGTGAATCAACACGTGATGATCATCTAAAAGAACGGACATATAATTGAACGACGGTATAAAATAATTTATACTATCAGTACATCAAAATTAAACTTTTAATAAGTATCCTAACAAATTAATTACGGTAAAAAAAATCTTCTAAAATAAAAAAATTGTAAAAAAATAAAGTAATAGATTAATTATTATTGAATTTATAATTTTTATTATGCATGAACTTTACCACCTTGATTTAAGTGTGATTTGACGTATTTGGTAGTAAAATAATAAAATGATGCAAAACAAAAAAAAATTAAATATTCAATTACTTGTAATATATTTATTAAGAAATACATTAAAAAAATCTAATAATAATTTAAACAAAGTCTTAAGAGCCCTTGTTAGTGATAAATTAGATTATAAATTGTGTATTTTTTTTTTCAATAAACTAACTAATTTATTACTAATTAAAATATAAAAAAATAAATTTTTAATAAACTTTTCCATTTTCCATTTTAAAAGTGGATATTAACCAAATCCCTTAGATATTTTACCATATTACACTTTTCATAAAATTTCTCTTCTTTATTACTTTTTTTCCCTACAATTATTCTCTTCCTTGTAAATATGTTATGCTTTTTGTGTTATGTGTTATGATTTTGTTTCCTAGTTTTAATTTAGCTTTAATTTATCTGGTTATAATTTTATAATTTTGATGAGTTGGTTGCTAATTTGCTGCCTTGCTAGTTGTAATTTGGCAATTTAGCTTTAATTTTGTACTTTTAGTTTGCTGGTCAGTTGGTGGTGTTTGAAGAAATTGTTTCAGACGACATAACTTTCGGAAGAGTTCAATATATCAAATAAGAGTGTTGTCTTAGTTGTCTGTGCCTGATCATGATTAATAAATTGTTAGGTAAAGTATTAAATTAACGTTTACCTTCGGATCTAATTTTATTTTGGTTTCTAAAATTTAAAATATTATATTTAAATTCAAAAAAAAATATTTAATTTTAATATAGTCTTATCGTAAAATTAATGTTAAATAATTAATATAACACTCTAACTTTTAGTACCTCATGATTGCACTAAAAGCTCAAGCGTTATTTACTTTTAAATCTTAAATTTTATACTATATTTATTTAATATTGAGTTTTTACGAATACGAACCGAAACTTTTAATTAAGAAAATGAAGATTCTTTATTTTAAACCACTTAACTACAAAGGTATCTTTATTCACATAGCATTAAATACATAGACTTACTCCAAAATTCTCAAAAATAAATTCTATCCGTCTAAAATCCAAAATAATAAACAACGAGAAAAAAATAAATTCTAACAACTGAACTTGTAAACATAATCTTCTATATTCTTGTAGTTCTGCACTAAGCCTTCTAGTTGAAAGGGGTGGAAATAGAGGGTAAGAACAGGAAAGTTCTTAGTAGGGTCAGGGTATAAAGTTATATTCATTTTATATATATTTGGTTCGCAGTAACAATCAACAAAGTAGTATCCAATTCAACAATTATAGAACATAGAATCCAATCACAAGCACACATAGTCATAGAAAACACACTCACAAACAAATATGCGCAAACAAGTATGATACATGTCTAGCCCTAGTGCAGATAATGAGCTTATCTGTCGGTTTCGACCCGCTCCCGACGTAACTCAGCAACCTTTTTCTGAGTTTGATTTCCAGTGTTATAACCTCTGTAAGCAATCTCTGTCTTACAGGTGTGACTCTCTTGAGCCAATGTATGCAAACATAACTTCTGTAAGCAACCTCAGTCTTACAGGTGAGGCTCTCTCTGGCCAATGTATGTGTATCGATAACCTCTTTAAACAACCTCTGTCTTACAGGTGCGACCATCCCTTGAATTGGCTGATGTATCTCTAGAAGGAAATTTCGGTAGACTCACCACCATATCTCTGCTCATTTTCAGCAGGTATACAATCATCTCAGCTCGTTCTCAATGCCAAAGAATACTTCTACTTATCTCCTTTTTATTTTGTTCTTTCTTTTGTTTCTTTTATTCCTTCTCTCTGCTCTCCTGTGACAGAAGTTCTTTAAATTCTTTTAATCTTTACTCTCTATTCTCCTGTGGCAGAGATTTCTTTAAAAGGAGATTATAAATATTATTTTAAATTCTTCTTTAAAATTATTCATTTATATTAAAATAAGTCATTACTATAATTAGTATTTATCAAAGATATTATTTTGTAAGAATATTATATTATTATTATAAACTTTTTTTTATTTAATATTTTAAATTTTTGGGACTAAAACAAAATTAGACCTAAATATAAAGACCAATTTAATACTTTATCCTAAATTATTATTTTTCTTTAAAAATAATAAGTAAAAAAAAATAATAAAGCATACTAGCCATCCTACCGTTAGATGGAGTGGGCATGAAATTCAAAATCGTTGGAAACTTAGAATAGGAAGGGAGGGAGGGAGTTAACCCATTTGCCACCCTTTATTTTACGCCAAAGACACAAATTATTTTCTTTGAAAGAATAATTAGTTCCTATAATATTCTTAAACTGTTTCTCATACCTCCAGACACCCTATATATGAATTACGATCTAATCCTTATTAGTTATTAATGATGGATCCAACATAGTGAAAGTAAAAATAATAAAAAAGATAATGAAAAAATTAATATAAATATACTTAGATATTTAAAATTTAAAATAGATTAATTAATAAAGCTTTTAATTATTTAATTAACACATCAAAATTAAATGTATATTATTTTAATTCTACAACAGAGGCGGCGTTTAGCGGCGGTTTTTTCTCCCTTTAGCGACGGTTTTAAACCGCCGCAATATAGATCCCCGGCGGTTATGGAGACCGCCCTGGTTATGAGCGCTGGGAGTGAGTTCAGCGGCGGTTTTCAGCAACCGCTGGTATAACCGCCGCTAAATAGTTATTTCGCGGCATTTGTTACAAAACCGCCGCTAAATTAACGTTCTACGATTGTCGTCTTGTTTATCAGCGGTTTAGAAACCGCCGCGAATCAAGTGACTTTGTACAAGTTTGGATGTATTTTGCGGCTAAGGTACAACCGCCGCAGTATATGTCTTGTTTGTCTACATGTTTATAGGCGGTTCTGAACCGCCGCAATCCCCCATACAAGTGTCAAACGTTTTTAGTCATTATGGTGGTTTAAAAACCGCCGCTAAGTTATCAAAAAAATTAAAAAAAAAACGCAGAATTTGGGTTTTTATTTATAAAATCACATAAAATTATAATTAAATATTATAATAAATTTTGTTCCTTAGATTTGTAATTATTTTATGAGTTATTGTATTGACGGGTAGAATTTAAACTTGTGACAAAACCAAAAAAATATCCGCAAACCAAAATGTATTTATCAAAATATCTCTGTTGCTAAGAGTTACAAAGTCTACTTTAAAAAAATTATGCATCAATCCAAAATAATTTCAATCCTAAAGTACTATTTTCTACTGTGTCATTCCGTTGAACACATCCCTGCAGCAATCTCTGGTGGCAGTTCCTCACCCTGCCGTTGAAAAAGATAAATCAAAGCACTATGCATTACCTTTATCCTTTTCTTGTCTGCTGCTGCTTCATCTTCCATCGCCTTTCTTTTCAACTTCTCGGCTTCCAGTTCTGTCTGTAGTTCATTCAGCTTTCTTTGCGTCTCCTCTTCTTGGACTCTGTTTACTGACGGTTGGAAATTTGTACCAAAGAGTTGACTAGGAGTCGGTCCGAAATCCACTCCACGCACTCTACCCGGTTTCTCTCTTCCGAAAACCTGAGCAAGGGAGTCATTTTGGGACAAGACTCTAGAAGACTCATCCAGTTGCTCAATTTCCAGAAGTTTTTCCTACAGACATAAGACAACAATATGGATCCGATTCAAGTACATTCAACTTAATTAAAACTTAAACTGAGTTTATATTTGATGCACACGATAAGCATAAGCATGCATAGGGATATACATCTGAAGTGAGAGCAGAGAATACTTTTGAATGGATTGCATTCTAGTTCTGTCACAAAATCAATTTGAGGAACCACAAGACACCCAATTACGCTATAGTTTTTATCATTCAGAACTCCCTGGATTCCGAGACTTATACTGTTCTTCTTCTATTACTAAACTTGGATTCCAACCTTCTACTGTTCTCTCTCTATTACTAAACTTATGCATATTACACATCATCAGAATATGCTCATTTAAGTAAATGTATAAATACATAAATAATTAAATAAAATCCGTTCAAAGAAATATACCAATACTAGTATTCTAGTAATTTTGATAATTGCCCCTAATCATGTGTTACATATATATATCGAAACAAATAATTAGGACTATTAAAACATCATTATTCATAAAGCAATTTTCAAAATTTCTGCCCAAATAAATAACCTTTTCGGTCATACAGATATTTTGTAATTAAATCGAATCCTTCACATGTATACAATATTATATCATGGTATAAGCTGGACCCAAAAAATGTATTTGTAAACATTGAATGAAAAGAAACCCACAACTTATTTTCAGCTCAGCACACAAGGAATGAGCAACTAAGAGGCAGCAATAATGTATTGATGCATTAGATATCAAAACTTTGATGACTATACATATTAAGTTGTACTTACACCAATTTCTCTTGCCTCATCATTAATATAAGAGCCATCCCTTCTTTTGTGAACCTTGATCCACAGCTCTCCTCTACCGATTATCCTTCCTTCTTGTTCTGACTGAAATAACAAAGTTTAACCCAGCACCGAAATACACGCAATCAGGGAGAATGTTTTAAACATAAATAGTCCAAGGAGTGAATTCAGCAGAGCAGTACAATATTGAAGAGTGAATAAAAAGTACACTACCTCTTCTTCCCTCCGCCGAGCCAGGCTTTTCGAACCGCCAGTGTGGGTATACAGCTGTTTTGACCGATTTATCGCATTTTTCTTGCACTTCTCCTATTGGTCCATCAGAGATAAACGGGTATTAGAAACTGTTTTACAAAAGACCAATGCAAAGGTGATTGTACTATACTATACCAATATAAATACTATTTTTACCTTGGTCTCAGGTTTGGCGCGATAATCAAGGTACCATCTCCAGTGATCTCGATCAATTCCAGGCGGACGATTCTCGATATTTTCTTCAATTGACAGTTTTGGCTCGTAGCAATCATCATACAACCTCAGCCTTGTATCTTTCCAAGACTTCCCCATACTTTTCAAAATATTTTTTTTTTATAATTCCTTCACTATCTTCATCAAACTGGAAGATTTGCTGCGTAAATGACACGATTTGTTAAATAAATTTGCTGGAATACTCCCTGGTCAAGGAGTTGGTCAAAGGTAGCCACCCATTACAAAAACATCTTTTAGCAATAAAGAATAAATCGAAGATGCTGCACCATCCGACGTGAACCCAAAAAAATGGAGTAAAAGATATCTATTGACTCAAATATAATACTGACTAAAAAACGCACAAAGGATTGAAAATCATATAATGTCATTAACAGCAATCCACCAGCCAACAAATTAAAAAGAGAAACTGCCAATTCAGCCCTTAAGAGTACACACAAGTTTGTGAATAAAATCAGAACATTCAATGAACATTTCATATACAAACACTTTGTGTTATAGTAAAGTTTTTTTTTAACTTAAGAATAAATTACTATTCCTAAAATAATCAAAGGGTATTAAGAATAAGCATATCTTAAAAAACTATTACCTTGACACATTCGTAATAAACTTTTTTTTTTAGTGGTAACATGACGCCAACTTTCCTCACATATAGGAAATTTTCCGTAATCAGATCCCAGCATGCCAAGAACGCCGCTCAACAGTCCAGCTTCGTCTCCAACTGCTTGTTTTTCACTGTTGAACCTAAGCATGATCCTTCTACCATTGGGCCGCTCCATAGCCTCCCTCACACTCAGTTTAGCCGGCTTGATTGTGCCATTGGAATCTACAAGCCACATATAAACCTTTAAATGTCTCTGTTGAAGACCGTATGCACGAAGCAAAATAAATAACTCATACTCTATCGTAAATTGGGCAGGTTAAATCTAATAGATACGTTACCGATGATCTTAACCGCCCAATACTCTGTGGTCTTCCGTCCTTTCCGACTCTGAGCTCTAGAAGCAACAGAGATGTCGTCAACTTCTTGATCAATAGAATCCACCTCATGAGCATTGCCTTCCAAGTGTACGTGTCCCGGCTCCAAGTTCTGACTGCTATAAGTGCTCGTCTGTGGAGCAGGCCTTGGTTCACTGCGCGGTGGACGGAACGGGCGTACGGTAGTATGGACACTACCACAGCTTGCTTGGGGAATTTCAGAGTCAACTTGGTGGACATCCGAAGCCGGAAACGGAGCCGGAGCCGGAGCCTTTTGAGATTGCTAGCATGCTGGTCCTGATCTAGCTTTCTTGGTAAACCGACCTTTTCTAGCCATCTTATATTCATAATAACATGATGCAGGCAAAAAATGATCACATTAACTCCAACAACACATAATGCAAGTAAATTTTGTTTACACATAATAGAAAATAAATTAACTTGTATACAATGCGAGGAGTAATCAGCACAAGACACTGTTATAAGCTAAAATGCTCTACATGTACTTTATAATGAAAACTAAACTGATAAGATGAGGAAAAAGAAGCATATCAATCACAGAGCATGGTTATAACCATGGTAGGCAGTGGGCAAATCAAATTTTTTTCAAGATCGTAGGTAATCATACATGGAATTGGATAAAAAACCCCAACTATCTCAATGTTAAGGGCTTTAAGGCTTTTATGCACAAGACAGGGGAGCATTGTGAGCATGATCGATACATGCAAGAATTTCATTGACTGTAACTCAACAAACCCTAGTCACATTTGATCATTGCGAATATAACGAAATATCGGGCCTTACCGGTGAAGAGTGGACAGGCGACCAACAGGCCGGAATCGACGATGACCGCTGGCGCAGAGACGGCGACTTGACAAGTAGCTTGTGTTTGAGGAGAGTGTATAAGGATTGTAAGGCGCTGGGGTTGGGGGGCGCTGATGCTTCTTTCAAAATAGGTATAGCTATATATTATTATATATATAAATAATGTCGATAGTTGTTATTGGGTTCGTTAGTGTTTTAGTTTTAATAATAATAATAATAATAATAATAATAATAATAATAATAATAAGTATTGATATAATATCACACCCCGTGCTAAACAGTTGTAACAATAGTGGTTTAGATTGCTATATCATTTATTTTGTTTAAGCTTTGTTTATTTTTAAAATAAGACTATTTTAGCTGAACAAGATTTGGGTGCAGCATTAACTTAGTGATTTTTTTTAGGAGCAGGATGTTGACCATTATCACATTCTCTCATTCATTTTAAGAGTTATCAACAACGTACTTATCAGTCAATGTGTCGTTTAACTGTGTTTTAGTGGAAACAATTGATTTTCAACTTAAAAATAACCAGTTGGTTCATGATTGGAATCGATGGGGGAACTTGTTAGAATGGTCATGCCTATGGCATCACATACTAATAGTGAAGAAGTGTTTCTAGAAAGAGACAATCACTTTTAGTGTTGGTGAGTGTTTGAGGCTACAGGATCGACCTGATTAGCTTTGAATATGCAGTTGCACTATAAGGATTAGCGTCTTTTTCAATTGATATGGGTCTATCTTATTGGTTTTCATTGTACTTAGATAGCCAATAAATTTGGCATAGCATAGGTTATTTTTTTAACAGTAATTGAGGATGGCATCTTAGCTTATATTCTTTAATTTGAACCATGGTTATGAATAAAGCTGTTCTAGTTTTGCTATGTGATCAGAGGTTTATTATATTTATATATATAAGCCCTTCAAAAGACTTTGCAATCTCTTTTGGGGAAAAAGATAAGGTCAAAATGACAAATGACCCTGAAGAAGGCCTAAATATAAAAACCAGATGCATCATTGACTCATTTTAGCTGATTGAAAATTGTAAAACCGAAAGCATGTATGAATTTGATCAAGATAAACATGTGTTTTGTTGTAGAATAAAGAAAATTTTTTTATTAAACTTTGAAGATATAAAACTCATAACAAACGCTGGATGATGGACCATCACTATAATATGATAATAACCCTGTACTCAGCATATTGGATGTGGCCTAACCTAGGAATGAATTATCCACTAAACTTCTACCTAAGAAAAGAAAAAAACACAATAAATTAAAACATACTAATAATAATATAATTGGCATTAATAATAATAATCGTGTCTCACAATATGCATGTAATATCCAGTGGGTTTCACCAACGTTGAGAAATAACATACTAGGAGACCAGTGGCCTTCTACCTAGCATAATAACAATCCAAGGTAATGTAGAAAATAGTTATAAAGTCAAGATAAATTTCAACCAACACGTCCTGGCTACCCTGTACAACCTAGACCGCAATTCTTCATCTAAACTACATATCTTCAAGGTTTCAAGTATCTAGTAGCCCACACAGCCAAGTGCCACGCATTCCTCTCCTTAGGAGACATTCCAGTATAAGGATATTCATTCTCTTCTGGCGTCAAATTCAGGTCATATGACAGCGTGGAAGCCTTGGTACCATCAGCACCTTCGCCATTAGAGCTATCGGAAGGGACAACATCCTCTCCATCCAATGAATCTGGAACTACCTCCCCCAGTTCTTCAGACTCCTTCTGAATATTCTCCCGAGACATTCCTGATAGTTGCAAGGTAGCCAAACAAGCCCGGATTAGAAGGATTAAGTGTGTGATGTACGTAATCAAAAATCTCAACATCTAAGTCAATTGCTTCTTTAGTCAGCCAACAATGGAATTACTATTAGTGAAGACACATGATTAAAGATAGGCAAAAAATAAAAGCCAACTAATAAGAAAACAGAAAGTGTTAACCAATTATCAAAGTGATCCCAAAAAAATTCAAATAAGACAAATTAGAACAGGGTGTTCTGCACGGGTTGGAACTGAGGTGAAACACCGTAATAAGAGTAACAGCTAATGTACTGCTATGATCAATTTGCAATGTTGGGTTTAGGACAAGGGTCACTGCCACTATTATCTTATGTGAGTTCCTTAGGGTGTATCTATTGGAGATAATCATGAAAATGAAGGGAAGACAGTGAGGGGGCTAGGAGAGTGAAATTCAGCAGATTTTGTTCATTATTCCATTCATTGACTCCCTTCCCTTCCCTTCCAACATCCTAGCTCTCAGAGGAACACTTAGGAAGTTATTTATTTCAAATAAGACTAACGTGTGACTTAATTAGGCATGCAACTTAAATAGGCCGAAGGCGTACAGATCTGCTACAGATTGGGATTTTCTCCCTATGCAACCTAACTAGGCAGAATGATTACAAATTATTACTAACAAGAAGACCGTAAAATATTATAAAAAGCCGAGTCTTTCTTACTGTCCCATAGTCGATCAAGGCCATGTTCTATGAGGTTGAATTCCTCTCGTGCCGCAATATCCAGTTCAACAACAAGGGAGTTTTCATGGCGTGACTGCAAATATACACAAGTGATTCTAATTTATCACAGTAACAAAATTGAAATCAGAATTTAACTATGTAGTTCGTGAACCTTCATGTACGCTAGTTAAACACAGAAGTAAATCATGAACATTTACCTTCACCTCGTCAAGTATTTCCTGTGAGCACCACGTATTCGTACTTGTTATAAACTGAAACCCAAATTTAGCCCGGTACATACGATCCCATTGATTTAATTCCTAAAATTTAAGATGAATCAACTGAATTCGATTTCATCCACGAACATGAAAAAGAAATTGGTTATAAAGTAGGCAGCAACAATCAAACCTTCATCATTGAACCCGACACATAACGAATGGCCAGATTGAGGAGTCGGTGACCAGGGCATCCAGCCATGATTGTATACTGGACTCATTGAACCACGACTGCCTTGCAAATGTTATTGCGTCATCCAACGAATAGAATGGGGACGCATCTATCATCTTCTCCACGAAACAACGGCTGCTGCAAATGAGATAGAAGTCTCGGCACTCCAATTTCCCTGATAGGCCAAAGACATAGAACCATTAGAACAAGGAAAATTAAAAAATGTGAGTGTAAGAAGAGTTGAAGGAGAAGTTATAGCATTGTGAAGATCCAGTTAAATCTAAGAGCTACATTATTGATGGACATCTAGTATTTTAGGAATCGGCGGCCTCATCACAATCTTCCACCCCGTCATTAGTGGATTCCTCTAATTCGCCGTCTCTTGTCAGCCGCAGGCTTTCGACATCAAATTCAGGCAAGGTAGTCATACAAGCACGGGGTGAAGGTCGACCTCACAATATTCAAAATTCTCGCCCATGTCAAACAAATCTCGTGGCTTCACATGGAATACCACACTCCATCTGTTGTCCACCTCATCCTCCACATAGAACACAAGACGTGCCTCAGATGCGAGGATGTACGGCTCATCGTCTTCTCGATCACCGGTGTGAATCTGATTGACAAAATTGACACAGGTTTGGCCCAACACGTCGTGTCGGATACCTCTGCCCGAAGTGGTGTCTGCCCAAAGACACTTGAATAACACAACAGTGAATTGACCGCTGTAATTCAGCTCGATGATGTCCACTAATCTTCCATAGTACGAGACACCGCCAATAGCAACATTGGCATCCCGTTTACTTGCATAACTTCTAGTATCTGAAGTGACATAAACTCCACTATTCTGTGTTTTCATTCCTTTCTCCTTTGACATGGTTCTAAATTTAAATCCATTGACGTTGTAAGCTTGATAGCGCCTGGCCTGAGCAAGAGGACCGCAGGCAAGCCACTGCAACTCGTTCGAATGATTGGTGCTTCCAAATGGGACCTGGCATTGAACCATTAGAGCCAAGAAATCATGAAAAAGTATTAGGATCTTGAGATATTTTGGATTACCTTATGCATGAACCAGTTGGGAAATTCTACAGTTATCTACAACGATGATAAGTTTATTGGTCAAAAGTAATAATTTACAATATTTTTTTTATTTTATGATAGATAATAAAAATTTTACTAAGAAAAAATATGATATATTTTATACTTATTCTTTTATGTATAAGTTTCATTAAATATATTTACTCATGATCCCTCCAAAAAGGAAGGTGGGCCAAAAAGACGAAGAATAAAACACATAATAACCTCTATTGATGTTGTTTCATTACTCAATTCCTCAAATTAGAAATGAAATTAAGCATATAAAGAGTACAATTTAAACATTGAGAAGACTTAACATGTGAATAGTTATGATAAATTAACTTGTACGGGATAAAAATGATAAAATTTATAACAAAAATTAATAAAATAAAAACAAAACACAAAAATAGAACACATAAATAGAGTACAATAATAAATAATAATATTTATAGTTTATAAAAAAATCAAAAAGTAGAAATAATGGATCATAAAATAAAAAAAATTATTATCGAATGAAAAAGTAATGAATTAAAAAATGAGATTCTCTTCTAACATATATGACCTTTTACGGTGAATAAATTATGAAATAAAAAAATAAGTAAAATAAAAAAAATAAAATTATCTTTTTCTAATAAACTAAAAAAATCACAACCATAAAATTAATAGTGGACATATTAGTCAGAAAATAATTACAAAAAATATTAACAAAAATATTAGATTTGATATTAAAATAAAAATAAATATAAACAGTGAATAAATACTTATAATTTAAAATAAAAATATTTAAGATTTATAAAGAAATAAAAAGCAACTTTAGGTAAATTAAGAATCAATATTAATATAACAATAAATTGAATCAAGTAATATATATTTGAATTAATTAAATTAAATAATTGATATAATAAATTAATTATAGTTATTTAGTTCAACAAAATAAGTTAAATAAATAAAAAATACTTTATAAATATATCATATAAAAATTAAAATATTTATAAAAACCATTGATTAAATACACAAGATGAAAAAATTAATGAAAATTAAAATAAAATTAATTTATTTATTCTAGTAAAATCAAATAATTAATATAGAGAATTGCTTAAGGGTAAACTGTATTTGTTATTTTTGGTCCGTATTTTTTGTAAGAACCAGAATTTTTACGTAAAATCGCTTTAATAAAATGATAATTTTAATTGTTTGAAATCGGTTTAAAAAATTAGACATCTTAATTTGAAAATAAAATAGTAAAATTTGAATTTAATAGATTTTTTGAGTGAAAAATGTATATTTTTCAAAAATTTTTGTAAAAATGCATACCGACACTTAAGACCGACAGTACTGCCTCTAGTCTGTCCAAATAAGATGTTAAAAATAAGATCTTAAAAATTGAATTTATTGTTTTAAAATGACAAATAATTTAGAATCCAAAAACCGAGCGTAAATCTTAAAAAGTTTTGGCCCACTAGCTAAAAATGCTAACGGATTGAACCGAATTCAAACTTGACCGAACGTCCAACATATATAAGGCTATTTAACGAGCATTAAGCTCATTTCTCCCCCAAGAAAGAGTGAGGGTTCGAGCATGAGAGAAGAAGAGAGGGTATTATTCACCTTCTTCTTCATTTGGCCATATCTTGAGCTACGCAGCTTTGATTGACGAGCCGTTTGCGACCACGCAAAGCTCTCACCGAATTTGTTATTTCTAACTAAGTTTTGTTGGTAAGAAACTCTTTCTCTAACTCCAGTTTTTTGTCCTAGCTCAAAACTCAAAAATTGTTTTGGATTTTTGAGTTTTTTTGTATTTTTGTTGTTTAGGAGTGATCTAGCATTGATATATTGTTGGGTTTTACCCTTAATGCCGTTGGGTAAGGTAAGATTTTACTAAACCTTTGTGTTTCATTATTTTTGTGAATCCTAGGTTTGATATTTGTATGTTATGTGATGTTAGATTGAGTTTTGGTGTTTCTTGAAGTTGGTTTGAGGATTTGGATCGAGTTTGGTGGCTTCGTTTTGGTGTTTGGTACATTTTGGGAATCGGTCAAGGTATAGTTTCGGTTCTCTTTATGTAATATGTAATAGTTTTGGAAACTTAGGCTAGTGGACCTTAGGATAGGATTGAATTGGTTGTTAAAATTTATTGGATTGATGATGTATGATGATTTTGATGAATTGTAATGGAATTATTGATGCTGGGTAATGAATGTAGATGATGAAATGAGTATTGATTGTGTGGATGATACTTGTGATATAATTATTGTGATGTGATGATGTTGTAAATTGATGAAGGGTGTATATGGGGAATTAGATTGCGTGAATTATTGGTATGGAAGTATTGAATTAGAATTATAGATTTGTGTTGAATTATGGAGGAAGGGTTGAGTGAATTAAGTGTGAAAGTGATGAAAGTACAATGGACAGTAAAGTGTAGTGTGTGGTAGTATTTTTTGATGGATTTGGTAGGTTTTGGTTTGGTTTGGTTGTGAATTTCGAAAGTTTTGAGAACCTAGTAAATTTTTGGTAAAAACCAGATTTTGGTAAATTTTGACGGATCATAACTTGAGCCTCAGTTTTTGAATTTGATTGAAATTTGTCTTAAATTAAAGTTCATCTAAAGATCTTTAAATTGATATAAAGTTGATGAAAATGTATTTCTGTAGAGGAAGTTATGAACATTTAAAGTTTGGTGTTTAAAATTGATTTCTGCAACTTTACAAAATTCTGTAAGTTTGGAGGGGTATGCGTACACGAACCCCCCATACGCGAGCATACCATTTTGTTTGGCACCTATGCGTATGCAAACTCTTGTATGTGTATGCGAGATGGGCAAATTTTACGTATGCGTACGCATACATTGGGCATGCGTATGCATACACCCTATTTTGCTGAACAATGATTTTTCTTCACTTTTAAGGGTTCTTTAGTTTTTCAAACTTCCGTAACTCCTCTTTAATACTTGTGGTTAATAATTAGGCCTAAGACTAGTATAGATGGATTTATGTTTGATATTTAATGGACTTATATACGGGTTTTAGAAGCCAGTGACTTAGACTTGGTATGTCAGTTGGGTGGTTCGTCTTGTGAACTAATGGGGAGCCGGGTTGATGATGAATTTGAGATGTTGACGATGAATTTGAGATGTTGGTGATGAACTTGAGATATTGACATTGGATGATGAGATTGGAATGAATATAAAAGAATTGTGCTATATATGAGCTGTGCTGTAATACTGAACTGTAATGATTGGTAAGTCGCTGTGCGCCTTGGGTAAGGACTATGGTAGTCTTCCGCTTGTCGAGGTAGCGGTGCCGGCGTAGGAGTCAAGATAGTCTCTCGCCTACATTGAGATGTGAGGACTGTAGCAGTCTCCTGCTCACATAACCTTTATGCCGCCAGAGAGAACTCGGGCATTATAACCTGAAAGAGTGTGTCGGGCACTATAACTCACGGGGCGTAAGATAAAGTGTTGGGTACTAGAAAGAGTGAGCAGGGCACTATAACCCTGGTCGTGGCAGAAAGGCAACATCTCGGGAATATGTCGGGTTGGCATTTTGAAATGACAAGTGATATCACGAGCCAAATAGGATAGACATTCATCATATGCATCTTCTATATGTTTGCTTGCTTTGATTACTTGAGTTATGCCTATTTGAATAACATGCCTAAATGCTAGTTGAATTACCTGCTGTATATGTATATTACTTGTGTTTTACTTGGTTGCATTAAATGTGTTTTACTGGCGTTAAGGAAGATCGGGAGGCGGTGGCGATGGGATCGCACGGAGGTTAGATTGGTGAAGGCTGTGGGATACAGTGGTGTGACTAGTTTTAGTTAGAAATTCCCTAAGTTTAGATAAACCCAACTCTTTTTATGGTTTATGGTTTGATTTATTTATTTTCGTTAAGCTTGAATATCTGTATCGGTGTAAAGTTCTAGGATTGCCTTTGGCGTCCCGGAACCTTACATCTTATATATTAGGCACTGTTACCATACTGAGAACCTCATGTTCTCATACCATATATTGTTGTTGCTTTTCATATGCAAGTCGCAACCCACTTCGGTGAGTTTGCGAATATGGTGACAGGGCGGAGGATGGTCTTTTTTATGCTTTATTTTACTTTACTTATGTTGTAGTATTCTCTCATCTTTCTATTTTAGATTTTATGGCCTTAGAGACTTAATTTGAGAGATAAGTTGTATAAGCTATTTTAAACTTCCAAAACTCTTTTGTATTTTAGTTTGACTAGCCGGCCTAAACTTCGCAAGCTCTCACAAGCCTTCTTTTTGGTACATCATACTTATATATACATATCTTGTTAATTTAATTGTTACCTTGTGTATCCTGGAGCTATCTACATTTTATATGTATTATATCTTGTTCTGTTCGTACTCACGCATTTAGTTACCGTGTGTGAATACTTCGCATTTCGTAATTCCGCCTTATGCGATTTTGAGCTTTTATTCCTTCATCGGACTTCTAGTTATATAAATTCTTAGATATATATTATATATTATAAACTTTAGAATTGTCGTAGCACTTTGCTATCCTATGCTTTACGGCTAGAGGTAAGGCTTAGACTAACGGGGTGTTACATTTATGGTATCAGAACGGTTCGTCCTCGTGAGCTTGAGGGATGGATCGATTGTGCTTCGTCGCACTCTCTGGGTCATTTTTCTTTCATGCTATTTAGGTTATCTTCTTGATATGCATAACATGTTTGTTTGTGAGTGCCTTTGGGGATAATTGAAGCAATGGGTCTGAGATATTGAGACTGATCACCTTGATATCGATTGTTTGGTGTGGAAAAACAACCCGAATGGCAACTCGTGGACGAGGTCAATCACATTCATGGAGAGATAGTGAGGATGACTAGCCTAGCCAATGCGTTTCAAGCTCAACATGTTCTAGAAAACCAGTTTGTAGAGTTTGCGGCATATCAATTAATGGGTGAGTCACAACACTGGTGGCAGAGAAAGTGTCAACTGATGTAGCTACAGAATGAGGATGTATCATCAGAAGGACCGATTGATGTTTTTGCAGTTTTTAATTAAGATTTTCAATTTCTAACCAGTATGGCCTTGAACCTTGTTGAAAAAGTTTTAAAGTTTAGGATGATTTAATTTTGAAGTTTAGTTTGGAACTTTTGGTTTAAATAATTTGGTTTTGAAACTAGGTCGAAACTCTTGGTTTGAATGATATGTTTTAAAGAAAAAGTGAGTCCAATAATTTTGTTAAGTTGTGAAATTGGTTTATAATTTAATTTATCGAGAATAATCTTGATTGATTTAAGAATAAATAATTTTGAGCCTTTTGAAAAAGTTTTGACATTGAAAAATTTTAGATTGAACTTGTTTTGAAAGCTTTACAAAATGTTACAAAAGCGGTATTTGGTTTAAAGAAAAATTCGGATTCTTAATGGCAACTAATCAGAGTAATGCAGCGGAAGGTGTGAGGGAAGGATATGTCACGCGATTCGAATTTTGGAGACAAAATTTCTAATTGAGAGGGGAGAATTTAAGAACTAGAGTTTTCACGTAAAACTGCTTTAATAAAATAATAATTTTAACTGCCTGGAATTGGTTCGAAAAATTAGACATCTTAATTTAAAAATAAAAAGGTAAAATTTGAATTTAATAGATTTTTTTGTGTGAAAAAAATATTTTTAGTAATTCAACAACATACTTTTAGTTTATATTTTTAAATATTAATAACTAACTACTGGCCAAAAAAATAAATTTTGTTGGTTCTTTAATATTTTTTGTTAGTATAATTAATTAGTTATAATTAATGTGATAAAAATATTAAATAATTTGATATTTATCATAATCAAATCATATAAATAATTAATTATAATATTTTTAAAAATTATTAAGTAAAATACATAAGATAAAAAATTAATCCAAATTAATTCAAAATTAATTTATTTATTTTAGTCAAATCATATAATTAATGTAATTGAATAAAATATTAAATAATTTGATAGTTATCTCAATTAAATTAAATGAATGATTAATTAATTAACGTATTTAAGTAAATCAAATAAAATAAATAAAAATTATCTTTAAGAACATGCCACGTCTGCTATTAATTGAAGAAATATTATTTTATTAATATATAATAGATATTATAGATATGCCATCAAAAATATATGAGTATGACTTACTATATATCAAGGTTTTAAAAATTGGTTCGAATCAGTTGGTCAAAATTATGAACCAACAAGAAAAGTTATTCATTTAAAAAATATAACTGTTTATTTTAAAAATCGTAATTGGACTATTGAATTGATAAAAAATTAGCCAGCTAATCGAACTGAATCAGAATCCAATTGAATTTTACATTTTGAAAAAAACGATGCCGTTTTGTTTATTAATTAAAAAAACGAGTAACCCTAATCTACGCTTAGCAGTCACTTAGTACTCCTTTTTCTTCCTTTGACTCTCGGTATTGAACTCCTCCCTCACTCTATCACTTGTTCCGTCCAGTCACTTCTGTGTCACCGCAGACGTCGCAACTGGTCGAAGCCGTGTTTTTCACTACCGTTGTTTCCGCCATTGCTCGAAGCCGCTGTCCCACTACAACTCGTCTCGAATCCTTCCTCCATCGCGCAACCACTGTCTCACCGCATTGGCTCTGTTCCACCGTGCTCTAATCTTTTTCTATTCCAGTTCTGTCACGCTCCATCCTCTTCTGATCTAGTTCTGCCGTGCACCACCCTCTTCCCCTTGGCTCTAGTTTTGCGGCAATCTGAACCACCTCTTCTCCAATTTAGTCGCGTCCAACCTTCTGTTGTGCTCCTTGTCCTTTATGTTTTAGAAGATATTTTTTATTGTAATTATTGTTTTAATTGGTTTTAGAACTGTTAATATGTAATTTTTCATTTTTCTTTTTCAATTATTGTTGTCATTAGTTATTACTGTGGTTTAGTATTGTCATTGATGTTCTTAAACCTTGATTCTGATATGCCGTGGTTCTATTGTCTTTAATTTCTTTTTTTTGGTTTGGTTCTGTTATTAATTTTTTTGTATCATTATATCTATGTTAAAATTAATTAGTTGCTGTAATATTGTTATTGAATTGCTGATAATTTTTAGGTATGGACGAGAGCATCAACCAAAAAATATTTAGAGATAATATTATTTATTATTTTATTATAAAATAATTTTTTGGTTGAACCACAAATGAACTGGTTAAATCAATAACTCAGCAAATTAAAAATTAGACCGGTTCGATAGTCGGTTCGGTTTTTAAAATTTTGCTATATATACATCGACATAGATAAGATGTTTCATGCACCAAATTAAAGTGGCCAAATCTGAAGATTGACTACTGATAAGATGAAGGCTTTTCCTTATGTTCTGATCATTGTCCTTATTTTCTCCGTTGGAATCGGTATGTTTAGTTATTCATTACAAGATTTAATTATTTATATCTTCTTATGTGCATGTTTGTTTTCATTTTTTGTTTTAAAAAATGTAATTTTACGTTTAATCTTTTTATATTGATAAAAATGCTAAAAATGAATTTATTTGAAAGATACTTATATTTCATTTAGATTTTTTTTAAAAGAAAAAATTAATAATCATTAGTTTTTATTTTATGAATTCATACCATACACACATATAAAAAGTTTTTTTTTTCAAAAAAATAACAAAGAGATACAACCTAAAGGTGGTTTTGGTTTTAGTATTTCATAGAGAAAAAATATAAGAAATAAAAGCTAACGATTAAAAACAAAATTTTATTATTTTCAATTTTTCTTAAATAAAATCCTGAAACTAACAATATTATAAAAAATAGAAAATATTTTTTCAAATCAAATAATTAAACACTAAGGATACTTTTGATTTGTATTTTTGTTTTTAATATTCTCTCTTTTAAAGATTTTATGATGAAATAAGAGAAAATAACCAAAATAATAAAATTTTATTTTTGTATTTTTTTTATAAAATTTTAAAAATAGAAAATAAAAAAACTCAAATCAAACATATTCTTTAAGCATAGTTAAATTTTTACATCAAAGTACTAATGGTTTTATATGGTTGATGTGTAAATATGCATAGACAATGAAAGGTTGTTGAAAGTATCAGAGGCAAAAGAGTGTCAACAAACACTGAGGGAAGGAGGCTGTATAGAAAACACATGCAACAGCGACTGCAGGAGAGTACATGGAGGGCGAGCATCTGGTCATTGCAACGCAATAGAAGATTGTATTTGTTTTTTCCCATGTTAATCTTACTTTTACAACATTGTCCCTTTTCAATAAATATTTAAATAATGGGACTATGAAAAACTTATAATATAGAGTGCACTCAGTGCAGGAATGGATCTACACGTAGAGGTGTGGGCCCATTACAAAACTTATAATATGTGTGTGTGCAAATTTATATATATATATATATATATAATGCTTTTATTATCATAATTAATGTGTTTGTCTCATTTTAAAAAAATTATTTAGGTGTGAAAAAATTATATTATTTAATACCAAAAGAAAGATAAAAAGTATTGTATTATCAATTCAGATAGAAAAATAACTCTACTCGAATAATAATAATAATAATAATAATAATAATAATAATAATAATAATAATAATAATAATAATAATAATAATAATAATAATAATAATCCAATCAGTTAATTATCCAAAGTTGCGCTCAGTTTTTCAAATATAAACAAGACTATTAGCTTAGTATTTTATTGTTTTATTTTACACTCTTACATATAATAATTGTCTTTATCGAAAAAAACTCTATCGCAAATATTATGGTGTGTTAACCTTTCAATTAAATGCCGAAAAATTATTGAATAATTATTTAATAGACAGAGAGACATAATCTACATATTAACGAGTTATAATTCAAATAACATAATTTTTATATACTTACTTAAAATTACGAATTTAAATTTCACTCCTATCTTTAAAAAAAAAAATGACATAATTTATACCTAGAAATAAAAAAATTACAATTGTCTCGTTTGAAAATATTTTTTTATTTTTTTGTATTTTTTACATAATTATAATAAAGAATCAAAGTTACTCCATTCGAATTATAGTTTATTTTTTTAAATTTTTTTATTACTGAACTATAAATATTTTTTATTATATAAAAAATTAATAAAAATATTATTTAACAGATATAAAGTATCTGGCAAGATGTTAATCTTAATAATAAATATATTATATAAGATTATTAAAATATTAAAATAAAAAAATTAAAATAACTTACATTTTAATGTGTTAATTAAATAAATAAAAATTTTATTAATTTTTTTAAAATTTTAAATATTTAAATATATTTATGTTAATTTTTTTATTATTATTTTTATTTTTACTATTAAATTTTTTTTGAATCAATCTTTAATAAGGATGAGACCATAATTCGTAGATAGGATGTGGAGGTATAGTTAGTTTAATAATATTATAGGAACTAACTATATTCTTCCAAAGAAAATAATCTGTCTGTGGCGAAATAAGGGTGGTAAACGGAGTAACTCATTCCCTTTTTATTCTAAATTTCCAACGATTTTGAATTTCATGGCCACTCCATCTAACGGCCGGTAGGATGGCTAGCATGCCTTATTTTTCTTTACTCATTATTTTAAAAAAAAAAATAACAATTTATTAATCATAATCAGACATAGATATATAAAACTCTCTTATTTGATATTGAGTTCTTTCGACAGTCATATCGTCTGAAACAGTTTCTTCAAATACCACCAATCAATAAACAAAAGTACAAAATTAAAACTAAATTGCCAAATTACAATTGATAAGACGGCAAATTAGCAACCAACTTATCAAAATTATAAAATTATAACCAGATAAATTAAAGCTAAATGAAAACTAGGAAATAAAATCATAACACGTAACACAAAAGGCATAACAAATTTACAAGGAAGATAATATTTGTATGGAAAAAAAAGTATAAAGAAGAGAAATTTTATAAAAAATATAATATAGTAAAATATCTAAAGGATTTAGTTAATAGTATAAAAAAGGTCTGAGTAGTGTAAGATTTATTGGTAGATTTATCAAATAAATTTGTTGATAATTTGTTTACTGTCAGATTTATCGTTGGAATGAATTTGACGATATAAACAACGTCAAAAAATATTATATTTACTGTCAAATTATTTCGTCCGACGCTAATATTTTGCATTTGCTTTTGCTCGGATAGATTTTGCAATTAATATGACGAAAATATGCAGTTGGTAAATCCGACGGTACTTTTGACGCCATGTTATGTTTTGTGGCACCCATTTATCGTTGGATTGTTTCATCGGTAAATTCGACTGTATGCAATTTCTTTTGCACAATTAGTAGTCAAATTAAAATTTTTTATAAGATTAGTGCACAGATTCTAAATACCAAAAATTAACTAATAATTTTATTAAATATCAAGGGTCTGAGTATAATAAAAAGTCAAAGAAGTAAAATACAATAAAATAGACATAAAATAAATTAAATTCTTAAACTCTGCGAATCCCTAAATCAAGTAACGATTAATTCAAGTAATAATTAACAAAGATTAGCAAAATACATACCAACCTGCTCTTCGTCTTAATGAAAGTCGCCGACTCATCGGTATACTTTGACGACCTCGGCGAAGCCCTATTAGTTCTGTTCGTCAGACGATAATGCTGAACTCCTCATCAGTACTAAAATGGACGTTCAGTTCCTTCTTAATATCTGAATGGAGCCAAATTGTGAGGTGGTCGCGCCCCTAACTAACGTCCTGCATCATCTGCTAAAGTCGCCTAACTATCCGGTGGTCGTAGATCTTCCTGATCAAGATAACATGTTCCATATCCCATATAAAATTCTTATGCACAAAGTAAGTTAATAACATTAGTTAGTTGAAATAAAATACAATTAAAATACGGTTAATTTCAACATTTTAATTTCAACAACATTGGGTTCTTACCTCCCACTTCTGAAATCATCGCTCTCTGGTCTCGGTAGAAATTTTCATGTAGATCGACCATGAGTTATCGTACACGGACTTAATCACATTAGAGATCTCTTGTGTATATGCACTGTTGTTTGGTGCAAACCTATCAATGAAAAATTTAAAATTAGAAAATGCATAAAAACACATAAAACTTAACAAATTCAAAATAGATTATTGTGGATATACGACATTAAAATAGTACTCACGCCTACATGCCATCAGGCCAAATCCTCATCTGTATGATGGACGGTGGTGGAGGGATATTTGGCTGGGACACATTAGAGGAATCACCCACCGCGATCTCTGTCGCTAGAGTTATAGAGGGTGAAGGAAGGCGTAGCAGAAGGAGCCACGTAGTCGAGGACCATGATGAATTGCTGGTCCAGTAGATCCGTCTGTGATGTCACAGGGGTCGATAGGGTAGTCAAGGTAAGGGCGATGACTAAGAAGTCTCTGGGGTACCAATAGTGGAAACCTTCCTTCTACCATGACCACGAGACCGATTTGTGACACATCTGCTACCTGTTGTCATGTCTTCAAACAGAATATCAATTAACATTAATAAGCATATGTACAACACAAATCTTTCAACATTTATATTATTTGAAAAAAATTGACATAACCTCCCCTAAAGTTGGACATATATCTACATTTACGGTTTTCACAAATCCAACAATCTCAATCCACAACATCAGTCAAAGCTCATCAATTGAATTCACAATATTTCCAGTAGAATATATTAACTTGTTTATACTATTGTATACATTTCAAAGATAATACTAATTATCAACTAAAACAAAAATTTGACATAAAGGCATATAATCGAGACTTGGCGTGAAAAGCATCAAACAACAAAAAATAGCGCAACCAAGTATTTCTTAAATATCAATTTACACAAGTCAGCATTAATGCATGCCACAACCATCAGCAACGCATTGCAAAAATTCAGTAGAAAATCAATTAATCCAGTCCAAATAAATTCAAACTCAAACTCAAAAAACATAACAGCATGTTAAACTGATTTTTATAAATTTTCTAACTGATTCTAAATTATCACCTAATTAAAGCAGCAAATAACTTGAAAAGAAAATTAAAGCACTAAAAATAATTTTCAAGTTAAAGATTAAGAACAAATTAAATCAATAATAATATATATAATGGAAACTTTAGAAAGCAACCTGAATAATCAACACAAATTCTATTTTATAATAACATTACGACGACACTTATACTATTTATTACTAAAATATGAGCCTGTTTAAAACTATAAACCGCAAAACCGCCCCCAAAAAATACTTTCGTTCGACAAAGTACATCCATAGATACCATACAACTTACAAGAACTCATAAAGAGTACATCCACATATACACACACACATATATATATATATATATATATATATATATATATATATATATAATATTACAAGCATTATCCAATACAATTCCTATCCCTCTTACAGAATATATCAAGATAAAGGCGAGGGCACAATAAATAACAATCTAAAGTGATACAGAGCATTTCAACAACAACTAAATAAACTCTTCGTGACTTCTGCGCCCATATCCTGAAAGGGGAAAAATGTAGGGGGGTGAGAACATCATCCTCGAAAGGGTTCTCAATAGAGGGTTTTTAGAAATTACTGTAATAGGATACGTGAAGATAAACCGTACTAGTGATTAATAACTGACTTATGCCTCTTTTCAAAAACAACGGTTTACAATAAAAGAAAAATCTGAAATCCTTTTCTAAAAGAGGAAATTGTTCATTTAAAACAATATTCAAAAGCCTTTCAAAAAAGGTTTATCTATGCTGAACCAAAATAGCCTTTCATATTTTTCCAAACCAGAAACACAAAACCGAAACCAACCATCGGTCCATCTCAATTCAACCACGGCCCTAGGCCCAAGCAATCCAACCAACAACCAATCACCACAATCCAACAAAGTCCCAGTTGCAAACACAGATAGGAAGTTTAAGCACAAACAAACAATTACAGCAAGTTGAACAATTAGCAGTTAATCACGAAGGCAAACTAAGTACAATATACACACCCGAACAATATCACATAGATGCGTATGATGCATGCCTGTCCTAGTGGCTGATGATATCATCTGTCGGTTATATAGCCAACCCGACAAGTCCTGGTAGCTAACCATTGGACTGTCCCTCTGTCGTGTCTCCCCAACTCGAGTTATACTCAACATAATCATGATCATAATCATGATCCATATCCATCACCTTCACTGGTGAATATTCACGGGAGTGAGCTCGTCCGAGAATTTCACAGTGCCCGGCCACCCTGACGACATAAGGTCAAAATAGCTTCGATTCTCCACCTGGAGCACGTGGTGGCTAGCCACTGCTTTCACCCAGGGAAACTCGTATCTCCGATAGTGGAAGTGCAATATCACAAATTATCAATATCTCAGCACATATGCTTTCATTCTCAGCCATGGATCAACATCCATCTCAGCCATCCGGCTCACGGTTCAATCCAAAACCAGCCAATATTCATATCATACACAGCCATTCCAGCTCACGGTTCAATCCAGAACCAGCCAATATTCATAATCATATACAGCCATTCTGGCTCACAACAAAACAACACTTCCACCATTCAATATCATCAAATTCATAAAATTGGCATTTAAGCCATAAATCACTTTTTCTCAAATCATTTCGCTTTGAAATCAAGTTTCAACTCTTTTTATCCTTGGCTTTAAAGATCTCATTTCTCAAATCATCTCAGGCTCATAAGCCACTTTTACTCAAGGTAAATTCCCCTTTGAAAATAATGCCACTATCGGCATCCTCTTTCCAAAACTTCCATAATCATGGCAAGTTAAAGATTTATTTCGAAATATTCAAAATCATCCATCCATCAATGGAATTTTATAACAAAAGTTTCTCGGCAGAGTCTCAAGTCTTTAGGGGAGAATAACATAACTTATTTCGCCAAATTCATTTAAAATCATTAAAACCTTGGCTTTCCAATTTGAGTAATAAAATAGGATCTAAGCCAAACCGAGTCACGTAATCATTTACTTCTTTCAAAGCCGTTTTCTTTACTTAAGAAAAACTAACTTCAACCCCCATGATAAATTTTAAAGCGTTTCAACTGTTCAAAATTGTTTTAGTCTTGCAAGAATCCAGAATTCAAAGAGTACTTAAAACCTTTCTCAAAACATTTCAAAATGAAACTTGTCAATAGACTTTCAGGTTCTTTCAAAGTCATTGAAACTCCTCTAATTGAAACTCTCAAGTCAAATTTAAAGGCATTGCCCTTGTCACGTTTAAAACAGCTTTAAAACATAAGTTTCATCTAAATAACTTTCTCCTGAAAGAGATATAATGCCTTTCTTAAGAAGCAAGAATAAATCACAATTTTCTCTTTAATAACTCATTTCAAAAGCATGAATCATCATTTTCTTGATAATTCAAATAAAATAGTAGAAATCTTTAACTCATCATTTTTTCAGACATTTTAATAAAGACTCGGATTTTATAGAAATTTTGGCAGCATCTCCCCTAAAACTTGGACTTTGCCACCCGGTTCGGGTCCCAACTAAATCGTTCTGCAATCCTTTTCAACAGTCCAAAATCCAGAATCAATTCAAAATCAGGCTAAATCCAACAGTCATCTCATTCCCATATCTCAAGAAACCGTTTCAAAATTAAATCAATATCAACTGATTTAAATCATTTCCAAAACTGTAAAGAAACGGCTCAGTAACAAATGATTTGTCAAAACCAAGTCAATTAAAGTAAACCAGGCTGAATTCAAAAGTGCATTTGACTTTTCACACCATCAAAATAATTAACTCAATTCAAATCAATCCTCAACAGATTAAACTCAGATTTTAAATCTTTAAAGAATCAACTTCAAAATATTATATTTCGCAAAGCCGCACAACAATTCAGCCAAACAATTATCCATAATCAATTGAGACAATCGAATAATACATAAGACTGATACAATCACCAAATACACTATGTCTCACATCAGTATCCATATGTAATAATTCCAATACATAAAACATAGTTTTTGGAAAGCGCCCATACCTCAAAATGCAAATCCATAACCCAAACGCCTCATAAGTTCTTTTCGCCTCAACTCGAAATCACCGGCAACCAAAACCTCAGCTCCAGGTCACTTTCGCAACAGTCTCAACAACTCTAATCGCAACATACAACAACCGAAACTCAAACTTATAGCAATTAACGCCACAAACCTTAGCGTGAGATAACAGAATAGTAACAAAAGGGCTATCAAATCGAAACGCTTACCGAACCGAAGAAGGAACGGCTGAACTGAAACAGCGGCGATCTCCGAACCGGTTCGGTGGCAGCCCGGTACCAGCTCCGCCAATAATTCTCGAATGATGGTGGCGGCCTGAATTTCTGATAATAGCAGCTGTACAACCACGCAGTATCAACAATCTTCCTGGGATTTCAAAAGAACAGAAATCTCAATTAAAATCCTTATCGGCAGAATTCTCCAGCGACGGCAGCAGGGGCTTTTTCCGGCGGCAGAAGCTAACTGGCGTAACCCCATGAGCGACGGCAGGGCTCCCAACAGCAGCTGGGCGCAGCGGCAAGGACAGCTCCGCGACGGTCCGGCGGGCTCTCTCTCTCTCTCATCGCGACAACACCGGCGACGTTGGCGGCGTGTAGACCGGCGACTGGGTGGCGCGACTCTTTCCCCCCATCGCAGTCCGCTCCCTCGTCTCCGATCTATTCTGCAGCGGTGTAGAGGCGGCGGCGCGACTGGGACTGGGTGTGGCTCCACCAACCTCGCGTCTTCTCCCTCAGAGTCGTCCATGGCTCGCACCCCAACGGCGACAGGCAGATCGACGAGGAGGCCCGGCGGTGTGACACTGACGGAATGAGCTCGACGGCGAGGACACGGTGGCGCAGCGGCACGACGCGGTGAGGGTGACGTGACTGCACGGCGTGAAATGCGTCCCCATTCCTTTCTGATTCTGATCTCCCTCTTCTTGGATCCCTTCGTTTGCTTTCTTCGTTTCTTCTCAAGAGCAGTGCGTGTGTGTGTGTTCATCACAAGGCTGCGCAGCAAAGAGGATGAAAGAGAGATTGTTGGCTACGCAACATGAAGAGAAGGGTTTTTGGGGATGGTATATCAAAATTAGGGTTAGGGTTAAGCTAGGAGTAGTTTTGTAATTTCAATTAAAAATAGGAACAATATAGTAATTGAAACTCAAACTAAATCCAATACTAATTATATATATAAAATACTATTTGTCCCCTCAATTTTATAAATTATTTTTAATAAAATGTCCAAATCCAAAAATTAGAAATAATATACTTAAATCCTTTATTTTCCCAAAACAGCAGTATTACTATTTTAAAATATTAATTATTTAGTCCAAATCATATAAAATTCTTATTATTTCACAACTGCTAAATTTATAATTTAAATACATAAAATAATCCAATAATTATATAATTGGATAATAATCATAACTTATCTCAAATTCAATAAATCAAAACTTGCCTTAATTATCTTTAATAAAATAATTTTTGAAATTAAGACTATAAATAACTATATGATTTGAGACTTGATCATAATAAGACTTTTCAAAGGTTTTGGGTCTTACAGAGGTGTTCACAGAGAGAAGAGATGAGAGAGAGAGAGAGAGAGAGATGAAGGAGAAAAGAGTTCGCAATTCAAATTTAAGACACCATTACTATCAAATTTACTGGTGGATAAAGTTGATGGTAATGCATTGTGGGTCGTCAAAACACAGCATTCCACTAAACGTGTTTATCGTCGAAAAAATTTGACGGTAAATCCGACGCTAAATTTTGCGCCTATCTTTCTCATCTTTCCTTCAATTATTACTGACAAATTTACTGTCAAAAATAGAAATCCGCCAGTAAAATCACTGCTAATGTTTGTCGCTAAATTCGACGGTATTTAACGTCTTTCTTATAATGCAATATCTACTTTTAAAATGGAAAATGCAAAAGTTTTACTAAGAATTTAATTTTTTATTTTAATTAGTTAGTTTATTAAAAAATATACACAATTTATAATATAATTTTTCACCAACAAGTGCTACTCTTAAGACTTTGTTTAAAATTATTATTAGATTTTTTTATTTTTTAATAATTATATTACAAGTAAATTGAAATTTTCATTTTTTTTTTATAATTTTCATTAACTACCAAACAAATCTAATCACCTTAAATTAAGGTGGTGAAGTCCATAATGTACACGCAATTAATATTACAAATTGAATAGTAATTAATTCATTATTTTATTGTTTTATAATTTTTTTATATTAGTGGATCTTTTTCTCATCTTAATTAATGTCCTTAGGATACTTATTAAGAATTTAATTTTGATATGCTGAGAGTATAAACTATTTTATATTGTCGTTCAATTATATATCCGTTATTTTAAATGACCATTCAGATATTAATTGTTGAAAGTAATTATTGTTGCTAATATAATGATAAGTAATTAAATATACATGTAAATTTTATTTATATTATCAATTTATTAAAATTAAATTCTACTTATTAACCTCTTAAAGTTTTAATTGTTATTAGAACTAAAATATTTGACAACAAAAAAACTAACTAAAAATAATTAAAATTTATCTTATTTATCATTTATTAATTATTATGACAATTAATAAAATAATTAATAAATAATAAATAAAATAAATTTAGACTTTTTTTAACTCTTTAATATTATCGTTATTAAAAATAGTAATTATGTGGTTTGACTTTAATAATGAAATAATTACAAAATTAATTAGGTACCATAACAAGAAGTACCCTCCTCTTATTCTAGTAAAATGTAATTAATTTTAATATATTATAATAAATAAATAAAATATTAAAAGATCATCAAAATTTATTATTTTTTGTCATCATTTAACCATCATCTCAATTTCTTTATTTATTTTATTCTAATAACGCACTCTAGCATTCTTCCATGCCATCAAAGGCTTATATATATGGATAGACATGTATGAGTTGTTTCATGTACCTAACAAGGCAACCTTGAAGAGTGAAGGTTGCTCAGCCTAATAAGAATTAAGATGAAAGCCTTTACTTATGTTCTCATCGTTCTCTTTATTTTCTCCATTGGCATCGGTATGTTTTAATTATCTAATAAATAAAGTTTAATTTTTCTTATTCTGTTGCACGAAAATGAGACTATTTGCCTTATAATTTATTTTATTATTAAAAAGAAAAATGGTTTTTTATATTGTTAAAAATAATTAGAAACTGATTTAGGTTTATTTACTTATAAAATTTTATTATTTTCAATTTTTCTTCAATAAAATCCTAAAACTAAAAATATTAAAAATAAAAACAAAAAATATTTTCTCAAACCAAATAGTTAAATACTAAGGATGTTTTTTATTTGTATTTTTATTTTTAATTTAATATTCTCTCTTAAAGATTTTATGATGGAATAAGAGAAAATAACCAAAATAATAAAATCTTATTTTTATATTTTTTTTAATCAAAATTTTAAAAATAGAAAATAAAAACTCAAATCAAACATATTCTTTAAGCATAGTTAAATTTTTACATCAAAGTACTAATGGTTTTATATGGTTGATGTGTAAATATGCATAGACAATGAAAGGTTGTTGAAAGTATCAGAGGCAAGAGAGTGTCAACAAACACTGAGTGAAGGAGGCTGTATAGAAAACACATGCAACAACGACTGCAGGAGAGTACATGGAGGGCGAGCATCTGGTCATTGCAATGCCATAGAAGATTGTATTTGTTATTATCCATGTTAAATTTGTACTCTTACTTTTACAACATTGTCCCCTTTCCAATAAATATTTAAATAATGGATAATGTAGGGATGGATCTACATGTAGAGGTGTGGACCCCATTAAACCAATAAATATATATATGAATTTACATAATGCTTCTATTATGATAATGTGTTTGTCTCAACATTTAAAAAGAAAAAATTATGTGTGAAAAACTTATATTATTTATTAACAATAGAAAGATAAAAAATTATCGTGTTATATAGATCTAATCAATTCATAGAGAAAAAAATAACTTTACTCAATTAAAAATAAAAAAGCATATAATAATAATAATAATAATAATAATAATAATAATAATAATAAACTATTAAAATAATACCCAAAAATTTACATTCCTAATAAAAAAAACTCCAAATAAAAATACCAACGACAAATGAGCCTCCAGAATATTAAAAAATACAATAAAAAGAATTAGATATTAAATATATATTCTAAAAAAAAATTTATAAATCAAATTTTGATGCAAATTTTTGTATTCATTATTAAAAAATAAAACTTTTTAATCCTTAAAATGTGGTAATTTAATGTCACGGGATTTAAAAAAAATTATTGTGAATTATTATTTTTTTATAATTAAAAAAAATCTAGAGATCAAATTTTATTTCGAATCTATTTATTTACCTTCTAAATATTTATTTAAATATTAGCACAAAAATTTAAATAAAATAGATAAACTATTTGCTAAATACAAAAGATTTTTTGTCACTTACAAAAATATAATCATTATTAGTTGTTTTTTTTTTCGCATTTTTAAATTATGGATTGTTTTGTCGATAATATTTTTCAAGAACTTTTTTGACAGCGATTAATTATTTTAGTACCAAATTGGTAGTTAATAACAATAATAATAACAACAATGTATAACAATAACAACAACAACAATAATAATAATAATAATAATAATAATAATAATAATAATAATAATAATAATAATAATAATAATAATAATAATAATAATAATCTAATTAGTTATTTATCCAAAATTAAGCTTAGTTTTTTAAATATAAATGAGACTATTAGTATTTAATAATTTTTTTTCAAAAATTAAATGAAATCATATATATATATATATATGTCATTTATTTATCTTTATTTTACTGTTTTATTTAATTTAATTGTGACCTTATATATAATTATTGTCTTTGTCGAAAAAATTCTACCATAAATATTATAGAGTGTTAATTAACCTTACAGTTAAAAATACTAAAAAATTATTGAATAATTATTTAATAGATAAAAAGATAAAATATACGCCTATAAATAAAGGGAATTATGAATTTAATTACCATCGTCTCATTTGAATTTTTATCTTTTTTATATTTTTTGTATTTCTTACACAATTATAATGAAGAATCAAAGTTAGTCCATCCCAATTATAACTTACTCCTTATAGATTCTTTGATTATTGAGTTATAATTTTTTTGTATTATATAAAAATAATCAATAAAAATATTATTTGAGAAATACAAAGTGTTCGACAAAATATTAGTATTAATAATAAACATAGAAAAATACTAGAGGACTAACATAATTTATTTTTTTGTCAATAGTTAATTATTAATGTTTAAAAGTGTGAACTAAAAATATATTATAAGATTATTAGACTAAAAAAATTAAGTTAATAATTAAAATTAATGACCAAATTAAAAAATAATATATTTTGCTAATCCTTTAACATTTTTCATAAATATATTATATATTATGCAACATGATCAAAATATTAAAATAAAAAATACTTTATACCTTCCTTTTTGGAGGGATCATGAGTAAATATATTTAATGAAACTTATACATAAAAGAATAAGTATAAAATATATCATATTTTTTCTTAGTAAAATTTTTATTATCTATCATAAAATAAAAAAATATTGTAAATTATTACTTTTGACCAATAAACTTATCATCGTTGTAGATAACTGTAGAATTAAAAAAAAAGTTATAATTATCCGATAATTATTTTATTTAATCTAATATATTAATTTTTTTAGTTGAATATTATCTTTGATTTTTGTTGGACTCAAACATTTTAACAAAAGACTTTTAAAAAGGTATAACCCTTCTTAGTTAAAAAATAGACAAACTTATATGTTTATTATAATAAATAATACTTTGAACTAAGATAAAGAAATGAATTAAAAAATTAAATAAAAATTAATATTTTAAAAGAATTTAAAAATAATGCACTTGAATATTAAATAAATTTTTATTATCTTTATTCTTATTATTTTTTTATCTTTTTTATTGGAGAATTTTAATAATGTTCCTTTATATTTTAGTATTTTTAAAAAAAGGTTTTGTGGTCTAATATATGACAAATTAAAAATTCGCTTATTTAAGCCAGATAAATAGATTGACATGATGAATTTGACCCTACTAACACCCTCACAGTTTTATCTCTATTATGGACGGAATAAGATTGTATATAAATATGTTGTAGTCTCATTATTTAATTATTTATTCAAAAGGGACAATGCTGTAAATTTAGGACTACAAATTTAACATGGGAAGCGGCAAACACAATCTCTTGTAATATCGCAATGACCAGTTGCATGCTCTCCATATATTCTCTTACAGTCCCTGTTGCATTCGTCATGTGTTGTTGGATTACACTGTCCTTCAGTCTCGGCATAACACAATCTTGCCTCTGATACTTTTAATAATCTTTCATTGCCTATACATTTACACATCAAACATATAAAACCATTAGTACTTGTGATGTAAAATTTCAACTATGCTTGAAGAATGTATATAATTTGCGTTTTTATTTTTAATATTTTCTGTTTCAAAATTCTATAGAAAAAAAAAAGAAAACAAAATATAAAAATAAAAATTAAGATTTTGTTGTTTTTATTTTTTTTCTTTCATAAAATCTTCAGAACAAAAAACAAAAATACAAATCAAAAATATCTTTAGAGTTTATTTGGTTTGAGAAATAATTTTCTTTTTTATTTATAATAATTTTTAGTTTATTATGATTTTATTTAAGATAAAATAAGAAGTTAAAATTTTATTTCTTACCTTTTTTTCTGTGAAATGCTAGAAATTGAAAATATAAATATAAACCAAATCAAACCGACCTTGAGTAGTATCTATTTGTTATTTTTTTTGAAAAGAAAAACTTTTTGCATGTGCATATAAATTTATAGATAAAAGATAATCATTATTAATTTTTCTGTTAAAAAAATTTATATAAAATAGAATCTTTTACATAAATTCATTTTTAGCAATTTTAATAAATATAGAAAAATTAATTAAACGTAAAATAACATTGTTTTCAAAAAAGAAAACAAACATGCACATAAGAAATAAGAAGATACAAATAATGAAATCTTGTTAATGAATAACTAAAATATACCGATACCAATGGAGAAAATAAAAAGAATGATAAGAACAAAAGTAAAAGCCTTCATCTTATCGGTATTCAATCAATTAGGTACATGAAACATCTTTTATATATATATATATATATATATATAAAGTAAGTCATACTCATATGCCTTTAATGGCATATTTAACACTAATTAAATGTTTGAGAGTCATCATTTGAAAATTAAAGAGAGTCATATATAATTTAACTGATTTAGATTGATTGAATGATTAATTCATTTGTTCGCTTAAATAAATAATGGAGTGTTTAAATTTTGTTTTGTGTATGCAGTAATCTATTGACTAGCAATAGACGCTTAACTGGAGTTCAGATCCACAACGGATTAGTCATTGTCTGTCAGATTAGAAAATACCTTAAACAACAAAAAAGTCATAATTTATTTATTTTTTAATATAATTCATTTCTTATTTTATATTCTTTAATTATTATTGAAATAAATAAATAATTTTAGATGTAATAAATATGTAATTATAAATGTTATATATGTAAAATAGTCATACTACACATCCATATAATTTTGTATCCAAGTCCATTCAAATTGGTCCAATACCAGAAAAATTCAATACTATTAAATGAGCGTGTATTACACGCTCCCTAAACTCCCGAAATGTTAACATTCATTCGCGCTTCATTATAAAAAAACCGTTCCTTCTTCAACCTTGAAACCATTATTGGAAAACTTCGAAAGGAAACTGCTTTTACTAAGGAATCGCGAGAAGATTTATCAAAAGGAAGAAGAAAAACAAACAAAAACAATAACAGAGACTGCGAAAGATATGAAAAAAATTACTATTCATTTAAAATCTCACAATCTCGCGTTTCTCTTAGTTGCATTTTAGGTTTACTGGATTGAGTTGTTTCGTTTAGTAGATCGATCTATTCTATTTTTTTTTTTTGGCGTAACTAGGGCATAAGAATAGAAATGTGTTCTTATTTACATTCAGTTCAGTAGAATTAGTCATTTTGATTCACTTGATTGTTAATGTGTTTAGTTGAGTTCTTTTGCATGCAGAAAATACTTTTCTTGTTAATTACATATTTATCACATTTTATTTAAAACATCAATAATATTCAGTTTAGTGAAATTGGCCATTTTCATTCATTTGATAATAACTGATATACTCATATGGCTTTAATGGCATATTTAATACTAATTAAATTTTTGAGAGTCATAATTTGAAAATTAAAGAGAGTCATATATAATTTAACCAACTTAGGTGGATTGAGTGATTAGTTCACTCGTTTGCTTAATCAAGTGATGAAGGGTTTGAATTCGCCCTTATACATATAGTAACCCATTAACCAGCGATAGATTCTTAACTGAAACTCAAATCTACGACGGATTAGTCATTACCTGTCAGATTGAGAAATACCATAAACACCAAAAAAAATCATAATTTATTTATTTTTTTAATATAATTCATTTCTTATTTTGTATTCTTTAATTATTATTAAAATAAATAAATAATTTTAGATGTAATAAATATATAATTATAAATATTATATATAAAAAATTATAAATATTAAATTAAATAAAATAATTTATATTATTGTCTTCTTAGTATTATTCATTTAATATTACCGAATAAAATTAATTACATTTGGCCATATCTATCTATTTATTTATCTATTTATAATCTATAAAAATTGATATCAATTATCTATACAATGAATTTTAGTCATCTTACTTTTTAATGATGCCTCATCAGCACTTTTAAACACATAACATATGAGAATCAACCAATTATCCTTAAAAAAATAAAAAAGTTATTTAAAATAATTTATTATTATTATTATCTTATTAACATTACTCATTTAATATTGAAAAATACTATTTGTATGCCGAAATTAGTCACTAAAATCAGCCATCAATATATTTGTATATAAATACATGTGTAGTTTAATTTATTTTCATAATATATTTATATTTCAACATATATTTTATACTGGTAACTAACTTTGGTGACTAATTTTATTGTACACATAGTATAACCCTTTAATATTATCGAGTAAAATTAATTATATTTAGCCATGTCTATCTATCTATTTATAATCTATAAAAATTGATACCAATCATCTATACAATCAAATTTAATCATCTTATTTTTTCTAATAATACCACATCAGCACTTTTAAATACATAACAACATATGAAATTAACCAATCATCTTTTTAAAAAAATAAGAAAATTTAAAAGTAAAAGCTCTTACCTATTATTAGTATTCAATTGAAACATAAATTACTAACTAAATAATGTAATAAATATATATATTAAAAGTGTTATTATAATCATAATTATAAAAAAATTTTGTTACAAATATTTAAATTTTACACTATTTGACATACATAATAAATTTATTATTATTCTATTTGATCTATTTATAAAACATATTGAATACAACTCTTATTGTTATTATTTATTTCTTAATCTCCAAACTAATTGCTTAAAACTCCTCTAAAATAATTTAAATTTAGCAAAACATCTTTTTATTAAATACATTTAAATATATCATAATTATAAAGTTAATTCATAATTTTATATTATATTTTTGTTGTTTTTATTTTAATTTATTTTTTTCTAATTTTTTTCTTTAATTATTTGTAAATAATAAAAACAATAAATAAAAATGTAAATTTGTAAAATTTTAATATAAAAAATTTTATATCTTTTTCTATAAAAAATAAATTTAAATTTTAAAAATAATAAATATAATTCAACTTGTATTATATTTTAGTTAAATTACATGTAATATTTTTAATAAAAAATATTTTAAATTTAATATTTATTTATATATTATTTAATCAATTTTTAAATAATATTAAAATATATTATAGAGTATAATTAATTCACTCCTTCGTACAGGGACGAGTCTCATCAGTCAAGTTTATATATAATGAGTCATAAGCCTATTTGATGGCATATTTTAATGTAACTGACTGAAATTGATTCCATTTGAACATAATAGAAGGAGGATATTGCTCTCAAAAGTCAAAAAGGATATATAGAGCACACGTATTATTTTCTCGTATGACTTGTATCTCACGTAATTTTGACATCTACAAAGAGGATAGAATTAAGTTGAAACAAATCAAGCTTAAGACTCGCAAAAATTTTGGTTTTCACCTCAATTAATAACAATTTAATTTATTAACATAGCTAGTTTAACTCATCAAAACTTAAAATATGATTCGCTCAAACTCATGAACGGACTCAAAACACAGTATAATTGATATAAATTTTAAATTATAAAAAATTATTAATTATATATTATTTTCTATATGAGTTCAAATCAAATTTAAATTCTGTTCATACATTTCTCTTAGGGCAAAAAACGTGTTTAAGCCATGGGAGTGAAATATTAACGGAAATCAGCCAAACAGAATTGCTAGACAGCAATCAACCAGAACCAAATTACTATATAATTCGAATCTAATCGTTTCGAATTAAACTCTCATGTAGTTTGAAATGAATCAACTCGAATTACATGCATGCAACAGAATAATGTAATTCGAAACATACTACAACAAATTCAGGCTGAGGCAACCCTTTAAAAACGTTGCTTATAATAAGAGAAAGTGTTGCCTTTGATCCGACAAAAGGCAACGCTTTTTGGGGGGTTGGCTATACGGCCGTTACCTTTGGTCTAAGGCAACGCTTTTGTATATTAAAGGGAACCCTTTTTTTGGCAACTTTCAAAAAACGTTGCCTTTTCTGAAAATAAAGCAACTCCGTGAAAGGGTTGCCTTAGAGCACCCAAACACAACGCTTTATATGAAACGCTATGGCAACACTTTTTACGAGTTGTATTTTGTAATATATAAAGCAACACTTGTCTAGAGTTTTTTAAGTTGCTTTTTCATATACCTAAAGCAACACTTGTACAAATTTTTTTAAGTTGCCTTTTCCTCCACCTAAAGCAACACTTGTTCAGGTTTTTTTAAGTTGCATTTTCATATACCTAAAGCAACACTTGTCCAAATTTTTTTAAGTTGCCTTTTTTATAGACCTAATGCAACACTTATGTAGGTTTATTTATAGTTGTCTTTTTTTAATACCTAAAGCAACACCTTATTGAATTTTTCTTAGATTCTCTTTTTTAATATCTAAAATAATATTTTTTTTATCTTTGTTATATTTATATGATATTTGAAGAATATATAACACCCGCATTTGAATAAGATAATAATATATATTGAATATATATATAGAAAGGTCTTCCAAGTACCAATTAACATATATACTTGCTAATAAGTTACCAAGTCAAATAAATAATAAACCTAAGTAAGCAAAATACATGTTTTTCTGCTAATGAACTTAAACAAAAAAGAAACTAAGTTGTCCACTAAAAACCAAGAAGACTTTGTGCTTCACCATTGTGGCAAGAATTGTCTTTATGTCTTCAAAAAACTTCCTCCAACAATAAGAAAGCTGTAGTCAAATTTAAATGAACAAAAAATTATAGTCAAAACATCAGCTATACAATAATATGTATACTCAAGTGGTACAACAATTAGCATACATATACCTATTCATGATTTGGTATATGAGTCGATGGAGGAGAATGCCGAGGAACTAAATTTGGATCTTGTGCACTATTTGCAGACGATTGCTTAGATCGCAAGAGAGAAAGTGCTTCATCAACATTCATACCAGGAGAAGTTTGTTGCAACATAAGTTTGACAATATCTTCCAATCATTGCAGTCGTTGCTTATGGTCGTCTAATTCAGTTTTTAAAGCTGTTACCTTCTCTTCACTTTGTTTTTTGATTTCATCTATTTCTTTATTTTTCTTAAGAGAAGTTTTTGTAACAGTTCTTCCATAACATCGAACTCTTCCTGGATTCTCTTTACCAAAAACTTTTTGAAATGCATTAGTAGGAGTTTCTCCAGCTTCTTGGAGATCATCAAGTTTATCCTATACACATAAATATATGATATGTCTATTTTTAGTGATAAAAATTCAATGAAAGAATCCAAAAACCTATTGATAACTAATAGGGACAGCAATCCAAAATAGCTATAAAAGAGCCATAAAACAGCAGTCCATGATAGCCATATAACATGGTTGTACATTGTCATAGAATAGCAATTAAATCAACCATAAAACAGCCATGAAATAACCATAAAATAGCAGTCCATGATAGCCATAAAACATGGATAAAATAGCCATAGAATAGCAACTAAATCAGCCATGAGACAGACATAAAATAGTCATAGAACAGCAACTAAATCAGCCATGAAACAGCCATGAAACAGACACAAAATAGATACCACAAAACATAGAAAGCAGCAAGTCAGCAACCATGACAACCACAAAATAGTCATAAAGTAGATACTAAAACAACAACCATGATAGCCATAAAACAGCAACTAAATCAGCCATGAAACCGCCCATGAAACAACCATGAAACAGCCGCAAAATAGATATCATAACAATAATCACGATAGCCATAAAACAGCAAAAAAAATAGCATCCATGACAGTCATAAAACAACTACTAAAACAAGAAAATTATAGAGGAACTTACAATAACAGCTTGTGTTTCTACATCAAGTGTTTTCCCTTTTAGTCCATTCCGAGTTGCAACAAACATTTCAGCTTGATTTGGTTCCTCTTTGTTCTCTTTTTTCTCACGCTACAGATCAAGATAACAATTACAAAGTTATAACATACTAAAATTAGGGAGAAGTAACAAGTAGAGAATTTTAACTCAAATGTGACCTTACCAAATCAACACGCACTCTTGCAAAATTGATTGGGCCCATTTTATGCATCCATTGTTGTTTCTTGCGATTTTCAGAATTTATAACACACATGGCCTGTGTTTAAAATAAACAATGATGAAAAAAATATAAAAATTGAAAGAATTATACTTGATCATATCAAATAATAATAATTGAAATCCTCTAGCTCACTTTGACAGTTGGAATACTCCAATATGCAATTAGCTTCCGAAATTGTATTTCTGGAATTTCCAAAGGACGATTCACCAACATATCCTCAATATTTCCAGAATATGGTTCAAAATGCTTCTTTTTTATTCTTGTTTTGTAACGCTTCCATGCTCCTTGAACACCAGTCATCACCCATAACTTTGAAGATTTTGGAAGAATGAACTTTGACTACAAACACATCAATTTCATCATATCATATGCATAAAATAATTATTAACAGATGGCATAAACATAAAAATAAATGGAGCTTACATTAATATACTTCCAAATGCGCTTTTTGATTTGCTTAGGCACAGCTTTCCAATTAGTGTACATCAAGGTAATAAAATCACTATTCCTTCCCATTGTTCCAATAAAATTAGTTAAATCCTTCGCTCTCTGAGCTGTTGGCCCCACGGCTGCTCCCTGATCAAAAGTCACTTCCTCCCTTTCTTCCCAAGTTCTTGCATAAATCTTTAGGCATCTTGTTTTTCCACGAGTCTTTTTAACCTTTGAAGTATCTAAATTAAAAGTTGAGAAATAGTACAAATTAAAACCAAAGACAGCCGTGAAAGGTATGGAAAGGGCAGCCCCATGCTCATAGATAAAAAGAAAATGTAAAACAAATAGCAACAAACTAAATTACATCACCTTCTACATGAGCCTCTTCCATAACTTGATCTCTTTCTACATCAAAATTGTCACTTTCATGTTCACCAATATAATCTTCCTCAGAGGGGATATGAACATTTTCTCCATTATTCGGAGATGGCCTAGATCTAGCATCCTCAGTAGTTAGAACTTCATTTTGTTCCTCTTCTCTTTCCACATGAATTCCTTGATCACCCAAAAAAGCATCAAGAGTCATTGCTGGACGCTTTAAGTTATTTTTTAAGTTTATCAAGTTAGCTGGTTCTTTTTCAGTAGCTCCAGCATCCTCACCAATTGACTCAAAGTCATCTTCCTTTTCTCTCTCCACTTCTACTCCTTCTGTATGCAAAAAGACATCAAGAGCCATTGCTGGACACTTTGCCTTACTCTTCATCTTCTTAGGAGTTGGTTGTTCTTCTAGTTGAACATTACTCCTCACTTGGTTTTGGGAAGACCTCAAAGACCGGTTCATAACATTGTCTACAAGTGTTTTATTTCTCCCTTCCATTGAATTCTCCCTACTATATTTGTCTCCAATTTCTGAAATTTTTCTCCTAGGCTGTTGTGCTATTTTGGCTTGATTACTTCCTTTATCATCTTTGGTTATAAAATTCCGAACTAGTTTCGCAGCAGAAGATACTTCCTTCATTTCAAATTCCTTAACTTTTGCATGAGCTTGATACTTTTTTACCAGTCTTTTCCTCTTTGAAGTTGCTCCGTTTTCCATTAGGTTGCTGTATAAAAATATTAAAACAGCCATGTAAATACAATTGCATATGCATCTAATAAGGGGAAGAGGTAAACCGTAACAAACAATTACCAAATTCTATATCACAATATTCAACAAATCATGTTCAAAACTGCTAACATAAAGCATTAAATCTGACTTATATACCATAAAAGAGGGAAACAAGTCACTCAAAAAGTCTTCAGAATCATATTCTTCACTCAAAAGGCAGAAAAATGCAGAAAAATTCAAAATGCAGAAAAATTCAAAATGCAGAAAAATATGTCCCACACATACTCATAATCAAGATGCAGAAAAATTCAGAAAATTCTAATAAGCAACAATCAGAACATAAAAGAGGGAAAACAAGTTGAAAACTGCTAACATAAAGCGATAAATCTGACTTATATACCATAAAAGAAGGAAATAAGTCACTCAAAAAGTCTTTAGAATCATATTCTTCACTCAAAAGGCAGAAAAATGCAAAAAAATTCAAAATGCAGAAAAATATGTCCCACAAACTCATAATCAAGATGCAAAAAAATTCAGAAAATTCTAAGAAGCAACAATCAGAACATAAAAGAGGAAAAACAAGTTGAATACTGCTAACATAAAGCGATAAATTTGACTTATATACCATAAAAGAGGGAAACAAGTCACTCAAAAGTCTTCAGAATCATATTCTTCATCCGATCCTGTGTTATACTCTTGGGAAAAATAGACTTCTTTTGCGACATCGACTAGAACTTCATTCAAATCATTCCTTACCAAGTCTACTTCACCATCATCATTAGGTATAGAAGGAACCGTCGAATTATCAAATGGCTCATTTTCATAAGTATCTTCAGCATCAATGGCAACTTCATCACTTATGCTAAATATGTCCCTTGGAACAGTCTTCATTACATAATGTTTATTTTTATCAAATGCATCTTGCACATAGAAGCATTGGTGCACTTGACATGCCAATACAAAAGGCTCTTCATGATAGCACTTTTTGTTAAAATGCACATATGTCGAGCCATAAGCATCCTCCCTAGCCTCATACCAATCACATTTGAACAATGTAACCTTAAAATTTCCATAGTAGTCCAACTCAATGATATCATTCACTCTACCATAATAAGAAACGTTTTCATGAATTGGATTTGCATCTTTTGTGCTTGCAAAGCTTGTCGTTAATGCTACTAAAGTAACACCACTATTTTGTGTCTTGCGTCTTACCTCACGTTGCCTAGTGTGAAATCTATATCCGTTGATAAAATAACCAGAATATTTTTTTGCACATTGGCTTGGTCCTCTAGAGAGCTCTTTTATCCAATTTGGAACATCATGCCGCAAAGCACGTGTTTTAAACCATGTAGGAAAGTTTTTGCTATGGTTTTTAGCTCTCATCCATCGTGTTCCTTGTTGATAAGTCTCATGCTCACTAAAACTCAAAAGTATAATATTTGTAAGTATAAAACAGACCTATCAATTTCTAATTAAAATACCAAAATATAGTAGAATTAGTATGATTTACCTAACATAGTCGTCTATTTTGTGACAATTCAATAATATGTAGCTATGAACTTGCTCTCGAGACTTGTCGTCAAGGAGAAAAGGTTCACCTTTCTTTGCACCCAAAGAAACACCTCTTTTTGGAAATAGATTCGAAAATGCATCTGTAGTTTCCATCATAGAATTATTAGGTTCATCATTATTTCTGGGTTGTCTATTCAATTTTGTTTGGACACCAGAATGTAAGTAACGCGAGCAAAATGTCAAACATTCTTCAACCAAATATGCCTCTGCAATAGATCCTTCAGGACGACTTCTGTTTCGAACATAGGACTTCAAAGTACACATGTATCTTTCGGGAGGATACATCCACCGAAATTGAACTGGACCTCCCAATCTCACTTCATTAGCCAAATGAATAGGCAAATGAATCATTATGTCGAAGAAAGAAGGAGGAAAGATCCTCTCTAATTGGCATAATGTTGTGACAATATCCTCTTGTAATTGATCTATCTCTTGTAATGTGATAGACTTTTGACACAATTGACGAAAAAATGAGCTAAGTCGAATCAAAGGAATTGCAACTTGATCTGGAAGTATTCCTTTGATAGGAATTTGTAACAAATAGTGAAGCATGAAATGAGCATCATGAGTCTTGTAACCAGATATTCTTCTCTCCAAAAGGTTCACACACCGAGAAATATTTGAAGCAGAGCCATCTGGCAACTTTGCTGTCTTCAAGACGTCACAAAAAATTGACTTTTCAGCATTGGTCATTGAGTAGCATGCCTTTGCCAGCTTCACCTTTTTCCTACCATTTGTTTTCTTGGGGTGAAGGTTCTTTCGAATGCCCATTTCTTGCAAGTCATATCGAGCATTTGTGTGATCTTTTGTCTTGCCAGAAATATCCAAGAGAGTTCCAAGAATACTATCAACTATGTTCTTTTCTATGTGCATCACATCTAAATTGTGTCGTGATGTGTTATACTGCCAATAAGGTAAATCAAAGAATATTGACCTCTTCTTCCATGGACCATCTTTCTTTGGTTTTAGCTTCCCAAATGAATTATCCACATACTCCAACTGACTTAAAGCTTCAGTACCCGACAATAATGGTGGAGCTTGCCTATATTCTACTTTTCCATTGAAAGATCTCTTATTAGCTCTCCATGGATGATCCTCAGGCAGAAAGGCACGATGACCCATATAGCATGTCTTGCGACTATATTTAAGATAGTTAGAACAAGTCTCATGGTTACAACAAGGGCAAGCTAGCTTCCCTTTTGTACTCCAACCAGATAGCATTGCGTAAGCCGAAAAATCACTAATTGTCCACATAAGAGCTGCATACATTTGGAAGGTTTCATTTTTTGATGCATCATATGTTTCCACCCCAACCTCCCACAACTCCTTCAACTCCTCGATCAAAGGTTGCAAGTAAATGTCTATATCATTTCCTGGTGACTTTGGTCCAGGGATTAGCAACGACAACATAAAGTATTCCTGTTTCATAGACATCCATGGCGGCAAATTATAAGCCATTAAAACAACAGGCCATGTGCTATGAGATATGCTCATAGTTCGATATGGATTGAATCCGTCACTTGACAAGCCAAATCTCACATTACGGGGATCGAGAGCAAAATTTGTATGACGATTGTCAAAGTCCTTCCATGACTGTCCATCAGCGGGATGCCTTAACTTCTCATCTTTTCTGCGTTCTTCGTCATGCCATCTCATGCTTTTAGCTGTTGCTGAGCACATGAATAGTCTTTGAAGCCTGGGAATTAGGGGAAAGTGTCGCAACGTCTTCACAGGAATATTGTGATATTTTTTTGAAGGCAAAACATCAGCTTCAACTATAGGATGCACAATCCAACGCGAAGCGCCACATTCATGACAAGATGTGTCCTTCTCGTACTCTTTCCAATATAGCATGCAATCGTTCGGGCATGCGTCAATCTTTTTATAGTCAAGACCTAAATCTCTCACCATAGTCTTGGCTTTATTGAAAGAAGTAGGAATATTTAAGTTAGGAATAGCCTCTTTTAGCAACTCCAAGAGAGAAGTAAAAGAGGCATTACTCCACCCATGTTGACACTTTAACAAGTATAATCGGATGGTGAAAGACAACGTAGAAAACCCGTCGCAACCGGGATACAGTTCTTTGCTAGCCTTTTCAACCAAGTTATAGAATTTCTTTGCATCTTCATTCATACCTTCTTTTATCCCTTCCGCTTGTGCCACATCCCGAAATCTATCGTTCAACAAGGCGTCCATGTCGTCGTACGAGTTAGTCTCACTCTCACTGTCAATCTCATTATCGCTATCGCTATCAACATCCATGCCGACTACGCTTTCCCCATGATGAATCCATCTCGTATAACCATTAATGAATCCAAAGGCAATCAAATGAATATAAATTGTTTGTCTTTTGTGCCACAAGAAATTACAACACTTTGCACAAGGGCATAAGATTTCCTCTCCTTGTGGGTATCCGATGGAGTAAGCAAAGTCTAAGAAGTCATTGACACCGTTACTAAACTCGGCTTTATCTCTCGGTAAACTCATCCAATCTTTCTCTAGGTCTTGGGAAAACCTAATTATTCATATATTATTACTACTATTTAACTAATAACCATGTAAATAATAATGTTTATGCACAGTAAGTATATAAATTCATAAAAAAGGCACATAAAAATATTATTATTAAAATTAGGAAACAATGAAAAAGACACATAAAGACATTCAACATGAAAAAAAAAACTGCACAAAGGTCATAATATACATATGAAAACATACAGGTATAAGTAAGATAAAAAAAAACTTACCGAGTCATGGCTAAACAAATTGCAATCTTCAAGTCCTAGAATGTCCACTAATGTTCTTCAAACTCCTCTGAAGTAATCTTTCTGTATAACAGAAGAAAGTATCAAATTTACATTACTCCATGTGAAAAATAGAAAAATCAAACAAAAAATAATAATCGAACAAAAGTCCAAGTCACTGTCCTGCACCAAGTACACACAAACACAAACACAAGCACAAAAGCTTATGCAATTTAAATAATCAAATAAAACATGCTGCTTGCCTTCTAAGCACAAACACACAAAATATAATGTCGCATGATTGAGGATAAACACAAAAATAGATTAATGTCATTATCAAATATCATCCTCTAGTTCAAAAATAGATATTCCTTGTTCCTTTCTCTGCACAAAAAATGTTTCCTAGAATTTATGAATAAAACCCAAGAGGAATGTCATGAACTTAATTCTGTTTTTGAGCGGCTGAAAAAAAATACAGTGAAAACCCAAGCTTCCATAACTCTTTAGTTACAACTTTTACTACATAAAGTCTTGTAATTCATGGAACATAATACTAGACTTTAAGAGTAACTGAAAGATTTAAAAGGTTCAAGGTAGGGTTTGTCTTGAGATCCAAGTATTTTAATTTAATTTATATGGTTATTTTTTTAATTATCCCTTTATCTCTCTATATTGATTTATATATTTCTATTGATTGATATAAATTAAATGTATGATTTGCATGCCCAATTTGTGTTGTGCTAATTGAACTTTGATTAAATTATATATATATATATATATATATATATATATATATATATATATATATATATATATATATATATATATATATATATATATAAAGAGTAACATTGAATTATATGGGTTAAGATTTTAATTTTTCTAACTGCTTGATGTAGGTTAGATGCTTGGTGATATCTAAGAATTTATGTAAAAAAGAGAATAGGAATTGCACATACTTGTATTCAAAACCATATATACAATCAAGAACATAAGTACGGGCACAGCAATATGATTCAGAAGAATAAATAAGGTCTGAATTGTGATATATTCTAAATCAGGATGATGATTGATGATATTAGCTGGCTACAATAACCCAAAAGTATGAAACTACAGCCATAGCATTCACCGCATCAATTTAGAGAATTTTGACAAAATGAAAAGAAATTGTGAAATCATATAGAGGATGTACCTTAACAGTTTTTTCATATCGTCGTATTTTTCCCCAGAAAACAGCTTCAGAAATCAGAATTAAGATGCACAAAAATTCAGAAAACCCTAAGCAGCAACAATCAGAGCCATGAAAATTTCAGAACAATTGAAATAAAACTCCTAAAATCAGAATTATAAAGAATCCCCAAAAATTAAGATTCAATGCATTCAGAATTCATAATCAAAATAAAATTCAGAACATTTCCAATCATCATTCACAATCAATGCATTCAGAAATTTCATTCCATAGTAAAATTTAGAATGTTTCTTACCAACCTGATGTTGAAAAAAATCTAAGTAAGAAGCAAAAGAGGACTCTATACTTGATATATGCTTCCAATTTTGTTTTATCTAGTTCACGAAGATAAGAAAAAGAGAAAAAGCAATAAGAAAAGTTCATACCAAGTAGTCAATACTGGTGGTTCATTGCATGAAGGCACTGGACAATTCTCTAGTATCACGCCTGGTCTCATCAACCGCAAACTGCTTCTTTCCGTACCTTAACACAGCTTTTAGACTAGAAGCTGCAATAAAAATATAATAGTGGGAATTTGTTTAACCAGGGTCAAAAAGATGGAACTGAAAAAGCACCAGGAAGATGTTGATCCACATGAAAACTTCAGAAAAATTGAAAGCAAACCCCTAAATTCAGAATTATTGAGAAGCCCCAAAAAGACATGCATTCAGAAATTCAATTTACATACTAAAATTCAGAACAGTCCCAATTCTTCATTCACAATCAATGCATTCAGAATATTCATTCCATAGTAAAATTAAGAAGCTTTCTTACCAACCTGAAGTTGAAAAAAATCTAAGTAAGAAGCAAAAGATGACTCTATACTTGATATATGCTTCCAATATTGTTTTATCTAAGTTCACGAAGATAAGAAAAAGAGAAAAAGCAATAGGAAAAGTTCATACCGAGTACTCAATACTGGTGGTTCATTGCATGAAGGCACTGGACAATTCTAAGTATCACGCCTGGTCTCATCAACCGCAAATTGCTTCTTTCCGTACCTTAACACAGCTTTAAGAATAGAAGCTGCAATAAAAATATAATAGTGGAAATTTGTTTAACCAGGGTCAAAAAGATGGAATTGAAAAAGCACCAGGAAGATGTTGATCCACATGAAAACTTCAAAAAAATTGAAAGCAAACCCCTAAATTCAGAATTATTGAGAAGCCCCAAAAAGACATGCATTCAAAAATTCGATTTACATACTAAAATTCAGAACAGTCCCAATTCTTCATTCTCAATCAATGCATTCAGAATATTCATTCCATAGTAAAATTAAGAAGCTTTCTTACCAACCTGATGTTGAAAAAAATCTAAGTAAGAAGCAAAAGATGACTATATACTTGATATATGCTTCCAATTTTGTTTTATCTAAGTTCACGAAGATAAGAAAAAGAGAAAAAGCAATAAGAAAAGTTCATACCAAGTGGTCAATACTGGTGGTTCATTGCATGAAGGCACTGGACAATTCTAAATATCACGCCTGGTCTCATCAACCGCAAACTGCTTCTTTTCGTACCTTAACACAGCTTTAAGAATAGAAGCTGCAATAAAAATATAATAGTGGGAATTTGTTTAACCAGGGTCAAAAAGATGGAACTGAAAAAGCACCAGGAAGATGTTGATCCACATGAAAACTTCAGAAAAATTGAAAGCAAACCCCTAAATTCAGAATTATTGAGAAGCCCCAAAAAGACATGCATTCAGAAATTCAATTTACATACTAAAATTCAGAACAGTCCCAATTCTTCATTCACAATCAATGCATTCAGAATATTCATTCCATAGTAAAATTAAGAAGCTTTCTTACCAACCTGATGTTGAAAAAAATCTAAGTAAGAAGCAAAAGATGGAACTGAAAAAGCACCAGGAAGATGTTGATCCACATGAAAACTTCAGAAAAATTGAAAGCAAACCCCTAAATTCAGAATTATTGAGAAGCCCCAAAAAGACATGCATTCAAAAATTCAATTTACATACTAAATTTCAGAACAGTCCCAATTCTTCATTCACAATCAATACATTCATAATATTCATTCCATAGTAAAATTAAGAAGCTTTCTTACCAATAAACAGAGGAGGAGGAGGGGGGTTACAGCCCTTGCAAAGAGGAGAAGGCGAGACAGGGGAAGAAGTGGAAACGGGAGAAGGAGAGGGGTTTCTCGAACATGACCCTGTACTTGGAGCCGAGATAGAAAGAGGGGGAGCCGTGGAGCAGCGTGCGTGGAGGACAGCACCGCGCTGATGCCCGTGGAGGAGAGCACCGCGCCGACACCCGTGGAGGAGAGCACCGCGCAGGAGCCCGTGGATGAGAGCAACGTTCCGATGACCGTGAAAGGGAGAACCGCGCCGTCGCCGTTTGGAGTGAAAGCGATTGAGAGTTGCGGTCGATGAGGAGGAGAGCGGCGATCGGTGGTGTGGCCGTCTGCGTTATAATGTTAGGGTTAGAGTATCTCTGATGAAATGAGGAAGCTAAGTGATGAACGAATGAAGTGATGAACTGATGAAGAGCATTGTGTCTTTTCTTTCCTTTTTTTTAAGTTATTTGATTGGAAAATAATTGGTGGGAATATGAAAAGTTTCCCTCTAAAATTTGTAACTGTAAATAATTTTAGGCAACTTTTTATAAATGTTATTTATTTAATTTTTTTTATAACTTTTATAAAATGTTGTATTTTTATTTAAAAATGTTGTCTTAAATATTTTATATTGTAACATTTATTGAGTGTTGTTTTAGATATCAAAGACAACAATTTTTGTGGGTGGCCAAAAATTTAGTTATCTTAGCCTTATTCAAAGGTAACACGTCAAAAATGTTGTCTTTGCCTATTTAAGGCAACTTTTGTTAAATGTTACTTCGAATAAGGGTTACCTTAGGCCAAAAATGTTGTAGTGTATATTGTTTCAAATTATAGTAGAGTAATTCGAATTAACTTAATTCGAATTACTAGGTTAGGCCGAACAAGGAAGTAATTCGAAACATATTGCTTCGAATTATGTAGGTATTGTAATTCGAATCCAATTGATTCGAATTATATATATATAGTGCGAAATTAGTTGATTCGAATTACAATGAACCGGAGCTGTATATATATGCTGTGAACTCACGTTGCTCTCAACAAAGAGGTGAGATGGGTAGTGAGGATAGTTTCCTAGTGCTGGTACATCACAGAGGGTCGATTAAGAGGAAAACTCGGTCCGGTATGAAGTTCACTGATAATGATCCCCTATGTATTATCGTGACGCCGACAACCACCTACGATGCTCTTGTTAGCTCTGTGCTGGAGAAGCTCGGTCTCAAAGGAGTTAAAAGGGTTAAGAAGTTTTTCTATCGCATTCCAACGGCGGTGCTTCATGATACTGTGAAGTATGATTGTTTCACGATCGGGAGTGATGAGGACTTGCAGGTTATGTTTCTCTGTCGTAGGCAGTTTCCCGAGGTAAGGACACCAGAGTTGTTGGCAAAGTTGGTTGATGTGGTATCTAGCTCGGGTGGTTCGAACCAGAATGCCAATACTATAGCCGCGGTTGCGGGCTCGAGCTCGAGACCTGCGGTTGCTTCATCCTTCGTTCCTGTGTCTGAGCCACCGATGCAGCCTGTTGCCTCCCCTTTGTTTGCCGTTGATTTGAGCGGCACTGTTGGAGACGAGGCTCGATATGTGGAACATGTTCCCACCGAAGTGCATTGTCCTACACCGGCTGGTGTTGGTGAGGGTTTGTTTGATGACGCAGATGACGATGACGTCGAGCCGGATATGATCGCTGATGACAGCGGCGATGATCTTGGAACTACTGATCCGGGAAGGGCTACAGGTGGATCTAGTTCTGGCACACAGCAGTACCCACCCCATTTTTCATCGTTGGACATGGATGCCATGAGGCAGGTCGAAAATCCTTTGCAGGCCTCTGGATTTGGCGCCAGAGATACGGAAGGGTCTGCCGGTATGACGGAGTTCCAGGTTGGCCAACAATTTCAGGATAAAGATGAGGCGCTATTGAGTGTGAAGACTTATAGAATCCGTCGAGGGGTCCAGTACAAGGTCGTTGAGTCTGACTACCGCAGGTATGTGGGAAAGTGTTCTGAGTTTGGGAATGGGTGCACATGGTTGATTCGGTTGAGCCTCCGACAGCGGAAGGGTATCTGGGAAGTGAAGCGGTACAACGGACCGCATACCTGTCTCGCCACCTCCATCTCCAGCGACCATAGGAGTCTGGACTACCATGTGATAGTGACCTTCATTATGCCGATGGTTCGGGCTGATGCCGCCGTCAACATCAAGGTGCTTCAAAATGCCACGGCCGCACACTTTGGGTTCAGGCCAATGTACAGGAGGGTATGGATGGCGAAGCAGAAGGCCGTTGCCGTGATATATGGGGACTAGGATGAGTCGTACAACGAGCTCCCTCGGTGGGTGTTAGGAGTTCAGCTGACGATGCCTGGCACTGTAGCCGTCCTACGGACTTGCCCTGTTCGAGTTGGGGGACAGCATGACGAGTCTCAGGCTTATTTTCATAGGCTGTTCTGGACTTTCCCCCTTGTATCGAGGCATTCCGTCATTGCAAGCCGTTGGTGAGTATTGACGGCACCCATCTATATGGCAAGTATGGGGGAACGTTGCCAGTCGCAATTTCACAGGACGGAAACTCCAATATACTCCCCGTGGCATTTGCACTAGTTGAAGGTGAGAATGCTGAGTCATGGTCTTTCTTTCTTTCTCACCTCCGTGAGCACGTGACACCTCAACCGGGTTTGTTAGTTATTTCAGATAGGCATAACGGCATCAAGGCAGCCCTCGAGGCTCCCGATGGGGGATGGCTACCTCTGGCTGCATACAGGGCTTTCTGCATTCGACACGTGGCAGCGAATTTTGCCCTGACCTTCAAGGGAAAAGACGCCCGGAGGCTTCTCGTTAACGCCGCGTATGCAAAGACTGAAGTGGAGTTCGACTACTGGTTTGACATTCTGCGCTCTGAGAATCCGGCAATGTGTGACTGGGCGAACCGAATTGAGTATTTGTTGTGGACACAGTACTGTGACGAGGGTCGGAGATTCGGCCACATGACGACGAATATCTCGGAGTGTGTCAATTCAATCCTGAAGGGGGTAAGAAACCTCCCTGTTTGCTCACTGGTGAAGGCCACATACGGAAGGCTGGCTGAGCTATTTGTCCGTAAAGGTAGGGAGGCCGAGGCTCAGATGGGTACTGGACAACAATTCAGTCAATACTTAGTAAAGTGTATCGAGGCCAACCTGAAGACAGCCAGGTGCTTCACGGTGACTGTTTATGACAGGGATAACTCGGAGTACACCGTGGCTGAGACGACTCCGACAGGTTCATTCTCACTTGGTACGTACAGGGTTTCACTAGGGTCTAAGACTTGTGATTGTGGATACTTCCAAGCACTTCATTTCCCGTGTCCTCACGCACTGGCCTGCTGTGCTTATTCACGTCTTACATGGCAGCCTTACGTCCACCAGGTCTATCGCCTTAGTTCCATTTTCGGTGTCTATCAGATGGGATTTACACCACCCATTCCGGAGGGTTTCTGGCCACCTTATGCCGGGCCAACCGTTATACCGGATCCGAACATGAGGCGTGCGAGGGAGGGTCGTCCAAGATCCACACGCATTCGCACCAACATGGATGATGTAGATCCGAACCGGCCAAAGAGGTGTGGCATCTGCAGGCAGCCAGGGCACACTCGTCGTAGTTGTCCACACGCCGGAGGACCCAGCGTGACTGCTGGGAATTAATGGGAGAGTTGGTTTGTTTGTTTTTATTTCTTTTACCATCAGCACATGTATTTTATTTCAGTTAGCAACTATTGTTATATGTGAAACTAAGTTGTATTCTATAAGTGATGAAACTTGTAATTCGTACCACATATGTATGTTGAATGTCTTTATAATTATGGAATTTAGTTACCAAAACAAACTACACTATCTGATGGGATGACTGATAATACATAACATAACATCAAAGTAACTGCTTGATGAACAAAAATATTAAGGAAACCATAGATAACACTGATAACCAACAATGAAGGTACATAATAGAAACATAACAACACGACATACACCACAATCCATAAATCATCTAAATAGGTGCGACCCCGTGCCACAACGGCGTGGCACCCGTGTCCTGTAATCCCTACATATAAGTGGCTCCTGATCCTCAATCGAGTCGTCGCTGTCCTCCGGAACTGGGTGTGTAGGGGTCCTGGGCGGAACATGCACCGGTCTGGATGATGACGGGCCAGCAACTGAATGTGACCCCAAAGTATGGGCCGATGCTGGCGTCCCACCCATGGCAAAAGTATGCGTAGGAGGCACCGTGGCAGGCTCGTTCAGATCTACATCTAGCGGTGCCTGTGTCCCTGTCATGTGAACCCGTCCTGGTGCAGCCTCATCCTCCTGCATGATGGTCCGGATATCCTCAAGGAAATGCGGTCCACCGAACTCGGCCACAATGCCCTCACTAGTCATGAAGTCTGGAAACATCGAGCCCGGACTCACCCATGGAGTACTCTCCTGAAGGGTCTGATCGTCACCGGGAACACCTACGAAATAATCTCCAAGAGGTCCACCCCCAAGCCCAGCGTCAGTGTCAGTCGTGGGATCTCCCATACCAGATCCATGCCACTCACCATCATGCCCGCCCTGATGGGCCCTATCAACCCCCGCAACATCACCTCCTCCAGCTGCACCCCCCCAGCCTGATGGGCACCCTCTCTAGCAGCAGGCACCCTCCTCCTGTCTCCACGACCACGCCGTCTCACGCCACCCCTAACTGCGTCCTGGACGTCATCCATAGCATGATCTACCCAATTCCACTCACGCTAGCTACGACGTGTCCCGACTCGTGCTCTCCTCTCAATACGACGTCTGTCAGGAACAACGTCGACTCGGTCCATATCTGGTACTCGACCTGCACCCCTCTGCATCGCCTCATCCGGAATAGGAATACCTCTAGGATCCCCCAATAACATCTCCGGCGACAGGAATCTCTTTCCGTGCTGATACCACCATGTCAAGAAATCATGCGAGGGACCGGGGTCGGGCACGATGTCGAACTGTAAAATGTGCTCCGCACGCTCCTGCCAGTGAAGATGCCACTCAGCTAAGTGCGCCGGGAACCAACGGTCACCTCCTCTCCCGTCTTTCGACATCAAAAAGTCGATGTTCAGGGCGGGACGCGGTAGTGGCTGGACTCCCCCAAACTGCGGTAAAACTCTATCAACCTGATGCCACTCGACCACCGCAAAATAAATCAGGGACGTCCTACACCGCCATAACATCGTATGCCGATGCTCCAATACCTCCGAATGGACAACCTGGATGACGTCGAGTGCGCTATAGGGCATCCAAACGAACTGAAAAAAACCAGATAAAACCATATTGTGAGTTCTGTTAGACAATATAAACTGAAAGAACGTCTGCATATAGATACGTGCCCAGCGTACTTACATCCCGAGCCTGTAACAAGTCGATCTTCAGGCGAGCCATCTGTACCTGAGGTCTCTTGTTGCTAATCCCAGGATTGTAACCAGACCATCTGCGTAAGAGGTGAAACATTCTAATGTGTTCATGACTCACTCTACAATGAAATTGCTTTCATAATCGAAAATAAATACAATAAGAATACATAATACAAAACAATAACGGTACCTCGACGCAAGGGGCCAGCTAAGCTCATCATACCCAGTCGGCCTAAAAGAAGGAAACCTTCAGAAGATCCAAGACTGCAGTAACTGTAAAGGGCCAGCTAACTTCACGACATGTCTGTTGGCGACCCGGCACATGCACCGGTACAACCATGCTAGTGCCGCCGATCCCCAACTGTAGCGACCCATCTCCTCAAGCCGAGCAACATAGGGTAACCATCTGATGTGTATACGGTTGCCAGACTTGTCGGCAAATAGCTGCGTGCCCAATAACATCATGATATAGGCACGGGCAAAGCGCCTAACTGTCTCCTAATCAGCCCCGTCTGGACACTCTCCAAATGTCTCCTGGAACCACGTGCAGTTGACTGCGAATTTCTGCACCTGGTTCTCGGGAGGTAAAACACCAAGCAACTCACGGAACCACTGCCAAGCTGGCCTCCCACCCTCAATGTAAAGGTGGAAGTCTGTCAGGCAACCACTGACGTAATCTCCGTCCACTGGCAACCCCAGATGGTATGCGACGTCCTGAAGCGTGATGGTGCACTCTCCGAACGACATGTGAAAGGTGTGCGTCTCAGGCCGCCACCTCTCGACGAATGCGCTGACTAGGGGCTTGTCTAGTCGGAACCATCTGTCGTTCAGTCTCGTGAGATGGTACAATCCGGCCATCTGCAAGTACGGAACGTACCTCTCATTAAGACGCATCCCCTGCTGCCGCCTAACGCTGGATATGCAACGACGAGGCTGGCCAGCACATAAACCGCATAATTAGAACAGATGCACAAACCACTAACATGTACAATATATTTAATAAGGAACCAAAAAATAAATCATGCTACATATATGAAACAAGCGACCAACATTGTATACACAAACCGCTAACTCAAACCACGTCCAAAAACCATTAACAAATACAACAATCACTAACAAGTAAAACCGTTAACAAAAACCGCTAGCATATACCTCTATCATAAACCACTACCCTAAACCGCTAACCATCACTAAAACCACTATATAAAACCATTAACAAAAACTGCTTACAAAAGTAAATTACAAAAACCACTAACAAAAATCACTGGCCTAAACCACTTGCTTAAACCGCTAACACTAACATAAACCGCTATAGAAAACCATTAACAAAAACCACTAGCCTAAACCACTATCCTAAACCACTAACAGTAACATAAACCATTATCAAAAACCATTAACAAATACCATTATCAAAAACCATTAACAAATACCATTAACAAAAACCACTATCCTAAACCACTACCATTAACCACTAACAAAAACCACCATCAAAAGCGCAACATCATAAACCACTAACCTCGTCGTTGATCACCCCGGCGATATGAGCAACTCCATCCAAACGATAATGCCGCCCCGGATCCTCGCCCATTGCCTAAAAAAGCCGCTATGGTCTTACTCGACCCGAATGTTGATCGTTTTCTCTGGGATTTGGTGGGGTTGGAGAATGACACAGTGATTCAAATGAACTTGGTTCAAACTCCTTATATAGCCGAATCCCTTGTAATTTAAATCAAGTTGATACGATTTACTTCGTAAATCCAAATGAGCCTAATTCGAATCAATTTGAATCGAACCCCCTCTTCTGCCCTTCTCCTACTAATTCGAATTTATACGTTTCGAACTACCCTTGTGTAATTCAAATTTATTCGTTTTGAATTACTAGGTACATTGCATGCATAATTCGTTTCCAATTGATTCGAATTACCATGAGAAGTTTTTCTAACTAGTTCGAATTGAGTCAATTCGAATTACGTTTAAATTTAATTCGAAACTTATTGATTCGAATTATATAAAAATTAGTTCTGGTGGATTGAGGTAACGAACTTTGATTTGGCTGATTTGCATTAAACTCAGCTCCCCTTGGGTCATTTGGGTTTTTTACCCTTTCTCTTAATTTCTTGTATGATTTATAGAATTTGTTTAGTTGTCATTAAGTTATTAAAATAAAATTTTTTCATTTAATATGTTTGACAATATTTTAGTAATAAAAGTAAAAATATTAAAAAAATTCAAAAATAATTTTTAGAAGTTAGAATTTATATTTTTTTAAATTTTTTATTTAAAAAATATTTTTAACATAATAAATAAAAAATATTTTTATATCAAATATTTAAACATAAAATTATTTTTATTTTTAAATTTTTTTAAAATCAATAATTTTTTTCTGTGAAATTCATCTAATCTATAATCTCAGGCAGAGACGGATCTAGAAATGTTGTCATGGGGCCAATAACATATATAATATTAAAAATTATGTAAAAAATTATATAATATAAAATATATTACAAAAATATATCGATAAAGAATATATTTTAATGTAAAAAAAATATGTTTATACTTTTTACTAACGAAGTGGTTATTCTTCCTATCATAAAAGTCATCGATAATAGAATTTGTGTCAAAATTTTCAACAATTTTCTTTTCAATATAATTAAAAGACAATTAGCAATAAATTCATATTTCATTTTGTTTTTGAGTTATTTTTCACAATATTCATAGTTGAAAAAATCTCTTAGTTGTAACAATTGAAACAGAGAGAATTAATACCAAATAAATAAAAAAAGACGGACACAAGAAGAAAAAAAAATTTACTTTATGAAATTTGAAAAATTTTATTTAATTAAAAAATATTTATAATAATATCTTTTTTAAATTTTTTTAATATTATTACTTACTTTTTAGATATTAGAAATCATTAATATTTAAATTGGAGTGAACTTTTATTTATACTAGACTAAATATAAAATAATTTTTTTAAATTAAATTAAACATAATAACTTATTACTATTAATTTTTTTAAAACAAGTTGGAGGCCGAGGCCTCCACTTACCCCCTTTATATCCGTCCCTGATCTCAGGTAATTTTGTCACTTAGAAAGCTGAGTAGAAGTAAGTTGAAATAAATCAACCTTAAGACTCATAAGAATTTCGGTTCATACTTCAATCATTTAAAAGAAAAATAAATTGATTTTTGATTTTTTAGTCTGTGAATATTTAAGTCTCTCAAAATTTAAAATACATTTAAGTTATTGATCTCTTTAAAATTTGGACATATCGATTTTTAAGTCTAATTTATCCTATTTTAAACATTTTTGCATATGTGCATCTAGATCAACGAGGTTAGTACAATGGGAGTCATGTTTGATTTTTTCGTTAGATCTGATAGACCCAAGTAAACATGAAGGATCCATATATATGTCTAAATTTTAAAAAAGTCATAGACTTAAATATATTTTCAAATTGTTGAGAACTTAATTGTCCACAAAACAAAAAGTAAAGGACCTATATATTCTTTTTTCATAATTTAATTTAACAAAAATGATTAAAAATAAAAAAATAGACAGATTATTTTTTAACTTTTATATGCATTCATTAGTTATTTACTAGAATAAATATATAACACACTATTAGAAAACTAGTTATTACAGACAGATATTTTCGACGGATTTTATCCCACATAAATACAGACGGAATTTTAGAGGGTTTTTTTTTGTTGAAAAACAAAAAAATGAATTAGCATAAATTACAAACGAAAAAGAGAATCTGTCGATAATTCTGTCAGAAAAATCAATTTTTTTCGTGAGAAATGGTTACAGACGGAAAATCTGTCTATAATTAAATGGACAAAAACGTTGCGTTTTATTAAATTATTACAGATAAAAAATTCGTCTGTAATTTAAAATTTTTTCCGTCGAAAATATTGAATTAAACCTAAATGAAACACGAGCTTCTTCTTCTCTCCGTAGCACGAGCTACTTTTCTCTACGTGGCTGCTACTTCTGCTTCTTCTGCCGCTACCGCTGCCGCCTTTGCGTCGCCCAATCTCTCTTTGTCATCCCTTGCGTCGCACGAGATCTCTCTGCCGCCGCTCTCGTCGCATTTACTCCCATCGTTGCAGAGCTTTCTCAGCCGCCGATCTCATCGCATCTGCTCCCTCTGGCGCCTCTTCCATCTAATCTCAACTCGCTCTCTCAGTTCTTCTCGTAACCATCTCAAATTTCAGGTATGTATATCCTGATTTTGTGATTCTGTTTTTCGTGATAAATCTTTGGCTCAATTTTTCTGTGCCAATTTTACGTTTTTCATACTCTGCTTTTGTGTTTCGTTTGAATCTGCAGGTTTATTCTGATTTTGATGAATTATTTTCTGCAATCAAAGCTTTTTTGACCTAAAATTCATGGTAGGCCATTGCTTTCTATAGTTTTTAACTTTCATAGTTTGATATTGATTTTGATGAATTTTGCAGGTTTTCTCTGAAGAAAGGTGGAAGGGATGGAGATGATGGTACTGAAGAAGTGATTGTTTTAACGTTGGTAGAGAAGTCCACGCTGTCCACTCTTCAAAGGGCTTCATTGGTAGAGAAGTCCAGGCAGAAGCCATCAGAGAGGATGAGGGTTTTATCTGATGTACGTTGTTATTCTAAATTTTAAGTGATGTGGTTACACTGCTTATGCCTTGGTTAAGGAAGCTTATTAAATGTTGTTTTGTTAAGCACTAAATATTGTTTTGTTATGCCTTGGTTACACTTGCTTAACAAAACAATATTTAATAAGCTTCCTTAACCAAGGCATAAGCAGTGTAACCACATCATTTAAAATTTAGAATAACAATATACATCAGATAAAACCATCATCCTCTCCGGTGGCTTTTGCCTGGACTTCTCTACCAACGAAGTCCTTTGAAGCGTGGACAGCGTGGACTGCTCTACCAACGTTAAAATAGTCAATTCTTCAGTACCATCATCTCCATCCCTTCCACCTTTCTTCAGAGAAAACTTGCAAAATTCATCAAAATCCATATCAAACTATGAAAGTTAAAAACTATAGAAAGTAATGGCCTACCATGAATTTTAGGTCAAAAACGCTTTGACTGCAGAAAATAATTCATCAAAATTAGAGTAAACCCACAGATTCAAACGAAGCACAAAACCAAAGTATGATAAACCTAAAATTGGCACAGAAAAATTGAGCCCTAAGATTTATCTTGAAGAATAGAATCACAAAATCAGGATATATATACCTGAAATTTGAGATGGTTACGAGAAGAACTGAGAGAGCGAGTTGAGATTAGAGAGAAGAGGCGGCAGAGGGAGCTGATGCGATGAGATCGGTGGCAGAGAGAGCTCTGCAACGATGGGAGTAGATGCGACGAGAGCGGTGGTGGAGAGATCTCGTGCGACGCAAAGGATGACAGAGAGAGATTGGGCGACGCAAAAGTGGCAGCGACAGCGGCAGAAGAAGCAGAAGTAGCAGCCACGGAGAGAAAAGTAGCTTGTGCTATGGAGAGAAGAAGAAGCTCATGTTTCATTTGGAAGAAGCCCGTGCTTCATTTAGGTTTAATTCAATATTTTCGACAGAAAATTTTAAATTACAGACGAATTTTTCGTCTGTAATAATTTATAAAACGCAACGTTTTTGTCCATTTAATTACAGATAGATTTTCTGTCTGTAACCATTTCCCACGAAAAAAATTGATTTTTCCGACAGAATTATCTACGGATTCTCTTTTCCGTCTATAATTTATGCTAATTCATTTTTTTGTTTTTCGACAAAAAATTCCTCTGAAATTTCGTCTGTATTTCCGTGGGATAAAATCCGTCAGAAATATCTGTCTGTAATAACTAGTTTTCTAGTAATGGCTCGACTAGACCTCATTTATTTCCAGCCCTACTCACATGTTACTAATGTCAACCAAATAATATAGTTTCTAATAAAAATACTTATTCTATTACTTATATAGTTATACCAATCAATATTAAATTATTTTTATTATTTTAAAAAGAAATTTATCTAGTATTAATAAAATAATTTGTGATCTGATGGTTATAACTCAGTCCAACTATATTTATAAATCAGAATTCAAATACAACAGCAAATGTAGCTTATCTTCAGTTAGAGAGAATCTCGCTGATAACAACTCACTCAAAAACAAACTAAGGTGGTTACCAAATACTCTACAAAATTATAACAATATAAAAGATACGCTACTCACTCTGAGTAACATTATATTCACTCTTACTCTTACTAACTTGAGTGTCGGAGTGCTTTTGCGGGTGTCTGCTGCCACCGTTTCTCTTAAAGCCGACTGGTGCACAAAATTGCAATCACACTTTTGCAACTCCGCACAACTAACCAGCAAGTGCACTGGGTCGTCCAAGTAATACCTTGCGTGAGCAAGGGTCGATCCCACAGAGATTGTTGGCTTGAAGCAAGCTATGGTTATCTTGTAAATCTTAGTCAGGATATCAGAAATTATCAGGATTGATTGTAGAAAGCAAAAGAACATGAAATGGTTACTTGTTTTGCAGTAATGGGGAATAGGTTGAGGTTTTGGAGATGCTCCGTCTTCTGAATCTCTGCTTTCCTACTGTCTTCTTCTTCAAGCACGCAAGACTCCTTCCATGGCAAGCTGTATGTAGGGTTTCACCGTTGTCAATGGCTACCTCCCATCCTCTCAGTGAAAATGTTCCTATGCTCTGTCACAGCATGGCTAATCATCTGTCGGTTCTCGATCAGGCCGGAATAGAATCCAGTGATTCTTTTGCGTCTGTCACTAACGCCCCGCCTTCAGGAGTTTGAAGCTCATCACAGTCATTCAATCATTGAATCCTACTCAGAATACCACAGACAAGGTTTAGACCTTCCGGATTCTCTTGAATGCCGCCATCAGTTCTAGCTTATACCACGAAGATTCCGATTAAAGAATCCAAGAGATATCTACTTAATCTAAGGTAGAACGGAGGTGGTTGTCAGGCACGCATTCATAGTTGAGAATGATGATGATTGTCACGGATCATCACATTCATCCGGGTTAAGAACAAGTAGTATCTTAGAATAGAAGCAAGCATGATTGAATGAAAAACAGTAGTAATTGCATTAATCCATCAAGACACAGCAGAGCTCCTCACCCCCAACCATGGGGTTTAGAGACTCATGCCGTGGAAGATACACAAAGAAACGTGTAAAGTGTCATGAGGTACTGATACAATGTCAAAAGATCCTATTAATAGTAAACTAGTAGCCTAGGGTATACAGAAATGAGTAAATGACGTAAAAATCCACTTCTGGGTCCACTTGGTGTGTGTTTGGGCTGAGAAATGAAGCATTTTCGTGTAGAGACCTTTTCTGGAGTTAAACGCCAGCTTTTATGCCAGTTTGGGCGTTTAACTCCAAGTTTTATGCCAGTTCCAGCGTTAAACGCTGGAATTTCTGAGGCTGATTTGCCACGCCGGTTTGGGCCATCAAATCTTGGGCAAAGTATGGACTATCATATATTGCTGGAAAGCCCAGGATGTCTACTTTCCAATGCCGTTGAGAGCGCGCCAATTGGGCTTCTGTAGCTCCAGAAAATCCACTTCGAGTGCAGGGAGGTCAGAATCCAACAGCATCTGCAGTCCTTTTCAGTCTCTGAATCAGATTTTTGCTCAGGACCCTCAATTTCAGCCAGAAAATACCTGAAATCACAGAAAAACACACAAACTCATAGTAAAGTCCAGAAAAGTGAATTTTAGCTAAAAACTAATAAAAATATACTAAAAACTAACTAGATCATACTAAAAACATACTAAAAACAATGCCAAAAAGCGTACAAATTATCCGCTCATCACAACACCAAACTTAAATTGTTGCTTGTCCCCAAGCAACTGAAAATCAAAATAGGATAAAAAGAAGAGAATATACTATAGACTCCAAAATATCAAGGAAACATAGCCCCAATTAGATGAGCGGGACTAGTAGCTTTTTGCCTCCGAACAGTTTTGGCATCTCACTCTATCCCTTGAAGTTCAGAATGATTGGCATCTATAAGAACTCAGAACTCAGATAGTGTTATTGATTCTCTTAGTTGAGTATAATGATTCTTGAACATAGCTAGTGTATGAGTCTTGGCTGTGGCTCAAAGCACTCTGTCTTCCAGTATTACCACCGGATACATACATGCCACAGACACATAATTGGGCGAACCTTTTCAGATTGTGACTCAGCTTTGCTAAAGTCCCCAATTAGAGGTGTCCAGGGTTCTTAAGCACACTCTTATTGCTTTGGATCACAACTTTATTTCTTTCTTTTTCCTTTTTTTTTCGAAATTTTTTTTTGTATCCACTGCTTTTTCTTGCTTCAAGAATCAATCTGATGATTTTTTAGATCCTCAATAACAGTTCTCTTTTTCCTAATTCTTTCAAGAGCCAACAATTTTTTTAACATTCTCAAAACAACAAATTCGAGAGACATATGCACTGTTCAATCATTCATTCAGAAAGCAAAAAGTATTGTCACCACATCAAACTAATTCAACTAGTTTCAATGATGAATTTCGAAATCCTGTACTTCTTGTTCTTTTGTGATTAAAGCATTTTTCATTTAAGAGTGGTGATGGATTCATAGGACATTCATAGCTTTAAGACATGAATTTTAAATTATATTAATTATGAATTAAGAACAAGACTCAAAGATAGAGATAAGATGAGACTAAAAAAAAAATAAAAACAAGAATAGAAAACAAGAAAAATGCAAAAATAGGCTCCTAATGATAGAGGTTTTCACAGAGTTAGGACTCAACAACCTTGATTTTGAGAAGTGGATGCTCCCTCAGCTTGAGAGGAGAGCTTTTGGCGTTTCATCTCTTGGAGTTCACGCCCCTGCTTCTCTTGTTCCTTCAGCAATTTGCAGAGCATGCAGTTCTGATTCTGCTGTTCTTCCTTCAGTTGCTCCATAGTTTCTTGCAACTTGGTGATAGATGCTTCTAGGCTGGTCCAGTAGTCAATTCTTGGGAATTCAGGGAGGAATTCCTGCGCCCTCTTCTTGATAGAGTTGTCTTGCATTTGTCCTTCCATTGACTTCTTGGTGATTGGATGCTCAATGGGTATGAACTCATCTACTCCCATCTTCACCCCAGCCTCTTTACAGAGCAAGGAGATTAGACTTGGGTAAGCCAATTTGGCTTCAGTGGAATTCTTATTTGCAATTGTGTAGATCTCACAAGCAATCACATGATGAACTTCCACTTCTTTTCCAAGAATAATGCAATGAATCATCACTGCTCTCTTGATGGTGACCTCAGAACGGTTGCTAGTGGGTAGTATGGAACGCCCAATAAAGTCTAGCCAACCTCTTGCAATTGGTTTGAGATCTCCTCTCTTGAGTTGGTTTGGGACACCCTTTGAATTGGTTATCCACTTAGTTCCAGGGAAGCATATGTCCTCTAGAACTTGATCCAACCCTTTATCTGCTCTCACCATCCTCCTATTAAAGGATTCAGGATCATCTTGCAGTTGAGGTAATTTGAAGATTTCTCTTATTTTGTCCAGATGGAAGTACATAACTTTCCCTCTGACCATGGTTCTGTAGGTATGGTAAGTAGTTCCAGTCATTCTCTGCTTATCTGTTAGCCACAGATTTGAGTAGAATTCCTGAACCATGTTCCTTCCAACCTTTATTTCAGGATTGGTTAGAACTTCCCATCCTCTGTTTCGAATTTGCTCTTGGATCCCTGGATATTCATCTTCTTTCAGATCAAATTTAACTTCCGGGATCACTGACCTCAGACCCATTATTTTATGATAATGGTCTTCATGTTCTTTAGTTAAGAACTTCTCTTGATTCCAAAGATTCTTTGGATTATTCTCTTTCTTTCCTCTTAAATTGGTTTGTTTTCCCTTAGGAGCCATGATCTTGATGAATCTTGGCTTAGTGATCACGGAAAAGCACACCAAACTTAGAGGTTTGCTTGTCCTCAAGCAAAAGAAAGGAGAGAAGAGAGAGAGAGGAAGAGGAAATTCGAATGGTGTGGTGGAATGAGGGGGGACAAACTTGTATTTATAAGGTGGGGAGGGAAGATTTCAAAAAAAAAAAATTTGACAGGAGATTTGAGAAGATATGGAAAGAAATTGAAAAAAGGGTGAGTTTTTTGAACAAAATTTGGGAATGATTTGAGAGATTTGAAGAATGATTTTAGATTTTTGAAAATTTGAAGGTGAATGATGAGAGATTGAAATGTGTTTTTGTAGAAAAATATGGGTAAGAAAAGGAAAGTTTGAAAAAATTTGATTTGAAAACAAAATTGTGGTCCCCCCACCTTTCTGGCGTTAAACGCCCAGAATGGCACCCATTCTGGCGTTTAACGCCCATTTGATGCCCCTTTTGGGCGTTTAACGCCCAAAATGCCCTTTACTGGCGTTTTTTCGCCAGTAAGCTCATTTTCTCTGCTTTTTGAGCTGAATCCTTCTGTAACTCTGTGATTTCCTTCATTTTTGATACTTGCCTCTGTAAGAACAAATCATATACCCTCCTAATGACTGGGTTGCCTCCCAGCAAGCGCTTCTTTACTGTCTTTAGCTGGACCTTCACTGAGAATCACTCAAGTCTCAGTTTTGAGCATTCCTGCTCAAAATTGCCTTCAAGATAATGCTTGATTCTCTGTCCATTAACAATGAACTTTTTGTCAGAATCAATATCCTGAAGCTCAACATATCCATATGGTGAAACTCCTGTAATCACATACGGACCCCTCCACCGGGATTTGAGTTTTCCTGGGAACAGTCTGAGCCTAGAGTTGAAGAGTAGAACTTTTTGTCCTGGCTCAAAGACTCTGGTTGACAACTTCTTGTCATGCCATTTCTTTGCCTTTTCCTTATAAATTTTTGCATTTTCAAAGGCATTGAGTCTGAACTCCTCTAACTCATTTAGCTGGAGCAGTCTTTTTTCACCAGCTAACTGTGCATCCATGTTTAGGAATCTGGTTGCCCAGTAGGCTTTATGTTCCAGTTCCACGGGCAGATGACAGGCCTTCCCATACACCAGTTGGTATGGAGAGGTTCCTATAGGAGTCTTGAATGCTGTTCTGTATGCCCACAGAGCATCATCCAAGCTCTTTGCCCAATCCTTTCTTCGGGCTATCACAGTCCGTTCCAGGATTCTCTTTAGTTCTCTGTTAGAGACTTCAGCTTGCCCATTTGTCTGTGGATGATACGGAGTTGCCACTTTGTGGCTAATTCCATATCTAACCATAGCAGAGTGTAGCTGTCTATTGCAGAAATGAGTGCCTCCGTCACTGATTAATACTCTGGGGACACCAAATCTGCTGAAGATATATTTCTGGAGGAATTTCAGTACAGTCTTGGTATCATTAGTGGGTGTAGCAATTGCTTCTACCCACTTAGATACATAGTCCACTGCCACCAGAATGTAAGTGTTTGAGTATGATGGTGGAAATGGCCCCATGAAGTCAATTCCCCATACATCAAACAATTCTATCTCTAATATCCCTTGTTGAGGCATGGCATATCCGTGAGGCAAGTTACCAGCTCTTTGGCAACTGTCACAGTTACGCACAAACTCTCGGGAATCTTTGTAGAGAGTAGGCCAGTAGAAGCCACACTGGAGGACTTTAGTGGCTGTTCGCTCACTTCCAAAATGTCCTCCATACTGTGATCCATGGCAGTGCCATAGGATCCTTTGTGCTTCTTCTCTGGGTACACATCTGCGGATCACTCCGTCAGCACATCTCTTAAAGAGATATGGTTCATCCTAGAGGTAGTACTTGGCATCTGAAATTAATTTCTTTCTTTGCACGCTGCTGTACTCCTTGGGAATGAACCTCACAGCTTTATAATTTGCAATATCTGCAAACCATGGAGCTTCCTGAATGGCAAAGAGTTGCTCATCTGGGAAAGTCTCAGAGATCTCAGTAGAAGGGAGGGATGCCCCAGCTACTGGTTCTATTCGGGACAGATGATCAGCTACTTGGTTCTCTGTCCCTTTCCTGTCTCTTATTTCTATATCAAACTCTTGCAGAAGCAACACCCATCTGATAAGCCTGGGTTTTGAATCCTGCTTTGTGAGTAAGTATTTAAGAGCAGCATGGTCAGTGTACACAACCACTTTGGATCCCACTAGATAGGATCTAAACTTGTCAATGGCATAGACCACTGCAAGTAATTCTTTTTCTGTGGTTGTGTAGTTCTTCTGTGCGTCATTTAAAACACGGCTGGCATAATAAATGACGTGCAGAAGCTTGTTATGCCTCTGTCCCAACACTGCACCAATGGCATGGTCACTGGCATCACACATTAATTCAAATGGCAATGTCCAATCTGGTGCAGAGATGACTGGTGCTGTGACCAGCTTAGCTTTCAGGGTCTCAAACGCCTGCAGACATTGTGTGTCAAACACAAATGGTGTGTCAGCAGCTAACAGGTTACTCAAAGGTTTTGCAATTTTCGAAAAATCCTTTATAAACCTTCTGTAAAATCCTGCATGCCCCAGAAAGCTTCTGATTGCCTTAACATTGGCAGGTGGTGGTAATTTTTCAATTACCTCTACCTTTGCCTTATCCACCTCTATTCCCCTGCTTGAAATTTTGTGCCCAAGGACAATTCCTTCAGTCACCATAAAGTGACATTTCTCCCAGTTTAAAACCAGGTTAGTCTCTTGGCACCTTTTCAGGACAAGTGCTAGGTGATTAAGACAGGAGCTGAATGAGTCTCCATATACTGAAAAGTCATCCATGAAGACTTCCAGAAATTTCTCTACCATATCTGAGAAGATAGAGAGCATGCACCTCTGAAAGGTTGCAGGTGCATTGCACAGACCAAAAGGCATCCTCCTGTAGGCAAACACGCCAGAAGGGCAGGTGAATGCTGTTTTCTCTTGGTCCTGAGGATCTACTGCAATTTGGTTGTAGCCTAAATAGCCATCCAAAAAGCAGTAATAGTCATGACCAGCTAGTCTTTCTAGCATTTGGTCTATGAATGGTAAAGGAAAATGATCCTTTCTGGTGGCTGTATTGAGCCTTCTGTAGTCAATACACATGCGCCACCCTGTGACTGTTCTTGTAGGAACCAGTTCATTTTTTTCATTATGAACCACTGTCATGCCTCCCTTTTTGGGGACAACTTGGACAGGGCTCACCCAGGGGCTATCAGAAATAGGATAAATAATCCCAGCCTCCAGTAATTTAGTGACCTCTTTCTGCACCACCTCCTTCATGGCTGGATTTAGCCTCCTCTGTGGTTGGACCACTGGTTTGGCATTATCCTCCAATAGGATCTTGTGCATGCATCTAGCTGGGCTAATGCCCTTAAGATCACTTATGGACCACCCAAGAGCTGTCTTGTGTGTCCTTAGCACTTGAATTAGTGCTTCCTCTTCCTGTGGATTTAAAGCAGAGCTTATAATCACTGGAAAAGTTTCACCCCCTCCCAGAAATACATACTTCAGGGATGGTGGTAGTGGTTTGAGTTCAGGCTTTGGAGACTTATTCTCCTCCTGAGGAATTTTCGAATATTCCTTAGCTTCCTCTAGTTCTTCTTGATCAGGTTGAGCATCTTTGAAGATGTCCTCAAGCTCTGATTCTAGGCTTTCAGTCATATTGATCTCTTCTACCAAAGAGTCAATAATGTCAGCGCCCATGCAGTCATTTGGTGTGTCTGGATGCTGCATAGCTTTTACAACATTCAACTTGAACTCATCCTCATTGACTCTCAAGGTTACTTCCCCTTTTTGTACATCAATGAGAGTTCGTCCAGTTGCTAGGAAAGGTCTTCCTAGAATGAGAGTTGCACTTTTGTGCTCCTCCATTTCCAGCACCACAAAGTCAGTTGGAAAGGCGAATGGCCCAACCTTGACAATCATATCCTCTATTATGCCTAACGGATATTTAATGGAGCCATCAACAAGTTGGAGGCATATCCGGGTTGGTTTGACTTCTCCAGTCAACCCAAGCTTTCTGATAGTGGATGCAGGTATTAGATTGATGCTTGCTCCAAGATCACATAAGGCTGTCTTGGTGCAAGCACCTTCTAATGTGCATGGTATCATAAAGCTTCCTGGATCTTGAAGCTTTTCTGGTAAGCTCTTTAATATGACTGCACTGCATTCTTCAGTGAGAAATACTTTTTCAGCTTCTCTCCAATCCTTCTTATGACTTAAGATTTCTTTCATGAACTTAGCATAAGAAGGTATTTGCTCAAGTGCCTCTGCAAATGGAATCTTTATTTCAAGAGTCCTTAGATAGTCTGCAAAGCGGGCAAATTGCTTATCCTGCTCCGCTTGGCGGAGTTTCTGAGGATAAGGCATCTTGGCTTTATATTCTTCAACCTTAGATGCTGCAGGTTTATTCCTTACAGAAGTGGTTGAAGAAGCCTTGTTAGAGGGATTACTGTCAGCACTCTCAGGTTTCTGATCTCCCCTTGGCGTATGAACGCCAAGATTGGGTGGAAAATGGGCGTTTAACGCCAACTTTTCCCCCTTTTCTGGCGTTTGAACGCCAGAACTGGGCAAGGAATGGGCGTTTAACGCCAGCTTTCCTTCCCTTTCTGGCGTTTGAACGCCAATAACGTTCCTCTCTGGGCTCTTACTGTCCTCAAAGGGATTTTGAACAGTGGTTTGGTTATCCTCTGTCAATTGTTCCTTGTTTGGTTTTCTGCTCTTTTGAGTAGAGGTATTCAGTGTCTTCCCACTCCTCAATTGAACTGCTTGACATTCCTCTGTTATCTGTTTAGATATTTGCTGTTTTGCTTGATTCAACTGCAGTTCTATGCTCTTGTTAGCAACTTTAGTTTCATGGAGCATCTCTTTAAAGTCTGCTAACTGTTCTGTCATCAGGAGCAATTGTTGATTAAGCTCAATTATCTGTTCTTGAGGATTAGGGTCAGTGACTACTGCCATGACTTCCTCTTTTGGAGAGAACTCATTGCTAGAGTACAAATATTGGTTTCTAGCAACAGTGTCTATAAGCTCTTGAGCTTCTTCAATTGTCTTCCTCATGTGTATAGATCCACCAGCTGAGTGGTCTAAAGACATCTGAGCTTTTTCTGTAAGCCCATAGTAGAAAATGTCTAACTGTACCCACTCTGAAAATATTTCAGAGGGACATTTCCTTAGCATACCTCTATACCTCTCCCAGGCATTGTAAAGGGATTCATTATCCTCTTGTTTAAAGCCTTGGATGTCCAGCCTTAGCTGTGTCATCCTCTTTGGAGGGTAAAAATGATTCAGGAATTTGTCTGACAACTGTTTCCATGTCTTTATGCTTGCTGTAGGTTGGTTATTCAACCACCTTTTTGCTTGATCTTTTACAGCAAATGGAAACAGTAATAGTCTGTAGACATCCTAATCCACCTCTTTATCATATACTGTGTCAGCAATTTGTAAGAACTGCGCCAGAAACTCAGTAGGTTCTTCCTGTGGAAGACCGGAATACTGGCAATTTTGCCGCACTATGATAATGAGTTGAGGATTTAGCTCAAAGCTGCTTGCTTTGATGGGAGGTGTACAGATGCTACTCCCATATGCAGAATGGGGTTAGCATATGACCCCAGAGTCCTTTTGGACTGATCAATCACACTTAGGTCCATAATGGATTGCAAATAGATATATTTTGTTTTTTTTTTTTTTGAAATAACCGAAAAAAAATAAAATAAAACAAAAGAAAATGAAAATAAAAATTCGAAAATCAAAAAGAAAATAAGATCAAAGCAAATTGAGAACTGAATCAATTAGTTAATTAAAAAGATTTTGAAAATAGCAATTAAAAAGATATGATTGAAAAATTTTTATGAAAAAGATTTGATTTTTGAAAAGAGGAAAGAGAAAAACAACAAAAAGACACCAAACTTAAAATTTTTAGAAAATCAAACACTAATTTTCGAAAATTTTTAAGGGAGAAACACAAAGAGGACACCAAACTTAGAATTTTTATGAATCAAAAAGGGACTAAGAACATGCAAAATCGAAAATTAAAAGAAAAACAAAAGCATGCAATTGACACCAAACTTAAAATATGAAACTAGACTCAACTAAAAGACTCTAAACCAACAAAAATAAAACAGTCCTAATCTAAGCAACAAGATAAGCCGTCAGTTGTCCAAACTCAAACAATCCCCGGCAACGGCGCCAAAAACTTGGTGCACGAAATTGCAATCACACTTTTGCAACTCCGCACAACTAACCAGCAAGTGCACTGGGTCGTCCAAGTAATACCTTGCGTGAGCAAGGGTCGATCCCACGGAGATTGTTGGCTTGAAGCAAGCTATGGTTATCTTGTAAATCTTAGTCAGGATATCAGAAATTATCAGGATTGATTGTAGAAAGCAAAAGAACATGAAATGGTTACTTGTTTTGCAGTAATGGGGAATAGGTTGAGGTTTTGGAGATGCTCCGTCTTCTGAATCTCTGCTTTCCTACTGTCTTCTTCTTCAAGCACGCAAGACTCCTTCCATGGCAAGCTGTATGTAGGGTTTCACCGTTGTCAATGGCTACCTCCCATCCTCTCAGTGAAAATGTTCCTATGCTCTGTCACAGCATGGCTAATCATCTGTCGGTTCTCGATCAGGCCGGAATAGAATCCAGTGATTCTTTTGCGTCTGTCACTAACGCCCCGCCTTCAGGAGTTTGAAGCTCGTCACAGTCATTCAATCATTGAATCCTACTCAGAATACCACAGACAAGGTTTAGACCTTCCGGATTCTCTTGAATGCCGCCATCAGTTCTAGCTTATACCACGAAGATTCCGATTAAAGAATCCAAGAGATATCTACTTAATCTAAGGTAGAACGGAGGTGGTTGTCAGGCACGCGTTCATAGTTGAGAATGATGATGATTGTCACGGATCATCACATTCATCCGGGTTAAGAACAAGTAGTATCTTAGAATAGAAGCAAGCATGATTGAATGAAAAACAGTAGTAATTGCATTAATCCATCAAGACACAGCAGAGCTCCTCACCCCCAACCATGGGGTTTAGAGACTCATGCCGTGGAAGATACACAAAGAAACGTGTAAAGTGTCATGAGGTACTGATACAATGTCAAAAGATCCTATTAATAGTAAACTAGTAGCCTAGGGTATACAGAAATGAGTAAATGACGTAAAAATCCACTTCTGGGTCCACTTGGTGTGTGTTTGGGCTGAGCAATGAAGAATTTTCGTGTAGAGACCTTTTCTGGAGTTAAACGCCAGCTTTTATGCCAGTTTGGGCGTTTAACTCCAAGTTTTATGCCAGTTCCAGCGTTAAACGCTGGAATTTCTGAGGCTGATTTTTGCTCAGGACCCTCAATTTCAGCCAGAAAATACCTGAAATCATAGAAAAACACACAAACTCATAGTAAAGTCCAGAAAAGTGAATTTTAGCTAAAAACTAATAAAAATATACTAAAAACTAACTAGATCATACTAAAAACATACTAAAAACAATGCCAAAAAGCGTACAAATTATCCGCTCATCACCGACGTATACCTCTTCCACTTTAGGCAAAGGAGAGCTCAATCCCTGAACAAGACAAGCTATACCTCCACAAGGCTTACCACGCAGGAATATTTGGCATACACCGTAGGGCCGAATTTACTTAACCCACTATTATTTTTTCTATCTGATTACTTACCCTCTTTTGTTGGTTTTAATCAATAGCAGAAGAGCAAAACAATCCACCCTCTCTTTCATGTAATGCTGAACTATTGGCTATCAATGAGTCGCTGAGAGCATAAAATCAGTGAGTGGCCAATTTATTAAATCAGAAGCAAAACAGTTGAAGTAAGGAGGAAGAGTAGAGAAATCCGGGAAACAAAGATGATGACGACGACCACACCTCAGAGGCTAAGGCCATAAAGATGATCACCCCAAAGCCACTAGTGAAAAAGACCAATCCATTTTCAAAAGACAACATGAGCTTTCAGATACCCAAAAACCTCACTCTACCAACAACATTAAAACCCTATGAGGGAAACGGCAACCCTGGCATACACGTCACTAAGTTCTATACCATAATGTTCATGAATGGTGCATCCAATCTAATACTCTGTCGTACATTTTCGACTTTCCTAGATGGTGCTACCCTGATCTGGTTTTTCGGTTTACTTACAGGTTCTATATCAAGCTTCGATGAATTAGCCAACCTATTCGTCAACAATTTTGCACCTTCAAAAATCTATGTGAATGATTCGGACTATCTTAGCACCATAAAGTAAGGACAACATGAAAGCCTTAAGGACTATATGATGGGATTTGTTAAGGCGACTATAGAGATACCTAACCTCAACCCAGATGTTTACTTGCATGCGTTGAAGAGTGGACTTCGTCTTGAAAAATTTCAGGAGACATTTGTAGTGGCAAAACTAAAGACACTGACCGAGTTTTGAAAGAAGGCAGTAGGCCAAATAGAAACAAAAGAGTTTCGACAAGTTTGAAGAACGGAAAAACAAACTCCTAGCCGAGAAGATGACAAACAAAACAAATATCAGAACAATAGGAAAGACCATTCTGAACAATTAGGGTCATTGGACAAGGAACATACATATTACAAACACTAGAAAGCGATAACCTATCAAGTACATGGAACATTTCTTTTCTTAGATTGCATTACAGTTAAGCATATAAGTCAGGAGACGGTGATGTGCACTTTTTTCTATTGTCCAGATTTTATCCTACACTGGTTTTGTCGAGAGAAGTTTTAACGAGGCACACCCAACACCTTCCACTATAAAGGTTACAATAAGGGCACATAATTTTTTTATTATTTTATATTTCTCTTATTCTTATTATTATTTCTCTATCTTTTACACTAAAGCAAAACTAACACCGGCCTATAAGTCGGCTTATCTATTGTTACACATTGATCAATTCATCAAACTGAATACCCATCTAACTGATTCATATGCCTTCAACAAACAATTTCAATTTTGATATGTCCACAACTGATATGATCCATTTCAGTGCATACCAAAAATCCAAAAATATCAACACCTATAAGTCGAAATCATTTCAAATAAATTGGTAATTCTATGTCTGAATCACTCCACACAAACTGACATCTATAAGTCGGAATCATTTCAAACAAATCGATAGTTATAAGCCAAAATCAATCCAACAAACCAACACCTATAAGTCAGAACTACTCCATACAAAATGACATTTATAAGCTGGAACCAGTCAAGGCAAATCGGCAGATCTAAGTCAGAGTCAATCCGACAAACAATCAACTATGATTTCATCCAAAAGTATACTAATGCAAGCAATACCAAATCTCATTCTCAAGATTATCAAATTAATATTGGGGGCTAATACTCATCTCATTATTTAACCATTATTCCTAATCATTCTCAAATTTCTTTTACTTTACTATTTACCTCAAGCTATTTCTAAGCATGACTATCATTTTTCAGCATACAACAAGTTGAACTTGGGGGCTACTACTATTACTATTACCATTCTAATTTAGAGGTGCACAAAAAACTCAAAAGCTCAATCCGTCGTATTGAAAAATACCACAGACCAAACTTGGGAGCTGTGATCTGGTGGTTATAACCCGGTCCAACTATACCTATAAATCGAAATTCAAGTACAAATTAACAAAAGTGGTTTATCTTCAGTTAGAGAGAATCTCACTGATAACAACCCACTAAGAAACAAATTATGGTGGTTATTGAAAGATCAGGCAAATATCTCAACCTCTCTGCAGAGGATTATAATCTATAAATACCAAACCCTAACTATGTAAAAGGTACATTACTCACTCTGAGTAACATTATATTCATCTTGTACTCTTATTAATTTGAGCGTCAGGGTACCTTTATAGGTGTCCACCACTACCATTTCTTTTAAAGCCGACGTATCCATTTCAGGTGAAAGAGAGCTCAATTCTGAATAGAACAAACTATACCTCCACAAGACTTACCACGCAGAAAAAATTTAAATAAATAATACACTTATTAAGGAACTTTGTGATGTTGGTTGTATAAAAAAAATTTATAGATAAAAGTTGTCATTTTAATAACAAGATAATTATATTTTTACTCCCTTCCTTTCTCAAACAAATAAATAAATAGCATCCCTGTAAGAAAGAGAATAAGAGTCGAAGGCATTCTCACTTTAGGCAAAAGTTTCAATTGCTTTTTTAGGAGTCACCATTTGTTCATATTAATTAGAACTGGCAATACATACCCTATCCACGGGTACTCAATTTGGTCCAATCTGTTCTGGTAGGGTAGGTGTCTGAGTATATCTGCGCATATGGTTGGATACAAGTTTAAAGTGTACCTTACCCTACCTTACCCGTACCCTATATATAACACATATTTTATAAAATTAGGTATATAGTAAAGAAGGTAAAAGTTGAACCCATAATCTCTTTCATGTAAAGACTTACAATAAGTGAGCAACTATTAAACTAATTAATTAATTTAGTAATTTAGAGCATTAATTTTTTATTTGTTATTTTATTAATATGTATGAAATTCGAAATGATTGAATTTTATATTTACTTTGAAAAAATTTGACATTTTTGCAGATAGGGTAGAGTAGGGTTTAGAATTTTAGGGTGTGGGTCGGATTAAAATTGAAAGATTCTCAACTCGCGGATAAGATAGGGTAGAGTTTTAATGAAATTTTCAACCTGTAGGTATGATTAGGATAGAGTCCAAACCCTACCCTACTCTACCCATTACCAATCCTAAAATTAATAATGTATAATAAAAAAATAAAAAATAAAAACTTAATACAAACGTGATAGTATGAATAACATTACATTACTTATAAGACTTGACTAATTTCTCTCAATAACTAGCACTTACATTATTCAAAGAAACACATGCACCATGTATGAACTGAACAAATTTTTCATAATATTAAAAGGTGAGATCCATGCTTTTAAAACAAGGAGGGTAAAACCTGAACATGCAATAGTTATATGGACTACCATGTATAAATGATTTCATTGGAAAAGATTCCGGAACCAATCAAACATTTTTAGAGTTCTTATTTCACCGGCTCTCATATATCTGAGTCTTCTTTTCAGTATCTACAATTATATCATTGAAAAGCAAACAACATTAACTGCAGGGTTTTAATTGCTACATACATTAGGAAAGATTCAAATTTCTAACACGTGATTAAACACAAGTTTCTAGAAGCTGACAACTGTTAAAGCACAAGTTTCTCGAAAGTTATAATCATTGTAAGAGTAAGAGTAAGAGATGAAGGCATCAAAGGATTTTTTGCCTGTAATAAGCATAATGAAAGAGTTCAGCAACAGAAACAACATAAATATCCAATACAAGAATAATATAAAATCACTCACAACATAATATAACAGTAATTATGAATACACAAATATAGCAAATAAAATAATTACAAAAACACACCAAGATTTTAACGTAAAAAACTCTCTCAATATAAGAGGTAAAAATCACGAATCGTCCAAACTAATAAAATAGTTCCACTATGATCAAATGAGGTACAAGAGAATCTCAAACAAAATACAAATCGTGTATATAATCAGTCATAACATCAAAGCACCAAAACTTACAAATAAGAAGCAAGAAGATAAAAAATACTCAAAAAATAGAACTGTTGTTCGAAACTTATTTTTTTCTCTATAGACCTCCAATCAAAATCTCAACTGTTCGGAATGAAGAAAAAAATGTAAAAAATCTGCCATCGAAATTTCACGTTGATCCAATGGTGAAAGAATGAGAAATTGCCGTTCAAAAATTGATGTTTTGTGTAAAACCGAAAACTTATTTTCTTTCTTGCGAAGCCAATTTCTCCCACTGGACTTCCAATCAACATCTCCACCATCCAAAATGAAAAAAAAAAGATGAGAGACAGTTCAAATTTCAAGTCAATCCAACGGTGAACGAATAAAAAAATGTTATTTAAAATTTGTTGCTTTGTATAAAGACTGAAATTCTATTTTTCCTCTTCTATCTCACTTTGATGGATACACTCTCTACCTCTCAATGACTCTAAAATTTGATTAAGGTAGAAACACAAAGATACAAGAATACACTTCCAAAAAGTTGAACTTGAACCTCACAAATAAGAAAAAAATCCAATACATAAAACATTAACTCCAATGGCCAACCAGTAATTTGTATTGGAAAATATTTAGGTCTGACAAAAAATAGAACAAAATAAGTTAGTAACAATTTTAGTTAAAAGTATTTATCAGAGATAATATAAAGTAATCAAGAGAGAGTAAGAAACAAAAGGTGATGGCCATCAAGAAAAAAGAAGCTATAACAGTAAATAAATAAAATTCCAAACAAAATTTGCTCCAAAAATTGTAGTCAATATTGTTAATTTGAAGCATGGACACTGCTATTCAGGACTTCACAAGCTGAGAATTTGTGAATACAAAGATTTGCATTAGTGTTTCACAGCCTCAAAAATGGATATTTTGGACATGTCACTTTGTCGTGGAAAAAGTTTTGATGTAAATTAGAACAATTATGTTATATATACATTAAAATTAATTATTAAGATAAAATATAGATTATAATATAAAATATATATTAAAATATATTAAATTACATATAAATTTATACACAAATAATAATAATTTATTTTAATACACAAATAATGTTTTTAAAATTTAAAAATGTCAAAGAACTGCAGAACAAAGTCAACAAACTAGAATTATTATAAAAATATCTTTATATTAATTATTATTCTGTGTTAAGATAGAGTTTCGCAATAAACTACATCCATAAAATATAATGTATGAAATCTAATTTAATAATCATATAAGTAATTATTTTTACTGCTTAAACCCATAACCTTAAATTTAAGATAACAGGGACAAAAATATATTGCTCTACCATATATGAATGGCCTCATTGGAAAAGAGTTAGATCAAAGATTCTTAAAGCTCTTAATTCACTAGTTCGTATATCCCTCGGTCTTCTTTTGAGTACCTGCAATTATATCATTAAAGAATTCCGTTAGAGAGACAATGACATATATATACAATATGTACAATGTGCTTTTTATCTAGCCCACTTATATTTGAAAATAATAATAAACACCCAGATAACCTAATTGTAATCCCTAAAAGAAATTACCTCCAATTTATCCCTTTTGACAGTGTTACCCTACCACCAAAACACCTCCTTCTCCCTACTCACCTTCCCCCACATCGCCGCATAGCTGTCCAAATTGCAATCTGCAGCTGTCCAAATTGCAATTTGCAGCAGCGCTTGAACACGTCTGCGTTGGAGACCCGCTGTTCGCGATCAATCCTCGTCGGTGACAGCGTCGGGATTGCACGGTCGTTCCTCCCTGCCGATGCGACTTGCTGGGGCCCAGCGCCGCGCTTGTTCGCCCTCGGCAGAAGCATGACCGGTGCTCTTTTTGCAGCTGCGTAGCTGTTCCCTGTTTCACCAACTGACGTGTTCCAATACCTCTTTAACCATCCAAGGTGAGTGCTTTACTTTTTTCTTTTCATGATTACTCCCTGCAGTTGGTACTTATTTTATAGAGTATTTAAGATGTTTATTTTTCTGAAACTATATGGTGAAAAAGAAATAAATGGAATTTTATTATTTTGGAGTATTAGAAATTAGCTGTTGCTTGAGATGGTTGTAATTGATTTAACACATTCGCCGCCTGACATGAATTATTTACTGGGACCAACAAAAACAGCAGAACTATATCGTCGTCGAGCATCCACGTTAAGTGGGTTAGTTTCTTCCTTTCATGAAACATCATTCACCTTGAAGTTTGTAATGTAGAGAGTGTATGTTGATTATTTGCTTGATTTTATATGGTGAAAATGCAGTATATGAAATTTTAGTATGTTCGAGCATGTGAAATTATTTCTTGTTTGATATCGTTGTAATTGATATAACTTTTGAGCGGGAAAGGTGAAATAAGGTTGTTAAGTTAGTTTAAATAGCATTTTATTTTTCCGCCCGGTGTGGACCTTTGGATGTGATGTCACATAAACCAGCTGATCACTGGCTTCTTTTTCTTGACCATAATTGGATGGTTACTTTAGTAGGGTAATGGATGTTCGATGATAATGATCACTTTTTTTCCCATGTAATTGGATGGTTACTTTAGCTATGTTTTGGATATTTGGTGTTCTTAATAGATTTTTTATGTACTCAATAGTTGCAGTTTCAGTATTTCTTATGTACTTAATAGTTGCAGTTTCAGTAAGTTTGAACATGTAGAATAATATGTTAGTTTAGATGATTGCAATTGATTTAAGTTTAGCCGTAAAACTTTGGTAGTCAGGTTTAAAAAGCATAATTTGTCGGTGTGGGCCTCTGCATGCAATGTGACATAAATAAGTTGAGCTTTTTTCTTTATTTGACACTGTTTATTAGATGGTTACTTTAAGGCGTAATATTTTCCCCCGTAGTGTGAACATCTGTATGTAATGTGACGTAAACAAGCTGAGCATTGCCTTTGTTTTCCAATGTTTATTAGATGGCTACTTTATCCGTTGATCATAAATCAATATAACATAGTTGTGTGAATTTAATAAGGCTTGTTAATTGTTGTGCTTTTAATTGTATGAGTCAGTCCATGAGTCCTGTTAAATTCAAGCTAAATGCATCATGTGTATTTTACTAATGGGGATTCTAATCCAATCATTGTTTCTCTGTAAGCACAACTGGTGGAGTATTGTTTGGAGTCAATTTTTGGTTATAGTTGTTGGCTCTTGTATATGAGTACCTTTTGTTGGCTTGTAGGAGTGCTCTATGTAGATTTTTTTTATTGTTGTGCTACTCCCTCTATTATGTTAATTGTTTGTTAAGCCATTTGGCGTGACCGTTGTTCGAGTTGTTCTTGTTATAATATTGCAATGACTTATATAGTGTAGTTTTTATGTCTAGCAACTTATTCAAACATGCAATGGTGAACTGGTGATCAGTGTTTAATGTGCGCACTGGAGGGGTTTGTGCATTGTTTCTACTTATTTTTGTACGGAATATGGTTTGGGTCAAGAGTAGCAATTGGATTATTTAATTGTTAATTTGTCATGTTATGTTTTTTGTTTCCTTGTTATAAAGTGAAAATAACCTTGCATTGCATTGCAGATGACCAATTGCATGATCAGGTGTTAGCATACTCACAGCACCTAGCACGAGGACGTTGACGCGACGGGCTGAAGGATTACCACCTGTGAAAAAGGTCAAGGGCAGGAAAAATTAGCATACTCATACTAGAGTGTAACTTTTGATATGCTTGTTTTGTTTATACACTGGTTCTAGTCTTGAAAATTTATTTATGTGAAATTAGGAGGACGTAACTGTGGACCCTCTTTTACCTTTTGTAATTTTGTGAATATGTTGGTCTTCATTCACTCAGGCATGACATTTTAAAAAATTCATGAAAGTGAACATCCATTTTCTCTGTGAAAGGAACTATCCATATTCTAGCTAAAACGAAAATATGTCTAACTATGTCTTTATTCAGGGATTTATCTTTAGTTTTCCAAAGTGGAACGACTTGAAATTGTTAAGCATTGAGTTCTTGAAATTTGAACTTGAGTCGAGTTTTCATGAAGCGTTCTGAACAGATGTTACAGCAAAAGTGAACATCTATTTTTCCTGTGAAAGTAACCATCTATATTCTTACTATAACGAACATCCAGTCTTTATCCAGAGATTTATGTTTATTTTTCCAAAGTCAAATGACTTGAATTTGTTAAGCATTGAGTTCTTGAATTTCGACATTGAGCCAAGCTTTAATGAAGCGTCCTGAATAAACGCTATAATGACCACGGTCTGAACATCCAGTTATATATAAAGAGGAACATCCAACATTTGTGAGTAGTTATCGTGTAATCAATAAGTGGGTCATATAATCAGAATGAACATCTATTTTGTCTAATAAATTAACCATCCGGATGGATACAATAACGTTGAACATCATTAATATTTAGAAACAAACATCCAATTTTTTTCTAAAATAAACCCATTCTTTCCGGACCAGATAACCGTTTTTGTCTATAATATCTAATACATAAATTATTTACTAAAAGTCATGTTCAACAGAAACTAACTATTGTCAAATGAGCTTAACAAAGACATGAACCCACTAAATTGGTGGGGCTCATTGCGGCCAACATGAGCATCGACCTCTAGAGTCCAAATCTCGTAACCAAGATCCGTCTCTTCACTTCCAACCTCAATAACATCCGACAGTTGCATGGCCTACAATTCCAAAAAAAAAAAGATAAATCCTTAGTATATATCATTTGCTTGAAACCTCACTAACCAGCACAAACAATGCGACCATAAAAAAGAAATCAAGTCAATCATTCTACCAATCACATAGACCAAAAAAGAAAGCTCACTAACCAACACAAACAATGTCACTATACATCATATACATAAACATGCAGTAGATACAACTACCAAGCACATAGTCCAGACATCAGTTTCAGAGCCAATGGTGACTAGAGTTGTTTTTTTATTCATTTAGTATTTATCATGTGTGATCATATGTATATTCTAAACTGAACATGTAGGAAGCATATTAAGTCGCCCATCCGTTGATAACTAACTCTTAGCTATTTAATTTTCATTATCAAATTAAATCTTAATGATGATAAAAACATTCACTGTTTTTCATATTCAACAATCTCATTCTTATACATGCAATTTACATTAAGTCATATAAATTCATATACCAATAAAAGTTAGTCCAAGAAAGACCTAGTTTCATCCAGCGTCACATTAATATGCCATGCTTAATTAACACATACAAATTTCTCATACATAAAACAATACCATGAACATAAAACCTTCATAAATTTGGTTGAATCATGAATGTTTATGATGCATTTGGGTAAGCATTAAACATAAAAATAAACATGCCACTTGCATTGAGTATGAACATCTAATTCAAATGAAAATAATCATTCATTATCAATGCATTCAACGAACGTTGCTCACCATATTAGATTTCTCACCCTCGACGACATCATGGTTTGCTACGTGTTCATGTGTATGTGATGAATTCTCATTGCCGCCGGAAGATGGAACACGACACAGCGGTTCAACCAAATTGGACTCCATTAAAAAACTTCTGCAGAGTGATAATATGAAGACAAACCTAATATATAAAATGTTGAGGAAAACAGGTTGAAAATGTGTAATATGATCAAAAGAAAATGAGGTTTTCGACAATTAAGGAGTCTAAGTAACTAATAAAGGAATAAATGCAATTAACGCGCAAACAACTTAGACTAAAGCAATTTAGAGTGAATTGAGGCTGGAAAGCTTGGTTATTGCAATTGTGTATTGAATTTGTAAGAGTTAATCAAAATTAGCACAAAGACAATAATCAAGGCAATAATAAAGAAGCCCACGTATTCATGTCAAAGAGTATAAAATAATCACATAAACACAGCCCTTTGTTCAAAAAGCAATAATTTTGATGAAAACCAATTTTAATTGCTCAAAAACTTCAAAGAACGAGTGATGATGCATGTGATCATTTATGTTCAAAACCAACATGAATAAACCATTTTATTCAAATCACTCAATAAAATATGGTATGCACTTCTTAAAAATATACCAAACAGTTGATAACATCTGAATTTTTAACCAAATTGGTGTTTTGATGAAAAATCACAAACAAGTGCATAACAAAATTCAAGCTCAAACATCATTAGAAATCACATAAAACTGCACAATTGTAAATTATAATGCCTCATGAGAATAGAACTTAAGTCAAATGCTGGCCATACATAAGAATTAAACAAAAAGATTTCATTTAGGCATTTCATCGAGCATATGGTGTGCATCATGTGTAAACAGAGCATTCAGTTCAATGGAAGCAGCAATCAACCCATAAAATTCAGCCAGCAAACATATTCAATCTAGCAACAGATATTAACTAGTCATAAGCCTAATCTATATGCAAAAACCAGCATTAAAAGGAATGAAATAAATAAAATAGAAAGATCCAGGGACAAGGAAAAGGATGGAACCTGTGTTGATGAAGAAGAGAAAGAAGAACGGGGGCAGTGATGGTGTCGCAGCGGCATAGAACTTAGCCGCTGCTGGGTTGCACTGGGGTGTTGCTCGCTGGATTTGGCAGGCGCGAACAGGGGCGTGGGGCAGCAAATAATCATATAAGCATATAAGCATATACTTCCTGCAAATAATCATATAAGCATGAAATTATTAATTAATTTCAGCAAATCCTCCATGAATATAATCATACCATTCATTATAAAACAATCACAAATTTAGTTGAATCTCAACTCATCGATCACATTTGGATATTCCATTAAACATAATAACAAACACCACATTTTCATTGTGACTAAAAATATAAGTTAATCGAAAAATAACCATCCATGGCAGAAATTGTTGATCGTCATTGCTCACCTTGTTCGACTCTGACCGTGGATGATGACATCGTCGTATAAGTTTTCCTGTTAGTTTGATAACTTCTCTGCAACCTCAGACGGAACACAAATTAGAGGTTCAACCATATTGCACTCCATTAATGAATTTTGGCTTGGTGGTGTGCATGAAGGAAGGCCCTCGCTTGAAACATGTTCGTCTTGCGATGTCGACATTCCGAAGAAGGAAAACCGGCTACGTAATGTGCTGACGAGAGAGCGGTGCTGGGCAGTGGACTGTGTTGGGTGGTGAACTGTGCGATCCAAGAGGGCAGTGGAAACAAAACAACGGGACGCAGTGCTTGCCGGTGACTTGTGCTGTGCGGTTGAAACAGATGCAGACGGCAGTTCGTTGTGAATGGAGGTCACGTTGTCTTGAAAGAGGGATTCGTAGGTTTGGTTTTATAATTGAGGGTAATCCTAATTTAATTCAAATTTCAAATTAGAAAGAATTCAAAATTAAATAATTACCCATAATTTAATTTTAATTACAATTAAACCCCTATTGTATGCATTGTACAATAAGGCTATTGTCTCCTCATACTTTCCCATCATTGAAAGGCAAACGATTTTTAAAGAAAGATCTCTTCTTTTGTAGACTTTTTTAAAATGTAAAAATAATTTAATAATTAAATATTTCATATAAAAATATATAATTACTAATTATGTTTGTTTATTTATTATTTTAAACATCTTATTTTAAAAAAATAATCTTTAAAAAAAATAAAAATTATAACTTTTTTTAAATAAATAATTTTAATATTTTTATTCTAAATTAAAAAGATTTACAAAACACGTTAAAATTATTACTTAAAAAATTACTTAATAACATCCAAACATATGTAACACCCTACCATACAGATTCTTATGCTTAAGTCATAATTCAGAGATGGCAAGGTATTACGACCTCTAAAATGAAAATTTAGTACAAATAGTATTGTGAAAAATGATTTAACTAGGATCCTTTGAAGGAAAAAAGAGGTAAAACAAAAATCGTAACTCGAAAACACAACACTCTGATCGAAAACGTAACGAAAAAGGATAAACTGACGCGAGGTTATATATATACACAAGAGTGTCAAAACAGGAATATTAAGACTCGAAATCCGGTGCGAAGATAACCGGTCCGAGCATAGCAATATATACATGTAAATAAAATAAGAAAAATCCCAAGGAAAACCCAAAGGGACACAAAAATTGAGAACTTATTCTCCAAAATCTCCTATAAGAGGAGTTATCACAGTTTGTATTATTCAATGGGGATGAAAGTATCTAAGCAAAACATATAAGACTAAAACAGAGCCCCAAGAACAAAGGATCTTCACTAATCTGGAAGTCTCCAGCATGCTTCAACGAGAAGCCTCGCGTCCTGCATCTGAAAACCACAAAATCCGCATGGGTGAGAACCAAAGGTTTCCAGCATGATAACAGTTCCCACATATATAACATGTAATATTAGAGGAAAGCCGAAGGCAATCCTAGAACTTCCTCCAAATAAAATCAAAGCTTATAAACAAGTTAAACCATAAAGGGCATCTGACAAAAGATTCTTTAGTCTAACTAATACTTCCCTTTCCAATTCCTTCAGACCTCCCAACCGCCAGCAAGAGTATAAAATGGCAAACACAGTTATTTCAGACAAGAGATATACAAGTAGAAACAGATAAGGCAGTTAGACAAATAGCAAGTAATATGCAGTCAAATAGGCAATCTCAAACAATTCACATATTATGCATATGATGAATGTCTGTCCCTAATGGCTGATGATATCATCTGTCGGTTATATAGCCAACCCGACAAGTCCTGGTAGCTAATCATTGGACTGTGCCTCTGTCGTGTCTCCCCAACTCGAGTTATACTCAACATAATCATGATCATAATCATGATCCATATCCATCACCTTCACTGGTGAATATTCATGGGGGCGAGCTCATGCGGGGCTTTCACAGTGCCCGGCCACCCTAACGACATAGGATCAACAGAGTTTCGAGTCTCCACCTGGAGCACGTGGTGGCTAGCCACTGCTTTCTCCCAGGGAAATCGTATTTCTGATAGTGGAAGTGCAACATTCACATTTCATTTAACAGCATATATGCATTTATACTTAGTCATAATCATGGCTCTGCCGTGTTGCGGGATCAATCCAGCCATCTGGCTCACGGTTAAATCCATAACCAGCCAATTCATAAACAATTAAGCCCATCGGTTCATGGCACATACAGCACTTCCACCGCCATCCTCCGCATCTCATATGATCATCTTTGATCCTCATTGATCATTCGTTTTTTCCCTTATTTCACTCGCAAGTTACCACATCCCCTAGCTCCTTTTTCCCATTGCTAGGCATATCATAATGATTTAAGATATAAGTTGTGAGATCGGAGGCTTAGAAGTATGAAATTTGGCTTTTAAAACTCAAAAATCATCTTTGGGATGAAAATAGGGCCACGCACACATGTGGGTGGCCTCACAGTTCATCGACGCATATGCATCATTCACGCGGACGCATGGATTGAAGAACATCCAATCAACGCGTATGCGTGGGTATATTTGTGCCCCCACGCACAAAACTAGCACAACTCTGGCATAACTCTCGGGAAGAATGGCTGGGCATTGGGTACATCACATCGACGCGCATGCGCACGCGTGGATGGTTCCTTTTTGAAAAATGACACGTACGCATCAAGCACGCCTACGCGTGGGTGGGTATTCTGCTTAAAACTTTTCTAAGTTAAAAAGCTGCAGAATACACATATAAAACCCCCAATCTTCCAACGGACATAACTTCTTCATTTCAAAATATTTTTCGCCCGTAATTCGAACGGCATGAACATCCCGTATCCAATTTCATTTCTAAATGAATTTGACTCAAAGTGGGGATCTAGAGTCCAAGTTATGTCCCATCAAAGTATGCCCAAAAATCATGTTTTTATACAAAACCACAAAGTGCCATTTTCAAAACAAGCCATTTTCAACCCTTTTTAAAATCAACCAAAACATGCCAATTTCATCCCTTTTTGAAATCAATCAAATATTACCAAAACATCAAGCCTCCTCAACTCACACTTTAACACTTTACCATAATTTTCAAAACATCATCCCACCATTTTAACCCACTTCACCCAAGTGGCTCAAACTCAAACACATTTACATATCATATATTCTTCCTCATGCCAATTTTCAACAACACCATTTTTAATTAACCATCGTTGCACATAACCAGTATCATACTCACTATCAACATGGTTTTACTCACAATTCAACTTCAATCAAAAATCAAGCATATATCATAACATGCATATTTTTCATACTTCATACCATCAAGGCATCAATAATCATCATGGTTCTGAAAACCGGACCAGACCGGCCGGTTCAACTGGAAAAATCGGGAACCGGTTACCTAGCCGGTCCGGGTAACCTCCAAAACCGAATGGCAAAAAACCGGCGAAAAAACCGGTCAAACCGGCAGTTAACCGGCGAATCGGAAGAACCGTCCGGTTTTTTGGCGGTTCAATGGTTTGGAAATTCAGAAGCCAAACGACGTCATTTTGGCTATTTTATAAAAAAAAGGGGGGGAACGCGTTAACCACTTAATCTTAACCAATCTAACCCTAATCAATCAGCCACCCACCAAACCCCCGAAGCTCCCAGCCTCCTCCCCTTTCTTCCCCCCTCATCCACCAAGGCCACCATTGCCACCGCCCACCAAGCTCCAGATTCCAGCAGCGCTCCTCATTTGCCACCCAGCAGCGCTCCTCAGCAGCCGCGACCACCACCGCGTTGAGCCCGCCTCTCATTCGCCGGTAAGACTGATTTTCTTGTCTTCTTGATTTTGAACATGCTTCCTTCTAGCTCGCCTGTTCTGTTTGAAAAAAAATAACAGGGCATCTGATTTTGTTTGCTGGTTCACGAATAACATGCTGATCTTAATTTTTGTTTTCGATTCTCTATGCTGCCTGTTCTGTTTGCTGATTCTGTTTGCTCTTTCATGAATATGCTCTATGCTTCTGTTTGCTCTATGCTTTACCATTCTGTTTGCTTCTGCTTTTTGTTGCTTCTGAATGGAAATAATTTTAAATTTTTATTTTACCTGAATCAGTTGATTTCTGTGACTGTCAAGCTGCATGAAGTTGATCTATGCTGCCTGTTCTGTTTGCTGGAATCTAGAAATAGTTTTTGATTCTCTATGCTGCCTGTTCTGTTTGCTAGAATCTGGAAATAGTTTTTTATTCTCTACTATTTTTCTATGCTGCCTGTTCTGTTTGCTGCCGCCTTATTTTCATGGTTTTTTGAAGTTGATTTCTTGTCTTTGATTTTCTGATTATTATAGATGGAACAATCACAAAGTAACTCACAGTCACAAGATAATGCTGCTCAAAATTCTCAAACTAGTTCATCTAGAGGTAAATCTGATCCAGCTTGGCAGTATTTCACAGTGAAGTATGACAAAAATAACAAGGCTCAATATACATGTATTTTCTACTTGAATACTTACAATGGAGGGGGGATATATAGAATGAAATATCATCTTCCCAAAATCCCTGGACAAATTAAAGTTTGTAACAAAGTAACTGAAGATGTTGAGCTTCAATTCAAAAGGCTTTTGGAGGAAAACAAAAACAATAAGGCAGAAAAAAGAAAATTGACATCTGATTGTTATGATGTGAAAAGTGAAAGAGAAGCGGAAGAAGAGGGTGAAGCGCCTAATCCTGTACAACCTCCGGCTCCTGCAACAATGGGAGACAAAGGAAAGAGAAGAGCGATTGCTGCTACTCCAATTAGAAGTTATTTTAAGGAAAGGACTACGCTAGGCTCTCAACCAGCTTTGAAAAGTGTCTTGGCCAGTAAACAAGTTAAACACAAGGTTAAGTTGGGGCTTGCAAGATGGATCATTGATGCACGAATTCCATTCAATGCAATTCAATCGCCTTACTTTCAACCTGCCTTGGACGGCGTTGCTGCAATTGGACCTGGTTTCAAGGGACCGTCGTATGACGAAATGAGAGTTCATTTGCTGGCCGATCTTAAGAAGGAGTGTCAGTTGCTTGTTGAAGGTTATAGGAGCTCGTGGAAAAGGACTGGTTGTACACTGATGGCAGATGGCTGGACTGATCAAAGGCAGCGTACGTTAATTAATTTTCTAGTTTATTGTCCTGCTGGTATGTCATTTGTTAAGTCTGTTGATGCTTCTGATATGATAAAAACTGCTGATACCTTGTTTAAATTGTTTGCTAAGGTTATTGAGTGGGTTGGGTCTAGTAACATTGTGCATGTGGTTACTGATAATGCTGCGAATTATGTATCTGCTAGAAAACTCATTCATGAAAAGTATCCAAACATTTTTTGGTCTCCTTGTGCTGCTTATTGCATCAATCTTATCTTAAAAGACATAGCAAGTCTTCCTCACATAGCTGACCTTGCCTCTCGTGCTTCAAAAGTGACTGTCTTTGTTTACAATCATATGATTTTCTTGTCATGGCTTAGAAAAAGAAAAGAGTGGAAAGAAATTGTTCGACCAGGAGTAACACGTTTTACTACTATTTTCATTACTTTGAAAAGTATATATGATCATAAACAAGACTTGCAAGCATTGGTGATTGACAAATATTTCACTTCTCATAAATTATCCAAGAGTGTCAATGGGAAGATAGTTAGTTCAATTATCTTGGATAGTAAGTTTTGGGAGGATTGTTTTACTACTGTTATGCTTGTTGGTCCTCTAATTAAGTTATTGAGGCTTGTTGATGCTGATGAGAAACCTTCTCTGGGTATCGTGTATGCGGGCATGCAAAGAGCCAAAATTAATATCAAGACAATGTTTAGAAATAGGAAATCTGCATACACACCTTATACAAGTATCTTGAAAATGCGGTGGGATAAGCATTTGAAGCGTGACCTCCATGCAGCAGCATACTTTTTGAATCCATATTACTTCTATAGTGAGGGGTTTGTTGAGAAGGCAAATATCTTGAGGTCTTTGCTTGATTTATTTGATATTGAAACTCTTTGCGATGACTCGTTTACCGCAATGCAAGAGATACAGTTGTATCGAGATCGAAAAGGAAGTTTTGGAAGGGAAAGTGCATTGAAAGCAATTAAGAGACTTGAACCTGATAAGTATTACTATTTATATTTCTATGTTCAATTTACTTTAAATGTTTTTTAAATATTGAATGAGAATTGATGGTTTAATTTCATATTCTGGTAGGTGAATGGTGGAGGCTACACGGTGGGAGTGCTCCTAACTTGCAAAAAATGGCAATTCGTCTTCTTTATCAAACATCTTCATCATCCGGCTGCGAGAGGAACTGGAGCCTCTTTGAACAAATCCATTCAAAAAGGAGGAACTGATTAGAGCATCAAAGGCTAAGTGACATTGTTTATGTCACTTATAATCTACGCCTTCAATCTAGAATGCATCGCAAGAAGAAGAATTATGATCCAATTGACATTCAAAGCATTGACACAGTAGATTTTTGGGTAATGCCGAATGAAGAAGATCCTGAATTTACTAATGGAGACATTGAAGGCATTGAAAATTTAATTTATACGGATAATGCTATGCCTTCATATCCTACAGATTATTGAAATAGCAAAACTTGTTTCATTTCCTCTCAATATCTGATGTAAAGTTCTAACTTTAATTTTTTCTTGATTTTCTATTTTATTTTATTAGATGGAGGAGATGTGGAACTTGATGTGGATTTCCCTAATGTTGCTGATTCTTCAAATACAGCTTCTTTTGGTGGTACTTCTGATGATGGTGGCTTTGGATTACCTGTTTATGATGGAGATGTTGGAACACTTAATGATAATTATGATTTTTGATGAGTTGCACCTTTGATTAGTTGAAAACTTGCTAGTAATTGTATCTTTTGAATGTAGAACATTATGGGTTTGTCATTATGTACGTTTTATTTTTTGTTTAGTCATAAACTTTGATGTTTGAAGTTGTATGTGAACCTCTAATATTAAGTAATGGATAATTTATTATGTGAAATATTAAATTTTATTAAGTTAGAAATTATTGAATTTATATACTTAAGATTATTTTAAATAATTTTATTTAATATTTAATTAAACCGGTTGAACCCCGGTCGAACCAGTGAACCATTAAACCAGTGACCTCACCGGTTTATTGATCGGTCCGGTTCTCGCAACCTTGATAATCATAATCACATATATGACCACATCATATATCTCAATCATTCAACAACATCAACAATTTAATACATATCTTAGGGCCTCTAGCCTAAGTATTTCCTACCACATTACGTATTAGATACGAGAAACCGAGACCATACCTTAGCCGATTTTCCCAAGCTCAACCGGAGCACTCCCAACCCACTTTTCCTCAAGCTCTTAAGGCCTCAACACCTCCAAGAACAGATTTTTGCATACAAAACCACCTTCCAAGCTTCCCAAAATTACCAATCAAGCTCCAATACACATATATACAATGCCTAAGCCACAATATCATACCAAGACTCAAGAGCTCAATACCCAAAATCATAAATTCAATATTCTCATTAGGGTTTGAGATATCTTACCTTACCCAAGGACCAAGGGAGCTATAACAAGCCTTCCCCTCAAGCTATTATGATCCTATAACACAAGGGAGCTCAAAACCTCAATATTTTTACTCGTGAAACTTGAAATCAAAGTTGGAAATTCGAAGAGCACATTGTGGCTTACCTCAAGATTGATTGTATGAGTTTTGTAGAGCTCTCTACGGTGAACGCGTGACCACAAACGGTGCGGCAATCGGAGCTCTAGATCAAAAGTTATAGTGGTTTGAAGATCAAGGGAGAGATAGAACTTGAGAGAGTGTTCTTCCCCTCTCCTCAATTTTAGCGTGTGTTTGTATGTTGTGAGGAGAGAGAGTGCTGAAAACTAGGATTTTGGTTTAGTTTAGTTGGGCCAAGGGTCCACTTTGGGTTCGGTTGGCCCGGTTTGGCCTGTTCGGTCAAATCTTGATCCGAATTCTACAAAATTGGTACCGAAATTCTTGTCTCAAACTCCTCTTTCATATTAAGCCATAAAAATCACATTTTTTGACTTTCTAAAAAAAATTCTTATTTATAGATTAATTAGCTATTAATTAACCGGGTTTTACAACACGCGCTTATATAACTCAGTAATTAAAGAATTTACAAAAAGTACATATAACTCAAATAGACCAACTTTGATTATTCACTATAATTATGTGGGAGAGAAAAATAATTATAAAAAAATAAAAATTCAAATCAAATAATCACAAATCTCTTTATTTTTTTAGTATAGATAATGTCCATTTTTATTAAGTAATTATTCAATAATTGTTTGTCATTTAATTAAACATTTGAGAATCTATAATATTTATTGTAAAAGTTTTCGATAAAACTACTTATTATATGTAGGACCAAAACTTAAAAAAAAAACAAAAATAAATAAATAATATATAGGTTTGATTATTCTGTTCGTTCCTATGATTTTACTGAATTTATAACTATGTCTTTATATTTTTTTTTTTAATTAGATTCTTACACTGTTTTTAATTTTATAGTTAGGTCATTTTTGTATCTAAAATATTAAAATTAACAAAATATTCCTCCCAAAAAATATGTAATCAAAGATCTAATTAAGTTTTTAATTATAAATACCTTTAATTTGTAGAAAAATATTCCGTAAACTCTAACATTTTTTTATATTAATAAAGATCTAATTATAAAATTAAAAACATGGTAAAATTGCCAAACTCCGCTGGTTATACAGACTGAAGTGCTTATTTTTTATTTTTTCAAAATAAAATTGAAAAATTAATCATCAAGTTTAAAAAAAAAAAAAAGAGTACTCTGAACAAAAGTTTTTGAACGAAAAACAGTTCTTTTTGGGCCAAAGAATCTTAAACTAATAGTTTTTTTCTTTTCCTTTTTTCTGTTTTAAAGAATTGTGGTTTTGGGAAACTCAGTGAGGTAACGGGATGGGCTTTTTGCCTTCTTTTCGAAAGGGCTTACTTATTAAGGTTTTTGGTTGTGGGTAAGGTGGAATTCAGTTGAAGTTTTTCTTGAAAATGCAAGACAAATTAAATGGGTAGCCCATTTAATCTTCAGCTGATTCGTTTAACTTATTTTTTTGTTTAACGTCTCATTTTTACAAGCGTAATTTTAATGATAAAAGCTCATTGGAGAATTATAAGGTACAGATGTTATATGGTATAGAGATATAGAGATTCCTTCCTTTTTAATATTCAAAGGACACTTAGTTGTTTTTCTCAAAGCAAGGCAAGAGAATGTAATGGCTCATTAACTCTTCAATAGCTTGCTTAATTGGCTGATCTCTTAGCCAAATCATATTCATCACTCATCAGTTACACTAGCTATTGCTATGCTGAACTTTTTTTTTCTTTGGGTACTACTACTACTATTATTATTATTATTATTATTATTATTATTATTATTATTATTATTATTGGATATACTATATGATAATATATTTTAGTATTTGATTACCAAAACAAATCTAAATTCTAATCCAATTAGAGCGTGGAATCTTAATAAACAACAAATATTATTTGTAAACTAAAATTAGTTATTATATATAATATATATATATATATATATTATTTAATTTATTTTTAATATATATTATATTAATAATTAATTTTAACGGTAATTTTAATATACATTTAATATGATTGTTTATAATTATTAAAACTATTTTGGTGCTTTATCTTTTTTTAGTTTTCATTTGTTGTCTATTTTTTCTTTCTTTCCTCAACACATTAACTCATTGTTATTAGGTGGATTTTTTAGTGTCTACAATTTTTTTTATTTTATCTAAAAATAGAGATAGAATAAAGTGAAATTTATCTCTTAAATTTTGAGTTTTATGAATAAATGTTAGGCATTGTTATTATACTTAAATGCATGTTTCAAGATATCTTCCTTTTTTATTTTTCTTATGCTAATTATATTCTCTATTTCGTTTATTATTTTTTCTATAGAAATTTAATTTTCAATGATTTTATAAGCAACGCTACTTCATGTATTTAATTTGACAAAAATACTATATGTTCATTGTCAAGTTGACATAAAATTAGAGTTTTTTAAGTTAAAACACTTATTTAATGCTAATTGAATGTGAAAAAATATTAGAGTCTCAATGATAATTAAATACTAATCAAATTAACCTATAAATAACATAAAAATGACCCCAAATTTAAAATTTTTTTTTATTTGAATATTAATATTGTTGTTGTTATTGTTATTGTTATTGTTGAAAGATTAAGTTGTAATAGAAAATGTTGTTATTATTTTTAACGACCCAATAAGGATTGATGACCAAATTTTTAATTCAATCAATTAAGTCAAACTGAATTTATCAATTCGACTAATAAAATCAAACTGGATTTAATAATTATGCTAAAAACAACTTTTACTAATTTTTTTATCCAAAAACTTAATTTCATTAAATAAAAAAATAGGATCATCTTGGTTTTTTGAAAATGTCATTTCTTTTGCTTTTTGATAAACAGAAAAAAACTATTGCACATTAAACAGGTAAGCTTTAACTTATTTTGTTTAAGATTTAAGAGTATAAGATTTGGGTTTAAGTTTAGGGTTATAATTATTATTATTTTTGTGGAGGTTGGTGGTTATATAGCTCGTTTGTTGATTAGTTTCTATAATTTTTTTGTCGAGATGAATTATACGTTGGTAATAAAAGAATAAGGGAATGAATATCTGTAAAAAGCACTTCGATGCTCAAGTCAATAAGTGAATAATAGGCTTTTTAATAAAAATAAACTTTTATTATATAGATATTTATTTATAAGTGAATAAGTGGATATCTGTTAACTAATTATGTAGATATTTATTTATGAAAATCTATTTTATTATATAAAAATTGGGTTTCTACACTTAATGATAGAGGTGACGTGTCATGCTTCTGAGAGTATTTTTCAATTTATTTCTTTTAATTCTGTAAAGCAAATCAATTATAACTAATTAATGATATCAATTAATTAATTTGATTAGACATTCAAATTTTACAATTAATTATATTAATTAATTAATTTAGTTAATTGTATTAATTATTTGATTTGATTTTATTGGAATAAATATCAAATTATTTTAGTAAATAATAAATATGATAACGAAATACATGAATTAATTTAATTAGATTATTTTTTTCAATGTCATCTATTTATACGAAATCATAATGTGTTTTTTACTCATTCTTTCTCTTTTCTCTCTTTTGTGTCAAGAAATTCGTTAAATCTATATGAATATAAATTACTGATTTATCCCTTTATATATATATTATCATTAAACTTTCTCTGAAATTCATGGATCTGGGATTTTATTGTTCATGTTCTTATTTACTGTTGTTAATGTTCATTTTGTACATAAGAAATAATACTTTAAATCTGGAAGTACAGGCCGTTTAACCTTATTACTCAAAGGGACTGTAGCAGTAAGACCCTGGAATTCGGGCAGTAAGGCTAACTTGATGATGTCCCCAAAAGTAATAATGGTCCAAACGTAAGAACTCCTGGTGGCTATAGATTTAAAGGTTTATTAAAAAAAAAAAGAGTTAAAACCCCAGATTCAAAAATTTGAGTGATAGTTTAATGATAATATATATGTTCTCTTGAACCAAAGGAGGGCCATGATATCAGATTTTATGTAATCATGTCTAAACTCTTTCGCTCTCTCTCTAGACGCCTTTCCTTTTCTTAACCATCCTCTTCTTCCTCCTCCCCGATCCATTCCTCTTCCAATCCCCTCACTGAGAAAGTTACTCGTCCTGAGAAACTTTCCCCCAAACACAATATCTTTGAAGAAGAAGTTTGCTTCGAAGATATCAATCAAGCCATTGACAATTGGGAAATACCCAAAATCCCACAAGATGAGTTATATGTTCCTGATGATAACAAGAGAAAATCTGATTATATCATCAAAACTGCTGAAAATAATATTCCTCTAGGACCTGATTCCGGTGAGGAATTCCATCTCCTGACTAAGCAATCTGTTAGAGAACATGTCCGTCACTACAGATATCTTCACATAGGGTGTGTCCAAGTTGCAGTCAAACCACTCATCCGAGAAGGTTTGAATGCCTCTATCCTCATGTGTCTTAGAGACATCAGACACAATGACTTTCAAGACTCCTTAATCGGAACAGTTGAAACAAGTCTAGGACATGGTCCTGTTTACTTCAACTGTTTTCCAAACAAGACGGTCAGCCTGTTAGACCTTAACATTCTGGACTCTCTTTTCCTAAACATTCAAATTCATGGTCTTAACATGAAAGAAGGTTCCATTCCAGCCGCTTTAATCTATAGGATTCAATACAAGGTCATGAACACTTGTAACTCTAGAGTCCTTCTTAAGTCCCAAGATCGTGAAACCACTTTGTTTGTCACAGACATGACAAAGGCCAACGTTATGATCCCAAGGCTCATAAGATGGGATGAAATTGACCTCCCACAATCATGGTCAATTGACCGAGCCATTCCAACGCAACCTAGACAAGCACCTCTTTTACGAGAAGTAAAACAAGATGAATCAGGGAAAGTAGAGATTTTCTTTGATAGACGAAACTCTTTTTCTTCTAGATCTGAAGCAGGAACATCTAATGATTTTGCTTCAGCAAGAAGATCTTTTTCAGTAACTTCCCAATCTCAGTTTTCAAAAATGTCGAGACCAGCCAATTCTGAAATACATATTTCCGGATTACAAAACAATTCAAGCATTTCTCAAGGAATTTACCAAGAAGATGATGGTGATGTAGAATTTGAAGTTGAATCTTCTATTCCATCCCATCAATCTCCAACATATTCTTCTTTGAATGGTAAATGAATAACACAGAATTTATTATAAACAGAGAAGCCTTACGTAAAAACCTTAACTCTAAAGAGTATAACCTCCAAAGAGAATGGTATTTACGTACTTATATAGCTTCTCAAATCTCATCATTCAAAGAAAAATATTACAAATTTTTAAATGATGTTAGATTACATATTCCTTTTTTTGAATGGTTTCATGCTTATTCCATAAAAAACAACATTGAGTATCCTTTTAAAAATAAACAAACTTCATTTTCAGCAAATGTTATTTCAACTTGGAAAGTCAAAGATGGGAACTTAGTTAGATCTGAGTTTCCTCCAAAAGGAGCTTTTATTATCTCAAATACGGAAGGACATAATCCTGTTATGGCCTCTCCCTTTAAAACAAAGAATGTGGATGAAGCTGTCGCCCCTAAAGATATTAAAAATCTCATTGAAAAATCAAATTATACCAACAAATTTTTACAATGCTTGGGTGACAACCTTTTATCTTCAGGAACTACTTTCTCCTTGAAAAATGTTTCTGAAGCATCTACCTCTAAAAGTATTGAAAAACCTCTTTTTAAACCTTTCAAAATAAGTAGCAAGGCTAAACAAAGTCTTAAAACCTCCATTTTAAAACAACAATCTAGTGATTCGGAAGTTATTCAAAAGATTGACCAACTTTTGAACCGTTTTACTACTATCCCTGAAACTCCTACAAACTCGGGTGAATCTACTTCTCGTATTCAAACACGCTCATCTAAAGCTATTAATGCCCTCGGCCTTGAGTCCAATGAATCTTGCTCTGAGCAAAGTGATGATTCTGGCAAATCATCCCTTAAGATCAGCCCCATCTTGACCAACTCCCTAACCAAGTGGAAGGGTTTAACTAAACCCTCTACGTATGGTTATAATCGTGTATCCGCTCCAGATCTAGCTCTCGAAGAAAGAGAACTAGGTTTTGTTAGCTTCAATGCCAATAATGTCTATGAATGGAATATAGATGGCAAAACGGAATATAATATCATGAATATGCTCCAACATATGACAATGGTAGGCACAGCCTATCAAGCAGCCCATGATACCTCTGAAGAAGCTATAGCCAATGTTATTGTTTCGGGGTTTAGTGGCCAACTAAAGGGATGGTGGGATAACTACCTTTCCGATAACCAAAAACACTCAATCTTTTCTGCCATAAAAGTCAACGACCAGAACGAACCCATCATTGGTGACGACGGGGAACATATCCCCGATGGTGTCAATACCTTAATTTTTACCATAGCAAGCCACTTCATTGGTGATCCATCTCTTTGGAAAGACCGTTCTGCTGAGCTGCTTTCCAATCTCAGATGCAAAACTTTGTCCGACTTTCGATGGTATAAAGACACCTTTCTTACTAGGGTTTATACCAGAGAAGACAGTCAACAACCTTTCTGGAAAGAAAAATTCCTTGCTGGACTCCCCAAATCCCTTGGAGATAAAGTAAGAGACAAAATTCGTAGCTTAACCCCTGACGGAATAATACCCTATGATGAGTTAAGTTATGGCCAACTCATTTCTTTTATCCAAAAGGTTGCCCTAAAGATTTGTCAAGATGATAAAATTCAAAGGCAACTAGCTCGTGAGAAAACTCAAAATCGTATCGATTTGGAAACTTTCTGTGAACAATTTGGTCTTCCTGCTTGTCATCCGAGGAAATCTAAAAGACCTTCCAACCGAAAAGTTTTTAAACCTAACCCTGAAAAGAATTTTAGAAGATTCAAAAAGGGTTTTCAAAAACCTAGAAATGAAACAGGTTTCCAAAAGAATTTTCAAAAGTATCCCCAGAAAAACCCCATTATTTGTTACACATGTAAAAAACCAGGACATGTTAGCAAATATTGTCGGTTAAAAGGAAAGATTAATAATCTGAACCTTGATCCTCAAATTGAGGAACAGATTAATAATCTTATGATTGAAAGTTCAGATGGTAACTCTGGACCAGAGTCTTCTGATGATAATATCAACAATATCCAAGTTGATGATGTTGAGTCATCCTCAGATTCCGATATCAAGCAAATTAATGTTTTATCCAAAGATCAAGATCTCTTATTTGATGCTATCGAGGCTATTGACAATCCAGAACAAAAGAAAGACTTTCTTTTGAAACTAAAAAGATCTTTACAAAAAGAGAAAAACCCAAAAATTTGGTCCTTAACAATAAATATGATGTCAAACCTATCTTCAAAAAATTAGAAAAACAAGTTATTCGTCCCATAACCATTCAGGACCTCCAAACTGAGGTTAACAATCTTAAGAGAGAAATCCAGGAAATCAAAAGAAACCAAAACGATTATCATCTTATTCTCTCGCAATTAGTACAAGAAGAAGAATCTGGTGATGAGGATCTTGGTCCTCTTTTAAACCAAACTGAGTGCTCTAAGGAACAAGAAAATAAAATTTCTAACGACAATGAGGTAAAACAAATTTTGAGAATAATAAATGTATTCTCCTTCATGAAGCATCGTGTTAATGTCTGAATTGTCGTTAAAGATTTTGTTTTTGACACCATTGCACTCTTTGATTCAGGTGCAGATTCAAACTGTATTAGGGAAGGTCTGGTCCCCACAAAATATTTCGAAAAAACTACTGAACGCCTTAGCTCAATTACGGGTGAAAGGCTAAGTATCAATTTTGAAATAACCAATGTCTTTATTGAAAAGGAAAATATCAGAATTCCCACCGATTTCATCATAGCAAAAGATATAAAAAATGATGTAGTTTTGGGGACACCTTTCATAAATCTATTGTTTCCATACCTGGCAGATTTTCCTGGACTTACCTCTTTTGTAGGAGGACAAGTAACTTTCTTTGAGTTTCTAGACTCACCAAAGCAAAGATCTCTAAACCTAATTGAATCCAAAACCAAACAGATTTATTTTCTAAAAGAAGAAATCTCTTTCAAAACCCTTGAATCACAGCTTTCACAACCAAAAATTCAAGAAAAAATAAAAAATCTTTCAAATCAAATTGAAAAATCTATTTGTTCTGATTTGCCTCATGCCTTCTGGGATAGGAAAGAACACATAGTTGATCTTCCATATGAAAAGGATTTCAAAGAATCAAAAATCCCTACAAAAGCCCGTCCCATTCAAATGAATGAGCAGCTTTTGCAGCATTGTCAACAAGAAATTAAAGATCTCTTGGATAAAAGATTAATCCGTCCTAGCAAAAGTCCTTGGTCTTGCTCTGCTTTTTATGTTAATAAACAAGCTAAGTAAGAAAGAGGAACTCCCAGGCTTGTTATCAATTACAAACCTTTGAATCAAGCTTTACAGTGGATTCGTTACCCCATCCCAAATAAAAAGGATTTGCTTAATAGATTAAACTCAGCAAATATTTTTTCAAAATTTGATATGAAGTCGGGCTTTTGGCAAATCCAAATCACTGAATCAGACCGATATAAAACAGCTTTTACAGTTCCATTCGGGCAATATGAATGGAATGTAATGCCTTTCAGTCTGAAAAATGCCCCTTCCGAATTTCAGAAGATCATGAATAATATTTTCAATCCATACTCAAACTTTGCAATCGTTTATATTGATGATGTCTTAATTTTTTCCCAGACTTTGGATGAACATTTCAAACATGTTAAAACTTTTATGTACATCATCCAAAAAAATGGACTTGCTGTTTCTAAACCAAAAATTGTTCTTTTTCAAACAAAAATCCGATTTCTTGGTCACAAAATTTTTCAAGGAACAATAACTCCTATTGAAAGATCAATTTTGTTTGCAGAAAAGTTTCCAGATTATATCCTCGATAAACCTCAGCTCCAGAGGTTTCTAGGATGTCTCAATTATGTTTCAGATTTCATCCCGAATCTGAACAATCTCCTTAAGCCCCTCCATGATAGGCTTAAGAAAAATCCCCCACCTTGGACAGACAAACATTCGGATATTATCCGATTTCTTAAAACCAAAGTCCGCAATCTTTCATGTCTTTACCTGCCCATTCCTCATGCATTCAAAATAGTAGAAACTGATGCATCAGATTTAGGATATGGTGGTATTTTAAAACAAAAACTGCATGATAAAGAATGTATCATTGCATTTACATCCAAACACTGGAATTCTACTCAACAAAAATATTCCACAATCAAAAAAGAAATTTTAGCCATTGTTTTATGCATCACAAAATTTCAATCCGACTTACTCAATCAAAAATTTTTAGTCCGAGTTGATTGCAAATCAGCCAAAGATGTTTTACAAAATGATGTAAAAAATCTTGCATCAAAACAAATTTTTGCCAGATGGCAAGCAATTTTAAGTGTCTTTGATTTCAACATTGAGCATATCAAGGGTAACTCAAACTCTCTCCCTGACTTTCTCACACGTGAATATTTGCAGGAAAATAACCAAGGAAAAGATGCCTAAAAAGGCAACATTAGCCTCGGTAAGAGGCAGAGGTATTCGCCTAGCCCTTCCTGGGCCGACTAAGAGATCTGGGTCAAGTACCCCAACTGGGTCATCTACCCAACAACCTTCCCCTATAACCCAAGAGCCGACTGGGTCATCTACTCAGATCACAAAAAATATAGTTGAGTCATCTACTCAACCCCCAAGTAGTCAAACAGCCAAACAAATAAAGGCAGATTATGCCTTCCCAATCCAAACCTTGTTGGCCTTACAAGATGCAGGCCTTACAAAACTCCATAAAAAATTCTGGGCTGACATATGTGACAGCTCAGATGAAGATGAAATAGACCTTACCAAACTTATCTCACAGATGGCAACTCAAAAAACCATTTGCAATGATCCAAAAGGAAAAACAATTGCCCAAACCATGCCACCTCAATCAAACCCAACCCAGCCTGTCAAGACTCAATTAAAACAACCAACCACATACATTTCAAAAAACAAGTTCTCATCTGTCCTTCTAATGGAACCTGAGTTTTGGGAAAAATCACCTTTTAAAGTTATTCCTAACGTTTTTCCACCAGGATTCCATTTTAGACCAACAGCTTTGAACAAAACCAGACAGTTTTATGAATTCATATTAGTGGATTCAGATTCAGTCTCAATAAAATATTACAAAGATCATAAAGATGCCACCAACATAACTCATTCAACCATTCAAATTCTAAAAGTACTCACCCCTAATCAATTTGGTAAAAACCCAAACAATACAAAAAAATTCTCTAATCCTTATGACCCGATAGGATATTCTTATTGGGATTATGTGGATGCCTGGACAAGAGTATTTTGGTTACAAAATAATCAGAATAGACATTCTTGGCTCATCTATTTCAAGAAAAATACCAATTATCAATTCCCAAATTGGTTCTCCCAATGGTGGGATTACTTTGGTCCTCTACCAGAAATCTTGCCCCCACCTGCCGATGAGGGGTTCAAAATTTTCACCAAAAAATTTGACCAACAGGAAACAAGCATTCCTGCAGATCTTCAATTTTTCTCTGTTTTCTCCCTGGCCTGGGTATTCTCATGGCAGTATAGGTACGGCAAACAAGAACATCCAAAAGCACCACCTATGCTTCAAAGGAATGCCTTTGTAAAATGGTGGTCTCAGTTTGATGCCGCCATGGCTCATCCAGAAAAAGTTCGAAATTGGTTCAAAGAGCACCCCAAGTTCACCAAACCATTCGACCATGAAGAATCAGTATTCCTCAACCAGAAAGCCCAAATTGCAGCAGCCCTTGCAGGGGCCCAATCAAAAGAAACCTTAGCAGGACACCTTCAACAAATCATGCAGATGATCGATGAAGACAAAAAACACAAAGATAATCCTACTCCCTCAGAAGAATCTTCAAGTGATTACAATAAAAATGAAGACGATTGCTTTGGAATCAATCTAGGAGAAGATTAGATCTTAAGCCAAATTTGCAAAAAACAAAAATGTATCAACTTGTACTGTACCAATAGTACCGGTTAACATAACCGACACTGTAGAAACAGTATTTTTCTCAACTATAAAAGGAGGCGTGTGTATATATATATATATATATATATATATATATATATATATATATATATATATATATATATATATATATATATTCATTTCTTAAATTTGGTAATCATAATTCCTGTCTCCAATTTAAACTTTTTTTTTCTTTCTAGACTTATCCTTAGCCTTGATTTTATATCTACTCTTTCTCTAACTCACTTTTTCTGTTTCTTAAGTTTGTCATTATGTTGCTCAGTGTTACTCTAAAATATTATATTATGTTATTATGTTGGAAGATATTTTTATATTTTTTTAAATGTTATTGTTTATAATGAATATATTATGAGTTATGTTGAATTATATTGAATTGATTATTTTATTATTATTATATTATATTTTTTTGTTATTTTTTTCAAAAATTTTCAAATAATATCCGTAAATAATCGTGGGTATCTGCATTTGCTAAGGGGATAATTAAATAGGGGGACTTGCGACGAAGATAGAGAGCGAACGGGGGATGTTTTTTTAAACGGGAGCGAAGGACGGAAAAAGAGGTCCGCCGCCATGCCCACACGAGTATCTATTACTATATCTAACTAACAACGAAAATTCAATTTGAGCCGATTTGAGATAGGACACGTGAACTTTATCTGCATTGGGTTTTAAGACAATGAACCTAATTCGGATTTAGGATCCTAACAATAGACCTAGGTTGATCTTACTCACTTTACTTAATATTTTGAGTCATTACTGTAATAAATACAATACTATTAAATATGATTATATTTAGTATATATAAAAGTTAGATATACTTACAATAGATTTTATAATCAAATTAAAAAAAATAAGATCACTATTTTCATATACTAGAAAGTTTATAAAAAAATTTTAGACAATAAATCAATCCTTAATAAAGTATACATTAGCTCTGTAAAAAAAATTAAATGGTATATTAGATATTATTATTTATGTACTAATATATATATATATATAGATATCATCGATTATTAAGTTATAATTAATTTCTAACTCAATTTTTGGTAATTAAAATTTAAATTATTGAAATTATTAAATGTTGAATATTTTGCAGCTAACAACTTTTATTTTTGTTATTAAAATTTTGAAAAAGACAAGTTGTTAATCAATTCTAAATTCAAATTTAAATTTAAATTCATGTAAGAAAATATTTTGAATTTTTTTCACTAACTAGAATTAATTTTAAAATAAAAAATTATATTGTATATTATATTATAAAATAGTGTAGTTATTCATTTTTCTAATGATAATTATTATCAAATAAAATCGTATAAAAATGGAGAAAAAAATATATTCCAATCTAGAAATAATAATTTATTTTTTAATAGAATAAATTATATATTAAATAACAAAAGTTATTATAGTTTCTTTTTACACAAATAATATACTCAACTACGATGTTTTGGTAATATTGCCAAAAAATATTAATCAATCAAATAGTTTTTGTAATGACATAAGTTTAGAAGTTTAGAAGCTTGAAAATCATGTAATAAAATATAAAATTTTAACCGATAATAACGTTGATCATATTGTTTGAATTCCTGAATGAATATGATACCAATAAACAAAACTGTCAAAGTTAAATTTTAACAAAGGCAAATCTCCATAAGTATTGCTATCATCAATTAGAATTGTTTTATTTTCAAGACAAATACTATTTTCTTTCACTGTATTTTTCAATTCGGCAGATCGAGAACTAATCATCCATGGATTGAAGCTCCATTTATTAAGGATCTGTCGCTAGCCAATGAGTTGTTATATACACAAGGCAGAATTCAAAACTCTAATACTTAATTAGGTAGACGAGTGAGATGATCACTCTATCAATCCAAATTAGTTAAGACAAATACTAATTATTTTCAATATTAAAAATAATTAAACTTTGATTTTAATTATAATTTTGTAAAATATTTATAATAATACTTATTATATATTTTTTGTTTAATCTCTTTTAATAAAAAAATTTATATATTTTTATTAATTATCCCGTATAGTGTTTGGGAATATACACTAGTGTATTTAAAAAAACGTGTAGTTTTTGTTAAAAATATTTTTTTGATAAACCTCTGTTAGAAATTTATATTACTATAAAATTGTTATTAGGCTAAAAAAAATCTTAAACAAAACTCTTAAAAGTTTCGAATAAAAAATAAATAAAGTTATCAAATTTTTATATATGATCACTCAGCTCAAATGTGCTTTTAGCCAAGCCAGTCTTTCTACAGCCATGGTCACAAGCTGATTGCTACAAGAGAGAGAGTAAAGACAAGTGTTTATAAATAAAAATTTCAGAGAGAATCTCTGTACCTTATATATCTTTACCATAGTGTGACCCAAGTTCATTTATTTAAACTAGATAAATAAATTGGCAGAAATGCAACGTTAACCTATTTTAACAGTCCTACTTGTAACTTATCATTTTAACACTATTCTACTCAGAATCAGATTGTATATTACAAATTTTTTATATGTTATGATAAGTATGAAGTGGATGTTCATTTTTCAATGTTGTTTAGAATACGAAAAAAAATTATAATTAATTAAGTTTGAAAATGGTGATCCCGTAAATAAATAGAAATTTGTTTTGAAACAATATACACACAATAGTAACAACATTCTTCTCTCTCTTTTTATATTACTAATACTATTCTCTCTCTTTTTATATAACAAATAAACTTGTATCTTATATATATGAATAATATTGGTGAATACTGATAATAGAATCTTCTATTTATATTTTTTTATTTTATATTTATTACTTCTTATTTATTTATTTATTTTACAACACGTTATTAGCACGAGATTCTGATCAAAATTTGAGAAGACTCGGATAATAATTGAATTTAATGCTCTTAATATATCTGAAAACAATTATTTATTATGGATATTAGATGCTGAAATTCATCTTGATTCAATGGATCTTAGAGATACCATTAAGGTTGAAAATAATGCATTTCACAAGGATAAAGCCAAAGCTATGATTTTTCTTCATCGTCATCTTGACGAAGGATTGAAAAATGAATATCTCACATTAAAAGATCCTGCAGATCTGTGGAAAGACCTTGAAGAAAGGTATAATCATCAAAAGACGGTGATACTTCCTTAAACCCGATATAAATGGACGCACTTGCATCTACAGCATTTTAAATCCATAAATGAATATAATTCAGCAATGTTTCGAATCACCTCACGAATGAAATTATGTGGAAAAAAGATAACTGATAATAATATGTTAGATAAAATTTTTTCGACCTTCTATGCCTCGAATGTGCTCCTGCAGCAACAGTATCGAGAAAAATGATTTAAAAATATTCTGAGTTAATTTCTTGTCTTCTTGTTGCTGAACACAACAATGAGTTGCTTTTAAAAAATCATGAAGTGCGTCGAGTTGGCGCCGCCCCATTCCCTGAAACAAATGCGGCAAATCATTACCTCAGAAGAGGTAAATGGCAAGGTTTTAGTAACAAGAAAAATTATGAAAGGAAGAAGAATTATGTTCATAAGAAAGGATCTTACCAGAAGTGGGATAAAGAAAGAAATACTAGGCAAAATAAATCAACAAAGGATAAATATTTTCGTTGTGGTGGAAATGGCCATTAGTCGCGTACCTGTCGTACCCCAAGACACCTAGTTAATCTTTATCAAGCATATTTGAAAAATGATGACAAAAGAAAAGAGACGAATTTTGTTTCAAATGATGCTGAAATTTTCACCACTCATTATGATGTATCTGATTTCTTTGAGTATCCTGAAGGAAATATTGGTCATTTGATCAATGATGGAACAGTTCAACATGTGGGATTGTTAAGTATTCATGTAAATAAATAATGTAAAAAAATTCTTGTTAAGTTTTATTTTCTATGCATCTTAATTTCAAGTACGATGTATAATAAAATATTTATGAATTTCAAAATGATTAAATGTGCCGAGTTCTAAATTAATAATAATAAAATGTTTAGTATATAATATTATGTATAGTATTTCTTAGAAAAATAATCAAGAAAATAATTTTATGCGCATATACTTCTACTCATTTTAATATTATTATTTGTTTTTAAATAAAATGGCAAGGACATATAATAAAGATGTTTGCCTTACGGATAGTGCAGGTTCACATACTATTTCTTAAAAATAATATATATTTTACCCATCTTGTGCCAAAAGAAGAATATATTAATACTATTATTGGCTCAAGCAATGTGATAGAAGGATCAGAAAGAGCTATAATTTTATTTTTCTAGAAGAACAAAATTTATAATAAATAATGAACTATTGTCTACTAAGTCTCTAAGGAACTTATTGAATTTTAAAGATATTCACCAGAAATGGATATCATATTAAAACAATGAATGAGGGAAACCACGAGTACTTATATATCACAACTCATGATTTAAATAAAACGGTTATATTAGAAAAGTTACCCTCACTTTCATCTGAGTTATATTATACCAAGATTAGTGCAATTGAATCACATGCCATTGTAAACCAGAAGTTTACTAATCCAAATGAATTCATAACTTAGCATGATTGATTGGGTTATCCAAAAACAATCATGATGCGAAAAATTATTGAAAACTTCCATGGACATTCATTAAAGAATCAGAAGATTCTTAAATCTAGTGAATTCTGTTGTGCTGCATGTTCTCAAGGAAAGCTAATTTTAAAGTATTCACTAGTAAAGATTGGATTTGAGTCTCCTGAATTCCTAGAAAGGATTCAAGATGATATATGTGGACCTATTCATCCACTATATGGATCTTTTAGATATTTTATGGTCATAATAGACGCATCTTCGAGATGGTCACATGTGTGCTTATTGTGTTCTCACAACCTGACGTTTGTGAGATTATTTGCTCAAATTATTCGATTAAAAGCACGGTTTCCAAAAAAATCCAATCAAAGCAATTCGTCTTGATAATGTTGGTGAATTTACTTTCCAAGCTCTTGATGCTTATTGTATGGCTAATGGAATAAGCGTTGAACATCCAGTAACTCACGTTCACACATAAAATGGGTTAGCAAAATCACTTATTAAACGTCTCCAATTAATTGCTAGACCCTTACTTATGAGAACAAATCTCCCAACCTCGACTTGGGAGTATGCTATTTTACATGCTGCAACACTTATTCGTTTGAGGCCAACAAGTTACCATCAGTTCTCTCCTATGCAATTAGCTTTTGGACAGTAGCCAAATATTTTTATTTAAGAATATTCGGGTGTGCGATATATGTTCCCATTGCACCACCTTCTCGCACCAAAATGGGACTCCAAAGAAAATTTAGGATAAATGTTGGATATGATTCTCCCTCTATAATGAGGTATCTTGAGATACAAACTGAGGATATATTTAAAATCTGATTTGCAAATTATCATTTTGATGAATCAAAATTTCTAACATTAGGGGAGAGAGAATAAACTTCCTAAAAAGGAACTTAATTGGAATGTATCATCCTTGATGCATTTAGATCCTCGATCAGGGCAACGTAAATTAGAAGTTTAAAAGATTATACATTTGCAAAGAATAGCAAATGAATTACTTAATGCATTTTTTTGTACAAAGAAGATAATCAAATCTTATATATCAGCGAAAAATGTCCCAATTCGAATTGATGTCCCAATAGGACAAGTGGCCACTGAAACAAATTCACGCTAAAAGCGTGGTAGATCGATTGGTTCCAAATACAAAATCATCGAAAAAGAAAAGAGGTAAATACTATTCCTGTAGAAAAAGACATAATAAAGACACCTATAGTTGTTCAAAATTCTGATATAGTTTTGATGCCAGAAGACGTTTAGATACATAAAAATTGTAAAAATGATGAGATCTCGATTAATTATGTCTTTACAGGTAGGGGTGCTCATAAAAAAACCAAAATGTGGTTAGCCAGTTTAATAAAACAATTTTAAAAACCATATCCATATTTTTTAGAATTGGTTAACCAAAACCAAATTAAAAAAACCCGATTTTTAATCGGTTAACCAAAACCAAAACTAATTTAAAATCAAAAGAGGGAGAAAGAGAGAGGGAAGAGAGAGAGAGAGAAGGAGAGAGACATAAAAAGAGAAGAAGAAAGAGAAAAGAGAGGAGGGAAGAGAGAAGGAGAGAGGGAGAGGAGGGGAGAGAGAAAGATGGAAGGGGGAGAGAGAGGGAGAGAAGGATAGAGAGAAAGAAAGGGGAGGGGAGAAAGAGGAGAAGAGAGAGAGAGAGAGAGAGAGAGAGAGAGAGAGAGAGAGGAGGGGGAGAGAGAGAAAAAAAGAGAAGAGGAGAGAGAAAAGGAAGAGAAGAGGAGAGAGAGGGGAGAGAGAGAAAGAGAAAGAGAGGGAAGGGGGAGAAAGAGGACAAGGGGAGAGAGAGAGAGAGAGAAGGAAGAGAGAAGAGGAGGGGGAGAGAAGAGGAGAGAGATGGGAAGCAGGAGACAAGAAAAATTTACTCGTATCATTTAGAAAGAAAATTATTTATATTAGAAAAAATTATTTATAGAAAATGCTGAAAAGATATAAGAAAGAAAAAGGAACAAAAGCAATGGAAGGGATTTCATTAGTTACAAATGTTACTCGTATTATTTAGAAAGAAAAAATTAGATTAAAAAAATTCAATTAAAAAAAGGTTTAAAAATTTGGATTTTTGTATGTAAAAATATTAATTTTTGTGTAAAAATCAATTTTTTGTATAAAAATCAATTTTTTAGTATAAAAACCAATTTTTTATGTAAAAACCGATTTTTAGTGTAAAACTGGTTTTTTAATATAAAAACCAATTTTTCTATTTAAAAACCGGTTATGAATTTTACTAACCGGTTAATAACCGGTTTCATCATATAAAACCAATTTGGTTAATTAACCAATACTATATTTTTGGTTAACCAAAAAACTGGTTTGACTTTTGGATTAACCAAACCATGAACACCCCTATTTACAGGAGAAAAATGAGATTGAAATAAGACAATTGTCAATGAAATATTTGCATATAATGTGGCATTAAATATCATGCATGAAAGTAAGGATCTTGAGTCAAGAACAGTCGAAGAATGTCGACAAAGGAATGATTGGCCAAAATGAGAAGAAGCTATGAAAGTTGAGCTAGACTCACATGCGAAACGTGAAGTTTTTGGACCTGTAATACGTACACCAGAAGATGTAAAACCTGTTGGATACAAATGATATTTGTGAGAAAACGAAAATGAGAAAAATGATGTTGTACGCTACAAAGCTCGACTCGTAGCACAAGATTTTTCACAAAGACTCTGTATAGATTATGAAGAAACATATTCCCCTGTAGTGCATGCAATAACATTGCGTTATTTGGTTAGTTTATCCGCATATCATAAACTATATATGCATTTAATGGATGTGGTAACAAATAAATTTTTCGATATCTTTATGGTACAGTTGATATGGGATTGTTTTATCCCTATGGATCTAAGTCACAACTAGTTGACTACGCAAATGGAGGATACTTGTCTGATCCACACAAAAGGAGATCTCAAACAGGATACCTGTTCACATATGGTGGTACAACTATATCATGGAAGTTCACGAAACAGACGATAGCAGCAACATTCTCTAATCATATTGAAATACTAGCGATACATGAAGCAAGTCGCAAGTGTTTTTGGCTCGAGTTTGACCCAATATATTTTGTCATCATGTGAATTGATTGATCATAAGATAGCTCTAACTGTCCTGTTTGAAGATAATACAACATGCATTGCTTAACTTAAGGGTGGATACATAAAAGGTGATAGAACAAAGCATATTTCTCTCAAATTCTTCTTTACTTGTGATCTTCAAAATCAAGGGACAATTAATGTCCAACAGATCCGCTCAAGTGGCAATCTAACAGATTTATTTACAAAGTCACTCCCAAAATCCTCATTTGAAAAATTGGTACATCAGATTAGGATGCGCCGATTTCAAGATGTTAAATGATGTCGACCAGAGAGGAAACTGTACTCTTTTTTCTTTGGTCGGATTTTTTTCTATTGGGTTTTTCTTGATAAGATTTTTAATGATGCACTCCCCATCACAAAGGATATTGTATTCTTTTTTCTTCACTAAATTTTTTTCATTGGATTTTTCTTCAATAAGGTTTTAACGAGACAATCTTAAATGGTTATATAAAGGGGAGTGTTGTGATAAGTATGAGGTGAATGCTCATTTCTTAATGTTCAAAATATCAAGAGAGATTACAATTAATTAAGTTTGAAAATGATGACCCCTGGCACCTATATAAATAGGAGTTTGTTATGAAGTAATATACTCACAATAATAACCACAATTTTCTCTCTCTTTTCATATTACTAATATTATTTTTTTTTATATAACAAATAAATTCGTATCCTATATATATGAATAATATTAGTAAATACTGATAGTACATTTTTTATTTATACTTTTTTATTTTATATTTATTGTTTTTTATTTATTTATTTTACAACATTATAGTCCGATTATTGTAAGACTAGAAATTTAACATGGGAAATGACAAATACAATTTTTTCTTGCACCACAATAACCAGTTGCTTGCGCTCCATATATTTGCTTGCAGTCACTGGTGCATTCTTTAGTTCCTGAAATACATCCTCTTTGACTCACTGCAGAACACAATTTTGCCTCTGATACTTTCAATAATCTTTCACTACCTATGCATTTACACATCAAACATATGAAATCATTATGCTTGTGAATGTCAAAATTAAATTATGCTTAAATAATGCATATGATTTGCACTTTAATTTTTTATTTATTTTTAATATTTTATTTTTAAAATTTTTCAGGGAAAAATAAAAAATAAAAACAGAAATTAAGATTTTATTATTTTTTTTCTTCATAAAATCTTAAAAATTATAAAACATTAAAAATAAAAATAGAAAACAAAAACATAAAACAAAGACATCTTTAGAGTTTATTTGGTTTTAAAAAGTATTTCCTTTTTATTTTTAAATAATTTTAATTTTAAGATTTTATTTAAAAAAAGATAAAAATTAAAAAAATTAATTTTTAATTCTTTTCTTGTTCTCTATGAAATACTAAAAATAAAAAATATAAACACAAACTAAACCACAAACCGATCCTGAGTTGTATCTATTTGTTATTTTTTTTCAAAAAAAAATTTACACGTGCATATAAATTTATAGAATAAAAAATGATTATTAATTCTTTTTCTGTTAAAAAATCTAAATAAAATAGAAGTATCTTTTAAAGTAAATCCATTTTTAACATTCTTAACAATATACAAAATAAAGGTAAAATAACACTTAAAACAAAAAAAAGAAAAACAAACACTCACATAAGATACAAATAATTAAATCTCGTTAACGAATAACTAAAATATACCGATTCCAATGGAAAAAATGAAGAGAATGATGAGAACATAAGTAAAAGCCTTCATCTTATCAGTATTCAGTCTTCCGGTTTGCGCACTTAGCTGCATGAAACACCTTATGTATGTCTGTGTGTATGTGTGTATATATATATATATATATTTGTGATTATTAGCTATCAACTAGTCATCAATGATGATTTGATGATGTGAGATTGGTGTAAAATTTTATCCAAAGACTCACCTTCTTCTTCTGGTTACATACTGACCAAAATTTAATAAAACTACTGGCCCCTAGACTTTTCCTCTATATATATATATATATAGTAAGTCATATGCCTATGATGGCATATTTATAACTGACTAGATTAACTACATTTGATCATGTCTATCCATATGTCTTTGATAGCATATTTAATGTAATTGACCGAAATTAATTATATTTAAATATGTATTTAATTTTAAAAAATACTAAACTTATTTATAATTTTTAAATATGTTTATTTTATTTTTTTAAATTATTATAATAAAAGGTTGAATATTGTACGATTTTTAAAAGATATTTAGTTAAATTGAAGATTAATGCTACTTGTATAATAAAATTCAGTTTTTATTTAATTTTTAAATTTAATATTTTATTATTTTAATTTTTTAATTAATCATATTTTCTACTTTTAAGAAATTATTTTTACTTTTAATATTTATCACTGTAAAATTTGTAATCACTTGTAATACATTAATTTTTTACAAACCAAACCATAAAATTTGTAATAATTTTTTGTATACTAATTTAAAAAAAAATCAGTGAAATTTTTAAAATCAATTAAATTCACTTCAATTTTTTTTTATTCAAAGTATTCAAAATTCATATCAAAAAACACATCTAAAATTAAATAAACAACCTAAACACATTTAAAATTATATATTAACACATCTAAATTATTATTATTGTAGTTCTAAATTACATATTGAACATAAAAAAATTAAATTTAAATACACATTTAAAATTATAAGAATGCATTCTAAATATTTTATCAACATATCGAAAACTCATATATATATATATATATATATATAAAAGAACATAATAAACAACATAAATACGTCTAAAATTATAAGAATGCACTCTAAATATTTTATTAACATATTTAAAATTTATATAAAAAATTTATATATACAAAATAATAAAAAAATAATAATGTCAGAGAATACACAAAAAAAATTCTATGAACCCACCCAAACCTAAGATACGGAGGAAAGAAAATCAACGCCTTCGACGAAAAGGAACGAATAAGCATTATATACAATAAACTATACTACAGTTAAATTAGTATGTATTTTGGTATGAAGTGAATAAAAAAGCAAATTAAAATGAATTACCAGCGGCACCAGTGACGAGAATTCTAAGTGGTCCACCATTGTAACGAAGATACCTGTTCCGTGGAAGCTCACTATTCACTAGTGTTACTGTCTAGTGCATGATGCGGACGAATGACGACGAAAAAGAGGAAGGCAGTATTGTAGATGAACACTAAGGAAAACGATGGCACAGATGAACGGTAGTTAAAAATGACAAATTACTGATGGCGTGTGTTTCTGAATTTATGATGTGTGGTGAATGTGATTGTTTAAAATTTTGTATGGTATTAGTTAACAATTAGATTGTTTAAGATTTATTTTAAAATTTTAAAATCGAAATTTTAAATTTTAACTAATTTAATTTTTGAATGTATATTTAAATTATAATATAATAATAATTAAATATATTAAATCTAAAACTGAAATTTAAAATTGAAATTAAAATTTTAAATTTTAATTTATTTAGTTTGTATTTTAAATGTGTATTTAATTTTAAAAAAATATTAAATTTATTTATAATTTTTAGATATATTTATTTTTTTAAATTATTATAATAAAAAATTAAATATTGTATATCTTTTAAAGGAGTTGTTTGAAGATAGTGCTCTCAAAAGTCTCTATTTTTTCGGTCTAACACTCACGTAATTTTATCACTTAAAAAAGATAGACGTAAGTTGAAACAAATCAAGTTTAAGAACCCAAAAATTTCGATTCACACCTCAATTATAAAGCTCAAGTTTAACTAATCCAAAGCTCAAAAGCGGATCCAAACTCCTGTTCGGACTCAAAACACAATATAATTGGTATAAATTTTAATTTATAACAAATTATGAAATATAAATATTTAAATTAATTTAAAAAAATTTTAAATCAGATTTTAGTCTCTAATAAATTTTAATTTTCTAAAAATCTTTATAAATTATTTTTGTCGGATTAATTGATCATTGTCTTATTTTAAATATGGATTAATTTATCTTAGAGTATATTTTTTAAGGATCTAATTGTCTAATAATAAAATTTTTTAAAAATTTATTTGGTTAATAGGCATATTAAAAAAGTGACTCAAAGTAGCTTAGTAATTAATATGTCCGATAAAAGTATATCTTAAGGATTTTCAAAGAATAAAAATTTTTTTAAAGATTAAAATGTCTAATTTAAACATTTTTGGGAATTAATATTCAATTATTAATTTTATATTAATTTTTATACATATGTCTTGATGTCAAATCAAATTTAAACTCGTTTATGGACTTAACTTATATCTTATTTTAAGTTGAGCATGACCTGGTCTGTTCATGAATTACGAGTTATTTGATTATGTAATAGATGGTACCAATATCTTGACGATAGAATTGACGACTTAATTTATATCTTATTTTTAAGTTGAGCATGACCTGGCCTGTTCATTTTAACAAAATGAATGATACTTACAATAACATTTTGACACTCAAATCAAAAGAAATTAATGAAATAGAGACTAGTTAAAGTTTATATCATACTTGAGAGAGTGAAAGCTCCCTCTAATATAGCATGACATTAGCTAGTTTTTGAATTTGTGATTTTTGAAAAAAATCATATCACATTAGATTTTTTTGTTTGAACATTCTTTTGTGAGGTGAATTAGACAATCTTTAATTTTAGATATTATCCATGCATAAAACATTCAAACAACACACTCTCACACATTATATGAATTTATTTTTTGGATTATTTTTCTTTCCGTAAGACTTTAATTTGAGTGTAGTTATTAAGGGGCATATAATATGCCACTCAACCAAGCCTCCAACATGAACGGACCCAAGTAATGTATTAGGTGGCATTTGTCCCTACTCTTTTTTTTTAATATATTACATATATAATATGCTTCCGTATAAATAAATTTATCCTAATTATTTAAAGTCTTAAATTCACTTTATCTTTCTATTATTTTGATTATTAGTTAATCTAATTAAATTTAGTCTTCTCTCATTCTCAAATCCCAGCCTTATCACTCCTTTATTTTCTTAAATCATCTTTTTAGTTTCAACATTTTTTCTATTCATTTTTTAGTAGTCATCTTTTTTTCATCAAAAGGTTAATTTTAAATTCTTTTTTTTTTAATATAATTCTTTATGACTCTATATATCTTTCGATTTCATTATTTTTCTTTTTGATATTTTCAATTACAAATTATAATTCAAACAATTATAGTTTAGGTATTAATTTAATTTTTTATTCTCTTTATAAATTTATATATTTTATTTTATTCTCAATTTACTGAATTTAGTGATCCCTATTATTTATTTGTTTATCTTTCGTTCTATTTTATTATATGTAATTATGTTGCATATAAATTTCTAAAATCAACCGATCAATTTACTAATTTAGAATATATATTTTTTATTTATAAAAATAATAATAAAAAAACATTTTAAAAAATATCTGTTATTCTATTTTATTATATGTAATTTTTTATTTTTTTATTCGATAAATTAATGTGTACTTTTATTTTTTTTGAATTTAGATTAATATACTTTTAGATTAATATATTTTTTCTTTTATTCTAACCACTTTTATTTGAACCATAAATGGTTGTTACGATATCAAGGCGGCCAATGAAAAAAGACGACCGGATTTGGCCCGTGAGGGGTCCAAAGGTGGTCTAGCTATCGTGGGTTAACGGTTTGATGGGCCATTAGTCAGTCCAGAACAAGCATTAATTTCCAAAAATAATTTTAACGTCAACCAAATAATTTTAATTTCAAATAAAAATAACTATTCTATTACTTATATAGTTATACCGGTTAATATTAAACAATTATTTCTATTATTTTAAAAATAAATTTATCTAGTGTTAATAAAATAATTTAAATAATTAACACACTTAGTAAGTAACTTTTTAATGTCAGTGGTGTAAAGAGAAATTGATATATAAAATTTCATTTTAATAATAAGATAATTATATTTCTACTCTCCTCTCTTTGTAATAAATTTATTTATTATTTATTATATATTATTAATTTTACAATTAAAATATATTACACAATATTTTTTATTGTGATTAAATTGATTTTTTTTTCCAAAATCAAGAAGCCTCTTTTTTTTTATCTCTATTCTTCTTTCATCCATTCTATCTCTCTTATATATTATTATTAATTATTAATTTAATAACTAAAATATATCACATAATATTTTCTCATTACAATTGAAATTAAAATCAATTATACATTATTTCATTCGTTTCCAAATAATTTGCTTTAACTTTTGAGTTCATTGAAAAGTTAATGTATCTAAACAAAGAGTTTATCTAAATACATTAATTTTTCAATGATCCTAAAAAGTAAAAGTAACACTTATTTTATAACAGAAAGAGTATTAATTTGACAATTAAAATATGTCACATAATATTCTATCCATTAAAATATTTTTTTAAAATTAAAATATAGGGATGCATTTTTTATAGAGACAGGACACTGAGACAGGATACAGAGATACAAAATCGTGTTTAAAAGAAGAGACATAGACAGAGACAATGTGTCTAGAGACATTGAATTAGTGTATTTTATGTCCATCCTGACAGGAAGGACACAGAGACACTAACAAGGGACACAACTTATTTTTCATTTTTTCTTTCATTATTTTTGTTAATTTTTCATAATTATATTTTTTACTATTATATTTTTCCTCTCAAATTTTTTAAATGAAAAAAATAAGAATAAATTAGATTTTCATCATTAGTTTTAGATTATCACCCAACAGAATACAATAACATAAATTTTGTATCTCTATTCTTTATGGTTTATTCTCAGTGTCTTGTTTTATTCTGTTCTCATAAACAAATACAACCTAGAAGTTCTCTTTCCCTTATCCACTTACTATATGCCACACAACACTCTCTTGTTGTAATTGAATTGAAATCTTTTCCTTTAAAATTAAAAAGATCTCTCATTCTGTTCTCCTTTTTTGAATGTCTCTTCATCTTTCACTATCTATATTTTTCTTATATATAATCACTAATTATTAATTTAATAATTAAAATATATCATATAATATTATTTCATTAAAATTACAATTGTAATTAGAATCTATTATATATTATTAATTTAAAAATTAAAATATGACATATTGCACTCTATCTCCTTATAATTTAAATAAACTAATTTTTTCTAAAACTAAGAAATTCTCTCTTCTCCACTCTCTCTTTCTCTTTTGCCTTTTTAATTAATATTTCACAATTTTTAAGACTTATTACAAAAAGAGGCTATTTTTTGTTATGGAAAAAAATTGGTGTTACGCAATAAAATAGACATATGGACAAAATTTTTACTGCTATGGTGTCAGCAGTAAAACATAACCTATGTTTTACTTTTGTCTTTAATTTTTTTTTTGTTTAAGAAACTAAACAAACGCAGCCTGTGTTTTATTTTTTTTAAGGTTTTCAAATCATTTTTATTTTGTTTTAGCCCAAACGCAACCTGCGTTTAGTGGTGGATAGTATTTTTTTTTGGGAAATAACAAAACACAGCTTGCGTTTTGCTTTTTATGTCAGTTTTTTTGGAAGATGCAAAACACAGGCTGTGTTTTATGAACTGTCAGTTTTTCTTTTAGGAAAACTAAAAACACAGGTTGCATTTTATTTAAAAAAATATTTTAATCAAGAGTCTTGCCTATAAATACGAAGCAAGACTCGTTCAACTTGCCTCACTCCACTTCTACTCATTCTATTCTTCTTTCTTGCACATATGTTGTAGTTCTTCTATTCTTCTTTCTTGCACATGTGTTGTAGTTCTTAGTTTTTTTAGCAGTTAGGTGTGTCAAAAAAAATGGATTAAGTGAGGTTGAAGTTATGGAAAATATTGCAAATTTGCGAGTGTATTATAACGGTGAGGTTATACCAAACACACATGAAGGAGTGACTTTTGTTTGTGAATATCCGTTGTCATTTGGTATTCCATGTACTATGAGTTTTGTAGAGTTGCAAAATGGGCTTAGTAATAACATTCAAAGCCACATTTCGAAAAGGGTGAGTAATATTTTATACAGAAATCTTGTACAAGTATTTAGTGGGCTGATACAGTTTCAAATAATGCCCATCATTAACGATGCCAGTATGCAACAGATGTTATGTATTTATCAACAAACCCAATTTCACGTGCTGATGATAGAGCTATACATTGAGTTCGAACAGTAGTTGGGGTTGGGCGCAGTTGGCAAGGAGGTCAATGTTGATGAGTTCGGAGATATAGATTGGGAGGAAGATAATAATGACAATGAAGAGGAGTTTGAATCCAACTATGAAGTCGATGACAAAAATGATGACGGAGACTTGGCAGGCAATCCAGCTGTGTAAAATGAAGCGGATGCGATTGTAAGTCAGCACCCGTTTGGTATTCTGTCTTTTATGCGGACTCTAGATCTCGAAGTCATGCATGCCCTGGAATTTCCTGAGTATGCGAATATGGGTATGTTATGATTATTAATTCAAGTTACATACAGTGTTTATTTTATTTGCCTTGTCTTATTGATGGTGGTGCACATGTCGTAGGTGAAGACAATGTTGTGGCAGAAGATGATGAGTTTAGTGTCAGAATAGAATTTGATTCGAGAGAGTTGGTGATATCTGCAATCAAAAGCTACACTATCTCTAGAGGAGTTAATTACACTGTGTATGAGTCTAAGCCGCAGACATTCTATGTGAAATGCAAGGGTTATGGTGCAGGTTATGATTGGCTTATCCGAGCTAGCTTGATTCGAAAGAAAGCTTGTTGGGAGATCAGAAGATACAATGACAAACACACGTGCACCATGGGCACGATTTCGCAAGATCATGTCAAGTTGGACTCAGACACAATTGCAGAGGCTATTAGGCCGTTATTCGAAGCAGACCCGTCGATAAAGTTGAAGTGTATTATTGCAGAAGTTCAATTCAGGTTCAACTTCACTGTAAGTTACCGCAAGGCTTGGTTGGCAAAACAAAAATCAGTCGCAAAAATTTTTGGTGATTGGGAAATTTCTTACCAAACTCTGCCAGTATGGTTAAAAGCAATGATTGTGAAGATGTCAAGGTCTCGTGCGCAAATTAAAACGCTCCCCTTTTACCGTGAAAGTGAGAAGGTTCAAGGTGTAAGAGTACTGCACCACATTTTTTGGAGCTTCTATCCATGTATTGCAGCATTTAGACACTGCAAGCTACTGGTGCAGGTTGATGGTATGCACCTGTACGGTAAATATAAAGGTACACTTCTGGTTGTGGTTGCACAAGATGGGACCAAAACATTGTCCCCATTGCATTTGCCATAGTCGAGGGTGAGACGGCAGACGCGTGGGAGTTTTTCCTAACCAATTTGCGGAGATATATTGTTACCAATGATGGCGTGGGCATTATTTTTGACTGCCATACCTTCATCGATGCTGTAGTAGCTCACAGTAACGGTGCATGGTCACCACCAAGAGCATGGCACATGTACTGCATCAGGGACATCGGGTCCAACTTCTTAAGGAGGTTCAAGGCTCCATATTTGCATAAACTAGTGGTTAACATAGGTATTTCATTTCGTTGTTATGGTCCTATTCATAGTAATTTTGTGATATCTGCTTACGACTAAATGAATTGTTCAACAGGCTATTCTAGGACGGAACAGGAGTACAACAAAAACTACCAAAGGCTTAAAGAGTGGGGTGAGGCATATACTCAATGGTGCGATAACATCGGTGTTGAGATATGGGTGTTGGCATTCGATGGGGGTCATTGTTGGGAACATATGACGACAAACTTTGTAGAGTGCATAAATTCTGTCCTGAAAGGTGCACGCAACCTTCCTGTAACTGCCATTGTTAGGTCTACTTTCTATCGGCTGAATGAATTGTTTACTCGGAAGAGTGCCGAGGCTCATGAGCTTGTCCGCAACAGATTCACGTATTCAAAATTTGCAACGAAGAGAGTTGAAGAAAGCTTTCGACGTGCAGAAAACATTGTGGTCAACCGGTTCGACAGGCGCAATGAGATGTTTGAGGTTCGCGAAATGCAAGCTGGTTCCGTTTACACTGTTAACCTTGCGCAACGACACTGCGACTATGGCCATTTCCAAGTCGAGTGACTCCCATGTCGCCACGCTCTTGCATGTTGCGCTAACCAGCGTCTTGATTGGCAAGTATATGTGCACGACGTGTACAAGATATCTGAAATTTGCAAGGTGTACAGAGACAAGTTTGTTCCGATGGGTGACCCATTTACGTGGAATAGATATGAAGGAGCGAAAGTGATCGCCAACTGGACATTGAGGCGCACGACAAAAGGAATACCGAAGTCAACACGTTACTTGAATGAGATGGATTCGCGGGATGTGCGTGGTCCTCGCCGGTGTACTATATGTGGACGCGAGGGACATAGCCGCAGCCGATGTCCTCATCATGCAGGTCCAAGCTCTGCTAGAGGTCATTAGTGGTTAAGCTTTTCAATGTAACTTTGTTATGACCTACTTCACAATTATATGTAACTTTTTATGTAACCTCGTCATTTATTTTAACCTTGCTAACAACTTATAATAAATAAAGTTTTTAACCTCGTTATGTAACTTTTTAATACGTAAATATTTTGTTACGAAAGTGCAATATGATAATCTCGAACAGAGTTATACGAGAACAAAGCTAAATATATGATAATAATACTAAACAAAATCATCTAAATATAAGATACAACACTGAATACAACACTGATACAAGATCAACTGCAACAGACTACTTCCTCGGTGCCTTCTTTGAATACAAGGATGTGGTGTATTTGTCTGGAGGCGCAGTTTGTGTCCGTAAGTTATACGGATGACACTGAGACACACCGGCATCCAGACCACTGCCAACGTCAGGACCACTAAAATCTGGCATGCTCGCACCACCAGTGTCATACAAATTGAAACCACTTATCCCCGGAGCACTCGCTCCTCCAAGATCATATCAGTGTTGCAAGTCATATCCCAAATCTCCATCTTCCTGCTGTGGGTACTCATTCAAATCAAACAACTGGGTACGCAGTGGTGCGGAAAGATCGGGAGGATCTACATGACCCGTCGATCGATCAAAGTCAAAGTCATTGGCATGACCTGATGTGGTGCGACGACCACCTGACTGCTGAGATAGAGCAGACCCTTCTTGCGGTGGCGTCGGAAATGGATAATCTGTATCTCTCAGGACCTGAGACAAGTTGAGGGTGTTAGATCCACCCAATGGGCTAAACTGACCATCGGCTAAAATTACCAGCTGCGGTATATATGGCTCAAGTGCCTGATGGGGCTGTCATTCCGATATGTACAGTGCCTGCTGCTCATATGCTGGCCACTGCTATTGCTGTTGGCCGTAGGCCGGTGCTTGCTGCTGGGCATATGCTGGATCCTGAAACTGCTGCTCATATGCCGACATCTGATACTAGTGCTCATATGCTGGCATCTGATACTGGTGCTCATATGCCGGGACCTGATAGTGGTACTCATATGCCGGAACCTAGTTAACAATTAATAATAATTAATGATAATAGTAAACCTAAATAATAATAATTAATAATAATTTAAAACGGGAAAAATTAATAATAATAATAATAATAATAATAATAATAATAATAATAATAATAATAATAATAATAATAATAATAATAATAATAATTAATAATACCTGAAACTGCTGCTCATGAAGGGGGACTTGCTGTTGAGGTCCACCTGGTTTTTCTTGTTGTTCCTGTGGTTCATTCGCGCCAACCTCTTCACCTGCAACTCTATTTGACAGTCGTAGGTGAACCACGTACTGCTGTATGTACCACATGTAGTACATTGGAAGAGGATGAAAGTCAATAATCTCCTCGCCTAACTACAATGTGTTATTGCAGTCAGATCTCCACCTGTTAACCCATTGACTCTAAATCTCTCCCCAGTCATGGTTCTGTGCTCCTGTCAACCGCTTGCAATGATCACGACCAAGGTCGAATGCCGGGCCTAGTGGAAGCTGTTGCATCCTGAACTGTCGTCTAACTCGGTCTGTCGGGTGCCACTCTATACACTCGAATGATCCTAGCAGCAACTTCATGGAGCACAACAACAAATGGAGTAAATGTGAGCCCAGATATACTGCTCAATGGACTCCTACGTGTCACACGGTTTGGTGTCTATGCACCGCCGAACCCATGCAAGATTCGCCTTACCCAATACGTGATCCTGTGGACCTGGTTCCAACCAAAACAAGCAATGCAATTCTCCATTAAAAATTGGTGATTGCTGTCTGTTTTACCCGTGACGGGCTCCCCATTAACCGGGAGGCCAAGTATATATGTAATGTCTTCCAGCGTCACCGTCACTTCCCCAACTGGAAGGTAGAACGTGTGAGTTTTTGGCCTCCACCGTTCCACAATGCACTCAGCAGTGCATAATGACCTCTCATTTTGCCTACTCGCGAAACGTGTTGAAACCCAGTAAACGCCAGTGACGCTATAGCTACCTCGTTAAAGGTATCTGACGGATCGAGTTTCTTGGGCAACAAATTCCTGACAGCCTACAAAAAGAAAAATAATTATTATTTAAATTTTAAATAATATCAGTTAATAATTTATTCAATAAATAATAACAGCAATATTAAACAGTATTTATTTATTATTATTCAAAAAATATTAACAACAGTATTTATTTATTTATTATTATTAAAAATAATTTACTTATTTATTAAACAATATTCAAAAAATAATAAAAAATTATTAAACATTATTTACTATTATTAAAAAATAATAAAAATTTATTATTATTATTATCCTAAATGATATTCTATTATTAAACAGTATCGTTTATTATTAGAAAAATATCAATAAATTATTAAAAAATAATAAACATTTATTTATTAAATAATATTATTTATTTATTATTAAAAAATAATAATAACTTATTATTATTATTCTAAACAATATTCTATTATACTAACCATGATAACAATTTTTTTTTCGGAGACTCAAAGCATAATAATAATGGCTAACAATAATAATAATAATAACAATAACCGCAATAATACTACTACTACTAATAATAATAATTATAATAATAATACTAATAATAAAACTATTATTTAAAATAGAAATAAATATATTTATTTATTGATAATTGACAAATGAATTTTTGTCGGTATAGAATTTATCAAGTGATCAATCGTAGTATAGTCTAAACCAACGCAAAATCCATCATCAAACAAATCTACAATCTACATCCGAGAGTACTAGTCTCCCGAGTCGTTCTCCCTTAGAATTGTCAAAGTGTGCATCTTATTGATTTAGTAAGCCTCGTTGGAATTCTTTGAAGGTTTTAGCAAAGTAATGAGAAACAAACAATCAATTATCAAAAGGCTTGGCTTAGGGTTGGCATTAGAAACTCTATCCTTATAGTCCATTCAATTGTTGACAACAATTAGGCCTTGCTTCATTTAGTTGTCCCCTAAGTATAGAGGAAAATCAAATGAAAACAATCAACTTGAGTCACAAGTTCTAGCTTCACCTCATGGGAATCTAGCTTTAGTGCACTCCAAGTCAATTAGCAATCCCTAACTCCAAATCAACCATTGATACAACTATTCAACTTATTCCAATGACCAAACCCTATGCCAAGTGTAAAAATTCTACTCCATAGCTAGTGTTGACATTTTATCAAACATGTAATGAGCAAGAAGGAAGGTCATAGTAAAATGAAGAGAAAAGTAGAATTAAAGATATTGCAATACAAGGAATTAACAACAATTGTCAAAGAGCAATAATGAGGATCAAAATCTCAAAGTATCAATGGAATCCAAAAATCATAAAGTTGAATCCTAGATCCAAAGAATTTTAGCAATTACAACTACAACTTGAAATTGGAAAAGGAAACCTATTACATGAACAAAGTGAAGTGAAAGTTGCAATGGATCTCACCAAGGAATGGGTAAAGATCCAGAATTTTTGATGAAGAAGAACCCTAGTAAGAACTTGAATCCTCTCTCCTCTCTCCCCCCAAAAATATCTAAAAACTAGAAAATGAACTAAGTGTCTTTTACCCTTGCCCCCTTGGTCCTCTTCAGCCTTTTCCCGCCAAAGCATTTCCCCAAAAGTGGGATCCTCAACTGCCTCCATGCTTAAGTCACGTGACTTCTTAAAAAAACACATTCGCAAATCGGCGCGCACGCGCAAGGTACGCGTACGCGCCTGTTGAGGCGTCTTGTATTGTGCGCGGAGGCGTGATGTACGCGTGCGCATCCCTGAGGGTCCTGGCTTAGCCGCCACTCAAACCGGCTCGTGGCTTGGCTCTTAGTCTCGGCTTCACGTTGCTCTCATCCGCGCGGGCGCGCCAGGTGCGCGCACGCGCCCATGCAGAAATTTCCAAAGCCTAATTCTCATGCTTTCTTCCTTTTGCACCCGTCTTCCTTTTCTTTTCCTGTCCATTCCTACTCTATATCCTGAAACCACTTAACACACAAGTCACGGCATCGAATGGCATCAAGAGAAGATTAGAAATGTATCTATTTTAGTGCAAAATAAGCATGTTTTCATTCATGAGGCAAAAATAGGAAAAGAATGCAAATCCTTGTATTTTCATGCAGAAAGTGTGTGAAATCATTGATAAACCCTTTGAAATTAGCACAAGATAAACCCTCAAAATGGGGTTTGTCAACCTCCCCACACTTAGATTCTAGCATGTCCTCATGCTTAGGAAAATGCAAAGAAACACAGAAGACCGAGGGGTCACAAACGTATAAAACTCACGAAATGCAACCTACTTATATGCATGCAACTACGACTAGTGCTGTTATCTACTTGGTTAGGAACAAATCAGCTTTCTTATGACATATGCGAGCACATGGGACACGATGGTGGTCAATGCATAGGACTTGCCAATTTCTAAGTATCAAATGCAATATATACAACCTTGCATGAGGAATGCTCGCGAGAGCCGGGAATCAAAGGATTGAGCATCGAACCCTCACCGGAAGTGTTTGCGCTCTGGTCGCTCAAGTGTTTAGGGTTAATTCTCTCAATTCTCCCCTAATCATGCTTTCCAAGATTTGTTCTTCTTCTAACAATCAACAATTATTCAATGCACGCATACATGTATCATGAGGTCTTTTCTTTAGGTTGTAATGGGGCTAGGGTCAAGGTAGGATCATATATGGCTAGTGGACTTAGGATCTGAATCTTTAATTAACTTAAACTTTTCCACCTAACCTATATAATGACCTATACAATTAAGTACTAATCTAACTACCCATTCCTCACTTTTTCACATACTCATGTATTTTCTATTCATTTCACAACATTTATGCATTGATTCTTATTGAGCTTCACTTTGGGGCATTTTGTCCCCTTTATTGCTTTTCTTTCTCTTTCTTTTTCCATTTTTTTTCTTTTCCATATTATTTTTCTTTTCTTTTTCTCATTTTTTTTTCTATATATAAGAGCATCAATGCATAAGGTCTATATAGTTGATCAATACATGAGCATGTACCCAATTCCCGACATTTTCAATAGAAAATACAAAACTACCCTTTTATTCGCCCAATGTCCCAAGGTTCTCACACTTGAACGATTCTCACTCACACTAGCCTAAGCTAATCAAAGATCCAAATAAGGATATTTATTGTTTTCCGCTTTTTTAAGGCTTGTAATGTGCTGAAATTAAGAACAAGTGGGTTAATCGTAGGCTCAAATTGGCTAACAAAGGAATATAAAAGGGTTGGCTATTTGGATAAGTGAACTAAAGAAATGATGGCCTCAATCATATAAATGCATGAATACACAGAATAATGGACATAGAGAATCAAACAAAGCAAAGATTACAATCATAGAAAGAGAATAATGCACACAAGAAGGGAAATAAGTGGTTATAAGATGTAACCGCACCATTAGGCTCAAAACTCACTTGCTTGTGTTCTTAGCTCAAAACCATGTTCCAAAATATAATTCTTCATGCAATTTTGGCATTAAAGCATTTAAAATTTGCAATGCCCCATGGTTGCCCCAAAGTATTGGTTTCCTAAGAAGAATTTCATTGTTCCAACCAAGTAAGCTTATCATGCGAATGGTGCCAACTAAAACCTAATCATGCAACCTATCCTAATGTATTCATATTTATTCAGATGTTACCTACGGAGATCGGTCGGCCGACCTCCCCACACTTAAAACTTAGCACGGTCCTCCGTGCTATAGGTCAGGCGCAGTGGTTGGTTGAGCTCCGAGTGTCCCACATCTCCGATGTCATCGCTTTCTCCGCTTGAAGTTGCGGTAGATGTGGAGATATCGGGTTCCTCCATAGGTGGGGTGACTATGCTTAGAAGTCTCTTCACATGAGCATAACGGCATTGGTTGCGCCTCTCATAACGGTCCAATTTCTTGTGAAGGTCTTTAAGGCGTTGGGCGGCCGACTTTTGTGATGTAGATGAAGTGGTAGTGTTGCGAGTTGGTGTGGGTAGTCCAGTGTCATTGGGGGCTTCCGGAGGCTTGAGGCATCTCTTGGTCGGAATTATATCACCATCGACCGGAATCGAGGTTCTCCTATCTTTAGCCTCTCGGTTGACGCCGGCTCTTGCAACCAATTCGGTCACCAAAGCGGGGAATGGTAGATTTCCTTTGGCATGAATGCGCCCCATGGATCGGCGGATGACATGCGAAATGTTGACCGGTTTCTCGGTTAAGATGCACCATATCAATAAGGCCAACTCGGCGGTGATGGATGACCCATGTGTGCTTGGGAGCACATAGTGAGCTAGAATTTGGGCCCATGCCGTGGCTTCTTGAGTGAGGTGGCGGACATCTAAACCCTTGGGTCTTTGCTTTATGGTCCCCCGAATCCAATATGCGTCGGGTAAAGCAATGACGCGGAGGATCGCGCTCCAATCGAATGCACGGTCATCGCAAGTAGCCAAGACTTCTTCGTAGGCGTCATACACATCCGTTGATGGTTCAATCCCAAGGACTTCTTGGATGGTTTCCACTGTGACCGAGACTTGCTTTCGGCGCACAAATATTGATGTGAGAAGGGGAGAGTGGTAGTTGGAGTAGAATTCCACTACCCATGAGAGATTGGCCTCCTTTGGTTGCCTCAAGAGGAACCTCCATTGCCTCCGGTCAATGTGTGGCATCACAATCGGACGGAGGTGAGCCGGTAGGACTAGGAGGGGTTCCGGATGATAATTCCTTTCGAGCATTCTTGAGTAAACAAGTTCGCAGTAACGGTTGGGAAACTTGTTCGAATCCTTAGGAGGGTTGTCCTTCTCTAAAACATCAACGGGGCCCTTAGTCTTCGTTAAGAGTGGCTTGGCTGTTAAGTCGTGGTGCGCTTTATTGGAAGTTGGCTTCTTGGGGGCTTTCCCTTTGTTCTTTTTGATGACCATCCTATGAGAACAAAGAAAGGGAAAAAACATCAAACCCAAATAAGTGGAAGTAAATGTGATTATGCAATGAAAAGTTATGCCGTAGAATATGGGTATCATTGTCACATGACAGCTGCAATATGTAACTAAGATAACATGGGAAGAGCAAGGCAAATCATATTCGTATGGTGTAAGGGTAATTTAAGCATGCAAGTAAGGAAGCATGAGAAGCACATACCCTTAAGGACCACAAATGGAAAGCAAGTTAAGAAAAATGTGAGTGGGTGGATTGGAAAAAGTGGGGATGCGCCTAAGAGTGATAAGCTGAGAGGCAATTTAGTCAAAGTGAGCTCAAAACTCAAGTATGCCTTTTGTCGAACACTTGGCGTGCATCCTTTTGTAGTGTGTGATTGGAAGATGGTGAAAGCAATGGAGTAATTCACAATCCAATATTAATGATTACGGTCCACAGTGATTGTAAGAAAAACAAGCAACACAACTCATCTACTAATGCAAGTGAAGTGGAGACCCAAATGCCCATGAAGAGTTAATTTGAGGGAGATGAAAAAGGAAAACAAAAACCTCCTAAAGAAGTATCTAAAATAAAAGAAGAAAGAAGCTAACTAAAAAAAGGTGAAACTAAATGAATAAGAATCACAAGAGATGGTGGCTTAGTATAGTACCTTGTGAGATGATGAAGAAAATGGGAGAGGAGGTTGTGGTGTGGGTTGATGGGGAGTGGTGGAGAAGGTAGTAAGTGGTAGAAGGTAGTGTAGAAGAGGGAATGGAGGGATGAGGGTGAGAAGGGGGAGTGGGCCCCTTTTTTAAGTTGGATGTGTAGTAGAAGGTATGAGAGGAGGGGAAATGTGAGGTGAAAGTGAAGGGGTGAGTGTGCCCCTTCTTACATCGGTGCCGATCATCCGCGCGTGCGCGCGCAGTACGCGCTCGCGCAGGGAGGCGAGGTGGAAAGGGACGCGCGCGCGCACGTTGCGCGTGCGCGTCCATGCGCTTGGGCTGGGGGCACAGAGGAGGCACAGGGGAGGCATAACTCTCTGGACGCAGTACCAGAGATTGCTTCAAGACTTTTGGCGCGCGCGCGCACAGTGCGCGTACGCGTCAACGCGGTTGTGCCCCAAGCATGAGAAGGGCCTGGAGGAGGCCCAACTCTCTGTGAAATGGCTCAGAGAGGAGTGCAGGATCAAAGGGCGCGTGCGCGGCTATGGCGCGCACGCGCATTTTGTGCTCGCAGTGTATGGGCGCGTGCGCGCCAGGTGCGCGCACGCGGCAGAGGTTTTGGGCTGGTGGCTTGGTGTAGGCCTGAGAATGGCTTAACTCTCTGGAATATGTACCAGGAGTGCAGTAGGGTGATCGGCGCGGACGCGCACAGTACGCTTGCGCGTCGATTGGCAGATTTCGCCCAAGTGCGCGGACGCGCCATGTGCGCGCGCGCGAGCTTCATGTGCTTCAGGCATGGTCCTGGCATGGTGTGGGCGCAACTCTCGGGTAAATGTATGGAGGGCTGTTATTCGCAATCCACGCGTCCGCGCACGGTGCGCGTCCGCGTAGGTGACCGTTGAATGCCTTAAGGGCGCGTACGTGCCAGGCGCGCGCACGCGCAGAGGGGGTTGCTTTTCCTAAATTTGCATGTGTTTACATCACTTTTGATATTTCAACTCCCCCCTCCACACAGCTGCTTAAGCACTATAGCAGAGCATTTTGCTTGGTAAACCATCAATGAATTTAACAAAAAAAAGAAAAACGGGGAATTGACATTAAAATCTATCTAACAAGCATGAAGTCAAGTGTCTATGTACAAAGCTCAAAGGAAGATCTTACCATGGTGGGGTGTCTCCCACCTAGCACTTTTGTTTAACGTCCTTAAGTTGGACTTCCAGCAGCTCATAGTGCTTGTTCAAGAGTTGCATCCCTCAAGAGGAACACTTCAAATTCCTTGGAGTTCTTTCTTTGCTCACCATGATACAATTTGAGACGGTGCCCGTTTACCTTGAAGATGTCCGGGCTTGTTGGGTGGCGCAAGTGGTAGACCCCATAAGGTTCTACTTTCTCCACTTGGTAGGGTCCATCCCACCTTGATCTGAGCTTTCCGGGTAGTAATCTCAACCTTGAATTGTAGAGAAGAACTAGGTCACCGGGTCGGAACTCTTTTCTCCTAATGTTTTTGTCATGGATGGCTTTCAACTTTTCCTTATAGAGCCTAGCGTTGTCGTAAGCTTCTAATCTTAAACATTCCAACTCCGCCAATTGAAGCTTTCTCTCCACTCCGGCCCCACCCAAGCTCATATTACACTCCTTTACGGCCCAATAGGCTTTGTGTTCAATCTCCACCGGTAAGTGACATGCTTTACCATATACAAGCCGGAAGGGGCTCATGCCGATCGGTGTCTTGTAAGCCGTTCGATAGGCCCACAGTGCATCGGAGAGTTTAATGCTCCAATCCTTCCTATTCGGCTTTACAACCCTTTCTAAGACATGCTTGATTTCCCGGTTCAAGACTTCGGCTTGGCCGTTTGTCTGAGGGTGGTAAGCCGTGGCGACTTTGTGGATGATGCTATATTTTCTCATGAGGCCGTCTATTTTTTTGTTGCAAAAGTGTGATCCTTGGTCACTTATGATTGCTCTTGGGGCGCCAAAGCGGCAAATGATATTATTCCTCACAAAAGAGTACACAACATTAGCGTCATCCGTTCGGGTGGGGATTGCCTCCACCCATTTTGACACATAATCGACGGCTAACAAGATGTAGAGAAAGCCGTTTGAATTTGGAAATGGTCCCATGAAGTCGATTCCCCATACGTCAAAGATTTCACAAAAAAGCATATTTTGTTGGGGGATTTCATCCTTCTTGGAAATATCTCCAAGCCTAATACATTGGGGGCAAGATTTGCAATAGAGAGAAGCATCTTTGAGAAGAGTTGGCCACCAAAATCCGCAATCAAGGACCTTTCTTGCCGTTCTTTGGGGCCATAGTGACCACCTCCTTTGGAAGCATGGCAAGCGTCCAAGATTGCTTGGAATTCGGTTTGGGGTATGCACCGTCGCACTATTTGGTCCGCTCTACACCTCCACAAATAGGGATCATCCCAAATATAGTATTTGGATTCGCTTTTCAGCTTATCCCTTTTGTTTTTGTCGAGATTAGGGGGGAAAGTGCGTGAAACCAAATAGTTTGCTATTGGGGCATACCAAGGAACCACTTCCGAGATTGCGTGCAAAGCATCTAATGGAAATGAGTCATTGATAGGAGTGGTGTCGCCTTTTGTGTGTTCGAGGCGACTTAAATGGTCCGCCACTAGGTTTTGGGAACCACTCCTATCTTTGATCTCCAAGTCAAATTCTTGTAACAAAAGCACCCAACGAATTAATCTCGGTTTTGATTCCTTTTTGGCCAACAATTACTTTAGTGCCGCGTGATCCGAGTACACTACAACCTTGGAACCAAGAAGATAGGCTCGGAACTTGTCCAAAGCAAAAACAATGGCTAGGAGTTCCTTTTCGGTAGTAGTGTAGTTGGATTGGGCTCCGTCTAATATTTTGGAAGCATAAGCTATGACATAGGGAATCTTACCTTCGCGTTGTGCTAACGCGGCTCCTATCACATAATTCGAAGCATCACACATGATTTCAAAAGGTTGAGTCCAATTGGGGCCTCGCACTATAGGAGCTTGTGTCAATGCTACTTTGAGTTTGTCATATGCTTCCATACATTCCTTGCTTAGCTCAAATTCGGTGTCTTTTTGTAGTAATCGAGAGAGAGGTAAGGCCACCTTGCTAAAGTCTTTGATGAATCTCCGGTAAAATCCTGCATGTCCAAGAAAAGAACGGACTTCCCTCTCGGAGGAGGGGTAAGGTAAACTGGATATGACATTTATTTTTGCCGGATCTACGGAGATGCCTTCCTTTGATACTATGTGTCCCAAAACAATTCCTTGTTTGACCATGAAATGACATTTTTCAAAATTTAAAACAAGGTTTGTTTTGGTGCATCTCTCTAAGACTTTTTCAAGGTTACCTAAACAATGCTCAAATGAATCACCATACACACTAAAGTCATCCATGAAAACTTCCATCGATTGCTCTAGAAAGTCCGCAAATAGGCTCATCATGCATCTTTGGAACGTTGCCGGTGCATTGCATAGGTCAAATGGCATACGCTTGTAAGCATACGTCCCAAAGGGGCAAGTAAATGTGGTTTTTTCTTGGTCTTCTAGAGCAATATGAATTTGGAAGTATCCGGAGTAGCCATCAAGAAAACAATAATATGATTTACCGGCTAATCGATCAAGCATTTGATCAATAAATGGTAGTGGAAAGTGATCTTTTCTTGTGGCCGCATTCAATCTTCGGTAGTCTATGCATACTCTCCAAGAATTTTGCACTCTTGTTGCTATAAGTTCACCACTTTCGTTTTTGATTGTTGTCACTCCGGACTTTTTGGGCACCACTTGGACCGGGCTTACCCATTCGCTATCCGATATAGGATAGATGATGTTTGCTTCAAGTAGCTTAGTGACTTCTTTCTTTACTACCTCAAGAATGGTTGGATTAAGTCTCCTTTGAGGTTGTCGGACCGGTCTTGCTCCTTCTTCAAGGAATATGCGGTGCTCGCATACTTTGGGGCTTATTCCCACTAGATCTGCCAAACTCCACCCGATTGCCCTTTTGTTTTTTCTCAATACGTTTAGCAATTTTTCTTCTTGTTGAGGGGTTAGCTCTTGTGCAATTATCACGGGTAGCTCTTGTGCTTCATCAAGGTATGAATACCTTAAGTGAGGTGGTAGTGGCTTCAATTCCATCTTTTTGTCATTCTTTGAAGTTTGAGTTTCCGGATGGTTTGTATGATGTGTGGTATTTAGTTCGCTTGACTTTTCATTTGCTTCTTCAACCATATACTTCTCGTCTAACTTTGCTAGATGTACTTCGGCCACTATGTTATCGATTGGGTCACACCGAAATAAAGAGTGGTTCTCCGGTGGATGCTTCATTGCTTCCTCTAGGCTAAAGCTTACAATTCTCCCATCTATTTCAAATGAGTAGTTCCCCGAGTAAGCATCAAGTTTAAATCTAGAAGTTCTCAAGAATGGTCTTCCGAGTAGGATAGACGATGCTCTCTCGGTTTCACTTGATGGCATTTCAAGGACATAGAAGTCAATCGGAAACACCAACCCTTTTATATTCACCAATACATCTTCCGCAACACCCGCTACGGTTATTATGCTTTTATCCACTAGGACAAATCTTGCCGTCGACCTTTTTAGTGGTGGCAACTTCAACACCCGGTAGACGGAGAGCGGCATGATGCTAACACATGCTCCGAGGTCACACATGCAATCTCTAAATTGAACTCCATTGACTGTGCAAGTGACCATACAAGGGCCCGGATCATCACACTTCTCGGGCAGTGTTCCCATTAAAGCGGAAAGAGAGCTCCCCAATGGGATGGTTTCCAATTCAAGAATTCTATCCTTATGTATGCATAAGTCTTTGAGGAATTTGGCATATCTAGGAACTTGATGGATAGCATCAAAGAGGGGGATGGTTACCTCAACTTTCTTGAACATTTCTACCATTTTGGGGTCGAGTTCTATGCGCTTTTTAGCTTTCTTCGCAAGTGTTGGAAATGGAAGTGGTTGAGCAACTTCTTCTTCCAAAGTTCTTTTGGCCTTGGTTGTCTCCCTTGTTGGTTGGGCTTCATCCTCAACTATGGCTTGTGGTGTCTCCTCTTCCACTACTTCTTCTATATTTATTCTCTCCTCTTCTTGAGCGGTTGTGATAGGGCTTGAGTCCTTTGCTTCCTTCTCTTTTAGTTGCGTACCGGATCTAAGGGTGATGGCATTGATGCCCCCCTTTGGATTTGGTTGAGGTTGAGAGGGAATGACACTTTGGATTGGGGGTTGAGGAGTGGGAGTTGATGGTGTATCCATGCGTGCAAGAAGAGCTTGTAGTGTAGAGGTGAGGCCGGTGAGACCGGAAGCAAGTGTGTTTTGTAGTTCCTTTTGGCCTTGGATAATGGTTCGGAGTGTTTCGTCTTGATTGGAGGGGGTGGTTGCATATGTGAGTTGAGGAGCTTGTGATTGGTTGGTTGGTGGTCTTTGATGTGGTGGTTGATATGTTTGGTAGTTTCTTTGTGGGTTTTGTTGATTGTATGGTTGATTTTGTGAATTGTATGGTCGGTTTTGTGAGAAGTTTTGTGAGTTGTTACCCCATCTTTGACCTCCTCCATTGTTGTTGTTGTCCCTATTCCCTTGTTGATGGTTGTCTCTCCAATTTTGATTATTGTGTCCACTTCCTTGGTTGTGGCCTCCTCCTCCTTGATAAGAGTACCCTTGGTTAGGATTACCGCCTTGGTAGTACCCTTGATTGGGGCGATCATAGAAATTGTGGGTAGCCGCCAAGGTATTGTCTTCTTGAAGGCTTGGGCACTCATCCGTGTAGTGAGAGTAGCAAGAGCAAATGCCACATACTCTTTGAGGGACCAATTGTTGGTTGTGTTGTTGAGGTGGTGGAGGGTGTTGTTGTTGGTATGATTGAGGTTGTGGTTGTTGTTGGTTCAATTGGAGTTGCCTCAAGATGGATGTCATCTCATTCAAGGATTGAGTTAGAGCGGTGGTTTCACTACTAGTTGATACCTCATTCACGGTCCTTGGACGGTTGACTCTTCGCCTCATATGTTGATTGGATTCGGCTAAGTCAATAATAAGTTGCCATGCCTCCTCCGCGGTTTTATATTTGGACAAAGAACCATTGCTAGAAGTGTCCAAGAGGGTTCATCTTGCTCTCGCATCCCTTGACATATGTATCCAAGCAATACTTGAGTGTCGATCATGTGATTAGGGCACGCATCTAGTAGTTTGCGAAACCGTTCCCAATACTCATAGAGTGGTTCCGTCTCACCTTGCACAATACAAGACATTTCCTTCCTTAGCCTATCCATCTTTTCCGGAGGCAGGAATTTATCCAAGAATCCCCTTCTAAGTAAGTCCCAATCGGAGGTAACTTCACTAGAGAGGGTGTAGAACCATTCTTTAGCCTTGTCCTCAAGAGAAAAAGGGAAAGCAAACAACCATATAGCAACTTCATCGGACCCTTCCCGTCTAGTAGTCGAGCATATGCGATGGAAGTCTTTGAGATGTCGAATAGGGTCTTGCGCGGGAAGCCCGTGAAACTTGGGTAGGAGGTTGATCAAAGCGGTCTTCAATTCGAAGTTCGCATTCAAGTTGGGGTGAGTTACGTGAAGGGGTTGAAGGACATAATCCGGTGCACCCGCTTCCTTGATAGTAACTCTCCTCGGAGCATCCATGGTATTAGTACCTAGAACAAAAGAAGATTTGTTAGTGAAATTGATGGAAGTAGGATTAATGCCTTCTTTGAGTGACGGTTCAATGTTCACTTCTAATAAGGTGGTTGAGGTGGTGAAAGCCTCTTCCCCTTTTCCAAACTTAAGCCGCCTCTGAGCTTGTCTAATATGAAGCAAAATTCGTTCTATTTCCGGATCAAAAGGGACTAAGCTCGGATTCGGTTGTGAACGCGTCATGCAATGAAGGGGAAATGAAATTCATTGTAACGAATGAGGGGTTAGTCACTTGAATTATTTACAATGAAATGCAACTATGTACATATATACACGCTTAATCCAAACAATAACATGGCACACTAAGCAAAATTCCCCGGCAACGGCGCCATTTTGACAAATGAATTTTTGTCGGTATAGAATTTATCAAGTGATCAATCGTAGTATAGTCTAAACCAACGCAAAATCCATCATCAAACAAATCTACAATCTACATCCGAGAGTACTAGTCTCCCGAGTCGTTCTCCCTTGGAATTGCCAAAGTGTGCATCTTATTGATTTAGTAAGCCTCGTTGGAATTCTTTGAAGGTTTTAGCAAAGTAATGAGAAACAAACAATCAATTATCAAAAGGCTTGGCTTAGGGTTGGCATTAGAAACTCTATCCTTATAGTCCATTCAATGTTGACAACAATTAGGCCTTGCTTCATTTAGTTGTCCCCTAAGTATAGAGGAAAATCAAATGAAAACAATCAACTTGAGTCACAAGTTCTAGCTTCACCTCATGGGAATCTAGCTTTAGTGCACTCTAAGTCAATTAGCAATCCCTAACTCCAAATCAACCATTGATACAACTATTCAACTTATTCCAATGACCAAACCCTATGCCAAGTGTAAAAATTCTACTCCATAGCTAGTGTTGACATTTTATCAAACATGTAATGAGCAAGAAGGAAGGTCATAGTAAAATGAAGAGAAAAGTAGAATTAAAGATATTGCAATACAAGGAATTAACAACAATTGTCAAAGAGCAATAATGAGGATCAAAATCTCAAAGTATCAATGGAATCCAAAAATCATAAAGTTGAATCCTAGATCCAAAGAATTTTAGCAATTACAACTACAACTTGAAATTGGAAAAGGAAACCTATTACATGAACAAAGTGAAGTGAAAGTTGCAATGGATCTCACCAAGGAATGGGTAAAGATCCAGAATTTTTGATGAAGAAGAACCCTAGTAAGAACTTGAATCCTCTCTCCTCTCTCCCCCCAAAAATATCTAAAAACTAGAAAATGAACTAAGTGTCTTTTACCCTTGCCCCCTCTGTCCTCTTAAGCCTTTTCCCGCCAAAGCATTTCCCCAAAAGTGGGATCCTCAACTGCCTCCATGCTTAAGTCACGTGACTTCTTAAAAAAACACATTCGCAAATCGGCGCGCACGCGCAAGGTACGCGTACGCGCCTGTTGAGGCGTCTTGTATTGTGCGCGGAGGCGTGATGTACGCGTGCGCATCCCTGAGGGTCCTGGCTTAGCCGCCACTCAAACCGGCTCGTGCCTTGGCTCTTAGTCTCGGCTTCACGTTGCTCTCATCCGCGCGGGCGCGCCAAGTGCGCGCACGCGCCCATGCGGAAATTTCCAAAGCCTAATTCTCATGCTTTCTTCCTTTTGCACCCGTCTTCCTTTTCTTTTCCTGTCCATTCCTACTCTATATCCTGAAACCACTTAACACACAAGTCACGGCATCGAATGGCATCAAGAGAAGATTAGAAATGTATCTATTTTAGTGCAAAATAAGCATGTTTTCATTCATGAGGCAAAACTAGGAAAAGAATGCAAATCCTTGTATTTTCATGCAGAAAGTGTGTGAAATCATTGATAAACCCTTTGAAATTAGCACAAGATAAACCCTCAAAATGGGGTTTGTCAATAATCAAATTGAAAAAAACTTACTCATTAAAGATGATCCAGATATTTAATAATGTGTTCTTTCGATTTGGTAAAATTACGAATCATTTTTCTTCCTCCCTCAAATTCTAACCCTTCACAGTATACTTCTTCTCCCACACTTGCTTTTTCACTCTTCCTCCTTCAATAACCTTTGGTCACTCTTGCTTTCTCACTCTCGTTTTTTACTCTTCTTCACTAACGTTTTTTCACCTTTGAAGGAACCTGCGTTTTGGTTTTATAAGCTCCCTCCATTACACGCGTCGGGCATGCAGCTAGGGAGGCTGCCAACCTTCCTCCTTCAGTAACCTTTGGTCACTCTTGCTTTCTCACTCTCGTTTTTCACTCTTCTTCACTAACATTTTTTCACTCTTATAGGAACCTGCGTTTTGGTTTTGTAAGCTCCCTCCATTACACGCATCGGACATGCAGCTAGAGAGGCTGTTAATCGCAACCTGGGATTTGCCCTGTATGGCTGACAAACGCAGCTTGCGTTTTGCCTTTTTCAAGACTGGTCAAAAACTGCTCCTGTCTGTATGCAGGAGACACCTTGGCACGTTTCAAAAATTAGTTGCCCTGCCCTGCCAATCGCAAGTTGCATTTTGCAGGATGCAACATTTTTTTGATCTTCGTCCTACACAAAATGCAGGTTACATTTTGTGGCTTTTGACATTACCAGCTCCACATTTATACATAACACACCATTCATTCATTTTTCAGCATTTCACCAATTTTAAATCTATTTACAAATTAATTTCTGACAAAAAGATCCTTCTTTTCAGATTATTTATTCAAATACCATCCCTTTAGCACGGTGCCACCTATTTTTTTTTTTTTTGGGTATTCTAACTATCTAGGAAGCACTTCTAACAAAAAAAATTGCTAACCCATAAAGTGTTCAGTATCCAGGAGGTGTTGAAGTAAAACACGAATCTTATATCCTGTTAGTTCTCTCATTTGCTAAAAAATTTAATATTCATTACAAGAACATTACATGCTATTAATTTTTAAATTGATAACAAAAATTAAATGTTGAGATACAATTTATTTTAAAAACTTACGATGTCGTAATATTATCACTGTAAGAAAGAGAATAAGAGTGGTAGACATTCTCATTTTTGCCAAAATTTTCAATTGCCTCAAAATCAACTATTGATATGAAATAAAATATATGTTGGAATATAAATACACATTGAAAACAAATTGAACAACACATATATTTATACAAAAATATATTGATGGCTAATTTTAGTGTAAAAATTTTGACTTACATTATACAAAGAAACTTACCATGTATGACCTCAGCAAATTTTTCATAATATTATAAGGTGAGATCCATGCTTTTAAAACAAGGAGGGTAAAACCGGGACAAAGTTATATGGACTACCATGTATGAATGGTCTCATTGGAAAAGATTTCGGAGCCCATCAAAGATTTTTAAAGCTCTTAATTCACCAGCCCTCATATCCCTCAGTCTTCTTCTCAGTATCTACAATAATATCATTGAAAGGCAAACAACATCAACTGCAGAGTTCTAAGAGTTTTAATGGCTGCATACATAAGGCAATATTCGAGTTCTTAACACTTCGTTAAACAGAAGAGTTACCTTAGTTAGTTTGATGATTCACTCTTATTAGTATTGATATTTGTTTATATATTGTGTAATGTGTATATTATGTATACCCTTGATCCCGCCCCTCCAATTCCCAACTTTCATGGCTGTGTCCCTTTACAGTTGTCCAATCCAATTTATAACCATTTAAATAGTGGGAGTGAAAATTAAGATACTGGCTAAAGTGTGTAATTGGATGAACTTACATATTGAGTACGAAATAATATCCTTCGCTCGCTTGTACACAAGTCCACCGCGAGCTGTTTCAGAAAAAGTCTACGGTTGAGTTGTTTCGGAGAAGTTACATCTAAATCCAGAGATCCACTTGCCTGCAAGAAACACATACATTCACTTCATTCATCCATGATAATTGCCATTAGCATGCAGGCAAAAGAGGAATAGCTAGTATTAACTTTTAGAAGCTGACAACTGTTAAAACACAACGTTCTTAAAAGCTATGACCATTCTAAAAGTAAGAGATGAAGGCATCAAAAGGTTTTCTGCCTGTAAGAAATTGTTGTATTTCGATATACTGGATTCGCAACTGTCAAGTATGAACTGCAATGCTTGCTCCTCTATTTCAGGATATCTTGAATCTTTCTTGATGGTAGTTTTATTCGATGCTGCCGCAGCCATCTGTCAAAAGAATCACTAGTTGAGTTTTACAAAAATAATTCACAAAAGTTAGTTTAGTTCATACCTCTTCAAATTGCGCTCTCATGCTTGAAGGACTAACAGCTAAATAAGCATAAGCCATTAACTCCAATGGCCAACCAGTAATCTGTATTGGAAAACATTGAGATCTGACAAAAAAATTGGAACAAAATAAATTAGTACAAATTTTAGTTAAAAGTATTCATTCAGAATGATATCTTAAAGGCATATCAGATAATATAAAGTCATCAAGAGAGAGTAAGAAACAAAAGGTTATGGCCATTATGAAAAAGGAAGCTATATCAGTAAATAAATAAAACTCTAAAAAATAACGAATTTGCATAAAAAAAATTGTAGTACATTTAGTTATTTTTCATTAGTGTTCCATAGTTCAAAAATGGATATTTTGGACATGTCACTTTGTCCTGGGAAAAGCTATTATGTAAATTAGAAAATGTCAAATAACTACGGATCAAACTAGAACTATTTTTGAAATATCTTTATCGAAGCAAAAAGAAGGAACTTCAACCATATACGAATGGTGGTAAAATTTTGGAGTTCTAGGTACTCACCCTGATAATCCATACTTCTTCAAGAGTTCTAATTTCTCCTTGTAGGATTTATCAGATTTCTTGAGTGACACTGACAACTCAACTGAATCACAAGGATTGGCGCCTTCCCTTGGAACAAACCCATACGATAATAGAAGCTCCCCATTTGATTTTTTTCCATATGAAATGAACACCTAGGTAGTATGATACAAGCAGTCAAATCTAATCTTTGGACTTAACGCTTAAACTACTCCGATGACGCCATACTGGTGAAAAATATCATGATCAAATAAAGCTTTAATCAATTAATAGCTTATCATTTTGTTTGGAACTTGTTTGCTTTGTGCTAACTTTATCCTAGATAACAAATTCCAATCTTTCAATCTATGTTTACCTGCTCACCTGGTTGATACGGCCGATCTGTAGTAAAGACAATTCCCTTTGATAAATTATCATAATCCAAAAAGGTATCCACCTAAACCAGTGAAAAGAAATTGGAGTTAGAAAATTTCATGGGCAAAATCATAATAAGGAAATTTCTTTGGAATAGACCGTACATACATCACAACTATGATTCAACATATCTGCCCAAGGAACCAAGGCAACCCTTCCGTCCATTGAGGGTAACCGAACCTGCAAGGTAGAAAAATCTCAAATGACGTTTTCATAAAATCAACTGTTTATCTGAAATGAGACAAAAAATTATAATAGGTGTTTAGTTTTCGACTTCATTCTCTTCAAGAAACAGCTCTATTATGCATCCACACAATTGCTGTACTTTATTTAGGCTGAAGAAGCAGAGAATTATCTATAGTTATATTTTGTATATGACATTGACTTACCAAACGAGAAAAGAGAATGCCAAATGACCATTTGAAGGACTCAATGTTGAACAACTGCAATTGAAACAAAATGAAAGATTCCGATAAAATTCACTTGCTCAAACAAAACCAAAATGCTTCAAATGCACTACCATATCACTTAAAATAAAGAAAATGAAAAACAATATTAATTGGGAATTTTCAAAACCAGTTCTTTATAACGAAACCAATGGTCACCTACACAAACAGGAAGGACCAAATTTAGAAATTACTAACAAGTAACTACTGGACGAAAATTGCTACTTTCAATCATCCAAAAAACCTAGACATATCTATTGCAAGATTCAGTTTTTCTTCAGAAGTCTGATTTCTTCCAATGAATGATACTCACCTCTTCAGGGAACAAATCGGGGTGTTTGGAAAATATTCTGAGCCTCAAATCATTGTATCTGGAAGAGATGGGAAGTACACAAGTTATAAGGATAAAAGGATTATATAATCAATAAAGCACAATAGATTGAGGCTATATACCAAGAGAAATGAACAGACAACAAAATCATGAAGAAATATAAGGTACAAACAATTGATTCATACGTTCCAATAACATTATTAATCCTGTCAACTGCTCTCTCCCTAATTTGTGAAGCTTCCAAATAGCGATCTAGTTCTGCTTGTGACCTGAAATGACACCAATGAACTATGGTGAGATCAATTAGAGAGCAGAATAGACCCCTTTATTATTTGTGGAAATAAGATGAAAAGTCCATTTAATCTATCCTTTGCTTGATGCCAAAATTATGATAGTAAAAAGATGAAACAATATAAGAACAACAACAGCAACAACTAATTGATTGCCTAATGCCTACTAATTATTTGATTCCTGGATAATCTTAAAAATTAGAAATTGGGATTTCGAAATTCGAATAAGTTAAGAGTGGTCATCTTATATGTCAACTCACGGCACCATGTCAAATCCTCCAGTGATGAAGATGGATTTGAGTTCAGGGAGAGTGTTACTAGTGAGTTTAAAAAATCAAAATGAACTCTGCGTTCGAATGAGGAATCTCAAATTGCATCAGTCAAGCATTAGTGCTTATACTTGCCTACAACAACCACAACTAACTAAGTAACAGCCAATTAACTATGGATAAACTGTCTTCGTGAGTTAAGTTAACCAAACTACGAACTACCAGATGCCAGCTCAGCTTACTTCTATAACTGCCAGTATTTACACTGACTAACTAATTGCTCTACTTACTAATAGCTATACTAACCAACATTATATAACTATCCAAAAAGCTTATGGAAGTCTTAGAACCCTAGGTCTACAAACAATGATGACACAGCATTTCAATCCCTAATTTTAATTCTTCAGCCATGATCATTTGTTTTTCCGTATCCTTCTTAAACAAGCTCTCAAGAGATTGCATAGTTCTAATTCCTCCTACCACAGATTACAAAAAATTCTCATACATACTTCTTAATGCCTTAAATATTAATTACTTTTTATGACCTTAATTGTTTGAAAGATTTCATAATCAGAACAATTAATTAATTTACCAGTAAAGAAGTGAATAAGGCTGGCGAGGTAGGGCTGATATATAGTTACTCCATCTTGAAGATTTCATGAAGCTGGCTTCACTTATGAGATAAGTTGCAAGCAATGGCCAATCCGGCACCGAATTCTTTTTCAAAATTGCACCAGCTTCCGGGCAGGTCCACTCCTGCCAATCAAAATAGAATTATCATAAATTGAATTAACTTAGTTCCATTGCCTGTATTGATATGAGTTTCTTGCAAAAAGAGAGGGAAGTGGAAGTCTTACGGAATCTTCGGTGATAACGAGCGTGGGAGGGACGAAGAGGAGCTTCTCTCCTTTCCTTATATTCTTTGAGGCAACGAGGCCCCTCTCTCCGACCTCAACTCTCTGTATGCTCATCTTCTGCGGTGGAAGCCCTGACTCTGACAGCCACTTCTGCAACGCCGATGCGTTCTCCAAGGAATCACTATCGCAGCCCCATGGAACGGTTGAGACTTGAGTAGCGGTGCCGCTTGCAGCAGAAAGCGACGAGCAATGCCAACGAACATGGTGGTGCTGCTTTCGGTGGGTTCTCTGAATCGGTGAGGCGAAAGCAAGACCAGAACTAGAAGCAGGGATGAGAGTGGTGCTGTACATGATCCCTGAAGCTCAGAGAAGAAGAACCTTATCCACTGGAACCATCTATAGTGCCCAGTGCACTGCTGTGATTATAGTTTGGGTTATGGTTAAAAAATCACGTGGTCCCAACTTTATCGCCTCCTAATCAATGATAGTAATTTTATTGCAATAAAAGGAATTCGATTGCAATTCCCACAAACGGGGTGCAAATGCAATAAACATAAAATAGGGGAGCTCCCAAAAAAATGACAATAGCATGCTTAAGAGATAAGGTCTTCAGATAAAAGGGAAAGTGTTCTTTCGTCTTCATTTTCGATGGCTATGGTAACTCACTTGACTAATCGAGCTCTTGAATCACCTCTTCTCATTGCTTCTTCCATCAACTGAACCCACTATCCCCATGGTTGCAGCCTTTGGTCCCTGGGTATCATACTGGCCAATGGTGAGTTGTTCCATACTTGCATAACTTTCCGGGCAAAACGATGGGATTTTTCATTTTTTCTTGTTAAAAGTTAAAACTCTTAAATAGTTATTAAATTTTTTTGAGCGAAAGTATTAGAAAAAATAACCAAGGCTAAGTGTGGTGGAAATTATAAATTGGTCTTTTTTGTTTTCTAATGAATGAAGTGGTGGTGAATTTTTTGGTTATTGATGACTATATCAAAAATGATGGGTTGATTTGTGTTTTGAATTGTTAGTCTGTGTTAATTCCTTTGAGTTTTTACTTCAAAATAAAAAAATATTAAAAAAATAAAAAATAATTTTTTTAAATATTATAATTTCTATTCTTTTAAAAAAGATGTTTTTTATTAGATTTAGCTACTAACATGTGACTAAATTTATTATCAATAAAAATTTTTAAATATTTTTACTTAATAAATATAAAATAAATATATTAAAATTTTTTTATATTTTAATAAAACGTTTTTAATTTTGTAAGTTTACATTCGAATTATGAATGAATTTACTTTTAGTAATATGTATTGAATATTTTTTTGGATAAATTAAATTTTTGAGATTTATGTTTATCAGTGTTCACACAAAATTTTTGATAAAACATCACGGTTTACATAAATTAAAATTAGGACCAAAATATAAATGGTTTGCGAACTTTGTATTTATATAAATTTAAGCTCCAATTATTTTAAAGGTGTGAATTGCCCTTATTTTATCCTTTTAAAGTATGTTTTACAAAAACTTTTTCAAGAGAACAAAAACTGCAGTGTGCTCCCCTCAACTTCCATTGATGTGCAGATTACTCTCGGCTGGGAGTCACACGGTGCATTTATGCATTTTTTTGTTTTAATTTATCATTTAAATAATTGTCTAAACACTTACTTTGATTAGTTAATACGATGAACTCGATCATATTTTTAGTAGTCTGAGAGTATATTCTATCCTCTCAAAAAACAAGGTGGTGAGAAGAACAGAAAACGACATTTTGGTATTTGCAATTGCTTAGTGGGCAGGCATCCTTATCCTGGCAAATATGGCAATGGCGAACGCCACTCTCATCTCCTGCAACTCTTCAACTTCAACACATCTTCCTCTCAACAATCACAAAAGCTCCAGAACCTCACTTCATTTTACTCAACTTAAAGTAGCTTCACTTTCACCACACAGATTAGTTCTTAGTTCCTCTAAGTCAGCAATTCAGTTGAAACGCTGTCGTTTCCTCCAAATTTGTCATACTTCTTCTCTCAAGAACCAACAAGAGGAGTCAAAGGAAGAGAGTGTAGTTGGTGGGAGTAAGAATGGGAATGGAAATGGGAACGGGAACGGAAATGGTGGAAGGGACTGGACCAGCTCAATTTTGCTCTTCTTCTTGTGGGCTGGACTTATCTACTATGTTTTCTTTCTCACACCAAATCAGACCCCGGTAATTCTTATCTACCGTGTTTATATGCCTTTTCTTTAAACAAAATAACTGTATGTATATTCTATTTCTTTTGATAGAGTAAAAAATGTAGTAGCATTTTGTTCCTAATATGTAGAAACTATAATCAGATATTCAGTCATGTTTTGCTACATTTGTAAAAGTAGTTGTGTTCATGCTTGCTACTTGAATGGTTTGGGTAAAAGATTGGATTTGATTGAATAAGAGAATACTAACATTTTATATGCATAGTAATTATTACTAGACCTTGATTATATGCACCAATGTGGGATTGGTAAGGTGATAAATATCTTGGTTCCTTAATCAATGAATCCAGGGAACAGAAAAAACATTTGCTAAGGGATCAACCCCTCTTCATGGGACTTCAGCTAGGTCGGGCCGGGTTAGCAGGATTCCTGTTAAAGAGCTTTGATTCTGTAAATTTTGTGTAAAATTATTTTTTAAACTGACATCTAATTAGGTATATAGATAAAAGTAACTTCTTTTTGAGATATTTGGTGTGAAAATTAACTGTTTTTCTTTTTTCCTTTTTTAATTTATCTGTAAGATCTGTTTGGATGTAAATATGTAATACATGGAAATTAAATTATTATTCCCTAATGTCATCCATTTTCATATCATTTTGTTTTGTATTAAATTTTTGGATTAATTCTTCCCCCTCCCTCTGTATCAGTCAAGGGACATGTATTTCCTGCAAAAGCTTCTGAATTTGAAAGGAGATGATGGTTTCAGAATGAATGAAGTACTTGTATCATTGTGGTACATAATGGGTTTGTGGCCCTTGGCCTATAGCATGCTGCTACTTCCTACAGGAAGGAGGTATTTCACTCTGAATCTGATATTCCCTGAAAAATTAACATGGTTTGTTAATGTTAATTGCACTCTAATTGCAATGTTAACTATGATGTTCTACAGCTCAAAAAGCAAAGTTCCTGTTTGGCCCTTCCTTGTACTTTCATGTTTTGGCGGTGCATATGCGCTTCTTCCTTATTTCATACTTTGGAATCCACCAGCACCTCCGGTTGAAGAAACTGACCTTAAATCATGGCCATTGATCTTTCTTGAATCAAAAGTAACTGCAGTGGTAAGCACTCATCTTAGTTTCATCTTGAAATTTGTTGCAGGCAGATACTTGAAATTTAATTAAGAGTTATGTCATTGTGTGATAAGATACCGTGTAAACATATTACCTGCAAATCACATATTAGAGAAATTGATTGTTCATTCAGAGGAATCCATATGCATGTAGCATACTCTCACTAGTCTCTACATTTTCTTGTAATGAAACTTACCCCAACAATACGTCAGATGTCGCTTGCTGCAGGGGCATGCATAATAATATATGCTTGTTTAGCCGGGGCAGACACATGGACAGAATTTTTTCAATACTTCAGAGAAAGCAAATTTGTAAGTTCATACTCTGATTCATGTAGTTGACAAAACTTATCATTATATTTATTGTGTATGCTTTAGCAATGCCATGGTGTTTTCTTCCAGTACTGGTATACAATATCTATACAATAATACAATAACAGGGTTTACCACTCTTGGTATATATACAATATATAATAGTGATACCACTTTTGTTGTCCAAAAGTTTCTAGTTCTTTACCTTTGTGTCTACATTTACCACCTTTACCATTTTTTTCCATGATGATGCAGTTTTGTATTCCTGTAATTGCTGTATTTGATTATTTAGATTATAAAGTTTCAATCAACAATTTCTAGTCTATTAAAAATTAGTAACTAGGCCAAATTTATGTCTAAGCTTCAATACAGGTAAAGGATATGAATTCTTTCATTTTCAGAATATGTCAATGTTATATAATTTTTTTTACAGTTATTCATTCTTCATAGGATAGAATTTGCCAAAACTCTTTTTGGTGCTAATTTGGGTATTAATGTTGCAGATTCATATCACGTCCATTGATTTTACCCTACTTTCCACATTTGCACCATTTTGGGTCTACAATGACATGACTACTAGAAAATGGTATGTTCCTTAATATTAAAGTTCTTCAAATTTAACTAAGCTCCTAATCCTTCTCTATGTACTCTATCCGTTTGTTTTTCTGCCCTTGGATACAAAGAAATGTACAATTTGTATCTAGATACATTGGTCCAACAATGTACCAGAATTTTACAATGATAGGTAAAAACGAACAAACAGTAGAAGATAATCTAGCATATATTTCAATGCTGATCTAATTTGCAGGTTTGATAAAGGTTCCTGGCTTCTTCCCATATCATTGATACCTTTCTTGGGGCCTGGTTTATACCTTCTTCTACGACCGTCACTGTCAACAATCGCCATTCCACAAACTCCAGCTGAACCAGAGTAAACACATTTGTTCACTCCCAAAGAATGGGAAGATGCGTATTTTAATGCGATGACAGTTGAACTCAGTTTCGAGATTGGTTAGTTCTAAAAGGTCGTTTCCTACAAAGTGCACCACAACATAGTGTTTCCTCATCTACTCAAACTCCATACCAACATTGAGGTCCATCAGTTTGGGGTGTAGATGGATGGGAGAGAATTTTCACAATCATATAGAAGTCCAAATTGTAAGTTCCTAATAGGAATTTAATGTAGGTAAGCATATCAATGCATGACAACAAAGCTGTTTTCTTTATACATGACATTACTGCAGCACAAATCATGTTTATAAACTAATCATTTAGAAATAAAGTGAACTTACCTGATCGGTTGATCCTTAAAAATAAACATAGAATTTTATTTTACTTTCTTATTGTCATTTTTTGGTGGTTATACTAGTGGCTTACATAGTTACATTTGCAGTGCTTAAGCCAATAAAACGCTTTACATTTTTTGTTGTAATAATGCAAACCTATGAGTAACAACAAATGGAACTCCCTTAAATTGCTGCGAAAAGCAATTTAGGAGTTCTCGTCCAAGTTACCCTCACCTCAGTTAAAAAAGATTGAGGTATATTTAACTTTAATTTCTAATAGTGAGAATCACAAAATATATGATAATTTCAACAGTGTAATGAGTGATACATGTTAAGGGTATATCATAAAGAAAAAGGGCTTTGGACCTATGGTTATTAAAATAGACATGTTCTTAAGGAACAAACAAACGATTTGTTTAGCGTCAATATATCAACGTTGACTTGGAGGCATAGGATAGAACGTAAAGTAGTAGTACATAATAAATTTCAAGTAGAAACTTAGACACATATACACTATACATGTTTATTTCTCCATTATGATAATAATAATGCAGAGTAAAGCTTCAAGACAAAATTTGTCAAGAATATCCCTTCAGATACACTATACATGTTTATCTCAAAAGGAATATACTATCTAAGTAAGCAATTGCCAATTTTATCATTCCACATATTTTGTCTTCTAAGTTCTAATAAAAATAAGCAAAAAAGTAAGCAATCACTCTAATGAATAAGTAATTGATTAATCTTTTAGTTATAGTTTATTTTTATTCTTAAATTATTTTATCTGTAACTCCGATATGATGTAAGTGTTTAATTTATTTGTTATCAGCATAACTTTTTTTTATTACACAATTTATATCGTGCTTTATTTTATCATCAGCAAAAGTATTTAATTTTATAAATAAATAACTTTTGAATTTTAGTGATAAAGAGATATATAAGAATTAGCTTAAGGGCATTAAAAATAATAACTTTTGATATTTATAATATATTCAATATATTAAAAATATAAAAATTTCAAACTTCAATTTTTTTTTGGTTACTCGCCAATATTTTTTTTACCTTCTTAATAAGGGTTCATTAACCCAGCCCAAAACAAATAAACTATTGCTTTGATTAAAAAGAAAAGTATAAGGATTTGAATCCCACTTTGTGCATGCAACAACTCATTGGTCAGTGATAGATTCTTAAATAGAGCTCAGATTCGTGACGAATTAGTTCTTAACCTGTCGGATTGGGGGATACTATAAAAAATTCAAAAAAAAAAGTACAATTATGACAATAATATTAATAAATTCTTAAATAAAATTCAATACTGCAATTGAGTAATCCTTGGTCTGCCGGGAGGATACCCATAAAAAAAACAACATTAATTCATGTCCCAAAAAAAACATCATTAACTACAAACTTTAGAGTTTAGAAGTAGCAGGTGAGTAAAATAAAATAAAAATAAAAAATAGCTAAAAACCAGTTGTCTTTAATTATTCATGTTTATTTCCCTCTATTCGGGGCGGACTGGTGTATCTTCAAACAAAAACGAGAAAGAGAGAGAGAAAATGAAAGAGAGACACTTAATAACACAAAAGCGAAGAAGCAGGGGCTGCGAGTATGAGGGAGGGAGTGAGAAAAAGCTAGATAGCTTCGAAGACTACGCCGTTTCGTTAATCACATGCATCATTTGATTCTTCTTCACCTTTTCTTCTTCTCCCCATCGATCAACCAGCGTTCCAACAAACCCTCTCTCTCTTTTACTCTCGTGCGTTCTCTCTCTCTCTACATTCTCTCTCTTAATTCTTTAGTTTATATTTTCTCTTTTCGCTTTGAATCTTCCTATTCGATTCCACGTAACTGTTTTCTATTCATCGTTTTTTCCTTTTCGCTTCCTTGTTCTTTATTGCGATTTTTCAATTATTATTTTTGTGAATTGTTGATTTGCGTGTGCGATGTGTGTGAAATGCGTCGAACTTAGTTGTTTCTCAGAATGTTGACTTTATGAATGTGGATTTGTTTCAAGTTTTAGATGTGTTGGTGAACCGTGTGAGCTGTTTGTTTTTCAGTTGAGTGCAAAAATCTTGTTCGATTCGATTTTTTTTTGGGTGAATTAATAAAACGCTGATGTATTAACGTAATTGTTCCTGAACTGTGAGTGTTCGATTTTGAATGTGGAATTGGTTGCAGCTTTCGATGAGTTGGAAACAGAGTGAATTATTTTGTTTTTAGTTGATTGGAGGATCTTGTTGTATTCTTTTTTTTTTTTTTGCATTTTTTTTGCATTTTTTCCCCTTAGGCTAGGCATCGGGATTTTGTAGAATGGGTGATTAGTATTTGTAAAATGACACTATAGTTTGTCTCGGAGAGTGTTATAGTGAATAGTGGATTTGGTTCCATACTTCCATTACTGTTAGTTGTTACAAGTTGAATGTGAAAGGCCTGTTGTATTCCTCGTTTCTATTCATCCTTTAATTGTGTATTCGTATTTTGTACTCCTCAGATTCTTTTGCGAATTTTCTGATTAGCGTATGGATGCTGCGTTGAACTGTGTTGTGGTGCATAGCTTTGACCCAATTTTGCTGTGTTTTGCATATCAAGCGAGTTACTCAGTTATTTGATTTTAGTTAAATGTGAAAATTGTGTATACTCGTGTTCAGCGTTTCTTTTTATTTTATTTTATTTTTTTATTTTGCATCAGATTTGTACGTGAAATGTATTTTATATTTTTTTGCTGCTAGCAATCTGAGTGAGTTGTTTCTTTTTTAATTGAATGCCAAAATCAAGTAGTATTCAGTTTTTCTAATAATTTTGTTATATTTTTTTCTCCCTTCAGGTTTTTGGTTAATTGCTGATTGGTGTATTTAAAAGTTAGTGAATAGTGTTGTTGTATGTGATTGCTTTGTTGTGAAAGGTCAAGAAATTTGAACATGGATATGGCTTGTAGCATACCACAGTCAAGAATGTTTCATGGGGGTGTAGGACCGTGTTACAGGCACAGGTCAGTAGGTCATTTTGAGTTCAGGGGATGTGCATTTATTGGAAACACAAGGAGTGTTTTGAGATTGCGTTTCAGTGGGATGAACAAAACTAGTGATGTTTCTGATTGTTGGAGTAAATTAAGAGTGGTGCCTGTTCGTGAACTTAATGTTTTGAATATGAGTAGTAGTTTGTATTGTAAGAATCTTTTTACTGGTTCTAGAGTAGTTTGGTCAAAATGCCAGGGTAATGATTCTGTGGCATATGTTGATGGGAATGGGAGGAATGTTGATTATGTGGAAGGATCAGGGGAGGATGCTGGGCTGGGTGTTTCCAGTGCTGAACTGGATGCCCCTTTGGAAGAAAGGGAGAGTGAAATAGGAGTAGAGGAACAAAGCGTGGATGAGCTGAAGGAAATATTACAGAAGGCCTTGAAAGAGCTAGAAGTTGCACGTGTAAATAGTACCATGTTTGAGGAAAAGGTGAAAAAGATATCCGAGACTGCAATTTTCTTGCATGATGAAGCGGCAACTGCTTGGAACAGTGTTAATTCTACCCTTGACATCATTCAAGAAATTTCCAATGAGGAACAAATCGCAAAGGAAGCAGTTCAGAATGCAACCATGGCTCTTTCATTGGCCGAGGCTAGGCTTCAGGTAGCCATAGAATCATTGGAGGCTGCAAAAGAAGAGCGTGATTCAGCACAAGGTTCTAATGAGAGCAATGATGAAAATGACATAATAGAAAAGGAGAAGGCACTTTTGGTTGCTCAAGAAGATATCAAGGAGTGCCAAACAAATTTAGCCAACTCCGAGGTGGAGCTTAAACGGTTGCAAAATAGAAAGGAGGAGTTGCAGACGGAAGTTAGCAAATTGCATGAAATTGCTGAAAAGGCACAGCTGGATGCAGTGAAAGCCGAGGAGGATGTCACAAACATAATGCTTTTAGCGGAGCAAGCTGTTGCCTTTGAACTTGAGGCTACAAAACGTGTAAATGATGCAGAGATTGCCTTACAGCGAGCAGATAAGTCTGTTTCTACTTCTAATACTGATACCATTGAAACTATACAGGTAAATCAAGATGTTGTGGCTGTTCCTGAAGAGGAGAAAGTAGTCCAAGGTTTCTCTGGTGATGTCAGTGTTGAAAGAGATGAAGGCTTGCCTATTGATGATGAATCTTTGCTTGGCACGTTATCTTCTGAAACAATATCTGATAAAACCAGCCAACTTCTGGAAGACATAACACAGTCTGACTATTTGAGTGATAACGAGAATTCAGTTCAAACTAAAAAACAAGAAATGCAGAAAGATTTGACTAGAGATAGTTCGTCTCTTGCTCCCAAGGCATTACTGAAGAAATCTTCTCGATTCTTTTCTGCATCATTCTTCTCTTTTACTGAAGAAGATGGAACCGAGTTCACACCAGCATCAGTTTTCCAGAGCCTTATGTTATCTGCAAAGCAGCAGTTTCCCAAGCTGGTTCTTGGGTTGTTGTTTATGGGAGCAGGGTGCGTATGATCTTGATTCATTTTATTCCTTTGTTGCCATTGCTTTTCTTCTAAAATTTCTAATAGGGAAGACTGCATGCATCATGTGTTTAGCTTATTACAGTATACATGCCAAAAATTAGGATGAAATTTTAGAGCTCTCTGTGCAACGTGTTAAGATTATCTATGTTTGAAACTGATTTTAAAGCTTACTTTGGTGTTTGGAAAGGGATATATGCCCCGGTATGTGGCAGGTTTGCTTGAGTTGTACGTATTTTTATTGGAAAATATATTGCGCCTTCCTGCTATGTTATTTTAAATGCAAGATTTAGTATGAAGACTAACCATAATAAACAAGTGGTGGATTTTGTACTGCAGGGTTGCCATCTATGCCAATAGAGGAGAAAGGACTGCTCAGCTGCTTCAACAGCCTGAAGTTATTGTGACCAGTGTTGAAGAAGCTTCCAGTAGTGCAAAGCCACTGGTTAAGCAATTTAAGAAACTCTCTAAGAAAATAAAGAAAATTATTGCATCGTTACCTCAGCAAGAGGTTTGTTTTCCAACCTTTTCCATTCATTGATGTTCAATTTTATAAGTTTCGTGACTTGATATGATATTTTGTCAGGTGAATGAAGAAGAAGCCTCCCTCTTTGATGTGCTATGGTTATTACTTGCAAGTGTTATATTTGTACCAATATTTCAAAAACTTCCCGGAGGTAACTAAGTTGTGATGTTCTATTATTGTTGAATTGCACCATCAGACAAAGTATAGAAAAGTTGCTCTTTTTTATGTGATATTTAGTTAGACTGTGATTAGGCACAGTACTCATATTTTGCATGAATCTCTATTTTTCTTCGTCAGGGTTCTTTTTCTTCATGACATTGCTAGTTTAGTTATGGCAATTGATGAAACTGTAGTGGTTAAAAGCAGGATTTTTCATTTCAATAGAAAGTGGTTCTCTGGCTGTGTTTTGGATTATAAAGTAGGTTGTTTGATATTTCAAATATTGTGGTGCTTATGATATGTCCTATTCCGCAATAATGTTTAGGCAGCCCTGTTCTTGGCTACTTGGCTGCTGGAATCTTAATTGGGCCTTATGGCCTCTCTATAATTCGACATGTTCATGGGACAAAGGCAATTGCTGAATTTGGTGTTGTTTTCCTTTTATTCAACATTGGCCTGGAGGTGGGATTTCCTATAAATTCTTATTCTTGTTAACTTTGACCATCAACCATACTCAGAAGATTTGAACTGAAGCTCTGAACTGCTTTGCTGTGTTAGCTCTCTGTTGAAAGACTTAGTTCAATGAAGAAATATGTCTTTGGATTAGGCTCAGCTCAGGTGATTGGGATTTTCCATATTTCCTTGTTGCTTACTTCAAGCTATTTTTGATACTTGAGTAATTTATTAGCTGATAAATGCTTGCATGTATGAGTGAATACAGGTTTTGGCAACTGCTGTAGTTGTTGGATTGGTGGCTCGTATTTGTGGCCAGGCTGGTCCTGCAGCTATTGTCATTGGGAATGGCCTCGCATTATCATCAACTGCGGTTGTTCTGCAGGTAAATAACCTCACTACTATATGCTTTTTTTTTTCTTTCTCTTTTTTAACTCCAAAAAAAAAAAAAAACCAAAACTTTTGAAGGTTTGAATATCTGAACTTTTGGTATAATTTCACAGAAAGTAGCCAATTTTAGCTATAATCAAGTATCTATTTATTTTATCTTCTCCCTTTTCTTGGGAGGTATACTTAATTTTAAAATGTTACTTTGGCCAAGTAATTGCAATTTTCTTCTTGTGGTTCCCATTTGCTGATTAAGTGTACTAATACCAATTAATATTTATTACCACCTAATAAAGCTTGATGTAGTTGTAAGTATCGCATGTTCCTTGTTGAAAGCTGCTCATCTGAGTTAAATATATGCTGCAACTACTATGTTCTATCTATTTTCTTTTCTGTGATTTCTGGTCATAGCGATGCTGTCATACGGTGAACTTTTTTAACAGGTGTTGCAGGAGAGAGGTGAGAGCACATCACGGCATGGACGAGCTACATTCTCTGTTTTACTTTTTCAGGTTACTTTATAGCTTGTAACTTGGCTATATATCTAGAGACTGCAGGAAATTATTATCTATTTATTTGCTATAGTATGAGAAATGTAATTCTTTATGATATATTTCTTCTATTCAGGATTTGGCAGTCGTGGTCTTGCTGATACTCATTCCTCTTATTTCACCCAATTCTTCCAAAGGAGGGGTAAGATTTTTTCTCAAGCATTATTAGTCTTGAAGTATCTATTTGTGATTGGAAGACCATATTGTGGTCATAATAGCACATGATTAACTTGCATGGATTCCTTTCAAAGTGAGAAGCATGAGAGACTGTTTATGACTTTGAAATGTTCAAGGTGTGGTTGGTAGTATAACCACATTGCATCATGACGAAGATTTTTTGTTTGTTATTCCTCCTCCACTTCCCTGGAACTTAATGTGGAACTAATAATTATTTTTAGGACCTACGGTAAATTGATATATTCTTTTAGGAAAGAAAATTATTTTAAAATATGCTTCGAAATGGTCAGGGCATAGTCTTCTTTTCTAATTTAACTAAATTCTTATATGTTTATAGTGGGAATTGTTGATGTAACCTTGCTTGTGGTTTATATAACAATTTTTTCCATATGCATACCCTCCTATCATTCTTTGTTTTCCTCACGGTAAATATCATAATATATCTCCAGGTTGGTTTTCAAGCCATTGCTGAAGCTCTTGGATTGGCTGCTGTTAAGGCAGCAATTGCCATTACTGCCATAATTGCAGGTGGACGATTGGTAAGTGGTATGTAGTATGTTGAACTCGGGTGTACTATCTCTCATCGACATGATTTATGATACATTTCGTGTGCAATTCTAATCTGGATAGGTGATGCTTGCCTTTTTATACTTGAAGGAAATATTATATTCTGTTAGGGACTTGGGTATTATGGGGTGCTCAAAGTCCCACATCGAGTAGTATGGGATGCTTGATGTTGTATATAAGGAGAGTGGTTTTTCCCCCTTGACAGCTAGCTTTTAAGGTGTGGTTTCCTACTTTCCTTAGATACCTAACAATGGTATCAGAGCGTGGTTGTCGGCGCCATGGAAAGGGCTATCTATAGGCTGGATTAAGGTGAATACCGAATACTGATAGACCGTAGCAAAGTGGCTACCGTTGGGTCCGTGTCGATAGAGTGAAGCCGCCGTGGACGTCGGCTCTCCAGGGCCGGTGTATTGTTAGGGACTTGGGTATTATGGGGTGCTCAAAGTCCCACATCGAGTAGTATGGGATGCTTGATGTTGTATATAAGGAGAGTGGTTCTTCCCCCTTAACAGCTAGCTTTTAAGGTGTGGTTTCCCACTTTCCTTAGATACTTAACATATTCTCTTTACCCGATGATAAACTAAATCTATTTTGTTTTATCTTTTTAATCTTTCATTTGAAAGAATTTCAATTCATCTAAGTTTGTTGAAAATGCATTAATTCCACAGGTTTTCATGTTATATATGATCTTTTAAAACTCAATTCGGTTTTTCATGATGGACAGAAGTTACCAATGAGTTGAAATACATATATGAAATTTAATGCTTATATTACTAGATGTGGTATTGGCCTTCAATTATTGAACATAAGATAGGTGGAAGTTTCTCTATACATATTTTCTGGGTCCAGTGGGAATAAATGGATGGCTAGTCTTGTTGTTCTTGGGGTTCATTTGGAAGGCATCTTATGGTGTACTTAATTTTCACATGTGATTATGCCCTATACTGAAAATTCTTAATTCCACTATGCAGCTCCTTCGACCAATATATAAGCAAGTTGCAGAAAATCAAAATGCAGAAATATTCTCTGCCAACACACTCCTTGTTATTCTTGGGACCAGTCTTCTTACAGCCAGGGTATGTTGTTGCCCTATTGCTTTCCCTTTATCCTAACATTTGGCTTTTACTTTCAGTTAGCGCTTTTTTTTTTTTGGGGTAGTGTTCTTGTTGGTGAAATCCTTGGGTTTATGTCCATTGTGATTAATCTGTTATTCTTCATTATGATGTTTTACATCTCTCTCTCTCTCAAAACAGGCAGGGCTTTCAATGGCATTGGGAGCATTTTTGGCTGGTTTACTGCTGGCAGAAACTGAATTTTCGTTACAGGTTGAATCTGATATTGCTCCATACCGTGGCCTTCTTTTGGGGTTATTCTTTATGACGGTAGGTGCTGAATATTGAACTTCACAAATTTATTGGTTGTATTGGTTCTATTTGTTCTCAAGATACATCTAATTTTCTTCTAGTATATAGGTATGAACTATATTATTATGAGAATCTTTGGAAGCTACGGAATAGCTTAAGAAATCTTGATAAAAAATGATAAAGCCAGCATCAATATTGCCTATGTATTAATGATGACGATGACATGAGTCTGGGCAATTAATTGCATGACTTTTTGCTACTTTTCAGGTTGGAATGTCAATTGATCCAAAACTTCTTGTTTCAAACTTCCCAGTTATCACCAGCACACTGGGACTGTTAATATGTGGCAAGACTATCTTGGTTTCTGTCATTGGTAAAATCTTTGGGATTTCTATCATTTCTGCCATAAGAACTGGTCTTCTTCTTGCTCCTGGTGGAGAATTTGCATTTGTGGCTTTTGGTGAAGCTGTTAATCAGGTTTTTGTCCTCAAACATGTTTCTTCTACCAAGGATTGTTTTATAAATCATGTTTTACTCCAGGCCTTCTTATTCATGTAAAATAAGTCACTTGGCAGGAGTTTTCATAATGAATGGATGATAATAGGTGCTAGCCAGGCTAGTATACCATAATTTTCTCACTTTTTTATTATCATTATTTTACATGATATGCCTTAAGAATTCTGCGATTTAATAATCTGTTCTTGCATTTTCTTGTTTCCTGGAATTTATAGATTAATGCTATTTGTTTTAAGAGGAAGTTTTAGGTGCATGCCTCATACTTTAATGATTTCCTATTATTGCCTAGAAGTATTTCTGGAAGGATCAGAGTCATAGGATTCTATCTGAGGTTTTTGCATTTCTGTTACCTGCTTAGAATACAAGTATGGAAAGGACTTTAATGATTGTCTGAAATCAGAGAATCACTAGTGTATGTGTGAGCATACACACCCGTGTTTGTGTATACATTTTTCAATTTGATTGATCCTCATTTGGAGTTGAAAAATTCAAAAAGATATATTAGCTGCTAAGGCTTTCCCCCCTTGTTAATCGGGACTTCTGCAGGGCATAATGTCTTCTGAGATGTCTTCCTTGCTCTTTCTTGTCGTGGGCCTGTCAATGGCCATTACACCTTGGTTGGCTGCAGGAGGCCAGCTGATTGCTTCCCGTTTTGAGCAGCACGATGTTCGAAGTTTATTACCTGTGGAAAGTGAGGTAGAACCTCTTACATTTGAATAGGCATTTAGCAGTATCTATGATGGTACTTTCTTATTGGTGAAGTGATCAACTTTCTTAATTGCACATTTCTTGTCAGAACAAGCAGAGAGGAGATTAGTTTAAAATTGTAAAGCTAACTAGCCTGGTAAATCTTTTATGAAGTCAGTTAAAGTCATATAAGTCCTCTCCAACCCAAAACTTCGTATTGATGCTAAATATGTCTAATGGCTATTATTTTGAAAAGGAACTTTTATGTGCTTTATCCATTTTTATATTGGAACCTGTTTTATATTTGAAATATTTTGGCCTGTATGTTCTTTAACATCCTTGCGTACATTGCTTAGTAGATTGTATATCATTTTATACAAGGTTCCTAGTAAGGAGATTTTGTAGGAGCATTTCTTTCACTACTAATAGATGGTGGATTCAGTTAAACCATAAGAGTTTACCGTTTGTTTCTTTAATCTAGAGTGGAAGCTGTTATTCAACTTATTTTTGAGTGTCCTCTTTTACAGACAGATGATCTGCAAGATCATATCATCATTTGTGGGTTTGGGCGAGTTGGTCAGGTAAATTTTGGCTTCTTTTTTTTTTATATATTGGTTGAAATAATAGATAATGTGAAAAAATATACATCTTTGTTATTTTCAGATCATTGCCCAACTTCTTTCTGAGAGACTTATTCCTTTTGTTGCACTAGATGTGAGAAGGTAACAATGTATAACGGGAAAATATCATCCTTCTCTTTTATTCTTTCATGTGAATGAATAATTTGGAAGCTACTATTTACTTTTTAAACTTAAAATATAAAACAAAGTCACAAGCACCATATTTGATATTCCTGAATTCAGAATCCCTTGGATAGGAAACGTCATATGAAATTCACTTGTTATGAAATTTTTTGTTAATATACACAGTGATAGAGTGGCAGTTGGACGTGCCCTGGATCTGCCAGTATACTTTGGTGATGCTGGTAGTCGAGAGGTAGGGCACACGATTCTGTAGCTGAGCTTGCATAATAGCTCACTAATGTGTTCTTTACTGACTTTATTTCTAATGCATGACTAGGTCCTCCATAAAGTTGGGGCTGAAAGAGCATGTGCTGCAGCAATAACTCTAGATACACCTGGTGCAAATTATAGAACCGTTTGGGCTCTGAGCAAGTACTTCCCAAATGTGAAGACTTTTGTTCGTGCTCATGATGTTGATCATGGATTGAATTTAGAGAAGGCTGGAGCTACTGCTGTAATATTCCTAGGCCTAGTGTAATTTATTGCATTTTTAGCAAAACAAAGCAGGCTATTAAAACTTTTTGCCACTTGCAGGTTGTTCCAGAGACCTTAGAACCTAGTCTTCAACTAGCAGCTGCTGTCTTGGCTCAGGTAAATCTATCTACATTGCCATCCTATTTTTAGAGCATATATATCACCTAAAAAAAAATCATTTTTTTGTGCTTGCAACAATATAGTGTTATTAGTATTTAGTAGTATGTTTGATTACGACAGAAGGTTTTCCCTCTGTATAAATAACTGAGTAACAGTAAACATTTCCCATAAAAATGAGTATCTGTTCTGCTGTATTGCACAGTAAAGATTGGCTCTATCTGATTGCCAATACTAGCTGTTCTCAAAATTGTAAAATGCAAATAAATAAAAATGAAAACTGAGTTTTGTTCAGTTTGGGCATTCTTAGACTCTTAATCATTCAAAAGCAACACTGGTAGTATATTTCTTACTAGTTTAGATTACATCCCAATGGCACGCTATTGCATGGAGACATATGAACTTTAGTGTTCTAACCATTTCTCCTTTCAGGCCAAGCTTCCCACATCGGAGATTGCAGCAACCATAAATGAATTCAGATCCCGCCATCTGGCCGAGCTCACGGAGGTACACTTCCCTTGTAAATACTTGAAAAAAAAAAATCTCTAACTTCTTGTATTGCTCTTGTATAGTTGATGTACGATTTTTTTTCAATGTTGTGTTTTATTCAGCTGTGCGAAGCAAGTGGAAGTTCTCTTGGTTATGGATTCAATAGAATTATGAGCAAACCCAAATCTCAATCACCGGATTCACTTGATGATGCTCAAGTGTCTGAAGGGACATTGGCCGTATGAGGTTAACTCTAACCCCATATAGAGAAATTAGAATGCAAAAGCAAACACTTAGGAAAAAGAAATAATTGTTAGAAAAAGGTGTATAGCAAATCGATCATATGTTCCAACATTATGTATAGAAATATAGCCGCGGATAGAAAAAAGATGCAATAGTTTTATCTTATTGCCATCTTTTTTCTTCTACCAAAAATTTTGGTTCACGAACCTCTATTTATTGTTGTAAGTGGCATCGTCGTCAAGTTTCATTTCATTTGCGCTGCTTGCCTAACTTCTGTAAGAAGGTAATATATCTCCATTCTTTATGAAGTGTATGCCATTTTTCTAGACAATAATGCAACGCAATGAACAATTTGTGATCCAGAACCGTATTTTAATTTCTATGCCCTAGACGTCAAATTAAAGTTGTTCAGTTGCATCATGGGCGTAAGCTTTTGATTGTTTGATACCATTCTAAGTAATTTTAGAAAGTTCCTTCTTTAACTGCATAGTGCATTTATCATTTCACCTCAAATTAGGGACCTCGAGGTAAACTAATTCTCTGGTCATCACTTTCTCAACTTGGAAATCTCATCTCATTATCCTGCATAGATTGTAAGACAATGAATTTCAATTTATTTTATAGGATATTTGTGTTTTATTAATAGAATTACATTCAAGATAATAATGGAATAAAAATGATAAGTTTAATTTTACCTTTAACTTTACAAATCACCTTTGTCTAACCTCTTTAGAAATCTTTTCATAACTTGGCCATGTCGTGTCATACATCAAATTAATGTCCTCCGTTATTGCCCGAGTCACTGCATTAAGGGCATAAAACATTGGATAACAAGGAATTGATATACTAATTAGAATACGCATAAAAGTCATCACTGTTATCTCCATTGAGCTCTGGCAGTAGTGTGTTGCCTTTGCTCCGCTCCAGATGCCTATGATGAGTCTACAGGTGGTGGAGGCGGTGGTGGCAGACTTGTCTGTGGCGAAAATGGAGGAGGTGGAGTCCATACCGATGTAGGCATATGGGGATGAGGGCAGGGCTCACATAGTGCGAGTTGGGATCATTAAAAATGACTGAAATAAAGGATGGTGATGATATGGTAGGTCTGGGACGAGCTGAGGTAGACAGTGGTAAGGAGGCAACCACAGAAGTACCAGGGGTCATCGTCACCCTACCCCTGCCTTGACCACTACTACTGACATTCTTACATGAAAGTTAACATAAACAATAATCAATAAACATAAACATGAGCAATAAATTGGTAACTTCAAAGAACTGAATTTCAAAAATCAACTTTAAAACTTTTTAACAAAATTTTGGCAGATTTTTTCTTAAATTAGATGCGCCGCCAAACAATATTCTCATTTTTCTCAAATTAAACAATCTCAATAATAACCAAGACATTAATGACATCAAAATTTTAAAATCTTTTTAACAAAATAGAGTAATACCCCAAATAGGTCCCCAAGAAATTTACCATTCGACAGTTTTGTCCCCCACAAAATTTAACTAAGATTTTGACCCTGAGGTTCTCAGATATCACCCAAATACGTCCTCAAAACTGTTTGATCCAGTTAAAGTGGTGACGTGTCAGGTCAATTGTGACATGTCACCTTTAGGACATTTTGGTCCCCATCCACGGTGGACAAAACGACGTCGTATTGGAACCAGTGGCAAAACGACGTCGTTTCGGGGAGGACAAATTCGTCCCCACTTAGACAGAGAATGCAAACGGCGTCGTTTTCATGTTGGGGACCTATTTGTCTTATAATAGTATTTTAGGGGACCTATTTGACCTATAATTTGTGATGTTAAAAGAAGCTATATTTACTTCAACGCAAACCCTTTAAAAACACATTGACATTGGTCTGTTCATTTATCAAAATGGTAACATAAACCTGAGAACTCAAACATGTTAACCACACAAATATTTGGCTTCAATAGCAACATAAACGAAATCAAGTCAAAGAAGGTTTATTTTCTTTAACACAAACTAAACGAAACCATTCTAAATAACATAACGTCTTCTTCCTCCAACATAACAAAATGTGGTAACATAACTAAGACAACAACTTTCACACTAATTCTTAGAAGTAGCATTTCTTGAAAGACTGGTTCAACCCTCGTGTGCAACAAGTGGCACAGTATCTAAGTTGTTCAAATTCATTCCAATATGAGGGTTGAACCAGTCTTTCAAGAAATGATGCTTGTAACAGCCCAGACCACCCGCTAGCACGATATTGTCCGCTTTGGCACACAAGACCTCACGATTTTACCTTTGACGACAGAGATGCTAGTCGAAACCCCCCACACTCACTCGTCAAAACGCGTCATGCTAGGGAGAGGTATCCGCATCCTTATAAGGCATGCTTCATTCCCCTCCCCAACCGATGTGGGACCTTACAATCCACCCCCCTAAGGGAGCCCAGCGCCCTCGCTGACACATCAATTCGGGCTCTGGTTCTGATACCATCTGTAACAGCCCAAACCACTCGCTAGCACGATATTGTCCGCTTTGGCACACAAGGCCTCACAGTTTTGCCTTTGACGATAGGGATGCTAGCCGAAGGCCCCCACACTCACTCGTCAAAACACGTCATGCTAGGGAGAGGTATCCACACCCTTATAAGGCATGCTTCGTTCCCCTCCCCAACCGATATGGGACCTTACAATGCTTCTAAGAATTAGTGTGAAAGTTGTTGTTTTAGTTATGTTACCACCTTTTGTTATGTTGGAGGAAAAAGACGTTATGTTATTTAAAATGGTTTCGTTTAGTTTGTGTTGAAGAAAATAAACCTTCTTTTAACTTGATTTGGTTTGTGTTGCTATTGAAGCCAAATATTTGTGTGGTTAACATGTTTGAGTTCTCAGGTTTATGTTACTATTTTGATAAATGAACAGACCAATGTCAATGTGTTTTTAAGGGGTTTGCATTGAAGTAAATATAACTTTTTTTAACATCACGAGTTATAGGTCAAATAGGTCCCCTAAGATACTATTATAAGACAAATAGGTCCCCAACAGGAAAACGATGCCGTTTGCATTCTCTGTCTAAGTGGGGACGAATTTGTCCTCCCCAAAATGACGTCGTTTTGCCACTGGTTCCAATACGACGTCGTTTTGTCCAGCGTGGATGGGGACCAAAATGTCCTAAAGGTGACATGTCACCACTTTAATCGGATCAAACGGTTTTGGGGACGTATTTGGGGGATATCTGAGAACCTCAGGGTCAAAATCTTAGTTAAATTTTGTGGGGGACAAAACTGTCGGATGGTAAATTTCTTGGGGACCTATTTGGGGTATTACTCAACAAAATATTTGCAGACTTTTTCTTTAAATTCGAGACCTCTACCTAACAACACTCATTTTTCACAACTGTACACGATCTCAATAACAACTAAGATATTAATGACATCAAAACTTTAAAATTCCTGAAAAAAATTTGGTCAAATATTTTCTTAAATCAATGCCTCCACCAAACAACATTCTTATTTTCACAAAAGTACAAATTCAAACAAACATTTAATCAAACAATTATTATGCAACCCTTTATTACTTTGTGATTTCCAGAAAAAAAAAAGGTCAAAAATGAGCTACTAGAGTACTAGACATCCTTCTTCCTCCTCCTCCTAAAAACTCATCCTAAAAAATTTAAATCCAACAAAAATTTAAAATTTGTACAACTTAAATAATTTAGTACTTGTTAGATATTTAAATCAACTTGCACTAAGCACCGCCATTGGAATTATCATGAATTAGCTAGAGTTGCATGGATATGAGAATCAAGAAACAACTAGATACAAGAGTCCAAATATATATGCTGAAAAGTTTGAAAAGTCAAAAGATTAGAGTTCAAATTGAAGAAGGTAACATGCAACTAGTATTTTCACAAGCTTCCTGCCGCCAAGACTCAAGGATAGTTTATTATGTTAGAAAGTGTTTTTTGTATTATTAAACCACCGCCTATAGACATCTATAAATAGGTGGGATCGGTATCATAGTTGGGATATATGTTCCTTGAAATCAAATTATGGTTATGAGAAGTGTTTTGTTCCATGAGTATCATGAGTGTTAGTGAATCTAAGAAATTGAAAACATGATAGCGTCATTTATATGAGTGAGTGATCCTAGGGCCAATTGAAGAGTGGGTATAGTATTTACATTTGGTATCAGAGCTGGTTAATCCAGCGCCTGGTGTCTGAGAGTTTGTGAGGTGTGGGAGAGTTCTCACATAGTTGTTGATTCATAGAGTCGGCATGGCAAACACTTTCAATATTGTGTGGTCCGGTCCCAAATTAAATGGGAAACTTGATTATAGTTATTGGGAGACTTTGATGTCTACCCATTTGAAGGCCCAGAACCTGTGGAATTTCATTGAACCGGGTTTGCAAGAAGGAGCAGATGCTGCCCAACAGAGGAGGGATCAATTGGCGCTATCTCAAATTCATCAAGGAGTAGATTATACGGTATTTGGCAAAATAGCAAATGCCAAAAGTGCAAAGGAAGCATGGAACACGTTGAAGCTGTCATACAAAGGCGTAGATAAAGCTCAAAAAGCAAAGCTACAATCTTTGAGAAGAGAATATGAAAGGTACGAGATGTCGAGCTCAGAAACTGTTGAGCAATATTTTACTCGTATTACAGATCTTGTCAATAAGATGAGAGTCTATGGAGAAGATATGCCCGATAGCAAAGTAGTGGAGAAAATTCTTCGCACCATGCCGATGAAGTATGACCATGTGGTGACTACGATACTAGAGTCACACGATATGGACACCATGACGATTGCAGAGTTGCAAGGAACCATGGAAAGCCACATCAGTAGAATACTAGAGAAGTCTGAAAAATCAACCGAGGAAGCCCTGAAAAGCCGAGTGAATTTCAACAACGTTGCAGAATCAAACCGTACACAAGAAGGACGAGGTCGTGGTTTTAATTTTCAAAGTAGAGGTAGAGGAAGTTTCAGAGGTAGAGGTCGTGGCAATTACAACCAAGGAAGTTACAATAATTTTACACCACCTAATCAAGGAAGAGGTGGAATGAATTTCAGGCCTGTCAACCGAGGAAGAGGTCGAGGAAATTTTCATCAAGAAAGAACAAATTTCAACTGTTTTCATTGTGGAAAGTATGGACACAAAGCAGCAGATTGCAAATTCAAAATGGTGAATAACAATCAAGCACACATTGCAGAAAATCAGCATCAAAATACTGATGATAATCCGGGTACTCAGACTTTATTTTTTACAAGTAATTCATGTGCTGAAGATGAAAATATATGGTACTTGGATAATGCTTGCAGTAATCATATGTCTGGTAGAAAGGAGTTATTTTCTTCATTAGATGATTCAGTTAAACTATTATTGAAGTTTGGTAATAGTACAAAGATCCCTATTGAAGGAAAAGGGCACATACCAATCAGATTGAAAGATGGTTCTCTGAGTTATATTTCTGATGTTTTCTATGCTCCCGAACTTGATTACAATTTACTGAGTATGGGGCAATTATCTGAGAGGGGATATAAGATGATAACTTATCATGGATATTGCACTGTATTTGACAACAACGGAAGGTTCATAGATAAAGCAAAGATGACCTCAAACAGAATGTTTCCGTTAAAAATTCAACATGTTAAACCCTCTTGCATGAGTTCTGTGATACTTGATGATAACTGGTTGTGGCATATGCGGTTTGGGCACTTTCATTTTTCTGGCCTAAACTACCTGTCAAGAAAAGGACTTGTTTCTGGTCTACCACGGATTCATATTCCCAATTGTATTTGTGAGATTTGTCAACTGGGAAAGAAGCACAGAGATCCATTCCCTACAGGAAAGTCTTGGAGAGCTAGAAGATTACTTGAAATTGTGCATTCAGATCTCTGTTCTGTAGAAGTTCCAAGTAATGGTGGTAGCAGGTACTTTATCACTTTTATTGATGATTTTAGTAGATATACATGGGTATACTTTCTGAAGCAGAAATCAGAAGCATGTGATGTCTTTAAGACATTCAAGGCGTTTGTCGAAAAACAAAGTGGCTGTAAAATCAAAATTCTCAGAACAGACAGAGGAACAGAATATCTTGCGTGTTCAGAATACTTTAAGCAACACGGAATTCAACACCAACTAACAACTAGATACACTCCTCAACAAAATGGAGTTGCTGAAAGAAAAAACAGAACCATCATGGAGATGGTCAGATGCATGCTCAAGTCAAAACAAATGCCTAAAGAGTTTTGGGCAGAAGCAGTCGCAACAGCAGTTCATATTTTAAACAGGTGTCCAACAAAAAGTGTTCGTGATAAAACTCCAGAGGAAGCTTGGAGTGGAAAGCGGCCTTCCATTCATCATTTCAGAGTCTTTGGGTGTATTGCTTATGCCCACGTACCAGATCAATTAAGGAAGAAGTTAGATGACAAAGGCGAGAAGTGTATTTTTATTGGCTATAGCACAGACTCAAAAGCATACAAGTTGTACAATCCAGAAACAAAGAAAGTAATCATCAGCAGAGATGTGACGTTCGACGAGAAAGACATGTGGAACTGGGACACAAAGACAGAAAAATATCCGATTGTAATTTCAAATACATGTGATGATGAAGAAGAAAGACAACCAGATGCAACTGAACAACCTGAATCATCTAGAAGACCTCAAAGAGAGCGGAGACTACCTGCTAGATTAGCAGATTATGAAGTTGGCAATGACAACGATCCGACTGATGAAGAAATCATAAATTTTGCTCTATTTTCAGATTGTGAACCGTTGAACTTTGAAGAAGCCTTTAAAGATAACAATTGGAAGAAAGCAATGGATGAGGAGATTCATGCCATTGAGAAAAATGACACATGGGAGCTGACAGATTTACCAGCAAATAAGAAGCCGATTGGAGTAAAGTGGGTTTACAAGACTAAGTACAAACCCAATGGTGAAGTTGATCGTTTCAAAGCAAGATTAGTTGCAAAGGGATACAAACAAAAACCAGGTATTGACTACTTTGAAGTATTTGCTCCTGTTGCTAGATTAGACACTATTCGTATGATTATTTCACTCTCGGCTCAAAATAAGTGGAAGATACATCAAATGGATGTTAAGTCTGCATTTCTAAATGGCACTTTAGAAGAAGAAGTGTATGTTGAGCAACCTGCAGGATATGAAGTTCTTGGAAAAGAAGATAAAGTTTATAAATTGAAGAAAGCTTTGTACGGCTTAAAACAAGCACCAAGAGCATGGTACAAGAAGATTGATTCTTATTTCATTGAGAATGGTTTTAGAAGATGTCCGTTTGAGCATACTCTTTATATCAAGTTCGTTGAACCTGGAGTTATCTTGATCGTGTGTCTTTATGTTGATGATTTGATTTTTACTGGGAACAATTTGAAGATAATTACAGAATTCAGGGAGGCTATGATAAAGCACTTTGAAATGACGGATATGGGCTTGATGTCTTACTTTCTTGGCATTGAAGTGGTTCAAAGAGATGATGGAATTTTCATTTCTCAGAAGAAATATGCAAATGATATTTTGAAGAAATTTCAGATGGAGCATTCAAAGCCAGTTTCTACTCCAGTCGAAGAGAAGTTCAAGTTGCTGAGAGAAGATAAAGGAAGAACAGTGAATCCTACATATTACAAAAGCTTGATTGGAAGTCTAAGGTACTTAACTGCGACTAGACCAGATATTGTGTTTGGAGTTGGTTTGCTTAGCAGATTTATGGAGGAGCCTTGTACCAACCATTTACAAGCGGCAAAAAGAATTCTTCGATATATCAAAGGTACTTTAAATGATGGAATTTATTATGAGAATACTAATGAAGTAAACCTTGTTGGCTACACTGATAGTGATTGGGCCGGAGATATAGAAACAAGAAAAAGTACTTCAGGGTTTGTATTTCATCTTGGTTCTGGTGCAATTTCATGGTCATCAAAGAAACAACCAGTAGTAGCACTATCTACAGCAGAAGCAGAATATATAGCAGCAGCAAGTTGTGCAACACAAGCAGTTTGGCTAAGAAGAATTCTTAAGGAATTGAACGAGAAACAAAGTACTCCAACAACAATATTTTGTGATAACAAGTCAGCTATTGCACTTTGCAAAAATCCAGTATTCCATGGAAGATCGAAGCATATTGATATTCGGATTCATAAAATCAGAGAGTTGGTGAATGAAAAAGAAGTTGTGATCGAGTACTGTCCAACTGAAGAACAAGTTGCAGATATATTTACAAAGCCATTGAAGACTGAATTATTTTACAAGTTGAAGAAGATGCTTGGAATGATTAATTCTGCAAATTTGATTTAAGGAAGGCAATGTTAGATATTTAAATCAACTTGCACTAAGCACCGCCATTGGAATTATCATGAATTAGCTAGAGTTGCATGGATATGAGAATCAAGAAACAACTAGATACAAGAGTCCAAATATATATGCTGAAAAGTTTGAAAAGTCAAAAGATTAGAGTTCAAATTGAAGAAGGTAACATGCAACTAGTATTTCCACAAGCTTCCTGCCGCCAAGACTCAAGGATAGTTTATTATGTTAGAAAGTGTTTTTTGTATTATTAAACCACCGCCTATAGACATCTATAAATAGGTGGGATCGGTATCATAGTTGGGATATATGTTCCTTGAAATCAAATTATGGTTATGAGAAGTGTTTTGTTCCATGAGTATCATGAGTGTTAGTGAATCTAAGAAATTGAAAACATGATAGCGTCATTTATATGAGTGAGTGATCCTAGGGCCAATTGAAGAGTGGGTATAGTACTTACAGTACTAGATAGGCAACTTCAATTCTGAGCAACAACAAAACTAGAACTCTTTCACAAATAGAGATCCAATCGATCAAAGCCTCAATCACCAGTTCACCATAATCCTACAATTTGAGTCCAACCTTTTTCAATAACATAATTTGAACAAGTGACTAAAATTTTTTTCAATTGATAGTAACAAAGGAAAAATTCCTAATTTTATCTAGTTCAATACAACAAAATATAATAAAAATAAAAAAATTCTTACTAACATAATAATAATAATAATAATAATAATAATAATAATAATAATAATAATAATAATAATAATAATAATCAATGAAAAAATACAAAATCCTAGATTTGTCTACTTTTAGCTCAACAATAATGACAAAATTTTGTAAAAGAAATAAAAAACAGAAAACAAATAGTACATAATAGGAAAAACAAAAGTTGAACAAAAATTCAGAAAATAAAAATATAAACCCTATCTTTGTCTAATTGTAACACAACAATAAATAACAAATACTAAACATTTACAACAAGAAATAAAAAATAGAAAAATAATAACAATATATAATAGAAAAATAGAAAATTGTTGTAAAATAAATAAATAAAAAAATAAATAAATATAAAATAGAGAATAAATAAAAACCTCTAATATTAATATTCATTAATATTATTATTTTAATATAACTGAGATATTCATATATATATTTACTCTTTCATATGTTGACGAACGTATATATATATAGAGAAGTATTTTATGCTAGTGTTGTGTGCGTGACTTTACGGTGCTTGTCTCTTGCTCAGTGCCTCATGTTATGTTTCTCAATTTATACACGGAGAAACCTCTTCTTTTCCTTGCTTCATTAATGTTTAGTGCAACTTGCACCGTTCACCGTTAAAAATTTGAATCACCCAAATGGTTTTCATTGGAGGAATAAGTCATGCATATTTAATTAATGAACATTTATAATGTAAAGAGATTTTAGGAATATGCTTCATTAAAATTTTACTAAAAAATTTAATAAAAAAAATTTAGTGAAAGAAAAAGAATATAATATTCTTTTTAATGAGAATTATTTCGTTAAAAATTTTGTAAAAAAAATTCAATATGGATAAAAACCTGATAAAAAAAAAAGAGTAAAATATTCTCTTCTTATCATATTATTTAATATCTCGAAATCGACACATCTCAATCTGATATACCAATTTTTTAAAAGAATATTTTAAAAATGATTTTGTAAATAAATCTACCAAATTATTGTTTAAGCGGATCTCTTGGACATCAATTGTTCTTTGATTTTAAAGGTCATGAGTAAAGAAGACTTTGGGAGAAATATGTTTTGTTCTATCACATCTGATGTATTCACTCTTAAGTTGAGCAATGCATGCTATATTATCTTCAAACAGAACAGTTGGAGCTATTTCTTGATTAATTAGTCTATATAATGATAAAATATATTGAATCAAATCCCTGAGTCAAAAACGCTCGCGACTTCCTTCATGTATCACTAGTATTTCTATATGATTAGAGAAAGTTGTTGCTATCATTTGTTTTGTGAACCTAGCTATATCGCCATATGTAAATATGTATCCTGGTTGAGATATTCTTTTATGTGGATCAGATAAATATTCTGTTTCTGCATAGTCAACTAATTTTGATTTGGATCATATGAATAATACAGTCTCATGTCAACTGTTCCATGAAGATATCGAAAAATTTGTTTGATTCTATTCCAATTTCTTCTGGTTGGAGATGAACTATACCTTGCTAATAAATTCACAATAAATGATATGTTAGGCGGTATATTATATAACATCTCAAATTTTTTAAAATTAAATAATTAGTTATTTATGAGTTATTATATTTGTTGAGATTTTATTTTTAAAAAATTATTTTAACAAAATAATTAAATAAAATTTTATGATTATTGAAGTTTAACTTAATTATAATTTATTCTATTAGTTTAAATTATTTATTAAAAACTATTTAGTTAGATAAAATTAAATTATTTATTATTATTATTATTATTATTATTATTATTATTATTATTATTATTATTATTATTATTATTATTATTATATGAGTCCATTATGTACATACAATGGAAAATTTATCAACAAAGTTATTAAGAAAATAAAAGAAAAGAAATGAAACTTGGCGCTTATATATATATATATGACCGTGGATTACATTTTTCTATCACATTAATCCTAATCATTTGTAATTACACATATGAGTCATTAGAATTACAAATATGAGTCATTAGAAAAGAAAAAGAAAGAAGGGAGAAACGTGGCTTGAAGGTATATATATACATATGTGTATATATATATATATAAATAACCATGACACCTAACCCTTCCTTATCACATTAATCATCATCATCTAGCTTTTTTGGATTTCATTTTCTTGCACGGTGAGAACATAGTGACCGAGAGTGAGAGAGAAAACCATGGAACCCTTAAACCTTTCGACTTTAATTTCTTTAAATTCGTAATTCCAATACAAAATCTAATCCAATAAAAGTGTTCGTATCTTCATTCTCTACATGTTGGCGTTACTTTTGTCTGGTAAAAATTGACAGTGACGTAGGTTTTTTCGGTCAATTAGAGTTTTAGGAGGTACAGACGACTTCTGACGTTTTCTTCTTCAGCAGTTCGGTTAAAAAGTTTTTCCAGAATTTTCGTTGATTCTGATTTCGTATGAAGGTATGAGATTTTATTTTAAAATTAACAGTTTTCAATTTAAAAATGCCCAAAATATAGTAAATAATTGCAAATATGTTAGTAATTATAATGTTATGGAATTTAAATTTTTAGCTGTGAATGACTGACTGTGTTTATTATTGAGTTTTTGGTTATAAAAGTGAATGAAAATTAATTTTTTAACTAGAAGTAGTAATTTTGAGAGTTTATGAATGATTTTACAAGAATTGTAATCATATATCGATTATTGAAAAAAGATTTTTGTTTTAAGTTATAATTGAGTTCGGTTTACTAAGAAAAAAGGGTTTTTATTAAACATTATGAAGTTTGATTACCTAAAAACTGATTTAAGGGTATGATAGATGAGTGGATAGATGGTGATGCAGAGGTGTGATTGATTATTTGGTGATGCAGAGGTATGTGTAATTAAGTGGTTATGCGGAAGGACATTTAATAATGTAGGTGATGCGGAGGTATGGATATGTAATTGGTGATGTGGAGGAATAATAAAAAGAAAGAAAATGAAAAGTCATGAATGAAATAAATAACTAAAGTAGATTATGATTTATGAAAAGTGTATGTTAAATGAACCTTTGTGCCAAAGTGCTATTGCGGAAGTACCCGCCTAACTGATAGCCTAAGGTTGCTAATGTGGGAATGTCCGCCTAATTGATAGCCTATGGTTGCTAATGCGAAAGTGCCCGCCTAACTGATAGCCTAAAGTCGCTAATGCGTGAAGGTTCGCCTAATTGATAGCCTGTTCTTATCGTGATGCCAAGATATCCTGACTGACATGGGTTCGCCCATGATGATAATTGTGCCTGACTGACACGGTAAAGGAACCATATTCGGGGTTCTCCCCGAGTAACGTCGGGTTGTGGGTAGACAACCGACGCGTGAGCTCATGACCTGCTTAGGACAGACATGCATCATATTGTTTGCACATTTGCATTTGATTGAGGTTGCTTATCTTGTTTACTTGTGATTGTGCTGTTGTCTTGGTGACTTACTTATGTACCTGACTAGACATTCTACTTGTGCTGTGTGGACTTAATAATGTGGTGGGGGCTGATATTTGTGGATTGGGTTTAGGTATATTATTTGCGATGTTGACTTATTTAGATATTGCGACAATTGAGGAATATTGTTTAGGGATGAGAAATTGTTATTGTGACGGAGATTTTGTTTAAGTAATGTGGTTTAAGGAAAACAGGTTAGTAACGCCCTACTTTTGGTACGATCATGACGTGCTAAATGTTAGGGTGTTACATATTATTAGCAAGATACTGTAGTGCTCCAATTAGCACTGAGATATGGTACTTCAAGATCAAGGATATCATCATTTTTTCTTTAGGATGGAATTGATCATTTTTAACATTCATAGACCTTACGATCATTGGAATACTTAATGGATGTGACTTATCCATATAAAATCTCTTCAAGATCTTTTCTGTGTAAGTTGTTTGATGAATAAAGATCACATTACTTGTAAGTTTGATCTGCAGGCCGAGACAAAATTTAATCTTTTCGAAATCTTTCATCTCAAACTCTTCTTTTAGACAGTGTTTGGTTAGTGAGTGTGTCTACACAAGACAAAGACACGGTACCACACGTTTTTATTTTGGTTGTTGAGACACAAAATTTTGAAGGACACGCTAGTACATAAATAGACACGGATTACATGTATTCAGTGTATCTCTAATAAGTTGAGATACAAAAATTGGTACTAAGATACTGATTTTTTGACAATTTTATTCTTGTTCTATTTTCATAATTTTACTTTTGTCCTCCTCTCTTTTTCTCTTCCATTTCTAGAACCCCTCTCTTCTCCTCCCCTCCATTTTTCTCCCTCTTCTCAACTTCTGTCCTTTCTCTCTTCATCACCAACTAACCTCTTCTGCTGCCAGAGATGCTGAAGTGTCTCTACCACTGCGTCACCTTCTAGCTCTGACGTTGGGTCTCCACATTCCATCGGATCTTCATCGTCGTCTTCCTTTTTTTCTTCCTCCTCAACCTCTCTTTGATTTGCTTTGGCGCTTCCTCATCGTCCTATCTCTATCTTATTCCAAATTTCCATATCTACATCGAGCATCTGCCATCGACCCACCGTGACTCCATCTTTATCTCTGTTCATCCTTATATTTTTTCTTTTCTGGATTTTTTTTAAAAAAATAAAGTTCTATTTTTTTGTTTTTTATTATTAATATGTGCTTTTTTTAAAAGAAAAAATTATAGTATCAATCTATGCTTTGAAATATCTCATCTTCTAATTAATTTTTTAATTTTACCGTTGCAAAACTGCTATATTTTAGTTCGTTCATCATAGCTTCAACAAGTTAAAATTGACACAAGAGATTTAGAATGTGAATCATGCCCATTAATTATTTACTATTTTATTAGGAAGATATGTATTAAATTTGTAGTTGAAATTATTAAAATTTTTGTAATCTAGATAATTTTTTGTTATGAATGGAAATGGAAGAAAAAAATCAATGTAGTGATTGATGAAAAAATATGGATGGTAGTGAAGGTAGATGATGAAGGTATTATTGACTTTTTAAATTTTTGTGTGTTTTATGTATGTTCTTTGCCAAACATAAAATATGTATACATGTATTTTATATTTATGTCATGTTATACACTAAACAAACATAACCTTAAAGCTTTTATAATCATTGGAATCTCTTCAGGGATCCCAATGATGTTTAAATTATCAATGTACACATTAATTATAATGAATCCAAATGCCAATTTCTTTATAAAAACATGGACATATATTATTATTTTGAATTCCTTTTTGGCCAGATACTCAATAAGACGATTATACCACATTCGTCCATATTACTTTAGATTATATAAAGATCTTTACAATTTGACTGAGTATAACCTCCTCGAATATTTATTAGATAGTTTAGATATCTTTAATCCTTCAGAAATTTTCATATAGATATCACGATTTAATGATCTGTATAAATAAGTTATCACCACATCCATTAGATGCATATGCAGTTTATAATATGCAGATAAACTGATAAAATAACACAATGTTATTGCATCTACTATAGGAAAATATGTCTTTTCATAATCTATACCGGGTCTTTGTGAACAATTTTGTGCTACAAGTTGAGCTTTATAGCATATAACTTCATTTTTCTCATTTCGTTTTCTCACAAATACCCATTTGTATCCAATAGATTTTACATCTCCTGGTGTACAGATTATAGGTCTAAAAACTTCACATTTTACAAGTGAGTTTAATTCAGCTTTCATAGTTTTTTTTTCCATTTTGACCAATCATTTATTTGTTGACATTCTTCGACTATTTTTGGCTCAAGATCCTTACTTTCATGTATGATGGGTAATACCACATTATATACAAATATTTTATTGATAATTATTTTATTTCGGTTCTATTTTGCTCCTATAAAGACATAATTTATCAAGATCTTATCATTTTCATAATTTTATGTACCTGAACATATTCTGGCATCAAAACTATATCAGAATTTTAGACAATTTCGGTGCCTTTTCTATGTTTTTATCTTTTTCAACAGAAGTATCATTTGCCTCGGCAATATCAAATGTCTCTCTTCTTTTTCGAGGGTTTTTATTTTTGGAACTAATTGGTCTACCACGCTTTTGACGTGTACTTGTTTCAGTAGTCATTTGTCCAACTAGAACATCAATTTGAATTGGGGCATTTTTAGATGGTATGTAGGATTTGGTTATCGTCTTTGTATCAGAAAATTCATTTGTTACTCTTTGCAAATGTATAATCTTTTGAACTTCTAGTTCACATTGTCCTAATCGTAAGTCTAGATGCATTAACGATGATGCATTCTAATTAAATTCTTTCTCAAGTGGCTTATTCTCTCCCCTCCCCCCTCTCCCCCCCTCTCCCCCCCAAATGTTAAAAATATTGATTTATCAAAATGGCAATCTGCAAATCGAGTTTTAAACACTTCTCCTATTTGTATCTCAAGATATCTTGCTATAGAAGGAGAATCATATTCCACACAAATTCTGAATTTTCTTTGAGTCTTATTTTCTGCGTTGTCCAGGTTCCTAGCAAGGTCAACCCTGAAATCTCTACTCTTGTTCTTCATTCTTAAAAAATGGAGCCAATTTGAATGGACTCAAGAATATGAACAAAAGCCTTCCACAACTTTAAAATATTCCTAAGCTAACCCCCAATCCTCACTCGATCTGTTCCAGGAGAGGAGCTCGTCCTCTACCTAGTAGTAGTAAGTCGTGTTATAGCCTTAGCCTTGGTCCGAGAAGATGAATACGGGCAACAATCCATTTACTTTTTAAGTAAAGCCTTACAGAGGGCATAACTAAAATATCAAAAGATAGAAAAGTTCGCATATTCCCTTATTATCACTTCTAGAAGACTCCAACCTTACTTTCAAGCCCACACTATTAAGGTCCAAACTAATCAACACATGAAACATATTCTATAGAAGACGGACATTGCAGGAAGGATGCTACAATTGGCTGTGAAATTGTCCGAGTTCGATTTGAGATATGAAACTCAGATAACAATCAAGTCCCAGTATCTGGCCAACTTTGTGGCCGAATACATTGAAGGCTAAGGAAATCTAACGGCCTGGAACTTGTATGTAGATGGATCATCCAACAAAGCTGGAAGTAGAGCAAGAGTCATCCTAAAAAATGAGCAAGGAACTCAGATAGAACTATCACTAAGGTTCGAGCTTCCTACTTCTATTAATCAAGCAGAATATGAAGTCTTGCTTGGTAGCTTGAAACTAGCTAAAGAAGTTGGGGTAGAAAGGTTGATAGTGTCTAGTGACTCTCAAGTGATAACTTTCGAAGTTAACGACACTTATCAAGTCAAACATCCCAACATGAAAAAATACCTAGAAGAATTAGTACAGTGCTCGGAAAGAGAGGTATGACATATAGCTCGGGAATCCATCACCCGAGCAGTTGCCCTCTCTAAGTTAATCAGCACCAAGGCAGGAGGCAACAATAGAAACCTCATCTAGGAAACTTCCTACGCACCATCAGTATAAAAGGGAGATAACAACTCAAAAGTAATGACCACATCCAACCAAAGCTTAGGATGGATGACTCTCATAGTTGACTATCTTAAATTTGATATTGTTTCTAAAGATGAAAAGAAGACACGAAGACTCATAAGGAAAGCACAAAATTATACCCCTGGTCTACAATGTTCTCTACAAAAGAGGGATATCTACACCTCTATTAAGTTCATTCCGAATTCTAACACCAAAGTGGTCTTAAAAGAAGTTCATAATGGCATATGTGGAAACCACTTGGAGCATGATCACTATCAAAGAAAGTGATCCGAGCCGGCTTCTTTTGGCTGACTTTGCAAAGAGAAGCAGCCGAGTTTGTCAAAAAATATCCGCCTTGTCAAAAGCACGCCAACTTCCATGTGACACCTCCGGAGGAGCTTATTAGCGTTACCTCGCCTTGGCCATTCGCAAAATGGAGCCTTGACCTCCTCGGACTATTTCTACAAGTTCCAGGACAAGTAAAATATCTCATAGTAGGAATTGATTATTTTACTAAGTGGATTGAGATGGAACCATTAGCGACCATCATAGCCTAACGAAGTCAAAAATTTCTTTATAAAAACACTGTCACAAGGTTTGGAGTCCCACATTCCATGACCACAGACAATGAAACTCAATTTACCGACTCAGTCTTTAGGAACTTGGTGGCTAGCCTTAAGATCAAGCACCAAATTAACATCGGTTGAACACCCTCAAGCCAATTGACAAGATGAAGCAGCAAATAAAGCAATATTGGCCGGATTGAAACGCCGACTACAAGATGCAAATGGAGCATGGGTAGACGAGCTTCCTCAAGTTTTGTAGGCATATCGGATAACTTCCCATTCAACAACAGAGGAGTCACCTTTCTGACTTGCTTTTGTCATAGAAGCCGTGATTCTTGTAGAGATCACTGAAGAATCTCCAAGAGTTAGATTCTATGATAAAGTGATCAATGTCCAAGCACAAAAGGAAGAACTCGACCTCCTCCTAGAAGTCCGAGAGCAAGCTTGGATCAAAGAAGAAGTATTGAAGCAATGGATGGCCTTAAGGTACAACTAAAAAGTAATCAAGAGAAGCTTTACTACAAATGACCTTATACTAATCCAAAATGACATCGAAGTTCAGAAGTCAGGCGAGAGAAAGCTGGCAGCAAACTAGAAAGGGCCTTACAAGGTCACCGAGTTCTTAGAAAATGGTTACTATAAGGTGTCTGACTTAAAAGGAAACGAGCTTTTGAGGTCATGGCACGCAGGTAACTTAAAAAAGGTATTACAGTTAGATAAGCATACCTTGCTCCATGATGTACTCTTTTTCCGACTTCATGATTTTCTTCCGAAAAGCATTTTCCTAAAGGGGGTTTTAACGAGGCATCACAACAAGGGCTAGGGATTTTCAGAAAATCTTTAGTAGCAAACTTATGCAAACCTTATCAATAATAAAGTATTTCTTCTATCAAATTTTCCATTCTCAAATGCATTATTTTAAGTTCGAAAAATTGTGAAAATCGTTGACCGACCTATATGTTCGGCAAGATGAAGTGACAAGGTACAAATTAATGTAAGAAGTTATGTAAGCAGGTCGTAAACCGACCTTCAAAATAAGTCAGACCAAAACAAAATGTAAAAGTAACTTGGCGAAATCCCGATTATATAAAGTCGGAACTCATAAAGGAAAAGAACAAAAGTCTAGAAAAGACCGATCTACCTCGCCGATGTCGTTTCTAACTTAGCGAAAAATAGCATCGGAAGTTGTCAAAATAAAAATTCTTCAACTAAGATATGTTTCAAATGATGCAATCATTTATACCAAAAAATCACTACTAAAATGGTGGGGGAAGGTTTTTAAACAGAATCATAAAGTTGTTAAAACTACAACTAGGGCAAAATAGAAATTGTTCAGACCTAACTAGTACAAAGATTAAAGACCACTGATCGGGCCATTCAAACTACAAAAGTCGAAAGAAGCTACAAAGGATTGAGTTGTTCTCCTGTGACAGCATCCTCGACTTGATTGGAAGAGGTCAGGGTATATTCAGAGACCGACACCATGGAAATTGGATGAATTGGAGAAGGAAGTGGCTCGCCACCAGATTGAAGTTCAGGAACTTGAGAAGTCTGTCCGAGTTGTGCCCCCGAGGTCTTTGGATCGGGCACAGGGGTGTTCTCCTTGTCATCATCAGTAGCATGAACAATTTTTCCGTCCACCACTATATTGTCTGGGCTAATGAGGGATAGGTCCGCCTCAGGAGTAACAACTCGGAACTGAGCCTTCAGGTTTGCAACCATCTCGTCCATACCATCATCCACAAACTTTGCATACTTGACTCGGGCTTTGGTAACCTCATCCACCAAATCAAGCTTTTCCCTAGAAACCCGAGTATAACTCTCTTTGGCCTTCTTCTTCAAACCCTCCGACATAGCCAGAGCAGCCTCCGTCTGTTTTACTTTAGCTCAGGCTTTACTAAGGTCATAGAGTAGCGATTCCCTCTCTCCCTCCAACTCCTTCTTGGACTCTTTCAAAGAGGCCACTTCAGCCTGCGAGGCAGCCAGGGAGCTCTGAGTGGCATTAAGGGGAGTCTTTTCCAACTCCCTAGCCAAGGCTGCGTAAATGCCAGCCGTCCAAACTCCATCTCGGGCCAAGAGCTGAAGGTGGCTTCTGATGGTTACATCATCCATGCTGATATAGCTATGTGAAATGATGTGCTTTTCACTCCAAGCAAGGTCGTCAAAACCCTGCTCATATATATACTCACCGATTCAGAGGTCTTGCATTTTTTGGGATTCGATTTGGACGTAGAAAGTGGTGAACGAGCTACTGGTTTTGCCGAGCTGGGAGGGGGAGGAGTCGGCTGAGAGGTCGGGTCAGGAATAACCTTTAGAGAGGTTGACGTGCCCAAGTCCGACTTCGAGGGCGAGGATAGGTCGATGGTTTCACCAGCTTCTTTCAACTGTATACTCCGTGCAACAACGTTCTTCCTAGTAGCTCAGAGTGTTTTCATGGAAGCCGACTTGGGAGCCATCTTTTTTGCAACACCCAAATGAGGGCACATTAGTCATGAACATAATTTTACAAGCAAAATCTATAAAAGGAAAAGAAAATTACCTATCTCAGACCGAAGCTGGCTCGGGTTCCCTAAATACCTTTCTGTATCCAAATAAAGAGTTCGGCCCTAAAACTCCTAAAACACTCCGACCACACCTTCTTCTACCTCCTCTAAGTCATATGAGTTATATTTGACTATCACAGAGTTTTCTTTCCAATACAAAGAAAAAATGGGCTTATCATCATCATTCAGAAAAAAGGTCGGACACCCTCTACAGCTCGGATCTTAAAGAAATAATTTTTAAAGTCATGGAAGGACTCATAAAAAATAGCGAAAACTTTCCTACGCTAGATAGCACGGAAAGAGACCCAACCTTGTTTTTTAGAGCTAAAAGATTTGGTGAGCACGAAAAGGTAAAAGAAGACTTTAAGAGAAGGTCAGACATCCAATTTCTAACAAAGAAGTTGGTATATTTTTAAGAAGCCCCAAGAATTGGGATGCAATTGGGTAGAGGCAACATTGCAAAATTTAAGAATCTCGGATTCAAACTTAGAAAAAGGAAAGGTAACCCCTAACTTCATAAAAAAATAATCATAGATATATATGAAATGTCATTCTGACCTATCAAGTCAGGGGAAACAGACCCTCTCCTCAACGTTAGCAACAACAATTTCATAGTTCCTCTCATTCTCTAGACTTAAACATAACCTATGATGTCTACAAACGGCTTTGGCATATTCGTTGTCAATCACAGGGACAGGGACAAGAACAGTTAAATCTACCTATTTCAACTCGGACGAGACCTTATACGACAAACTACACCTACAATATAATAAAACAAAAATCAATCACTAAAAATTAGACAAAACAAGGCAAGTAATGAGAAGGTCGGGTCAATTTAAAACATCGCCACCAACATCTTGAACGTAAAACATAAGCAACACAAGCTTTCACATATTCAAAATAGGTCAGGTCAATTTCACGAAACCTTCCTGGAGCACAAACAATTATGTTATACCTCTCACATATAGAAATGAGGACCTCTCCTATACGGAAACAACATCATTTGGGGGCAATATAGAACCCCACTTTCAGAATCACAGCAACAGTAAAAGAGAGCGAAGCAAAACTCCAATCTTTCAACAACCCAAATCAAATTCCCAAAATGCTCCCAGAATGCGAAACCCCAAATTCAAAGTTGCAAATCACAAGAAACATTTCAAAACTTCAAAACTAACATTCATTCAAACACGGATACTACCAAGAACGTAGAAATAAAACAGAATTCGAGAAAAGATAGAGTAAGGGACCAACCTTAAAAGAGCGCAAAAGCAAAGAGCACTTCATACGAAAACACATGATCAATCCTCTCCAACAGAATGAAATAAGACCTTCTAAAAGCTCAAGATAAAGAAATCTTGAAATGGGAAACAGTTACACAAACGAAGAATGGAGAAAGAAGAAGAGAAAGAGACGAACGTATGATGAAAATGGAAAAAGGAAAAAGGAGGAAAATGAAATATTTATAAGACACTAGGAGTAAAAGTGACATTTTGCACCCCTCATTAATGACGCGCACGGATCCCAAAAAAATTGTGACGTAATGCACACCGTGTCATTATGCGACTCAACATTTTCAAAAATTTTAAAAAAACACGTCGAGTACCCGACCTCTTGAAGGCGGTATACCCGTAAGGAAACTAAGTTCACAAATGCTCGAACTTGACCTCATAAAAACTCGATCTCAATAAGGGACACTATTTATACCTTAACCCAAAGACATTAAGTCAGGCCCAAAAAGAATAAAAAGCCAACCCAAAAAGGTGGCCTCCTTTACTTACCCGACCTCCTAGAGGTCGGTCATGACAAAGGAAGTTCTACCCTACTTATCTGAACAAGCAACTGATTCTTGAAATATCTCTTACAATTTCTCTCTTTTATTTAAAAGGGAGATCTCAACAAATTCTCAAAAATAAGGGAACGGTTATCCACCATCAAAGGTGGAACTATACTAAAAAGGTGGTTATTTCTCTACTATAAATACAATGACCCACTCAAATATATTCAAAACCCAATCTACTAAAAATTTGCTTAAAGTCCTAGCTAACTTAAACATTTGGGTCTTGATGCCAGGGCATCTAGGCCAGTTTCACTGACCTTTTCTTTACTGTTTTAGGGTAGTTTCATGCATTTTTTTAGTGAACAAGGTAAGTTTTGGATGAAAATACACCTACACCTTGATTCAAGCAACTATTGTGAATTTTACATGATTTCATGAGGATTTTGCAAGGATTGAATGACAAATTGATGATGCATAATCTCATGACTTGGGCTAGAGCTTTGATGCACTTTATTTGCTTGATTTCAGGACAAAGGAAGCAAGAAAGAACCACGTTAGTAGCCACGTTAATTTAATTAATGTGACCACTAACGTGGAATGGGGACAAGCTTGCAATGTTAATGAGAAAGGTGGTCGACAATAACGCCTGCGAAGCCATCTAAACCCACGTTAATTGCCACGTTAACTACATTAACGTGGTAGTTAACGTGGAGATAAAGAGAGCTCCAGCGTTAGTGGTAAACGTGAACACCACTAACGCTCCAAAAGTTGGCAATTGGCCACGTTAAGAGTCACGTTAACTTAGCTAATGTGAACTCTATCGTGGAAAGGTAGACAATGCCAACGTTAGTGACAATCACCTTTGTCACTAACGTTGGATCAAGATAGCATTACCCACGTTAGTGGTCACGTTAAGACCACTAACGTGAAAGTTAACGTGGAGCTAAGATTGATGAGCCAACGTGTCACTAACGTTGGAGATGACATTCACTACCACGTTAGTGGCCACGTTAACCTAGTTAACGTGAACTCTAACGTGGGGATGATGGGCGTTTGGAGCGTTAGTGACAAAGGTAAGTGTCACTAACGCTCTCGAAGATAGGCATACCCACGTTAAGAGTCACGTTAGTTATACTAACGTGAACTCTAACGTAGGAAAAGAGGGGCACAAGGCAACGTTATTGAAAAAGGTGATTCCCAATAACGCTTGCGAAGGATCATAAGGCAACGTTAGTGGTCACGTTAGTGCCACTAACGTTGAAGTTAACGTGAACTATATGGGGTTGGAACGTTAGTGAAAAAGGTGACTACCACTAACGTTCTCGAACCCACAATTTCACTTAACGTTAACATCACTAACGCCCATGCCTAAGTCACACTTTTCTGCAAGCTGAGCCCACTAAAGATTGTAACTGCTTCAACTCAAGATCTAAGGCCCACATCCAAGACTTGAAGAACTCACTAGAAGATCAAGAAAAGTAGTATATATAGGAGTAGTTTTGAACTATAGAGAAGCTTTTGGCACTTTGGAGAACTACCCAATGTATATTTACTTTTCTGCATTTTCTAGTTAAGCATGTATTCTTTTCTGCCATTTTCCATTTCCAGAGCTATGAACAACTAAACCCCTTTAATTGGGTTAGGGAGCTCTATTGTAATTTGATGGATCAATTATAGTTTTCATTCTTCTTCTTCTTTCTTCTCTTTTGATTTACTAGAAAGCTTTCGATCTTAATTCAATTGGTTAGTTGTCTTAGAAAAGAAATTCTCCATAATTGGATCTCCTTTGAGCCTTGAAAAAGGGATGATGAGATCATGCTAGAAATGCTTTCTCATGTTGGACCAAATTGGGGTCTGGATGGATATAGTGACATGTAATCCTCCCAACACTTTGATTTGGAAATACATGTGGTATAATCAGTGACCACACTTCATCTCTTCCCATGAGCAATTAAATCAAGGAATTGGGCAATTGTTCAAGCTTAGAGAGATTGGGTTGCCAAGGAATTGGAACCGAATCACTTAAAATTGTCAAGGAGATCAATAGATGCTTTGATTGAGGAAGAGATGAAAATGAATTTGATCCGGAGAATACAACATCCCCTGAGCCCAATGAATTCCCCATCTATAATCATACACATTCTCTTTACTTTCTGCCATTTATTTCTATGTTCATCTCCCCGATTTCCCATTTAAGATTTTGCATTTTATTTCCTTGAATTTACTTTTCCACCATTTAAATTCCTGCAACATCAACTACACTATGTTTAGCTCAACTAGCATATTCTTCCAACTAAAGTTGCTTGACCAATCAATCCCTGTGGGATTCGACCTCACTCTATTGTGAGTTTTTACTTGACGACAATTCGATATACTTGTCGAAGGAAAAATTGTTGAGAGACAAGTTTTCGTACATCAGGTCTCTTGTAGGTATCACCTCCCACCTTCTCACGAGAAACTCAGACGACGACACCTCAACAGCAGCACAAGTCGGACGCTACCTCAAAAGGAGTTTGGACCTCATGTTTAGGTTCAAATCATCGTTTTAGGTAACTCCTATAACACTAGCCATAATTATTTTTTGTTATATTAGATAATTTAATTAGATGTAATTAATAAAAAAATTTGGATATGTAACATTATTCTTAAATCATATCTTATCGTATGAGTTTTCATAACTCATCGAAATTTATGATTTATACTTAAAAATATTAAATATTTATTACTTTCATTAATCTTGTATTTTTTTTTTTGGTGACTTATTAATCTTGTATTTATTATCACAGAGATAGTAGTAGAAATTTTTTGTGAGAAAAAAAAATCTCGTTTGATAAAACTTTAATACGTATCTTATATGCATTCGAGATAAAAAAAAAAATGTAATTTATAAGTATATTTGTCTCCACGGTAAATGAGAGAACTCATAAGTAATATAAAGTAACAAACACCTCCTAATAACGTATTTATGTAAAAGAAATCCATACATACAAACTTTTTGTGGACTCGGCCCCGGCTAGAAAAACTGACCCGGCCCAATGAATTAGAAGCCACCCATACAGAGCCAGGAACCATAGGCTCTCCTATGCTCCATGAACCATGACTCCCTTCAATCTGCATTCAAAGTCCCTGTGGCCCAGCCCCGTCATCTTCTCCGACGCTTCACTCCTTATCTAGCTCTGGTCTAGTGGTTTGTCTTCAACTAATGATGGCTCCGAACAAGACCTCCGAAGTGGTGGATACGCATGAAGCCACTTGGAGCTCTCAAACTGATGATTTGGAGTTGGAATCATTGGAATCTGAGTTGAAGCAAATGGCGCACAAGATTCTCGAACACCGATCAACCTTACCGGATCAGCTCAAATCTACTCTTCTCTCTATTCTTGACGCTCACAGACCACTTTTTCCACATCCCTCTCACCATGCTTCAACCCCCCCAGGTCACTTTTTAGGGTTTTCGTTTCTTCTTTTAGGATGAAAAAAAATGAAGGGAATTGAGATTGTTTAGAACTGAAAATTGTATTTATGTATGATTCTACTACCTAGGGATTTTGTTTGCGACTTTTTTCCTTCTGGAATTACTGGATTTGATGTTGAGGCCTAAAAGTTGAGAACTTAGTTCAAATTTCAGGCTTTGTAGGTTACCCAAAGTATTATTTTGAATAATCTTCTGCATTTGTGTCAGCATTGCAAGCATATCAAATTTTACAATGATTTTGCTATAAAAGTTTGAGGGATGAGATATACTAAAAAATGTTAGCCTTCATTGGCTACCATGGCTACCATGGTCATGACTGAAACTTGTGTGAAAATCCAGTGCATTTGAATATTGTCATGGAGTAAGCCAAAGTGCAGTTTGAATGGTGTCATGTAGGTAGAAGTTAGAAATATTGTTTTTTCTATATCTAGAAAGTTGGTTGATGATATCTAGGAAGTTAATAATATAAGGATGCCTTACTTTCTTGTCCTAATGATCTGTAATCGTGGAGTGGTATTGATGTGAACTTTTGCATTGTTTCACTAAAATCTAAATGATTAAGATTATTATTTCTCATGTATTTCAGTTTAAGATCTCTAGTTTGATGTGACAAGCCTGAATTTTGACTTGCTAGTGATTGTTAATTTATAGTCTAAAGTGCTTATTCTATGCCTAAACTGAATTAATTATTCTGCTTACCCTTTCTTTTAATTAAATCTATTTAGTCTTTAGTGATGGGAAATAAAATTTAACCTGGTCTTGATTGCACTACCAGAGTTGCCCTTGCTTTCTCAAGAAACACATTTATCATCTTAGGGTCGTTATGTATACACTAATCAAATGGTTTGTAATAATTTGCAATTCTAAAGAGCATTTCCTTGAGTGCACTAATTGATCAAATGGATAAAGCCCTAGAAATTTTAATTTTACTAATGTTAGATCTGCAGTTTGCTTAGTTTCTTGAACTATGAGACAGGGAACACAACAAATAAGTGAAGAGGAATTACCTTGTTATACTAAGCCTAGCTGAATTTAATATTTTCAAGAGAACATGTCCATTAAATAAAACGTGGTAGTTAGATTGATAAAACAGCTTATTACTAAAGCTCAATTAATATTTATGAGGGTGGAAGCTTGCAAGGAAAAGATCACTGGAACTGGTAAATGCATAAAATGATTAACACAATCTTGAGGATAAATTGAAATGAAGCAAGACTTATTTTTGTAACAATTTCTGTTGGCCAAGCTTTGATTTGTATTCTATGGTTTTAATAGGACTTGTGTCAAAGACGACATTGTAATTCTTTTAGCAAATTATTGGCAAGGATTTTTTTTTAATATATACTATTGTCGCATAAAGTGTGTTTACTAACGGAGAAAGCAATGGGGTTCTATGGAGCCAGGCACCCCACTTCCGTCCCTCTTCTCTGTTAAGGAAAATGCTTTATTCCCTCTTTATTTCCGTTGTGAATCCTCATTTATTTGTTCTCTTGAGAAAGGCGAATATCTGGGTATATTAGTAGAAACATTTTAAAAAGAAAAATCTAAGAAAAAATAATAAAAAAAAAGGGCAACCCGGTGCACAAGCGTCCCGCATTTAACGCAGGGTCCGGGAAAGGGCCGCAACCAAGGTTGTAATGTACGCAGCCTAACCTGATAATTATATCAGTGGCTGTTTCCACGGCTTGAACCCGTGACCTTGAGGTCACGTGGAGACAACTCATCCGCTGCTCCGAGGCTCCCCTTCTGTTTAATACAATATAATAAACATAATAAAATTTAATTTAAACATAATCTACTACCTAGGATTTTTGTTTGGGACTTGTTTACTTCTGGAATTACTGGATTTGATGTTGAGGCCAAAAAGTTGAGAACATAGTTCAAATTTCAAGCTTTGTAGGTTATCCAAAGTATTATTGTGAATAATATTTTGGATTTGTGTCAGCATTAGTAAGCATGTCCAATCTAATTGCTAATATCAAATTTTACAATAACTTTGCTACAAAAGTTTGAGGGATGAGATATACCAAAAAACGTGAGCCTTCAGGCATCATTGGCTACCATGTTCTTGATTGAAACTTGTTGAATTCCAATGAGTTTTGAATATTGTCATGCAGTAGGCCAAAGTGCATTTTGAATGGTGTCATGTAGGATGAAGTTAGTGATATTGTGTTTTCTATATTGGTTAATGATATTTTGTAAAATCATATCATATAAAGCATCTTTTGTATTATATGGATGGTTATTGCCATTTAAGTCTTTCCTCTTACCTTTATGTTCTGGAGCTAACTGCTTAAGACAGGTAGTAGTATCACTACTGAGTCTGAGTTCTAGAATTGATTCTTTGCTGATGGCTGAGATTTATTCTATTCTGTGGTATGACAAGTTGAGCTGAACTATATTGTACAGGTGCATTGGACCATAACATTTATCAGAGCGAAGGTTCACCTGCACCAGAAGATCCAGAGACAGCCAAGAAAGTAAAATTGCTGAATGAGAAAATCACACAGAATTGTTCCACCATGCCAGTCATCCTGAAACGGATGAAAGATTGCATTGCAAGAATTGAGAAGTTAGATTCATACAATGCTGCGGTTATACATCCAGCCTTCAAGGCAAAGAAGACTGGTTAAGCATACTGGGTATACATATTTATTTTCCTGAACATTTGAGATTGAAGGTAATCCAGCATTAACCATTTTGGTATTTTGCGCAATGAAGCTGCACACACGCATTCACATGTTCATATTTTGAGAGTATGAAGCAAAGCTTGGTTTAAGATGTTTGGCATTGTTTGGCCATTTGTGACTCTTTCAAGTTGCATCATCCCCTGCCTACAGGAAAAAGAGGGATTGTTAGTGTAATATGGTGAAGACTGAAGAGAAAGATTGGATATTTAATAATCCTTATTCTGCCTTCTAGTGTTTGTTTGGTTGATGATTAATTGTATGTAAGCATCTTTTTTTTCTTTATTGTATGATCATTTTTGTTTGTTTGGTTGATTGCTTGATCATTACTTGTATGTAAGCCATTTTATGTATTGAACTTGATCTTTCCCCTCTAATTCAGGATATTTAACCACACCTTTAACTCCCATGCTAGGGAGATTATTACAAAGTAATCACGATTTATTAGTTGCATTTTAATAATTGGTGACTATTTGATCTTCTTGTGTTCCATTAAATGACTAAATGTTACAACCTCAATTCCCTTCTATCCAGATACAATGATTAGATTAAGGATGTAATGAGAAGTGATAGTAGATAAAAAGCAGGAGCGTAGTGAATAATATAAAAAGGAAGGAATCTGTTAATGACATTGGTGACACCCATTTGTGCTAACACAAAAGAAATGCTCATCGATTCCTAACAAGGTACAACTGTTCTATTGTAGAAGCTTATGAACAAATTGTTGCACAAAAAAAGGTTATAAAGAGGGTGGGGCAATTGGTTCTGTTGAGTTGCAGGTTCTGTTGAACACCCGAAGGTTAAGAGGAACCATGCCTAAAATGATAACTTCAAACTGACCTTAATCATAGGCTTTCCTAGTTGAAAGACATATAAGATGTTTCTTTAAAGTCAATTTTTTTTTCCATGACATAAACTTCGTTGGTAGATAATCTATATACGATAGTAGTTGTCCATGAGTTGAGTAAATTTTGATTTGGCAAGATAAAATTTACGGTTTATACCATCAATTTGGTTTCTTTTGCTTTAGTTGTCAAAAAGAGTTTAATCTTAGTATTAAGTTTTGATATTGAGAATAAACACAAAATAAGTTTATGAATTAATGAAAATTTTTTTTTTTGAGAAAATTACTTAAAGAATCTTTAGGCAAAGTCGATTTTAGCTTTAAAAAAAATCATTTATATAAGATTTAAAGGGTATGACCAAATCTTTTGTACAGACTAATATATTAGATTATTGTTTTTTCATTTATTTTTTTCTTTTAAATGTTTTCTTTTTAATTGACTACTATTACTATATTCAAACATTTACTTATACTGTTATATGATGACAAGTCATTATATACCCATTTTTCAATCTAATTTCACTTGTTTTACTAGTCTTGATGCACTTTCTTGCATCCTAAGTAAGTGATTTAGAATGAAAATGCATAACTTCTTTAAATCAAGCAACTACCATTAAATTGATGCTAACTCATGGGGTTTAAGCTAATTTTAATTGATTTTTAATTGATTTATAAGCCTTGTGAATTTAGTGATACTTTGAGTGGTTGTTTTGGTTTATTGTAGGTGAAGAAAAAAAAGAAAAGAGGAAGCGTGGCTTAAGAAAGCGTGGCCCAAGAGAGAAGAAGTGTGGCACATAAAAGGAGGAAGCAAGCATTGCCCTCCACAAGGGCACACTGCCCTCTAGGAGGGCAACATAAGGAAACAAGCCTTGAGAGGCAACACTGCCCTGCCCACAACAAGGGCAGAGCACAAATTGGTGCCATGGATCAAGGAGAGCAAAAACACTGCCCTGCCCTCCTCAAGGGCAGTATCGGGCTCACCAAAGGAAGAAATTCAAAGAAAAAGCTCATCAATGCTTGCCACAAGAATCGAACACGGCACCATGAGGAAACAAGAAACTAAGCCTTACTTTGGTGCCAAGAAAACCAAGGAAAAGTGTAGCGTGTGCATTGCCTGAGTTTCGAACACGGGGCTTCAACTTTGGAAACATTGCCCTGCCCTCCGCAAGGGCAGGGCAGCATCTTGTGGTGCACGGCCAGCGCACCAGATTGGCGCACCAAGGGAAGTCTCGGCAGCAACAGCAGCACGCACGGGCATCATTCTGGCGCACCAAAAATTTCTGCCCTGCCCTCCACAAGGGCAGGGCAGCATCCTGCAGCAACAACTCGCACACACCAAGGCACCAACGGCCGCACGCATCATTTTCTGCCCTGCCCTCCACAAGGGCAGGGCAGCCTCCTGGAAGCAAATTGTTTTGGGCTAAAAATTGAATTAAAAATCCAATTTAATTCATTTCTTCACCAAATCAAAAGCCCATCCAAATCCCAAGATCCAAGAATAGAAAGTGTATAAATAGGAAATAGTTTGATGTAATTAGGAGACCCTTTTACCTTTTCCTTTACTTTTGAACTTTGAACCTTTCTTTTTGAGCTTTGAATCTTTTCTTTTATTTTGACTTTTGAACCTTCTCTTGGAGACTGGACTGAGAGCTAGGAACTGAGATTTCAGAGAATTGGGGAGGAGAATTGATCTCTCTTCTTCCTCGTTCTTGTGTGGGCATTTTTACTTTTCTTGTTTGAATCTTGGGTGTGAAGAATTGAGGAATTTCTGTCTCAATCTCCATTCAAGATCTCTTTACTTTCTCTTCTGCATAATTGAGTTCAATTACAATTCCTTCACTGCTTCTTCTTCAATTTCTTGTTAATTGCTTTGTGAATTTGGATCTGGGAAGGCAATTGAGATCTAGACTTTGCTATCTAGTCTCTTGAGTCCTGAGATCCCATTTTTCCTTTTGGTTCTTCTGTGAACCTCTGCTACAAGTTAATTCCCATTTCTGTTGGAGAGCTAGTCTATTTCAATTCATCTCTTGTTTAGTTAATTGTTGCACTTTAATTTCCTTTGTTTAAATTCTGAAATCCCAATCCTCAAATCCCTTTTTCATTTAAGCAATTTACATTTCTTGCACTTTAAGTTACTGCAATTTACATTTCTTGCATTTTAAGATTCAGTCATTTAATTTCTTGTTCTTTAAGATTCAGCATCTTTTACCTTCCTGCTCTTTAATTTACTGCAATTCTCCCCTCTCCCTTTACATTCCAAGCAATTTAGCTTCTGTTAAAGATAAACCACTCAACCAATACTTGATTCGCTTGACTAAATCAACCACTAAACTAAAATTGCTCAATCCTTCAATCCCTGTGGGATCGACCTCACTCCCGTGAGTTTTATTACTTGATGCGACCCGTTACACTTGCCGGTGAGTTTTGTGTTGGATCGTTTTCCACACATCAAGTTTTTGGCGCCGTTGCCGAGGATTGAAATAGATTGACAATGATTAAGTGAAGTGGAGATCTAGATCAAGCACTTTTTCTTTTCTGTTTCTTTAATTTTGACTAACACACTAACTGTTTGAATTTTGGCTTAAACTAACTAAAACTTCATTCTAGCAATAGATTGAAGTTTCATTGGTTTTTTGGATCTGTGTGTTTATTGTTGTGTGTTTGTATGTCAGGTACAGGAAGATCTTCCCCTATCCTCTCTGAAATTGACCAAAGAACTCTTCGAAGAATAAGAAGAGCTGAAAGAGGGAAGAACGTTATTGGAGAGGAGGAATCTGAGGAGGAATTCCAAGAAATGGAAGGAGATCCATCAAATCTCAATCAACCAGGAGGAGGGGCCAACAATAACCCACAACAAAGAAGAGTCCTGGCTTCCTACACATTTGCAAATGCTAGACACTGTGGGAGTAGCATTCTTACTCCTAATGTCAATGCAAACAACTTTGAACTAAAGCCACAACTCATCACTTTGGTCCAAAACAACTGCTCTTTTGGAGGAGGGCCATTGGAGGACCCAAATCAACACTTATCTACCTTCTTGAGGATCTGTGACACTGTCAAAACCAATGGTGTGCCTCCTGACAGCTACAAGTTATTGCTCTTTCCATTTTCTCTCAGAGACAAAGCCACTCAATGGCTAGAGACATTTCCAAAGGAGAGCATCAACACTTGGGATGACTTGGTGAGCAAGTTTCTTGCCAAATTTTATCCCCCTCAAAGGATCATAAGATTGAAGACTGAGGTGCAGACATTCACTCAAATGGAGGCTGAAAATTTATATGAAGCATGGGAAAGATATAAAGCACTATTGAGGAAATGTCCACCAGAGATGTTCACTGAGTGGGACAAGCTGCAGAACTTCTATGAGGGACTTACTCTGAAGGCTCAAGAAGCACTTGATCATTCGGCTGGAAGCTCATTACAACTCATGAAAACTCCAGAGGAAGCTCAAAATCTCATTGATATGGTGGCTAACAACTAATATTTCTTTGCTCACCAAAGGCAACACCAACGATCACAAAGGAGAGGAGTAATGGAGTTGGAAGGAGTGGATTCAATCTTAGCTCAAAACAAAATGATGCAGCAGCAAATTCAGCAACAATTTGAGCAAATGGCCAAAAGGATTGATGGCCTGCAAGTTGCATCAGTGAGTGCCACAAGCCAACCATCAACTCCTTGGGGGCAAAATGAAGAAATTCAAGAGGAGCAACAGCAAGAGCAAGTCCAATACATGCACAACCAAAATCCTGGAACTAATGAAGTCTTTGGAGATACTTACAATCCTTCTTGGAAGAACCATCCCAACCTCAGATGGGGAGACAATCACAATCAAATTCAGCAGCCATGGCAAAGGAACTTAACTCAAAACAATTGGAAAAACACAAACCACAACAACTAGCCAACCACTAACCAAAACACATACAGAAAACCACAAAATACATATCCCAACTCTAACCATTATCCACCCAATAACCACCCAACTAATCAAAACACCTATCATCATCCATCAACACCCCAAAACCAACCAATCTCACAAGACTCTCAGAGGATCACTAATCTAGAGATGCTCATGGAAAAGATGATGAAGAACCAAGAATTGACAACAAAGAACCAAGAAGCGTCCATGAAGAACCTAGAGAGGGAGATTGGGAAAATCTCCAAGCAAATTTCTGTTGAAAAACCATCAAGCTCACTACCAAGTGACACCATTCCTAATCCAAAAGAGGAATGCAAGGCAATACAGTTGAGGAGTGGAAAAATCCTGCTGAAAGATGAAGAAGCCACTAAGAAACCCAAGGAAAGTGATAAGAAACAAGTTGAAAAAGAGGCAGCCAATGATGAAGATGCAACAGCAAGCAATCACCCTCAAAATCAACCTCAAGAAAAAGAAGATAAACCACAAAATCTGAAGAAGGGAAAGCAGATCATGGAAGAACCACATTCAAGACAACACCAAGTGGAGCAAAACTTGACACCTCAATTGCCTTATCCCCAAAGATTCCACAAAGAGACAAAGGATCAACATTTCCACAAATTCCTTGAGACTTTCAAGAAGCTGGAAATCAACATACCTTTGGCTGAAGCATTGGAGCAAATGCCTCTGTATGCCAAGTTCTTAAAGGAACTCATCAACAAGAAAAGAGACTGGAATGAAAAGGAGACGGTAATGCTCAGTGAAGAATGTAGCGCTGTGTTACAAAAAGGAATCCCACCAAAGCTTAAAGATCCAGGGAGTTTTGTAGTATCATGCACCATAAGCAATTTAACTTTGGACAAAGCTCTCTGTGATCTTGGAGCTAGCATCAACTTAATGCCCCTGTCCATGATGAGGAAGCTTGCTATAGAAGAACTCAAACCCACCAGGATGTCACTAGTCATGGCCGATAGATCAATCAAGACACCCAATGGAATTGTGGAAAATCTGTTAGTAAAGGTTGGGAAGTTTATCTTTCCTGCGGATTTTGTAATCTTGGACACCGACGAGGAAGGAAACAATTCAATCATCTTGGGAAGATCGTTTCTAGCAACTGCAAGAGCCATTATAGATGTGGAAAAAGGAGAAATGATCTTCAGAGTACACAATGAGCAAATGATCATAAATGTTTTCAAGTCAATGCAACACCTTCCTGAGCAAGAAGATTACTTGAGGGTGGATATGATAGAAAGCCTGGTGGAAGAAATATTAGACATTAATCAGCATGAGCAAGAAGGAGAAATTAATCAAGAGACAGTAGAGGAACACGCAGCTGAGATCTCTATTGACAAGGAGGAGAACCCAAGCAAGAAGAAAGAGGTGCATAAATAAGAACTGAAGCCATTACCTACTCATCTCAAATATGCATTCCTAGGCACATCAGAAAGTTTTCCAGTGATCATCAATTCATCCCTGACAAAAAAGGAAGAAGGAGAGCTTCTTGATGTACTCAGAGCTCACAAGGACGCTTTAGGATGGACCATCGATGATCTGAAAGGCATTAGCCCAACAGTATGTATGCATAAAATTCTCTTGGAGGACAATTTCAAAGCAGTAGTTCAACCTCAGAGAAGGTTAAATCCTGCAATGAAGGAAGTTGTCCAGAAAGACGTAATGAAATTGTGGAATGCAGGGATAATATATCCTATCTCTGGTAGTCCATGGATAAGCCCAGTCCAAGTGGTACCAAAGAAGGGAGGAATGACAGTCATTGTTAATGAGAAGAATGAATTCATTCCAACAAGAACTGTGACAGGATGGAGAATGTGTATTGATTATAGGAGGTTGAATGATGCCACACGCAAAGATCATTTTCCACTTCCTTTCATTGATCAGATGCTTGAAAGATTAGCCGGCCATGCATATTATTGCTTCCTGGATGGCTATTCTGGGTATAATCAGATAGTGGTAGATCCAAAGGACCAAGAAAAGACTTCATTCACTTGTCCATTTGGAGTTTTTGCTTATAGAAGAATGCCATTTGGACTATGCAATGCTCCAGCCACTTTTCAAAGGTGTATGCTCTCCATTTTTTCAGATATGGTCGAAAAGTTTTTAGAGGTTTTCATGGACGACTTTTCTGTTTTTGGTGACAATTTCAACACTTGCCTGAAACATTTAACTCTTGTTTTGAAACGGTGCCAAGAAACTAATTTGGTTTTAAACTGGGAAAAGTGCCATTTCATGGTGCCTGAGGGGATTGTTCTTGGTCACAAAGTTTCAAGAAAAGGGATAGAGGTCGATAAGGCAAATGTAGAGATTATAGAGAAGCTTCCCCCACCAACTAATGTGAAATCTGTTAGACGTTTTTTGGGACATGCAGGATTTTATAGAAGGTTTATCAAGGATTTTTCTAAAATAGCTAAACCTTTGAGTAATCTATTAATGATTGATAATCCTTTTGTTTTTGATGAAAACTGCCGGCATGCTTTTGAAACTTTAAAACATAAACTCACAACAGCACCAATTATCACACCCCCGGATTGGGAATTACCTTTTGAACTCATGTGTGATGCGAGTGATATTGCAATTGGTGCTGTGCTTGGACAAAAAAAGGGAAACTTGCATCATGTCATATATTATGCAAGTAAGGTGTTGAATGAGACTCAAAAAAATTACACCACAACAGAGAAGGAATTGTTAGCTGTAGTTTATGCGTTTGATAAGTTTAGATCATACTTGATAGGATCTAAAATTGTGGTTTATACTGACCATCCTGCCCTCAAGTATTTGATGTCAAAGCAGGATGCTAAACCAAGACTTATCAGGTGGATACTACTTCTACAGGAGTTTGACATTTAGATAAGGGACAAGAAAGGTACTGAGAACCGAGTTACTGACCATTTGTCAAGGTTGCCACAAGAAACAATTCAAGAAGCTTCACAACCTGTGAATGAAAGCTTCCCAGATGAACATCTTCTGCTGATCCAACAAACACCGTGGTTCGCTGATATAGCAAACTACAAAGTGGGGAGGAAGATACCTCGAGAATTCACTAAGCAACAAGTGAAGAAGCTAATCAATGAGGCGAGAAAGTTTTTGTGGGATGAACCTTATCTGTTCAAAAGATGTTCTGATGGGATAATTAGGAGATGTGTCCCTGAGAGTGAAATAAGAGATATATTGTGGCATTGTCATGGCTCAGCTTATGGTGGACATTTTGGTCCAGAAAGAACAGCTGCAAAGATATTGCAAAGTGGTTTCTATTGGCCAACTATCTTCAAAGATGCCAGAGAATTTGTCCACCAATGTAATGAATGCCAGAGAGCAGGAGGATTAACAAGAAGGAATGAGATGCCCCAGAATTTCATTTTGGAATTAGAATTATTTGATCTATGGGGCATTGATTTCATGGGACCCTTCCCCCCTTCCTACTCTTTCAGATATATCTTGGTAGCAGTGGAGTATGTTTCAAAGTGGGTGGAAGCCATAGCCACAACTACCTGTGATGCACAAATTGTCCTTCAATTCCTCAAGAAACACATTTTCACTAAATATGGAGTACCCAAGGGTCTTATCAGTGATGGTAGTGGTCATTTTTGTAACAAACAAATGGAGAAACTTCTTCATAAATATGGAGTTATTCATAAAGTAGCCACGCCATATCACCCTCAGACTAATGGGCAGGCTGAATTAGCAAACAGAGAATTGAAGAAAATCCTAGAAAAAACAGTAGGTAGCACAAGAAAGGATTGGACTAGGAAGTTGGAAGATGCACTCTGGGCGTACAGGACAGCTTTCAAAACTCCCATTGGGAAGTCCCCCTTTCAGCTATTATATGGCAAATCTTGTCATCTCCCTGTAGAGCTTGAACATAAAGCCTTTTGGGCTACTAAACTTCTAAACCTTGATTCTGAAGCAGCAGGGGAGAAAAGGTTGTTGCAGCTAAATGAGCTGGATGAATTTAGGCTAGAAGCCTATGAAAATACCAAAATATACAAGGAAAAAGGCAAGAGGTGGCATGACAGGAAGATTTTGAAGAAAGAATTCAAACCTGGACAACAAGTACTCTTGTACAACTCATGACTCAAGATATTCCCTGGCAAGCTTAAGTCTAAGTGGACTGGTCCATATTTGATAACTAATGTCTTTCCTTATGGGAGTATTGAATTTCTAGATGAAGCAACAAAGAGTCGATTCACAGCAAATGGTCACAGAGCAAAGCCATACCTAGGAGGACAATGGAACAAGGAAAAAGAAGTTCAGAACCTAAATCCTTCTTGAAGTAAAAACAGAAGATGTCAAGCTAGTGACAATAAAAGAGCGCTTTTTGGGAGGCAACCCAACCTGAGGTAGTTTTCTTTTCATAGCTTTTTCAATAAAAATGTTGAATAATTGGTATGGAATGCAAGGAGCTAAGTTTGGTGTTGCACACCAAAACAATTTAAGGGAGAATGAAAGATTCTAAGTTTGGTGTTCCACCAAAAATCTCATTTAAAAACACATTCTCACCTCTTGCATAATGCTAGCTCCAAGCAACCAAACAAATTATTCAACTATTTAACTTCTTTCTAGCTTTAATTCCATAACCTTTAGCAAGGACACAAGGTTTCACATATGGTTAACTTGTTGCATAAGAGGCAGTGGCAAGCAATTAAGTTTGGTGTCCCCAACACCTAAATAAATCCAAGAGCCACACTCAATTTATGCATACTAACCATGTAATTAAGGGCTTGAGAAGCAAGCAACTTTGAGAATTATGCAGGACATGAGTCAACAATTGAAGATATTGTGCATCTTAACTCAAAGAAAACACAACAGAAGGAAGAATCAAAGGGCTGCAACTTCAAAGGTTGTATCTAAACTTAATCCTTGCTGATGTGAATTGTTTTGAACATGGAAACCATTATATATCCTGCTAAAGTGTTTATCTAGTTGCAAGTGAAGTTGTTTGATTAAGTATGCTAAATCTGCATATTGCTTGTCATCCATCACTTAGCTAAATTTTGTTTTGTTTTCCCATAAGCTTGAATAAAAGAGAATTATTTGAATTGAAAAGTAAATATCCAATGTTGCATAAGTTAGAATGGAAGTTAATGGTGGTATATGTGTTTGATTAAATGCATAACTCATGAAATAATTGCTACATAATATCATTTTCATTAAAGTGTGAGATAGCTTGCTGTTATAAAGTTTCTTATCAATAAAGAAAAAGCCCTTGAGAACAAAAATAAAGAAAAGGAAGAAGAAAAAGCCAATGTGGCAAGAAAAACAAAGAATAAAGGTTGGACACCAATAGCTTGGACCCTAGGACATATGCCTGTGGTATTTTTGTACTAAGATATGCTTGGATAAGTAAATTCTAAGGGGTATTTTAAAACCCGGTCACTTAGATCAACTGATTTGGGATGGTCAATTGAAAATCCACAATAAAGAGCAACTTAGATACAGAACATTTAGTTATCTAAAGAGATGCTGTGCATCAATGATCCTAGGAAGAAATAGTGAGCCATGTGTCTGTGGTGGAAAGATGTTGGGAAAAAAATAAAGCCAAAGGCTACTACTGCAACATTAGACACCAAACCTCCAAAAGAATAATAAGCTTGTTAAGCATTATAAGAAAAGAAAAGTTAGCAAGGGAGTAATTAAAAAGTAAGTCTTATAACAGCAAGTTTAGCAAGCCTTTGAGGAAAGATGTATATTATGTAACAGCAACAATAATTGAGTTATCATTGTCTGCATAAAGACTCCATAAATCAAGTTCTGCTATATGCCTAATAAGGATATGTGTTCTTTTCTTGTTCATTTCATTTTCTCTTAGTTTTGATGCTTGCTTGGGGACAAGCAAGATTTAAGTTTGGTGTTGTGATGACAAGTCATCATATACCCATTTTTCAAGCTAATTTCACTTGTTTTACTAGTCTTTATGCACTTTCTTGCATCCTAAGTAAGTGATTTGGAATGAAAATGCATAACTTCTTTAAATCAAGCAACTACCATTAAATTGATGCTAACTCATGGGGTTTAAGCTAATTTTAATTGATTTTTAATTGATTTATAAGCCTTGTGAATTTAGTGATACTTTGAGTGGTTGTTTTGGTTTATTGTACGTGAAGAAAAAAAGAAAAGAGGAAGCGTGGCTTAAGAAAGCGTGGCCCAAGAGAGAAGAAGTGTGGCGCATAAAAGGAAGAAGCAAGCATTGCCCTCCACAAGGGCACACTGCCCTCTAGGAGGGCAACATAAGGAAACAAGCCTTGAGAGGCAACACTACCCTGCCCACAACAAGGGCAGAGCACAAATTGGTGCCATGGATCAAGGAGAGCAAAAACACTGCCCTGCCCTCCTCAAGGGCAATATCGGGCTCACCAAAGGAAGAAATTCAAAGAAAAAGCTCATCAATGCTTGCCACAAGAATCGAACACGGCACCATGAGAAAACAAGAAACTAAGCCTTACTTTGGTGCCAAGAAAACCAAGGAAAAGTGTAGCGTGTGCATTGCCCGAGTTTCGAACACGGGGCTTCAACTTTGGAAACATTGCCCTGCCCTCCGCAAGGGCAGGGCAGCATCTTGTGGTGCACGGCCAGCACACCAGATTGGCGCACCAAGGGAAGTCTCGGCAGCAACAGCAGCACACACGGGCATCATTCTGGCACACCAAAAATTTCTGCCCTGCCCTCCACAAGGGCAGGGCAGCATCCTGCAGCAACAACTCGCACACACCAAGGCACCAACGGCCGCACGCATCATTTTCTGCCCTGCCCTCCACAAGGGCAGGGCAGCCTCCTGGAAGCAAATTGTTTTGGGCTAAAAATTGAATTAAAAATCCAATTTAATTCATTTCTTCACCAAATCAAAAGCCCATCCAAATCCCAAGATCCAAGAATAGAAAGTGTATAAATAGGAAATAGTTTGATGTAATTAGGAGACCCTTTTACCTTTTCCCTTACTTTTGAACTTTGAACCTTTCTTTTTGAGCTTTGAATCTTTTCTTTTATTTTGACTTTTGAACCTTCTCTTGGAGACTGGACTGAGAGCTAGGAACTGAGATTTCAGAGAATTGGGGAGGAGAATTGATCTCTCTTCTTCCTCGTTCTTGTGTGGGCATTTTTACTTTTCTTGTTTGAATCTTGGGTGTGAAGAATTGAGGAATTTCTGTCTCAATCTCCATTCAAGATCTCTTTACTTTCTCTTCTGCATAATTGAGTTCAATTACAATTCCTTCACTGCTTCTTCTTCAATTTCTTGTTAATTGCTTTGTGAATTTGGATCTGGGAAGGCAATTGAGATCTAGACTTTGCTATCTAGTCTCTTGAGTCCTGAGATCCCATTTTTCCTTTTGGTTCTTCTGTGAACCTCTGCTACAAGTTAATTCCCATTTCTGTTGGAGAGCTAGTCTATTTCAATTCATCTCTTGTTTAGTTAATGTTGCACTTTAATTTCCCTTGTTTAAATTCTGAAATCCCAATCCTCAAATCCCTTTTTCATTTAAGCAATTTACATTTCTTGCACTTTAAGTTACTGCAATTTACATTTCTTGCATTTTAAGATTCAGTCATTTAATTTCTTGTTCTTTAAGATTCAGCATCTTTTACCTTCCTGCTCTTTAATTTACTGCAATTCTTCCCTCTCCCTTTACATTCCAAGCAATTTAGCTTCTGTTAAAGATAAACCACTCAACCAATACTTGATTCGCTTGATTAAATCAACCACTAAACTAAAATTGCTCAATCCTTCAATCCCTGTGGGATCGACCTCACTCCCGTGAGTTTTATTACTTGATGCGACCTGATACACTTGCCGGTGAGTTTTGTGTTGGATCGTTTTTCACACATCATTATACACCTTCATTTATAGCAAAAAGAATTGTTATTGCAAGCTATAAATTCATTTATGACCTTCCATATAATAAAATGTCAGCTGATTTATCTTTTTAGTGTTGTCATGTTAATCTTTTGAGATTTTTGCTTATACATTGTTTCGGTTATGCATTTTGGTTATCCTTCAAAGTTCAAACACACTACAAAAAAAAAAAAAAGAGAAAATTGTAATCTAAAGTATATTTATCTGTTCCAAAAAAAAATAAAACTTCTCTTAAATATTATATTTCTTAAGAATTTTAGTACAAAAGATTTTTTAAATAATTAATTTTCTTAATGGTTTTCTAGAATAACTTTTCCAAACATTTTGTTGTATAAAAAAGTTAAAATACTTGACATTTATTTTCAAGAAATAGTTAAATTTTCCTATTAGTAATGAAAATAATACTTTATAAGAAATAAATATATAAACGTAAAACGGAAAGTTAAACAGAATAAAAAAAGATGGAGAATCTTCCTCTAAGAAGTGAGGAAAAAAAAACACACACACACGCACACAAACATTTGAATATTTTGATTACTAAACCTGTGTTGTGTTGTGTTTGAGGAATCAACTAATACGAATGGCTTCTGCTGCTGCTTCTTCATGTTCTTCCATTTCCATGATGTTCCTAACTCATTCTTGTGGTGCTACTTCTTCCACCGCCCACCGCCTTCTCCCACCGGGATGCCTCCGCCACCGCCTCCACTGCCACCCCTTACAGATGGGCCCCACCTATCTCCGATGCCTCACTTTTCACTCTTCCGCAGCAGAACCTCCTTCCCCGCCCCATGTTGTTCTTCCCCATGGTACAAACAAAGCACTCAACTTTTCTGCTGCTTTTTGTCTATTTGAAACCTCTGTTCAGTTTTTAGCTTAATGGGTCAACTGGGGTACCCTTCTTTTGTTATTTTTTAGCTATCTAGTGTAGTTATGGCATTAAAGAAGAAAAAAAAGCAGTCTTTTTTACATTCAACTTGAAATGGTGCTAGTGACTTTCTTTACATCCAATAAGGTTTAGGGTTTAGTTTTTTTTTTTTTTTATTTGGTGGGGGTGGGAGGATTCGAGTTGCTGTTTGGTTGAGATTGCCAGTATTTGTGTCTGCCTGTGTTGATTCAACATAGCCTGCTAGTGACTTTGTTGAATTAGATGCATAAACTTTGGTATTTAGCATGAATTTTACCTCAGTTACCTGCTGATCAGGTTCTAGATGATAATTTGTACAATGAAGAATTTAAAGTCTTATGTCTGATCAAGATATTAGACTTGGATTGTGCATCTGTTTCTCTTACATGCGCGTGACAATGAATCCTTTCTATTGCTATTGTATTAGGAAGGTTTCGCCAAGTTATGTTCATATATATTTTTTTTCATATGATTATGTGTGCAGCTTCCCTGACTACTGAGGCTAATACTAAGGTGATTGATGGAAAAGCGGTAGCAAAGCAGATCAGAGATGAGATAACGGTTGAAGTCTCCAGGATGAAAGAAGCTATTGGTGTGATTCCAGGGTTAGCCGTAATCCTTGTTGGAGATAGAAAGGATTCGGCTACTTACGTGCGTAACAAGAAGAAAGCTTGTGAATCTGTTGGAATCAGTTCTTTGGAAGTACATTTAGCGGAGGATTCCACAGAAGAGGAAGTTTTGAAGCATATTTCAGGCTACAATGATGATCCTTCTGTTCATGGCATTCTTGTTCAGTTACCTTTACCTTCTGTATGCTTCTACATCTCTAACTTTATTTTATATTATGGGAAAAGTTTGCTAAATCATACTAAATTTCCTATATTTTCTTGGAAATACGTCAAGAATTTCATACACAAAAGTTCAATAACTCATAGATGAGTTTGCTGCTCGCTATTGTATAAGTGTGACTCAATCATTGGAAGCTTTATTAATTTTTCTTGGCCTTATGACAGCATATGAATGAGCAAAATGTCCTGAATGCTGTTAGAATTGAGAAAGATGTAGATGGTTTTCATCCATTAAATATTGGTCGTCTTGCCATGCGTGGTAGAGAACCGCTATTTGTTCCCTGTACACCAAAAGGGTGCATAGAGCTACTTCACAGACACGGCATTTCCATTAAAGGAAAGAGGGCCGTTGTAATTGGTCGGAGCAATATCGTAGGAATGCCAGCTGCTCTCCTGCTGCAGGTAAACATCTCATCAGTCAAAAGTTTAAAAATTATAAACAGTTCAAAACTTGTTTTATTTAACTATAATTGTGGATTTGTGGCTCCTTTCTTTTTTACATAAAAAATGTATATTTATACTTGTATATATATTTTTATTTAATTTTCCTAGAGAGAAGATGCTACTGTTACTGTTGTCCATTCAAGAACCAATAATCCTGAAGAGATCACAAAGCAGGCAGATATTATCATTTCTGCTGTTGGGCAACCAAACATGGTTAAGGGAAGCTGGATAAAACCTGGTGCAGTAATTATCGATGTTGGAATCAACCCAGTAGAGGTTCGTAGATTTAATTTAAGTCCTTTATCTTGGTTGTGTTTTTATGAATAATAAAATAAAAAACAATTAAATGGTTAAATTTAGAATCAAGGTTATTTAACCAATTCATGTGTATTTGGGTGTTTGAGACAGGATCCGAGTAGCCCTCGAGGTTATAGACTGGTTGGAGATGTTTGTTATGAAGAAGCCATAGAAGTTGCCTCGGCTATTACTCCTGTTCCTGGAGGAGTTGGTCCAATGACCATAGCAATGCTTCTCCAGAATACACTCATCTCTGCAAAGAGGATGCATAATTTTGAATAAACAAGTGAAAGCATGTAATATCATTTATTCTATCAAGTTTTTGTTTAGGAGATTTTGGATTTTGTCTTACCTTTATGGTTTAGTTGTACATTGAAAAAAAAAAAAGGGGGGGGGGGGGGGAATTAAAGTGTTTCTTAGGATGGTAGCATAAAGCATAATGTGAAGAAAGGGAAATCACCCAGCAATCAATTCATTACTCTCAAGAAACTTGGTTGAAATGTCAAATCTAGTAGTATAGGATACAAGCAGGTGAAAAGAAAGCTCTTGTTTTCATTATGAGTCTTTAACTTCATGAATAAATTATAACTCAGATGAGAATAATTGATCAAGTTTCTTGATTTGGTCCTTCTTCTGCATTTTGGTTATGCATGTGTAGCTTCCTTATCAGTATTTAGATATCGAAATTTTGGATTAAAGAATGAGTACTGATGTTCAGCCAAAATATGAATTGGAAGTACATTTCGTTTGAGAAAAATAATTTCAATTTTTATTTTAATTTTAAAACTAATTGCAATGTTCATTTGTTTTTCTTTTTTCCCCTGAAATTGAGATGTGTTTGGTAATGATATTACCCTTTTTATTTTTGATAATCTTATTTCATACCTTTTTTTTTTTTGCATTATATATTTACATGATTTTGTCAAAAAAAGTTGACATTATCAAAATAATAATAATAATTTCTATTTTCTAAAAAATAAGAAGTAAAAACAAGAAACAAGTTTTAAAAGCAGAGATCTTTAGTTGTTTTGAATATAAAATAAGTTACTCTAGTGGCAGCATCATTGCCATGTTATGAACTCATTGAGTTAGCAGCATCACTCTCACAGATTAATTTAAGACAAAATTTAACTGAATGACATGCTTATTTATCAAATCCAATATATAAAAATGGCAACAAAATTACAACATGGGGGAACCAAAATTACAGTGATTATGTCTGCATCTTCTGATCATATGTAAACGTGTATTTTATACTTCCTCAATGGCGGTTCTCAATGGAAACATTGCTTCAGCAAATTCAATTTTTAAGGAAGAGAGCTGTGCACTGCTTCATGGTATCTTCAGGGCTTGTAACTGAAAAAGGAATGAATACAAATTATAAGCACTGCAGCAACAATTATTTACCTTGGATAATTCGGTCTTAATTTAAAATGGAATTGTTTCAGCATGCCATTGTAACCAAAACTGAGTCATTTTTTTCACATATTATGATTTAAAGTTAGGAAGCAACTAACCTGTGTGACCAATAGTCCTTTCTGATTCATAGATTTCATGGTCATTTCCACCCTGCTCAAAGAAAATTACAAAATAAAGTTATTGTAGGAAATTAATCAATCTTCATCCTTTGATAACACCTAAAGTAGGCATATAGCTTCAATTTTGGGACTGATATACTGTTGCAACATATCATTTCTAAAAGCATGATCATTTTGGTGAATATTTGAAACAAGTTTCAAAATGGAGAAAAAAGGTTCATGCAGTCTCCATAAAACAGACAATTATTTGCTTGTTACAGAAATTGTTTGCCCCAACTCACTTTAAGGATTTTTCATAAAAATGTGTCACATTGATAAATCAAAAGGATCCGGTAGCAACTGGCGTTATAGAATTCAAAAATCTATAATGGTACAGAGTTACAGATATTTGTTTGATACTCTAAAGGACTAACCTTGTAAGTTTTGTCACCAAAGAAGTGAATTTCATTAAAATCTTCGAGGTATCTAAGGCAGTATGTTTTATCCCAACCTTGGGGGAAAACCTGAAGAGAAGATTCAAATTAAGACATGCTCACTTATAACTTGGCCATCAAGAAATTCGCCACATCGGGATGAAGATCATCACTTACATCAAAGCTTATCTGCCCTCCAATGGAAAATGTCAGATTAAAATGAGCAAACTTTTCACGAAGCACCTCAACCATTTTTGGACGAATGTTGTGAATCTGAGAACATGTGTTGCAAACTTTTAAAAGAAATATAGGACCTATCAAATTATAGAGACAGAAAATTCTAATTAATATTCACATGACCAAGATGTCTCACCTTGTCATACTTCTCAAATTCATCTCTTTCTTCTTGGCTACAGTTTCGCCCAATTGGCGACACATTCAGCATTCCACTACGGAACTCTATGAATGTTCCCCTGAAAAGATTATGTCAAAAACAGGATTTATAAGTTTTCTGCAATAAAAATGAACAGTATATGATTAACCTCTGAATATGGCTGACCTCTTAATAGGGATATCCAAGTCAGCAATGTAATGAAGTGTGAAATTAATAAATTCCTACAACAAAATTATCTCTAAATGCAGTTAGGAGGTAATCAGCATGGTTGCCTCAGTCTCAAACAATATGGCTCGAATGGAAATTCGGGGCTTACCTTGAGCTTTTCATCACCAAGGAATGATTTCAAGCTCTGTAAACAGGGAAATTACAACTTGTCATGGTGTATTAGATCAAAATTTTACATTGCTACATTAACAGAAGGCCCGCCGGGAGGTGTTTTACAAGCGACACCATGATGGTACTAGTTTTGTTCTTTCGATAACAAAAGGATCATCACAACTTTTTCAACTTACATCTGATCGTTGTAATTTGATTCTATCAAGGATTGAGGTTTATGAGGTGTACCTGGGTTCCAATGAGGTTTCCTTCCTTATGAGCCACAAGACCATTCTCAGAAAATACATAATCATAGTCATTGGTAACTGCAACAAATAAGGGGTATATTCAAAAAGATAGATCCTTTTGATTTCATTCTAATAGCTTATCAAAGATGCATGATTTGACAAAAGTAGAGAAAAGTAAAAATTGAATTCTCAGCTTATATCAGCAAACATAATTCCCAACTTCAGCCAATAGCAAAGAAGAAACAAAACAAACATGAAAAAGAAACCACATAATAGAATTAATTAGCATTAAGCAATGAGACGGAACACTACAATCAATTTTCTCCAAGTGGTTTCACATAACGAAATTATAGCATCAGAAATCAGAGAGATGCTTGTAGCTAACCTGTGCTGCCAAGTTGCTCAGATATCTTTACAAGGTCAGAACCGCCCACAACTCCAACTGTTACAACCTGTACCAGGAAAAAGGAAAGGACTTTTAAAGCAGGTTCTATGAATTGTCAGGTATGGATTAAGAAAACAAATGCATGTAAACTTTTTTTTTTCCAAAAATAAAATCTGGCTCATTTACCTTCCTTAGATCTTGCATGAACGCCAACATCTCTGGAGTCACCACCTTGAATTCGAGTACGAAACAATAAATAAAGGTGATGCAAGACTAAACAATCATAATAAATCAAAATTTTCTAGTTTTCTTCAGCATTATGGTGTTATAGCATGCTATAATTAGTAGGCTTTGGATTCAGTAGCCTTCTCCAAAGAGAGGCTATTGGTAGCCTCTTCATACTTAATTATAAAATAACCCAATGCATACTTTTTCTCATATTTAAAAAGTACTCATGCTTTGTTTTTTTATTTCTTTTCAGCTATTCACTGTTCAAATAAGAGGAAAAGAAAGTACTGCCACATCTCATTGCTGCCTTATCCTTTCTAAGAACTGCAACACCATTAATAAATTTTGATCCACCTCCATCATGTCCAATATAAACATTGACAATGGTGGTGATTGATGGATGATCTTGGTGAACAATCTGTGGAGTGTTGATTGAGCAACATGGGCTCACTTCTTCCTCTTCCTCTTGTTTCTCTTTTGTCATTATTATTCCTTCTCGTTGCTCTTTAATTATTGAAATATATGATAATTATTGGTGTCTTTATTCATATGAGTATGCTCTTCACATTTTGAATAACCCAGGTTATTCAATCAACTCATTAATTTGTTAAAGATTATCTAGTTTCATAAAGATTGCCACAGTCAAATTCAACATTGATGACCCAATTCCACAGCACATTCAGCTCATTTTAATTAGTTTATGCAGCATTTGTGGCTGTTGGAAGTGAGAATGTTTTTCTTTTTCTTGGTTGAGAGTGGGCACAGTTGGAATATAGAACTTACTTTTATGGACTTCTCATGGAGCTAAAAATTATTCACACAATTCCAAGCCAAACAAATGAAACTACTGAAGAATGTTCATGGAAGTTGCAATAGTGAAGGCAGAAATGAAGCTGCGTTGTATCTCAAGTTTGGGATAATGCGTGTTAAAAAAGAAATAAAATAAAAATAAAGAAGGAATACTTTCAAATATTAAAAGATATGCATGGGGTATATTTTATAATTGAATTTGAAGAGGCTACTAGTAGCTTTCTTTGGAGAGGCTACCGAATCCAAACCCTAATTAGTAACCTTAAACTACCTGTAGACAATAAATCTGACTCAGAACACATCAAATTGCTCCATTAATATATTATTTTGTTATAGTAATGCCATTGGCTCAAGAAGAAAGAAGTACCTTCCTTGGGGCTGTAAGAGTCCCATCAACATCAAACAATGCAATCAAACCAGGTTTCCGGGCAGCCATTTATTCTTATTATTAGCACCAAACCCTGCATAGTGTTGAACCTCTTCATCAAGTTTTAAGCAAATATATTATCCAAAACTTCATTATACCCTTCCGTAGATACATAATTGAACTTGTTTGGTAAACGCTTCTTCATCAATAGTGCAAGATAATTTCTAACCGAAGCTGATAAAGTTCAGAATTTTAAACGGGATTCTAAAACACTCTAGGCCAATACACAATCTTACAAGTTTTGCAAATGCTTCTTCATCAAGTAAAGAATTTCGGAAGAAAAAGAGAAACAGCCAGCTCAGAAATTCAGAATTTCCATGAAATTTTTAAAATAAATAATAAAAGAAAAGAAATTAAAAACGCTACCTTGCACGCAACGCAGCAGCAGGAGTGGAGGTCTGGAGGAGAACGCAGATCGCCGGAGAGAAGCTGGGAGCGTGATACAATGGTGGAAGCAAAGGGGTTGATATAAAACGATTTGAGATCTGTGATTGAGAGGGAATTGGACACAGGAAACTGCTTTCAGTGGGGCCTACCATCAACCAAGGCGCGCATAAAAACTGAAAAACATGTGCATAGTAGTATACTACCGTACAATCTAGTTATACATGAAAACTGGATCTCCCAAAATATAGCACATATTTTGAGTATCTTTTGATTTGTATTTTTTATATTTTAAAATAAAATATTGTATTAAGTGAATTATTATTCTTCACATTATTTTATTGAGACTGCGAGTTAGACGAATCGGATAGGTTCGGTTAAACCTGATCCTATCTGCTGCAGGTCGGGTTGCCAATTTATTCCAATTGAATGGAAGCGAGTTGGATACCTAAATTTAGTAGATGCAAAATTGGTGGAGTAATTCCAAAGCATGAGAGTGATGAGAAGTTACATTTGCACCTTAGCAAGCAATATAATCATTACTTAAAATCCTGGAAGGAAACTACTTAGCATCCTTCGTTGCACTTTCTTGCTTCACACTACATGTCTCTTTAAATTTTGTCCTATTTCCATTACAACAATGAATAACTTTCAACTTTCCTTACTAGAAGCCAAAATGAAAAGGGGGTGAAATTTTTCTGAATTGCTAATCACTTTGAACCAAAATGGTAAGAGGAAAGCATTGTTAAAACTTAAAATGCACTAACAAATCTTTAAAAGGGTCTGGACCCTAATCTCTATTGGATCTAAGAGCTAGGAGTGTGAGAATATAATTTATTTGGTAAGTAAAGAAAAAATTCTACCACTTACAAAATCTCATTCAACACTTGTTTCCAAAGAACAATAAATTTACTTGGCACAACACTCTATCCTAATCATCTTTATAAATTGTTAAAAGCAATTGAAATCTCATGTTACATGCTGAAAGTAAGGTTTCTCATGAATAGGTTCTTCATTTAACATGGTTCCTTTCAACCATAACAAATTTCCCTTTTATGAACCTGGCTTATTATCAACTCTCTTGAATTATGTAAAACAGAACAAATGAACAACAACAAAGACTAATTGGTATCTTCTGATCAAAATGGCGAAACTTCACTTCGGATGAAGAAGAGACCGGACTGACCCCCATTAGATAGCAGAGCCAGCCTTACAGCGCTCTCGGCACCTTCGTCAACACTAAGGTTACCAGTGTTGAAGTTTATATCCGTTTTGACAAAACCAGGACAAACAGAATTGATACAGAAAGATGGATACTTCTTTGCAAGAATTCTTGTGTATGCATTCAAAGCAGCTTTTGAAACTATGTATGCAGAAAAAGCAGAAGGCCATCCTTTGGTTTCAAATGAACCCTCTTTGAAATCACTTAGAAATTGATTCAAAACCTCATCAATCTTTTCTTCTGTTAAGCTTTCATCATCACTTAGAATTCCTTTAGCCCATTCATTTGGTAGGTTCTGTATCAGCATAAGAAACCATATAGCAGCAAATAAATTAGTAGTATTCAAAAGAAAATAAAAACTACATGATTTAGAGAAAATAAAACATGATAATATCTGTATTAAAATAGAAACAAATTATCAAAAACCTTCAACTGTCCCATGGAGGAGGAAACATTGACAATCTTTGGTGAGTCTGACAATTGTAGAAGGGGAATAAGTGCTTCACACATTCCTTTGACACCATAATAGTTAGTTCTAACTCCTGCTTCTGCAGATTCATAATCTTGACATACAATTTTTCTCCAATCAATAGCATCAGCCCTTTCCTACATTCAAAGATTCAAGAATCAATGCTCTAGAATAATCTTTAGAACAAAAGCCAATGTTCTTTATAAATAACCAAAGAAATGTTTATGTAATCATTACCCAAAATGAGTGAAATTATCTAATATGGATTGGTATTGAAAAAGCCATACCCCAGAAGCAAGTAAAGCTTTGAATGCATCGCCATCAACGACTGTCCCAGGGACTCCTGCATTATTCACCTAAACAGAATACAAACATTTCTCAGCAGTGAAGAACAATGAAATTAGATTATGAAAAAAGAACATGCAAAGAGAAGCAAAGTAAAAATCCAAAGGCATTCCCCCCTTAACAAGAAGAATTTAAGACATTTCTCATGGTTTTGTACTTTTGTTATTGATGGAGAGGCGAAAACCAATTAACCAATCAAAAATGATTCCATAAGTAAGAAATATTCACACTCTTATAAGACATGTTTCGTTTCCCTTTTCAAGTGACATGAGACTTTACATAAGCAATACATAGAAACATAATAAATTAGTAAATTAAAGCATAAAGTTCACAAATCAATATACAGTACCTAACTTAACATTACACCACAAAATAAAATGCTATATTTCAAGAACCTAAAGTTTTTAAGCATACCAAGATATCAAGTTTTCCAAATTGGGTTTTGATGAAATTTGCAAGGGCTGCTATGCTGTTAGCATCAGTGACGTCAAGCTGATGATAAACAACATGGCCAGATAGACCTAAATCTTTGAGATTCTGAAGAGCTTCATGACCCCTTTTCTCATCTCTTGCTGTTAAGATCACTGTGATCCCATTAGAAGCCAATTGCTTACATATTCCAAATCCTATCCCTTTGTTTGCTCCTGTCACTACTGCATACCTATAACATGAAAACCAATTATCAAGAATTCGGGATTTGAACTTTTTACAACTACTAGTTTCTATTTTCTTATTCAGTGTTTTCTGTTTTCATGATTTTGTAAAGAAAAAAACAATTGAAAACTGGGGAAAAAAATTATGAAACTAATCAGGCTTCAGTTTTTGTTGCCAATTAAAATTTCTTACAGATGGAGAGAATCATAAGTACATGATGATAATTGAAGAAACTGGTGTTACCTCTTTGAACTTTCTTCTGCCATTGTATCTATCAATAGGTAAATTTTCAGACACACGTTTAAGATAATGAGTTTACTAGATTTTCTTTGCTGTTACATAGTGTTATATAACAAGTTTATCTAGGAACTTCCGATAGAAAATGTGTCTTGACGTTGACATAGTTGTTTACAATGTAACTGAATCCTTAATTATATGATATTAACTAAACGAAGTTAACGATAATTTCTTCCTACATAGAGATCTGCGTTGAGCATGTTACTCTCAAACTATTCGGTTGCTTCCTATTTCCTACCCAGATTTTTTTGTGTTTTTCACTTTTTCTTTGCTATTGGTTAGTCCACTCACAATTCACAAATATAAATAAAGGGGGTAAAATGATATTTTGGGATCACAAGGGTATAATGGTCAATGTCTCAAAAATTCAGGGGCATAACGTTAATTTGGAATGTCAAAGAAAAAAAATAGGAATTAGAAATTTTAAATAAATTCAAATCATTTATTTTTAATTATTCCAAAACAAGAAAAACTATCAAATTTACAATTATATTACATATATATCAAGATCGGTCATTAAAATCAACCACTAGTATATATATTAATGATGGAGCTGACGTGACATGTTTTTGAGAGTGTTTCTCCATTTATTTCTTTTAAATTACTAAATACAAGTTATTATGATAAACTAACTATATCAACTAATTGATTTGATTAAATATTTAAATATCATATAATTTATTATAATTTATATCAATTTGATTTAGTAGTATTTCCTAATTTATTTATTTTAATATTCTATTAGTATTTTTTAATTTATTTCTTTTAATTTATTAAATCAAATTTATTGTGTGTACTAATTAATTAATTTGATTAATTTATTAGTCATTAAAATAATAAATCTATGAATAAAATAGACAATTGAGATATTTCAATTAATAATTAAATCAAATCAAATCAAATCATATATATTGAGCTAAATTCAAATCATGTGCATTAATAACTAAATTAAAATAAAATAATTTCTTACTTATTCAAGTTGAGTGAATAAATACAAATTAATTTTGTTAGATAATCATAGTTGTCTGGTCTACTATATATAGATGGCCACACAAAATTATAAGAATCATGATTTTTATCGCTCTTGCTATTTCAACTTTTTTTTTTATCTTAATGTATAATTTCTTTTATGTATAAATGTACCCAAAATGAAAAAATACAAATGAGTATTTTATTGATTGTTTGTTTGATAAATATATCTCAATTTAGGTCTTCTACTACTGTGGATGAAAGTTGACCTGTAACAATTCAAAGTGGCCAATGTATTTTTTTATAGTATTATATAAAAGAATATTTGTTAAAATGAATATACTCATTGTAATGATTTTTTTTAAATTGTTATATTTTTATGTCAGTTCTGTAAATTTTTTGAAGGCACAAAATAATAAAATAGGTTGACTTTAATATCATTAGAAGCAAAATTTAATAGTTCAAATAAGCACCACTAATTATGCTAAAAAAGTAATTTTGTAATAATAATGTGATTTACATATTAATTTTTTCGAATAAATTCATTTCAAAATGTAGAAATTAGACTCAATTACGTTAAAATTTTAAAGGTAAATATAGAATTTGACAACAAAATTAACATTCATTAAAAAATTAAATTTATTTATGGCTATTTTCTAATTATAAATAATAACAAGACTTATAAAAAATATTAATTTCATCATTCTTATTAATTAAATCATAATATTAGGTAGTTGATAGTTTTTAGGGTAAATTATTAGGTAATTATGTAAAAATTAGCAACGGATAACCAATAAGAATTAAAAAAAATCTATTATATAATACCAATTTCATAATTAAAATATATCACATATCAAATTCTCATATATTCTATTTATTATCTATTCTATTATATAAAAATCAGTTTTCTACACTTAATGATAGAGTTGACATGACATACATATGAGAGTGTTTAGCGAATTATTTTCTTTAACTCATTAAATATAATTTATTATGATAAATTAACTATATCAACTAATTGATTTAATTAGATATTTAAATATCATATAATTTATTATAATTTATATCAATTTAATTTGGTAGTATTTTTTAATTTAAAAATAAATTATTAGAAATTGTTGCAACTCATTAGAAATTTTTAGTTTCACATGTAAAAAACAAAACACTATGATTATTAATAACCAACTTGGGTTGGTCAAGTGGTCAACTCACTCGTCCGCTTAAGTAAGTGTTGGTGGTTCTAATCCCGCCTTGTGCAGAGCTCCGCGATGGATTAATCCTTGACTTGTTTGTAATGTATGATAGGTGTTCTATAATTTTTTGGATTTGATTGTTTCTTTATTATTATATGTTGTTCTGTTTAATTTATGTAAAAAGACTTATGATCATCATCTTATCGTGGTAGTGTAAAAGTTGTCGGTATTATATTTATTTTGTAAGCTCTTAAATCTCATGTCCTTGATCGATATTTGTGACTAAGTAATTATTAAAAGAAATTGGTTTAATATCTATTTTATATTCTATTTAAATTATAATATTGAGTAAATATTTTTTTTCAAAATAAATAATGCGATTTTTTCATAAAAATAACGTTTAAATAATTGTGAAATTAGATTATACCATAAATGATAATAAATATCTTAACATTAGATCTACTATAAAATAAATTTTTAGGAATATTATGTTGTATTATATAATTTAGTTATATTTTTCTTATATTCTATCTATATTATTTAGATTGGCATATTTCTAAAAAGGATTATTTAATTTTTGTTAAAATTATTAAATCAAATTAGTTACAAACTAATTAATTAGGTTGATTAAATATCTAAATATCTTATAATTCAATATAATTTAATTTATATAGATACATGATTTTTACAGTTTATTATTTATCGTAATAAATTTTAGAGATAATTTTTTTAAGTTATAATTTAATTTTTTATTTTCATATTCAATTTTTAAGAACAATTTTTTTTTAATTTTGTATTTATAAATAAATTATTTTCTACTTTAATATATGAAATTTTTTATGAATTTTTTTATTACGCAATTCACTTTAATAAAAATAAATTAATTTATGAAAATTTAAACTTGAGTTCTTGCTATGGTTAAACTTAAACTTTAATTTATTTTGTCATATTATTATATAAATATTAAATTCTTTGATTAAACACTTATTTGATTACAAAATGATATTATATGTTATTTTCATATTGGCAATTAAATTTCAGTTACTACACAAATATTATATTTTAGATAATTGTATATTTTTTTGTTATTTTAAAAATTATTATATAATTTTAAGATCATTTAATTATGTTTATATTTTTAAAAGTCTTTATTTTATTTCAATTTATTCAATACATGTTTATCTTAAATTTTATTTCTTTATTAATTAGTAATTTTTTATACATTTAATTGTCATTAATTTATATAAATTAAAATGTATAACTTAAAAAAATAGATACGTGTCTAAAAATAAAAAAAATATTTTTTTGTTAGTAAAAAATTTGTCACTTTAACTTTTCTGTTAGCATCATATCTTACATTTTTACTATAATTAAAAGTTAGAAATAAATTATTAAATATAAATTTGTAAAGAAAATATAATACTTAATGAATTATCATAATCACATTTAAAGGTATTTAAGTAATTTTCATATAATAAAGTGATATGCTTCAAAAAATATTTGTATATAATTTACTAATAAATATATGAGATATTTATCATAATTTTATTTTTAATAAAAATATCATTATATTAAAGTGACGCCTTTTAAAGATGTATAAATGATATTTCATTAAAAAAAATTATAAGATAGAAAATGTAATTTTATTTTAATTTTATCCTTAACATTTAGTTTAATTTTAATTTTAGAGTTTTAATATTTTCAATTATATCATTAGGGTGAACAACATTAATTATAATTAATCAATTATATTATTTGATTTGACTAAAATTAAATAAATATTAAATTATTTAATAAATAATAAATAAAAAATAAAATAAATAAATTTAATTTAAATTATTCTCTTATTATTTTCTATATCTAAGAATTATAATGTATTTTTATGTATTTTGATTAATAGTTTTTAAAGAAGTTACTATTTTATTTACTAACAATTTAAATTTTTTATAATATTTTCATAAAACTTGATTAATAGGTTCTTTTTCACAATATTTCTTTTGAATTTTTTAACAAAAATATATCTTAATTTTTGTCTTTTATCTTTTATATTCAATAATTATACTAATTTTTTTACAATGTATTTTTATCAATTACATGCATTATTTTTCTGTCTTTTTTTCTTTTCCTTTTAATTATTTTATTATCTTATTTTTAATTATTTATTTTACTTTTACTCATGTGTTTATTGTATTTCACTTCTTGTTAGTTTTAATTTCATAGTTAACTTTCAATTATATAAAATTCAATAGTTTCTTTAAAATATGCTTAAATATATTATCTATTATGTACAATCATTAGGATGAACAAAAACTATAAATTGAATATATAATTTAATTTTAATTTAAACTAAAAACTAAATGAATTGTCAAAAAAATAGCAACTAATTTTGTTTTTGATTTCTCTATAATTTATTTAAAGGTAAAATCTCTCTTTAACCACTAATATCGCCAATAATAAAATTATAAGTCTCTACAAAAATATATATATAAAATAAATAAAATATATATAATTTTAAAGTTGTTCATCATAAACTATGGACAAATTTTTTTTAAAAAAAATCATATGGATCAACATGTAATTTTTTAATATTTTTATTATTATTTTTTAAAATTTTTTAGACTTATCAACATTTAAGTTGTCTATCCATCACTTCTCATAATATTATAATTTCACAAATTATAATATGTGGGATAAATCATCTTTATAAACCATTTGCATACTAATTTTACGTATATCCCTCAAAGTAAAAAAGGCTACATGCATGTCTCAATTTACATATCTATGTAATCAAATTTATTTCGTAGTAAATCGAATCTATAAGATTCGAATTACTTGAATGCTATCTATGCTACTAAATCGAATGAAGGAGATTTGATTTACAATTAGCTGGATTGCTACTAAGTGAGTATAAATCAAACCTTATTGCTTCGATTTAGCATAGACCATATAAATCAAAATTTATAGATTCGATTTAGTAGGGGATGGCATAATTCGAATTCTTTGAATTCAATTTACTTTCGAATCATAATGTCAAGTGATTTAAATTCATTAAATTCGATTTATATAGAAATGTAAATAGAGACAACTAGGTAACGATTTTGGATTTGGGGGATTCAGATAATTTTGGGGTGGCTTTGGTTTATCAATGTAAATTAACCTAATATGTGATATTAGTTATTGTTATATATATGAAAAATGTGACTTATTTATGCATTGTTTGGACTAGAAGAATTGTAGGAAAATAAAATGTTGGAGAAGAAAATAGATGAAAAAATTAATTTTTCATTATTTGGATCAACAAAGAAATTGAATGGAAAACATAAAAATGTATGTGAAGTTCATGTAAATGTTTTCTCTTCAAAGTTGCGAAAAAAACCGATGCAGAAGTGCAAACATAGGTAAAAATACAGAGTTATCATTTGAATTATAATTTATATATAATATATAAAAACAATAATTACTCTATTATAATTTTTTCTCTTCTTACTTTTTCTTCCGTCCAAATAAAAGAAAATTTTTTCTCTAATTTCTTTCCATTCATTTTTTCTTCATCTAAACAACACACACAAAAAATACTTCATTTTCTTTCTATTTTCTTTCCTCTAATTTTCTTTCTTTTCATTTTCTTTCCTCTTATTTTCTATCTTATATCCAAACCATAGCTTAGTATTTATCAATTTATCTACATTTAATGATGGAGCTAACGTGACATGCTTCTGAGAGTGTTTCCCGATTTATTTCTTTTAAATCATTAAATATAAGTTATTACGATAAACTAACTATATCAACTAATTGATTTGATTAAATATTTAAATATCATATAATTTATTATAATTTATATCAATTTGATTTAGTAGTATTTTCTAATTTATTTATTTAATATTCTATTAGTATTTTTTAATTTATTTCTTTTAATTTATTAAACCAAATTTATTGTGTGTACTAATTAATTAATTTGATTAATTTATTAGTCATTAAAATAATAAATCTATGAATAAAATAGGCAACTGAGATATTTGAACTAATAATCAAATCAAATCAAATCAAATCATATATATTGAGCTAAATTCAAATCATGTGCATTAAGGACTAAATTAAAATAATATAATTTCTTACTTATTCAAGTTGAGTGAATAAATACAAATTAATTTTGTTAGATAATCATAGTTATCTGGTCTACTATATATAGATGGCCACACAAAATTATAAGAATCGTGATTTTTATCGCTCTTGTTATTTCAACTCTTCTTTTCTTTTCTTTTTTTTGTCTTTATGTATAATTTCTTTTATGTATAAATGTACCCAAAATAAAAAAGTACAGATGAGTGTTTTATTGACTGTTTATTTGATAAATATATCTCAATTTAGGCCTTCTACTATTATGGATGGAAATTGACCTATAACAATTCAAAGTGGCCAATGTATTTTTTTATAGTATTAAATAGAATAATATTTGTTAAAATGAATATACCCATTGTAATAATTTTTTTAAAATTGTTTTATTTTTATGTCAGTCGTGTAAATTTTTTGAAGGCATAAAATAATAAAATAGGTTGACTTTAATATCATTAGAAGTTAAATTTAATGGTTTAAATAAGCACCAAAAAAGTAATTTTGTAATAATAATGTGATTTATATATTAATTTTTTCGAATAAATTCATTCCAAAATATAGAAATTAGACTCAATTATGCTAAAATTTTAAAGGTAATATAGAATTTGACGACAAAATTAACATTCATTAAGGAAATAAATTTATTTATGACTATTTCCTAATTATAAATAATAACAAAACTTGTAAAAAAATATTAATGTCATCATTTTTATTAATTAAATCATAATTATAAAGACTTTAATATGTGTGAATTTAAAAATTATAATTTTTTATGTTTTTAAAAATTATAAATTTATTGAAAATTTTGTGAAATTATATATATTGTTTAATATTTAATAGTTTATAAAAAAAGGAGGGCCCGCCAACCTGCCAACCTACCATTAGGCGGAGCGAGGGAGAAATTCATGACCGTCTTGACGGGTGGAAAAATGTCAGTTAAGAATTTTTTTAATAAAAACAACGTTGCAAGTACAGTTCTTAACTGATGAAAATTCCACTATTAATTTAAAAGTGTGTCACAATTAAAATTCAATTACTGGGGGTAGAATTCCCAGGTCGTTTCCCAAAGAGTTGACACAAAGTGCAATTTATTGGTCAGGAATTTTCTGAGAATAATTGAGAAGTTTGAAAATGGAAAAATAAATAACTAGCAGATAAGCAAGGAGCAATTAACAAGAGAGGTTGTGTATTTTGAAATAAAAAGCCTTGGTTAGGAGAAGATTAATTGAAGTTTCTATCCTTGTTGGTTTTTCCAAGTATAATAGTAAAGGTTGTTGCTCCCACTTAATTATCCTCTTACAGATGCAAAGGAAGGTTAAGTGAGTAGTACTAACTCTGATTCACAAGTCTTAATCACTTCACAGGGAAGGATTAGAGTTAGTGAAAAGTGAGTTAGCCAGCAATTTTCAATTACAGATTAATACTTGAGTTTTTCAACTCAAGAGTTTCCAATTAATCAACTCCAAAGCCAAGTTGGGAGCTCTACTCTATTAACATGAATGCCATTTTCACAAACATGTAAAGGGAGTAGATAGGAGACATGGTATACTTGAGTTTTCCAACTCAAGGATTTTCAATTAATTAACTCTAAAGCCAAGTTGAAAACTCTACTCTATTAATATGAATGTCATTTTCACAAACATGTAAAGGAAGTAGATAGGAGACATGGTAATTAAAATTAAATTAACAAAAGTAAAATTGGGACTAATAATTAATTAAAAGAAATTAACAAGTAATGGAATTAAATATAAAAAATAGTTCACTGTATTAATAATTTCAACTTAACAAAATTCAAACATGAATTGGAACAACTAAATGGAAAATAAAAGAGTAGAATGATAGAAAGGCAAACTATAACGATGAAGACTTCAATCGAAGGTAGTAGCAACTCTCTCAGGATCCAATCCAAAAACAAAACTAAGAAAAATGCTAGAACCCTAGGAGAAATAGTATTTTTCTCCCTAAAATTCAAAACTAAAACTAAAAAAATCAAGTGAAAAGTAAAAAGAAAGATTGTCCTCAGTCTCAGCTAACCCCTGCCTCTAGTCTGCATTTTTGGGCTTGAAACTGGGTCCAAATCATCTCAGAAATCGTCCCCAGCGAGTTCTGATAGTGCAGCATGACGCTTTATCAAGCGTACGTGTCGTCTGCACGTACGTGTCGCTGGTCGTTTGCGCTTGTCACACATACGCGTCAGTCACCCGTATGCATCGCTGTGAAATGCGCCAATGCGTGCGCACGCGTCAGCCATGCGTGCGCACGCGTCAGCCATGCGTGCGCACGCGTCAGCCATGCGTGCGCGTCGCTGCTCGCTTCCAATCTCCTTAGTTTCTTGTGTTCCTTCCATTATGACATGCCTCCTCTTCATCCTTTAAGCCATTCATGCCCTGTAAACCTAAAAACACTTCACAAACACATCTTGGCATCGAATGGTGATAAAGAAGAATTAAAAATTAACAATTTAAACCCTTAGGAAGCAAGTTTTCAATCATGGAACAAAATTAGGAAGGATTTGTAAAGCCATGCAATTTATATGAATAAGTGTATGAATAATTGATAAAATTCACTCAATTTTGTACAAGATAAACCATAAAATAGTGGTTTATCACGCCTCACTAGGCGGGGCAGGGCGGACCAGCCCACCAGATGGCGGGCTTTTGGCGAGACAAGGCGGACTTTCTCGTTTGCCACCCTAATGAGGACATGGACATAAGTACCTGCCCCATGGAACCTATTAAATATACGCGAATATAAAATTATTAATTTATTCTATTTTATATATACATAAATTCATTTGTTGAATTTAGTAACCCTAATTTCTGCATCCAATTTGAATTCTTCTTTTTTCTTCCAGATTCATTCTCAGCCTTAATCCTCTTTCTAGCTCACTTTCTCTATCTCTCAAGTTCGTCACTACGTTGCTTAGTATCGTCCTAAAAAATTATGTTATGTTATTATGTTGGAATATATTTTTATGTTTTCTCTTTTTAAAATATTATTTTTCATAACGAATATATTGTGTTGAATTATATTGAATTGATTATTTTATGATTATTATATTATGTCAAAAGTTTTCAAAGAATATTCATAGATACTCGAGAAAATCTTTATTCCCTAAGGGGGTAATTAAACATGAACTTGCAATAATGGAAAAGGAATATGGACTTTTTTTTTATAGGAGTCAGGGATAGGATAAGGAAGGGGTTTTTCACGCTCTCCTGAGTACTCATTACCATATCCAACGAGTAACGGAGATCCAATCTGAACCGATTTAATAAGAGGGGACGCGTGGACTTCATCTATATTGGGCCTTTAAGGTAATGAACTGCTAAGTCTGATTTGGAACCTTAACAATGAATTTTAGTTGATCTTTCTTGCATTGAGCCATTGAAGTCTTACTAAGCCTAAATATATCTTAGATTAATATTTTGAGTCATTGTTATAGCAAATACTATACTATTTAATATTATAACACTTAGTATATGTAAAAGTTAGATATATTTACAAGATAATTTTTACTCAAATTAAAAAATTAATTATCTCTTTTTTGTTTTAAATATTATTTTTTAATGTAACGAAAAAGTAAAAATAACAATAATCACTCACATAATTAAAATAGATAATCTTGATATATACATGACACTATATATATCAAGGATTATTATATATGATATATAATTTTTTTTGTAATGACTATTTATATAATTTATTGAACAATTTTTTTATCTTAATATTTAATAAATTTAACATACAAAATATTATTTAACATACAAAATAAGTAACTTAAGTCATCATCTAAGACAATAAATATAATAATACAAATACTTATTTATTTATTATTAATAAAAAAAATATAAATAGTATAAATTGATATTTTTTAGTATAAAAATAATAATAAAGGTTATTGATTAAGTTAATTACATAATTAAAAAATTATGAAGAATTTCTTAAATAATAATAAAAATAAGATCACTATTTTCACATATTACAAAGTTTATAAAAAATATTGGACAATAAATCAATCCTCGATATAGATTATACATTAATTATGTCAAAAATAAATGATCAATACACTGGATATTATTATTTACGTACTAATATAAAATATATTATCGATTATTAAATTTATAATTAATTTTTAACCCATTTTTTTGTAATTAAAATTTAAATGATTGAAATTATTAAATGCTGAATATTTTGCATCTAATTTATTTATTCTATTGAAATTAAAAAAAGGACGAGTTGTTAATCAATTTTAAATTTAAATTTAAATTTGAGTAAGAAAATAAAAAAATATTTTAGATTTTATCTCACTAACCATAACTAATTTTAAGATAAGAAATTACTTTGTACATTATATATATTATAGGATAGTATGGTTATTTGCTATTTTTTAATAGTAAATATTGTCAAATAAAACGAAATAAAATGGTGTAGGAAATTAGAAGAAAATATATTTACAAGTTTAGAAAATATTAATTTATTTTTCAATAGAATAAATTATATATTGAATAACAAAAGTTGTTATTGGTTTCTCTTCACACTAACTAATACTCAACAATGGTGTTTTGGTACACCATGTTATCAAGAAATATTAATCGATCTAATAACTTTTGTAATGATATAAGTTTATGAATTTGAAAATTTAAAAATCATTTCATAAAATGTGAAGTTTTAACAAGTAAACAATGTTGATCATATTATTTTGACTTCAAGAATGAATATGATACTAACAAATAAAATTGTCCCAAGTAAATTTCAACAAAAGACAAAAGTTCATAAGTATTGCTATTAATGAAAAGTTAATCTATTTTAATGACAAATACAATTTGTTTCTATGGATTTCCTAACTCGGCAAATTGAGGACTAATCCACCACATATTGATACTCTATTTATTAAGAGCCTGTCGCTAACTAATGAATTGTTATACACACAATGTGAGATTCAAACTCTAAATACTTGTTTAAGCGGACAAATGAGATGACCATTCAATCAATCCAAATTGATTAAAACAAATATTAATTATTTTTAATATTTTTAAATTATAAAATATTTATAATAATGATTACTATAGATATTTTTTATTTAAATTTTAATAAAAAAATTTATATAATTTTATGTATTACCCCATGTAGAGCACAGGAACATATATTAGTAATAATAATAATTTGAAAAATAAAGTTCTAATATTGTCTAAAAGACAAAATATAGGACTTAACATAAAGTATCCATACATTTATTACATTTCTCCATAAATTACTATCATGGAATGTAAATTTCTGATCCAACTAATTAAATTTATACAAATATTGAGTTGATCAAAATGACGCTTTTTATTTTTATTATGGAGAAGGAATTGGAGTAGGACATGTATATAGAGAGCGTGTGAGCTTTACAACGATGTGGGATTAGGTAAGGACAAATTGGACGGTCCAAAATTTTCATTACAAATCGGACGGTCCGCATTGAAAAAAAAAAACAGAACGGACAGTCCGATTTGCTACATTCAAAATTCGAATTTTTTTCTATACAAATCGGACCATCCGATTTGTCCCTATTATTTTCCTTCTCATGCAATTCGTATGGTCCGTTTTGTGAGTTTAGCATGTTAGAAAATTCTGCCCCACATTGATGTTAAGCACCACCATAGTAACATAACTCAGCACAATACATTCATTACTCCAATATGAAAAAAATGAGCCTCAAAATGGATCAACTTCACTTCTAAAGAGGAAAAGACCAGAAGGACCCCCATTGGGTAGGAGAGCCAACCTAACAGCACTTTGAGCACCTTCATCAACACTAAGGCGACCAGTATTGTTGTTGATATCAGTTTTGACATAGCCAGGACAAACAGCATTGATGCAAAAACATGGATGCTTCTTTGCAAGAATCCTTGTGTATGCATTCACACCAGCTTTTGAGACTATGTATGCAGAATGTGCAAGAGGCCAACATCCTTTGCTTTCTAATAAACCCTCTTCAAAATCCTTTAGATATTCATTCATAACTTCATCTACTTTTTCTTCTGTTAAGCTTTCAGCATCACTTAGAATTTCTTTAGCCCATCCATTTGGTAGGTTCTGTCTTAGTATAAGGCATACACAGAAATGTGCCAAAATAAATTAAGAGAAGTGCTAGGAGGCAGCAACTTTTGTGATTTGTAGTAATCAAATAGTCATCAATGATGATTTCAATGGTGTGAGATTGGTGTGAGATTTCATCCAATGACTCACTTTTTTTTGCTGGTTACATGCTGGACAGAATTTAATAAATTTTTTGGCCTCTAAACTTTTTCATATATTAATAAAAAATAATCAGAATTTATTAATTATTATAATAATTAATAAATATTAAATAAAATAAATTTTAACTATTTTTTTATCTTTTTAATATTACCAAGGCATAAATAAATAATGATAGCAAATAAATTAACATGATTATTGAGTCAAAAAATAAAAGTTTAAGTATTATCTGTAAGTATAAAAATATGTATTTAGTATTTTATAAAAAATTATTATATTATTATAAATAAATTTAATTATTTGTTTATTAAATTTGATTATTTTAGTAATTTGATTATGTAAGCAGAAAATATGTAAATTAATATATATAAATATACGCAAATACATATGCATAATTTAATGCCTGTTTTTGATATATATAATCTAATAATAGTTTAGTATAATTGCAAATTGAGTTTGACAAAAAATGGTCAAATTTTAGAATTTAAGCTTCGTTTGGAAAATTTTAAAAGTTTTTCTTTTTTACTTACAAAAAGTATTTGAAGAAGTTATTAAAATGTTTATGAAAAAATTTAAAAAAATGACTTTTTTTATAATAAATTTTTTTTATCACATTTCTTTTAAAATAAGTATTTTTAAAATTAAAAAACCAAACACAAATTAATTTGTTTAAACCATAAGGTTCAATGAAAAAGATCTATTTTTATTTTTCAATGTGTTTGGCAAATTTCTAACAGTAAAAGTAAAAGTATTAGAAAAACTAAAAAAAAAATTTTGAGAAATTATAATTTATATTTTTCTAGAAGATCTTTTTTCCTTAAAAAATATATTTTTCACATAATAAATAAACAAAAAAATATTTTTATCTTATTTTACTCAAACATATAATTAATAGATAAAAAAAATCAATTTTACATGAGATATCCCAAATATAAAATCACTTTTATTTTTGTAAATTTTTTTTTAAAAAAAAATCATTAATTTTTTTTTAAAATAGCGTCCAAACAAGCTTGGTGTACATGTAGCATAGTAAAAAAAATATACATCTAAAGTGAATGATATTGTTATTTTATTTTTAATAATATTATTTTATACATAATTATATAAATTTATACAAAAAAAAGAAATAATATTTTATCAGAATAATATTTAGGTAGGTCTTTGGTGGCTAAGGTTATAGTGATTAAAAATGGCTAAGTTTTGACTTACCAATGAACACATGACATATGGAGAGTTGGATGAAAGTTGTTAGTTAGAGTGATATGTTTTATTGTTAATGAGTAGTAGGACAAAAGAGTAAATAAACTAACAAAAATGATGTGTATATTATGTGGGCCTTTGTTTTGAAGGAAAAAAATCTGTTAGTATTTTTTGAGTGGATAATTCTAAAATTTTAATGGTTGGGCTTTAGTGTGAAAATTTATTATAATGCTAGATCAATAAAAGGTCATGAACTATTAATAATGAGAGAAATAAAAAAAAAACAAAAATTAAATCATGTAATATTTATGCGAGCTCTTACTATTAATATATTTGTGGCATGAATTATATGAGACTATAAATTTATAAAGTGTTAAAATTTTATAAGAAAATATTTTTATTTTGAATAAAAATAACTATTAAATAGTATTGTTGTAGCAACCCTCAATTTTAAAAATATAAATATAAATAAGTTACAATTTATTTTATAAAATTAGAGTTCCCTATTTTAGAAAATTATTTTTATTATCAATAATTAAACTAATTTTATAATAATTTAAATTTAATTAAATTTATATTATTATTATTATTATTATTATTATTATTATTATTATTATTATTATTATATATACTTACCGTAAGTATTAAATTGCATTATAAGTTGATATATATTATATTCATTGTATTACTATTATTATTACTATTATTACATTTATTGTTATTATTAAATTACCATCATTACTATTGTTAGTATTATTATTACTATTATTAATTATAAATCATAGAAAACAAAAGGTGGTTTATATTTTACATTAGGTTACATATATATTATTATTATTATCATTATGCATTAGGTTACGTGTGTGTATATATATATCATAGAGAAACCCAAGGCGGTTTAGACATAATAATAAAGAAAGTCAAGGCGGTCATATATATATATGTACGTGAATAACGTAAGAGAGAGGGAAGAGCATAACGAAGAGAGAAAGGGAGAAAACGTAAATTTTTCTGAACTTCGGGCTTCGATTTTTTTGAAATTCGTAATTCCAATCAAAAATCTAATCCGGTAAGAGTATTCGTAACCTCCTCCTCTACACGTTAACACTATTTTTGATTAGTGGAAGTTGACAATGACGTAGTTCCTCTTTTCTTTGGATTTGGCCAACGAGAGTTTTAGGAGGTAAAGACGATTCTGGACATTTTCTTCTTCGATAGCTCAGTCAGATAGCTTCTCCGGAGTTTTGAATATTTTGATTTCGTACGAAGGTATGGTTTTGGTTTCTCATAGTTAATGTTTTATGTCACGTGAAAACTTAGGCTAGATGACCTTAAGATAGGAATGAAATGAATGAATATTTGATGGATTGTGTATATGGTATAAAATGTGAGGTTTAGCTGTTGTCAATAATTTGCTGTTGAAGTTGGTCGGTTTGAAAAAAGATTTAATATTGGTATTTGTTTGATTATGAAATAATTTGTTACTGGAAATGATTTGAGTGACTGAGAGGTGTTTGGTTTGATAGTTGGGACCCTTGAAGGGTGGCAGAAATTTGAGTCTTAGAGGAGATATTGCCAAAATTTCTTTAAGAATTGGAGTTTTGATTTGAGGTAATATTTTAAAAGGGAAAGAGATTATTATGTGGCTTGTGTATTTGAGACTATTTGTTGACCCTCTGTCGCAAGATGTGACCGGGCACTTTAACTCCCCGGATTCCCCCATGGGCATGCATATATATATAAATATTGAATATTATATTGAGCTTGGAGTTCGTCTCCATGGAATACTATATTATTGAGCTTGGAGTTTAACTCCATGGAATACTATACTATTGAGCTTGGAGTGTGACTCCATGGAACATTATATTTGAGTTTGGAGTTTGACTCCATGGAATATTATTGAGCTTGGGGATGCGCGCACAGAGGGACTGTCCAATGGTTAACTACCAGGACTTGTCGGGTTGGCTGTATAACCGACAGATGAGACTCATCAGCCATAGGACAGGCATACATCATATGCATTTGTTTGTTTGCTTGAGTGTGCATTGTTTTGGTTTGCTTAACTGTTTAATTCTGCTTATCCGCTACTTGTTCTACTTGCTGTAAATGCTTCTCTACCTGTGCTTTTCTTGCTTGAACTATATGTGTATGTTTTCTGAGAAATCCTTCTTGGCGAAGGTGTGAGGAGAGAGGATTGTTCCACCAATGATTCGGAGGAGTAGAGGAGACAGAACGTGAATTATTAGGTTAAAGTTAGATTCCGAATTAGAATACCTTAGACAACTTACCAAATTTCTGGTTTAGTTGAATTGTTAAGCGGAAATCTGAGTGTCGAAGTTCTAGGAATGCCTCTGGCTTTCCCGAGACCTTTTATATTAACTATGCGGGCACCTTTACCATACTGAGAACCTCCGGTTCTCATCCCATACTATGTTGTTGTTTTTCAGATGCAGGTCGAGAGACACCTCGTTGAGCATTTGGGTATCCTCCTTACGAGCGAAGAACTGTCTTTTGGACTGTCATATTTTGTTTTAGGCTATGTATATATGTTTATAGAATCTCCGTATGTATATTTTGTGTTTTGTCCCTCCTAGAGGTCGACTTGGAGATACAGGGGTTTATTTTGTGGTTTGAGTTTTATTTTGGGTTGTATATAAACATAATTATATACTCTGGTCGGCCTTAGCTTCGCAGGTCGAGTCTGGAGCTTGCTATCTGAGTTTTGGAACTCTGATATGTATATATATGTGTTCAGTTATCTTTCGATTTTACCTGTCCGTTTTACGAATATCCATGCGAGTGTGTCACGATTTTCTGTTTATCAATTTGTTTAGCTTGTTCTTCAAGGCTCCTAGATATGATTTCACCCAACTATATCTATGTAGATATCATTTTCTTTTAGAGGTCGTAATACCTTTCCACCTCTGCTTTACGACTTAAGCGTAAGGCCCTGTGTGGTAGGGTGTTACATTATGGTATCAGAGCAATTCGTTCCTATAGAGCCTGAGGGATGGACTGATTATGCTTCTGGGCATACTCTGGGTGTGTGTATGTGCTATTAGGATATCTGATTGATATATGTGGCATAAACGTTCATGAGCATGCATTTGGAACTTGAAGCATTAGACTTGCGATATTGAGACTGATCAACTTAATATCACTTGTTTGGTGTGTGAAGGACCAGATGTCGACTCACGGACGCGGTCGCGGCCGAGGTAGAGGTAGGATAGGCACTTTTACTCCTGGCCTGGCAGGGAATGATCCAGTAGACTTCATGGCTGCCCTGGGAAATATGGCTGCGGCTATGCAGGCGACAGCCGAGGCACTGGGTAATCAGATAAACCAGGGTAATCATGGAAACAATAATGATGAGGATGGTCCCATGACACTTGCTACATTTCTGAAAGTTCACCCTCCGACCTTTAGGGGAACCTCAAATCCCACAGATGCAGATAATTGGATTCAAGCTATGGAACGGGCACTGCAGGCTCAGCAGGTTCCTGAAGAGCAATGGGTTGAGTTTGGAACTTATCAGCTGCAGGGTGAGGCTCAGCATTGGTGGCAGGGGACACGACGTATCCTGCAGCCAGATGGCGCTGTGATTCCTTGGGAGGTTTTTCGAACAGAGTTCTATAAGAAATACTTTCCTAATTCAGCCAGAAATGCCAAAGAACTTGAATTGATGCAGTTAAAGCAGGGACAGATGACTGTTGCGGAGTATACTAGCAGGTTTGAGGAGTTATGTCGCTTTTCTCGTATTTGTCAAGGTGCGCCTGATGATTTTGCTGAGTGGAAATGTATTAAGTATGAGGGAGGTCTTCGAAGTGATATTCTGAGCTTCGTTGCACCAATGGAGATCAGAGTGTTTTCAGAACTGGTAAATAAAAGTAGAGTTGCTGAGGATTGTCTGAGAAAGGTGACATCAGATAAGAGTGATCAGCGAATTTTTGTTAGGAGAGATCAGGGAAGGAACTTCGCCCCTAGAGGACAAGATTTTAAGCGAGGCGGTTACACCCCACAACCACATTTGGGTCAGAATAACTTCCAGAGATTCAGTAATAATAACAGTCAGGGAAGAGGCAAAGGAAAGCAAGCTCAGACCCCACCGAATGATTTAACTTGTAGGAGGTGTGGAAAGTACCACCCGAATACTCCGTGCAGGGCTGGTTTAGGTGTATGCTATTACTGTGGTGAAGCTGGGCATTTGTCTTGGAATTGTCCAGAAAAGAAAAAGAATCAAGAAGCTGGAAAGGCACAACATCAGGGACGCGTGTTCACTATGACAGCGGATGGTGCTGGAACCGCAGATACTCCGATTAGAGGTAATCACGCACTGATAATCGAAATTTTCGACTGCCTTGCGTAGTAAATAGCACGTAGCATTCATTGTAGTACATTACTGAGTTGTGAGCCTTGTGATTTTCAATTGAGCGATCGACTAAAAACCTCCGAATGGTGAGACAGAACGATAGTTGGTCAGCTTAGAAAAGTGACTAAATTCTTGGAGAATAATAATAAGAGTGGCACAGCAGTAGTGGGTTGAATTATTTTGAGTATACAACTTAAGTTATACATAAAGAACCGGAAATGTTGAGAGTTATGCGGGACAGTTACCTGAAACCCGGAGATGGTAAGTTATGAGGAAGAGACATGACATAGGTTGAACCCGTAATTGATAATCGGTTATGTGTCAAGAGAAAGAGTAAGTTGTGATAGATTTAGTGTCAGAGGCTGAACCAGTTTCGATTGAATTACGAAAGGTGACACCATTAGAATCAGCAGAACCTGGGAGCTAGATGAAGCGAGTATTAGAAGCGATAAACTCGTCGTTCCAATACCAACCTGCCTTATAACCTTTCTGCATCAAGTTTATCTTGTATATTCCACCTTGCGTAGACTTTTAAGCCATAAGAATATCCTGAATTTGCAAACTAAACATGTCAAATCTTTCTATTTTTCTTTGACATGTTTAAGAAGGGAAGTTACTTAGTACGAGTCTCTTCCATTTTATATCAATTTTCGAGGGCGAAAATTTTTATAAGGTGGATAGGATGTAGCAACCCTCAATTTTAAAAATATAAATATAAATAAGTTACAATTTATTTTATAAAATTAGAGTTCCTTATTTTTAGAAAATTATTTTTATTATCAATAATTAAACTAATTTTATAATAATTTAAATTTAATTAAATTTATATTATTATTATTATTATTCTATATACTTACCGTAAGTATTAAATTGCATTATAAGTTGATATATATTATATTCATTGTATTACTATTATTATTACTATTATTACATTTATTGTTATTATTAAATTACCATCATTACTATTGTTAGTATTATTATTACTATTATTAATTATAAATCATAGAAAACAAAAGGTGGTTTATATTTTACATTAGGTTACATATATATTATTATTATTATCATTATGCATTAGGTTACGTGTGTGTATATATATATCATAGAGAAATCCAAGGCGGTTTAGACATAATAATAAAGAAAGTCAAGGCGGTCATATATATATATGTACGTGAATAACGTAAGAGAGAGGGAAGAGCATAACGAAAAGAGAAAGGGAAAAACGTAAATTTTTCTGAACTTCGGGCTTCGATTTTTTTGAAATCCGTAATTCCAATCAAAAATCTAATCCGGTAAGAGTATTCGTAACCTCCTCCTCTGCACGTTAACACTATTTTTGATTAGTGGAAGTTGACAATGACGTAGTTCCTCTTTTCTTTGGATTTGGCCAACGAGAGTTTTAGGAGGTAAAGACGATTCTGGACATTTTCTTCTTCGATAGCTCAGTCAGATAGCTTCTCCGGAGTTTTGAATATTTTGATTTCGTACGAAGGTATGGTTTTGGTTTCTCGTAGTTAATGTTTTATGTCACGTGAAAACTTAGGCTAGATGACCTTAAGATAGGAATGAAATGAATGAATATTTGATGGATTGTGTATATGGTATAAAATGTGAGGTTTAGCTGTTGTCAATAATTTGCTGTTGAAGTTGGTCGGTTTGAAAAAAGATTTAATATTGGTATTTGTTTGATTATGAAATAATTTGTTACTGGAAATGATTTGAGTGACTGAGAGGTGTTTGGTTTGATAGTTGGGACCCTTGAAGGGTGGCAGAAATTTGAGTCTTAGAGGAGATATTGCCAAAATTTCTTTAAGAATTGGAGTTTTGATTTGAGGTAATATTTTAAAAGGGAAAGAGATTATTATGTGGCTTGTGTATTTGAGACTATTTGTTGACCCTCTGTCGCAAGATGTGACCGGGCACTTTAACTCCCCGGATTCCCCCATGGGCATGCATATATATATAAATATTGAATATTATATTGAGCTTGGAGTTCGTCTCCATGGAATACTATATTATTGAGCTTGGAGTTTAACTCCATGGAATACTATACTATTGAGCTTGGAGTGTGACTCCATGGAACATTATATTTGAGTTTGGAGTTTGACTCCATGGAATATTATTGAGCTTGGGGATGCGCGCACAGAGGGACTGTCCAATGGTTAACTACCAGGACTTGTCGGGTTGGCTGTATAACCGACAGATGAGACTCATCAGCCATAGGACAGGCATACATCATATGCATTTGTTTGTTTGCTTGAGTGTGCATTGTTTTGGTTTGCTTAACTGTTTAATTCTGCTTATCCGCTACTTGTTCTACTTGCTGTAAATGATTCTCTACCTGTGCTTTTCTTGCTTGAACTATATGTGTATGTTTTCTGAGAAATCCTTCTTGGCGAAGGTGTGAGGAGAGAGGATTGTTCCACCAATGATTCGGAGGAGTAGAGGAGACAGAACGTGAATTATTAGGTTAAAGTTAGATTCTGAATTAGAATACCTTAGACAACTTACCAAATTTCTGGTTTAGTTGAATTGTTAAGCGGAAATCTGAGTGTCGAAGTTCTAGGAATGCCTCTGGCTTTCCCGAGACCTTTTATATTAACTATGCGGGCACCTTTACCATACTGAGAACCTCCGGTTCTCATCCCATACTATGTTGTTGTTTTTCAGATGCAGGTCGAGAGACACCTCGTTGAGCATTTGGGTATCCTCCTTACGAGCGAAGAACTGTCTTTTGGACTGTCATATTTTGTTTTAGGCTATGTATATATGTTTATAGAATCTCCGTATGTATATTTTGTGTTTTGTCCCTCCTAGAGGTCGACTTGGAGATACAGGGGTTTATTTTGTGGTTTGAGTTTTATTTTGGGTTGTATATAAACATAATTATATACTCTGGTCGGCCTTAGCTTCGCAGGTCGAGTCTGGAGCTTGCTATCTGAGTTTTGGAACTCTGATATGTATATATATGTGTTCAGTTATCTTTCGATTTTACCTGTCCGTTTTACGAATATCCATGCGAGTGTGTCACGATTTTCTGTTTATCAATTTGTTTAGCTTGTTCTTCAAGGCTCCTAGATATGATTTCACCCAACTATATCTATGTAGATATCATTTTCTTTTAGAGGTCGTAATACCTTGCCACCTCTGCTTTACGACTTAAGCGTAAGGCCCTGTGTGGTAGGGTGTTACATTATGGTATCAGAGCAATTCGTTCCTATAGAGCCTGAGGGATGGACTGATTATGCTTCTGGGCATACTCTGGGTGTGTGTATGTGCTATTAGGATATCTGATTGATATATGTGGCATAAACGTTCATGAGCATGCATTTGGAACTTGAAGCATTAGACTTGCGATATTGAGACTGATCAACTTAATATCACTTGTTTGGTGTGTGAAGGACCAGATGTCGACTCACGGACGCGGTCGCGGCCGAGGTAGAGGTAGGATAGGCACTTTTACTCCTGGCCTGGCAGGGAATGATCCAGTAGACTTCATGGCTGCCCTGGGAAATATGGCTGCGGCTATGCAGGCGACAGCCGAGGCACTGGGTAATCAGATAAACCAGGGTAATCATGGAAACAATAATGATGAGGATGGTCCCATGACACTTGCTACATTTCTGAAAGTTCACCCTCCGACCTTTAGGGGAACCTCAAATCCCACAGATGCAGATAATTGGATTCAAGCTATGGAACGGGCACTGCAGGCTCAGCAGGTTCCTGAAGAGCAATGGGTTGAGTTTGGAACTTATCAGCTGCAGGGTGAGGCTCAGCATTGGTGGCAGGGGACACGACGTATCCTGCAGCCAGATGGCGCTGTGATTCCTTGGGAGGTTTTTCGAACAGAGTTCTATAAGAAATACTTTCCTAATTCAGCCAGAAATGCCAAAGAACTTGAATTGATGCAGTTAAAGCAGGGACAGATGACTGTTGCGGAGTATACTAGCAGGTTTGAGGAGTTATGTCGCTTTTCTCGTATTTGTCAAGGTGCGCCTGATGATTTTGCTGAGTGGAAATGTATTAAGTATGAGGGAGGTCTTCGAAGTGATATTCTGAGCTTCGTTGCACCAATGGAGATCAGAGTGTTTTCAGAACTGGTAAATAAAAGTAGAGTTGCTGAGGATTGTCTGAGAAAGGTGACATCAGATAAGAGTGATCAGCGAATTTTTGTTAGGAGAGATCAGGGAAGGAACTTCGCCCCTAGAGGACAAGATTTTAAGCGAGGCGGTTACACCCCACAACCACATTTGGGTCAGAATAACTTCCAGAGATTCAGTAATAATAACAGTCAGGGAAGAGGCAAAGGAAAGCAAGCTCAGACCCCACCGAATGATTTAACTTGTAGGAGGTGTGGAAAGTACCACCCGAATACTCCGTGCAGGGCTGGTTTAGGTGTATGCTATTACTGTGGTGAAGCTGGGCATTTGTCTTGGAATTGTCCAGAAAAGAAAAAGAATCAAGAAGCTGGAAAGGCACAACATCAGGGACGCGTGTTCACTATGACAGCGGATGGTGCTGGAACCGCAGATACTCCGATTAGAGGTAATCACGCACTGATAATCGAAATTTTCGACTGCCTTGCGTAGTAAATAGCACGTAGCATTCATTGTAGTACATTACTGAGTTGTGAGCCTTGTGATTTTCAATTGAGCGATCGACTAAAAACCTCCGAATGGTGAGACAGAACGATAGTTGGTCAGCTTAGAAAAGTGACTAAATTCTTGGAGAATAATAATAAGAGTGGCACAGCAGTAGTGGGTTGAATTATTTTGAGTATACAACTTAAGTTATACATAAAGAACCGGAAATGTTGAGAGTTATGCGGGACAGTTACCTGAAACCCGGAGATGGTAAGTTATGAGGAAGAGACATGACATAGGTTGAACCCGTAATTGATAATCGGTTATGTGTCAAGAGAAAGAGTAAGTTGTGATAGATTTAGTGTCAGAGGCTGAACCAGTTTTGATTGAATTACGAAAGGTGACACCATTAGAATCCGCAGAACCTGGGAGCTAGATGAAGCGAGTATTAGAAGCGATAAACTCGTCGTTCCAATACCAACCTGCCTTATAACCTTTCTGCATCAAGTTTATCTTGTATATTCCACCTTGCGTAGACTTTTAAGCCATAAGAATATCCTGAATTTGCAAACTAAACATGTCAAATCTTTCTATTTTTCTTTGACATGTTTAAGAAGGGAAGTTACTTAGTACGAGTCTCTTCCATTTTATATCAATTTTCGAGGGCGAAAATTTTTATAAGGTGGATAGGATGTAGCAACCCTCAATTTTAAAAATATAAATATAAATAAGTTACAATTTATTTTATAAAATTAGAGTTCCTTATTTTTAGAAAATTATTTTTATTATCAATAATTAAACTAATTTTATAATAATTTAAATTTAATTAAATTTATATTATTATTATTATTATTCTATATACTTACCGTAAGTATTAAATTGCATTATAAGTTGATATATATTATATTCATTGTATTACTATTATTATTACTATTATTACATTTATTGTTATTATTAAATTACCATCATTACTATTGTTAGTATTATTATTACTATTATTAATTATAAATCATAGAAAACAAAAGGTGGTTTATATTTTACATTAGGTTACATATATATTATTATTATTATCATTATGCATTAGGTTACGTGTGTGTATATATATATCATAGAGAAATCCAAGGCGGTTTAGACATAATAATAAAGAAAGTCAAGGCGGTCATATATATATATGTACGTGAATAACGTAAGAGAGAGGGAAGAGCATAACGAAAAGAGAAAGGGAGAAAACGTAAATTTTTCTGAACTTTGGGCTTCGATTTTTTTGAAATCCGTAATTCCAATCAAAAATCTAATCCGGTAAGAGTATTCGTAACCTCCTACTCTACACGTTAACACTATTTTTGATTAGTGGAAGTTGACAATGACGTAGTTCCTCTTTTCTTTGGATTTGGCCAACGAGAGTTTTAGGAGGTAAAGACGATTCTGGACATTTTCTTCTTCGATAGCTCAGTCAGATAGCTTCTCCGGAGTTTTGAATATTTTGATTTCGTACGAAGGTATGGTTTTGGTTTCTCGTAGTTAATGTTTTATGTCACGTGAAAACTTAGGCTAGATGACCTTAAGATAGGAATGAAATGAATGAATATTTGATGGATTGTGTATATGGTATAAAATGTGAGGTTTAGCTGTTGTCAATAATTTGCTGTTGAAGTTGGTCGGTTTGAAAAAAGATTTAATATTGGTATTTGTTTGATTATGAAATAATTTGTTACTGGAAATGATTTGAGTGACTGAGAGGTGTTTGGTTTGATAGTTGGGACCCTTGAAGGGTGGCAGAAATTTGAGTCTTAGAGGAGATATTGCCAAAATTTCTTTAAGAATTGGAGTTTTGATTTGAGGTAATATTTTAAAAGGGAAAGAGATTATTATGTGGCTTGTGTATTTGAGACTATTTGTTGACCCTCTGTCGCAAGATGTGACCGGGCACTTTAACTCCCCGGATTCCCCCATGGGCATGCATATATATATAAATATTGAATATTATATTGAGCTTGGAGTTCGTCTCCATGGAATACTATATTATTGAGCTTGGAGTTTAACTCCATGGAATACTATACTATTGAGCTTGGAGTGTGACTCCATGGAACATTATATTTTTAGTTTGGAGTTTGACTCCATGGAATATTATTGAGCTTGGGGATGCGCGCACAGAGGGACTGTCCAATGGTTAACTACCAGGACTTGTCGGGTTGGCTGTATAACCGACAGATGAGACTCATCAGCCATAGGACAGGCATACATCATATGCATTTGTTTGTTTGCTTGAGTGTGCATTGTTTTGGTTTGCTTAACTGTTTAATTCTGCTTATCCGCTACTTGTTCTACTTGCTGTAAATGCTTCTCTACCTGTGCTTTTCTTGCTTGAACTATATGTGTATGTTTTCTGAGAAATCCTTCTTGGCGAAGGTGTGAGGAGAGAGGATTGTTCCACCAATGATTCGGAGGAGTAGAGGAGACAGAACGTGAATTATTAGGTTAAAGTTAGATTCCGAATTAGAATACCTTAGACAACTTACCAAATTTCTGGTTTAGTTGAATTCTTAAGCGGAAATCTGAGTGTCGAAGTTCTAGGAATGCCTCTGGCTTTCCCGAGACCTTTTATATTAACTATGCGGGCACCTTTACCATACTGAGAACCTCCGGTTCTCATCCCATACTATGTTGTTGTTTTTCAGATGCAGGTCGAGAGACACCTCGTTGAGCATTTGGGTATCCTCCTTACGAGCGAAGAACTGTCTTTTGGACTGTCATATTTTGTTTTAGGCTATGTATATATGTTTATAGAATCTCCGTATGTATATTTTGTGTTTTGTCCCTCCTAGAGGTCGACTTGGAGATACAGGGGTTTATTTTGTGGTTTGAGTTTTATTTTGGGTTGTATATAAACATAATTATATACTCTGGTCGGCCTTAGCTTCGCAGGTCGAGTCTGGAGCTTGCTATCTGAGTTTTGGAACTCTGATATGTATATATATGTGTTCAGTTATCTTTCGATTTTACCTGTCCGTTTTACGAATATCCATGCGAGTGTGTCACGATTTTCTGTTTATCAATTTGTTTAGCTTGTTCTTCAAGGCTCCTAGATATGATTTCACCCAACTATATCTATGTAGATATCATTTTCTTTTAGAGGTCGTAATACCTTGCCACCTCTGCTTTACGACTTAAGCGTAAGGCCCTGTGTGGTAGGGTGTTACATTATGGTATCAGAGCAGTTCGTTCCTATAGAGCCTGAGGGATGGACTGATTATGCTTCTGGGCATACTCTGGGTGTGTGTATGTGCTATTAGGATATCTGATTGATATATGTGGCATAAACGTTCATGAGCATGCATTTGGAACTTGAAGCATTAGACTTGCGATATTGAGACTGATCAACTTAATATCACTTGTTTGGTGTGTGAAGGACCAGATGTCGACTCACGGACGCGGTCGCGGCCGAGGTAGAGGTAGGATAGGCACTTTTACTCCTGGCCTGGCAGGGAATGATCCAGTAGACTTCATGGCTGCCCTGGGAAATATGGCTGCGGCTATGCAGGCGACAGCCGAGGCACTGGGTAATCAGATAAACCAGGGTAATCATGGAAACAATAATGATGAGGATGGTCCCATGACACTTGCTACATTTCTGAAAGTTCACCCTCCGACCTTTAGGGGAACCTCAAATCCCACAGATGCAGATAATTGGATTCAAGCTATGGAACGGGCACTGCAGGCTCAGCAGGTTCCTGAAGAGCAATGGGTTGAGTTTGGAACTTATCAGCTGCAGGGTGAGGCTCAGCATTGGTGGCAGGGGACACGACGTATCCTGCAGCCAGATGGCGCTGTGATTCCTTGGGAGGTTTTTCGAACAGAGTTCTATAAGAAATACTTTCCTAATTCAGCCAGAAATGCCAAAGAACTTGAATTGATGCAGTTAAAGCAGGGACAGATGACTGTTGCGGAGTATACTAGCAGGTTTGAGGAGTTATGTCGCTTTTCTCGTATTTGTCAAGGTGCGCCTGATGATTTTGCTGAGTGGAAATGTATTAAGTATGAGGGAGGTCTTCGAAGTGATATTCTGAGCTTCGTTGCACCAATGGAGATCAGAGTGTTTTCAGAACTGGTAAATAAAAGTAGAGTTGCTGAGGATTGTCTGAGAAAGGTGACATCAGATAAGAGTGATCAGCGAATTTTTGTTAGGAGAGATCAGGGAAGGAACTTCGCCCCTAGAGGACAAGATTTTAAGCGAGGCGGTTACACCCCACAACCACATTTGGGTCAGAATAACTTCCAGAGATTCAGTAATAATAACAGTCAGGGAAGAGGCAAAGGAAAGCAAGCTCAGACCCCACCGAATGATTTAACTTGTAGGAGGTGTGGAAAGTACCACCCGAATACTCCGTGCAGGGCTGGTTTAGGTGTATGCTATTACTGTGATGAAGCTGGGCATTTGTCTTGGAATTGTCCAGAAAAGAAAAAGAATCAAGAAGCTGGAAAGGCACAACATCAGGGACGCGTGTTCACTATGACAGCGGATGGTGCTGGAACCGCAGATACTCCGATTAGAGGTAATCACGCACTGATAATCGAAATTTTCGACTGCCTTGCGTAGTAAATAGCACGTAGCATTCATTGTAGTACATTACTGAGTTGTGAGCCTTGTGATTTTCAATTGAGCGATCGACTAAAAACCTCCGAATGGTGAGACAGAACGATAGTTGGTCAGCTTAGAAAAGTGACTAAATTCTTGGAGAATAATAATAAGAGTGGCACAGCAGTAGTGGGTTGAATTATTTTGAGTATACAACTTAAGTTATACATAAAGAACCGGAAATGTTGAGAGTTATGCGGGACAGTTACCTGAAACCCGGAGATGGTAAGTTATGAGGAAGAGACATGACATAGGTTGAACCCGTAATTGATAATCGGTTATGTGTCAAGAGAAAGAGTAAGTTGTGATAGATTTAGTGTCAGAGGCTGAACCAGTTTCGATTGAATTACGAAAGGTGACACCATTAGAATTAGCAGAACCTGGGAGCTAGATGAAGCGAGTATTAGAAGCGATAAACTCGTCGTTCCAATACCAACCTGCCTTATAACCTTTCTGCATCAAGTTTATCTTGTATATTCCACCTTGCGTAGACTTTTAAGCCATAAGAATATCCTGAATTTGCAAACTAAACATGTCAAATCTTTCTATTTTTCTTTGACATGTTTAAGAAGGGAAGTTACTTAGTACGAGTCTCTTCCATTTTATATCAATTTTCGAGGGCGAAAATTTTTATAAGGTGGATAGGATGTAGCAACCCTCAATTTTAAAAATATAAATATAAATAAGCTACAATTTATTTTATAAAATTAGAGTTCCTTATTTTTAGAAAATTATTTTTATTATCAATAATTAAACTAATTTTATAATAATTTAAATTTAATTAAATTTATATTATTATTATTATTATTATTATTATTATTATTATTATTATTATTCTATATACTTACCGTAAGTATTAAATTGCATTATAAGTTGATATATATTATATTCATTGTATTACTATTATTATTATTACTATTATTACATTTATTGTTATTATTAAATTACCATCATTACTATTGTTAGTATTATTATTACTATTATTAATTATAAATCATAGAAAACAAAAGGTGGTTTATATTTTACATTAGGTTACATATATATTATTATTATTATCATTATGCATTAGGTTACGTGTGTGTATATATATATCATAGAGAAATCCAAGGCGGTTTAGACATAATAATAAAGAAAGTCAAGGCGGTCATATATATATATATGTACGTGAATAACGTAAGAGAGAGGGAAGAGCATAACGAAGAGAGAAAGGGAGAAAACCTAAATTTTTCTGAACTTCGGGCTTCGATTTTTTTGAAATCCGTAATTCCAATCAAAAATCTAATCCGGTAAGAGTATTCGTAACCTCCTCCTCTACACGTTAACACTATTTTTGATTAGTGGAAGTTGACAATGACGTAGTTCCTCTTTTCTTTGGATTTGGCCAACGAGAGTTTTAGGAGGTAAAGACGATTCTGGACATTTTCTTCTTCGATAGCTCAGTCAGATAGCTTCTCCGGAGTTTTGAATATTTTGATTTCGTACGAAGGTATGGTTTTGGTTTCTCGTAGTTAATGTTTTATGTCACGTGAAAACTTAGGCTAGATGACCTTAAGATAGGAATGAAATGAATGAATATTTGATGGATTGTGTATATGGTATAAAATATGAGGTTTAGCTGTTGTCAATAATTTGCTGTTGAAGTTGGTCGGTTTGAAAAAAGATTTAATATTGGTATTTGTTTGATTATGAAATAATTTGTTACTGGAAATGATTTGAGTGACTGAGAGGTGTTTGGTTTGATAGTTGGGACCCTTGAAGGGTGGCAGAAATTTGAGTCTTAGAGGAGATATTGCCAAAATTTCTTTAAGAATTGGAGTTTTGATTTGAGGTAATATTTTAAAAGGGAAAGAGATTATTATGTGGCTTGTGTATTTGAGACTATTTGTTGACCCTCTGTCGCAAGATGTGACCGGGCACTTTAACTCCCCGGATTCCCCCATGGGCATGCATATATATATAAATATTGAATATTATATTGAGCTTGGAGTTCGTCTCCATGGAATACTATATTATTGAGCTTGGAGTTTAACTCCATGGAATACTATACTATTGAGCTTGGAGTGTGACTCCATGGAACATTATATTTGAGCTTGGAGTTTGACTCCATGGAATATTATTGAGCTTGGGGATGCGCGCACAGAGGGACTGTCCAATGGTTAACTACCAGGACTTGTCGGGTTGGCTGTATAACCGACAGATGAGACTCATCAGCCATAGGACAGGCATACATCATATGCATTTGTTTGTTTGCTTGAGTGTGCATTGTTTTGGTTTGCTTAACTGTTTAATTCTGCTTATCCGCTACTTGTTCTACTTGCTGTAAATGCTTCTCTACCTGTGCTTTTCTTGCTTGAACTATATGTGTATGTTTTCTGAGAAATCCTTCTTGGCGAAGGTGTGAGGAGAGAGGATTGTTCCACCAATGATTCGGAGGAGTAGAGGAGACAGAACGTGAATTATTAGGTTAAAGTTAGATTCCGAATTAGAATACCTTAGACAACTTACCAAATTTCTGGTTTAGTTGAATTCTTAAGCGGAAATCTGAGTGTCGAAGTTCTAGGAATGCCTCTGGCTTTCCCGAGACCTTTTATATTAACTATGCGGGCACCTTTACCATACTGAGAACCTCCGGTTCTCATCCCATACTATGTTGTTGTTTTTCAGATGCAGGTCGAGAGACACCTCGTTGAGCATTTGGGTATCCTCCTTACGAGCGAAGAACTGTCTTTTGGACTGTCATATTTTGTTTTAGGCTATGTATATATGTTTATAGAATCTCCGTATGTATATTTTGTGTTTTGTCCCTCCTAGAGGTCGACTTGGAGATACATGGGTTTATTTTGTGGTTTGAGTTTTATTTTGGGTTGTATATAAACATAATTATATACTCTGGTCGGCCTTAGCTTCGCAGGTCGAGTCTGGAGCTTGCTATCTGAGTTTTGGAACTCTGATATGTATATATATGTGTTCAGTTATCTTTCGATTTTACCTGTCCGTTTTACGAATATCCATGCGAGTGTGTCACGATTTTCTGTTTATCAATTTGTTTAGCTTGTTCTTCAAGGCTCCTAGATATGATTTCACCCAACTATATCTATGTAGATATCATTTTCTTTTAGAGGTCGTAATACCTTTCCACCTCTGCTTTACGACTTAAGCGTAAGGCCCTGTGTGGTAGGGTGTTACATTATGGTATCAGAGCAATTCGTTCCTATAGAGCCTGAGGGATGGACTGATTATGCTTCTGGGCATACTCTGGGTGTGTGTATGTGCTATTAGGATATCTGATTGATATATGTGGCATAAACGTTCATGAGCATGCATTTGGAACTTGAAGCATTAGACTTGCGATATTGAGACTGATCAACTTAATATCACTTGTTTGGTGTGTGAAGGACCAGATGTCGACTCACGGACGCGGTCGCGGCCGAGGTAGAGGTAGGATAGGCACTTTTACTCCTGGCCTGGCAGGGAATGATCCAGTAGACTTCATGGCTGCCCTGGGAAATATGGCTGCGGCTATGCAGGCGACAGCCGAGGCACTGGGTAATCAGATAAACCAGGGTAATCATGGAAACAATAATGATGAGGATGGTCCCATGACACTTGCTACATTTCTGAAAGTTCACCCTCCGACCTTTAGGGGAACCTCAAATCCCACAGATGCAGATAATTGGATTCAAGCTATGGAACGGGCACTGCAGGCTCAGCAGGTTCCTGAAGAGCAATGGGTTGAGTTTGGAACTTATCAGCTGCAGGGTGAGGCTCAGCATTGGTGGCAGGGGACACGACGTATCCTGCAGCCAGATGGCGCTGTGATTCCTTGGGAGGTTTTTCGAACAGAGTTCTATAAGAAATACTTTCCTAATTCAGCCAGAAATGCCAAAGAACTTGAATTGATGCAGTTAAAGCAGGGACAGATGACTGTTGCGGAGTATACTAGCAGGTTTGAGGAGTTATGTCGCTTTTCTCGTATTTGTCAAGGTGCGCCTGATGATTTTGCTGAGTGGAAATGTATTAAGTATGAGGGAGGTCTTCAAAGTGATATTCTGAGCTTCGTTGCACCAATGGAGATCAGAGTGTTTTCAGAACTGGTAAATAAAAGTAGAGTTGCTGAGGATTGTCTGAGAAAGGTGACATCAGATAAGAGTGATCAGCGAATTTTTGTTAGGAGAGATCAGGGAAGGAACTTCGCCCCTAGAGGACAAGATTTTAAGCGAGGCGGTTACACCCCACAACCACATTTGGGTCAGAATAACTTCTAGAGATTCAGTAATAATAACAGTCAGGGAAGAGGCAAAGGAAAGCAAGCTCAGACCCCACCGAATGATTTAACTTGTAGGAGGTGTGGAAAGTACCACCCGAATACTCCGTGCAGGGCTGGTTTAGATGTATGCTATTACTGTGGTGAAGCTGGGCATTTGTCTTGGAATTGTCCAGAAAAGAAAAAGAATCAAGAAGCTGGAAAGGCACAACATCAGGGACGCGTGTTCACTATGACAGCGGATGGTGCTGGAACCGCAGATACTCCGATTAGAGGTAATCACGCACTGATAATCGAAATTTCCGACTGCCTTGCGTAGTAAATAGCACGTAGCATTCATTGTAGTACATTACTGAGTTGTGAGCCTTGTGATTTTCAATTGAGCGATCGACTAAAAACCTCCGAATGGTGAGACAAAACGATAGTTGGTCAGCTTAGAAAAGTGACTAAATTCTTGGAGAATAATAATAAGAGTGGCGCAGCAGTAGTGGGTTGAATTATTTTGAGTATACAACTTAAGTTATACATAAAGAACCGGAAATGTTGAGAGTTATGCGGGACAGTTACCTGAAACCCGGAGATGGTAAGTTATGAGGAAGAGACATGACATAGGTTGAACCCGTAATTGATAATCGGTTATATGTCAAGAGAAAGAGTAAGTTGTGATAGATTTAGTGTCAGAGGCTGAACCAGTTTCGATTGAATTACGAAAGGTGACACCATTAGAATCAGCAGAACCTGGGAGCTAGATGAAGCGAGTATTAGAAGCGATAAACTCGTCGTTCCAATACCAACCTGCCTTATAACCTTTCTGCATCAAGTTTATCTTGTATATTCCACCTTGCGTAGACTTTTAAGCCATAAGAATATCCTGAATTTGCAAACTAAACATGTCAAATCTTTCTATTTTTCTTTGACATGTTTAAGAAGGGAAGTTACTTAGTACGAGTCTCTTCCATTTTATATCAATTTTCGAGGGCGAAAATTTTTATAAGGTGGATAGGATGTAGCAACCCTCAATTTTAAAAATATAAATATAAATAAGTTACAATTTATTTTATAAAATTAGAGTTCCTTATTTTTAGAAAATTATTTTTATTATCAATAATTAAACTAATTTTATAATAATTTAAATTTAATTAAATTTATATTATTATTATTATTATTATTATTATTATTATTATTATTATTATTATATATACTTACCGTAAGTATTAAATTGCATTATAAGTTGATATATATTATATTCATTGTATTACTATTATTATTACTATTATTACATTTATTGTTATTATTAAATTACCATCATTACTATTGTTAGTATTATTATTACTATTATTAATTATAAATCATAGAAAACAAAAGGTGGTTTATATTTTACATTAGGTTACATATATATTATTATTATTATCATTATGCATTAGGTTACGTGTGTGTATATATATATCATAGAGAAACCCAAGGCGGTTTAGACATAATAATAAAGAAAGTCAAGGCGGTCATATATATATATATATGTACGTGAATAACGTAAGAGAGAGGGAAGAGCATAACGAAGAGAGAAAGGGAGAAAACCTAAATTTTTCTGAACTTCGGGCTTCGATTTTTTTGAAATCCGTAATTCCAATCAAAAATCTAATCCGGTAAGAGTATTCGTAACCTCCTCCTCTACACGTTAACACTATTTTTGATTGGTGGAAGTTGACAATGACGTAGTTCCTCTTTTCTTTGGATTTGGCCAACGAGAGTTTTAGGAGGTAAAGACGATTCTGGACATTTTCTTCTTCGATAGCTCAGTCAGATAGCTTCTCCGGAGTTTTGAATATTTTGATTTCGTACGAAGGTATGGTTTTGGTTTCTCGTAGTTAATGTTTTATGTCACGTGAAAACTTAGGCTAGATGACCTTAAGATAGGAATGAAATGAATGAATATTTGATGGATTGTGTATATGGTATAAAATGTGAGGTTTAGCTGTTGTCAATAATTTGTTGTTGAAGTTGGTCGGTTTGAAAAAAGATTTAATATTGGTATTTGTTTGATTATGAAATAATTTGTTACTGGAAATGATTTGAGTGACTGAGAGGTGTTTGGTTTGATAGTTGGGACCCTTGAAGGGTGGCAGAAATTTGAGTCTTAGAGGAGATATTGCCAAAATTTCTTTAAGAATTGGAGTTTTGATTTGAGGTAATATTTTAAAAGGGAAAGAGATTATTATGTGGCTTGTGTATTTGAGACTATTTGTTGACCCTCTGTCGCAAGATGTGACCGGGCACTTTAACTCCCCGGATTCCCCCATGGGCATGCATATATATATAAATATTGAATATTATATTGAGCTTGGAGTTCGTCTCCATGGAATACTATATTATTGAGCTTGGAGTTTAACTCCATGGAATACTATACTATTGAGCTTGGAGTGTGACTCCATGGAACATTATATTTGAGCTTGGAGTTTGACTCCATGGAATATTATTGAGCTTGGGGATGCGCGCACAGAGGGACTGTCCAATGGTTAACTACCAGGACTTGTCGGGTTGGCTGTATAACCGACAGATGAGACTCATCAGCCATAGGACAGGCATACATCATATGCATTTGTTTGTTTGCTTGAGTGTGCATTGTTTTGGTTTGCTTAACTGTTTAATTCTGCTTATCCGCTACTTGTTCTACTTGCTGTAAATGCTTCTCTACCTGTGCTTTTCTTGCTTGAACTATATGTGTATGTTTTCTGAGAAATCCTTCTTGGCGAAGGTGTGAGGAGAGAGGATTGTTCCACCAATGATTCGGAGGAGTAGAGGAGACAGAACGTGAATTATTAGGTTAAAGTTAGATTCCGAATTAGAATACCTTAGACAACTTACCAAATTTCTGGTTTAGTTGAATTCTTAAGCGGAAATCTGAGTGTCGAAGTTCTAGGAATGCCTCTGGCTTTCCCGAGACCTTTTATATTAACTATGCGGGCACCTTTACCATACTGAGAACCTCCGGTTCTCATCCCATACTATGTTGTTGTTTTTCAGATGCAGGTCGAGAGACACCTCGTTGAGCATTTGGGTATCCTCCTTACGAGCGAAGAACTGTCTTTTGGACTGTCATATTTTGTTTTAGGCTATGTATATATGTTTATAGAATCTCCGTATGTATATTTTGTGTTTTGTCCCTCCTAGAGGTCGACTTGGAAATACAGGGGTTTATTTTGTGGTTTGAGTTTTATTTTGGGTTGTATATAAACATAATTATATACTCTGGTCGGCCTTAGCTTCGCAGGTCGAGTCTGGAGCTTGCTATCTGAGTTTTGGAACTCTGATATGTATATATATGTGTTCAGTTATCTTTCGATTTTACCTGTTCGTTTTACAAATATCCATGCGAGTGTGTCACGATTTTCTGTTTATCAATTTGTTTAGCTTGTTCTTCAAGGCTCCTAGATATGATTTCACCCAACTATATCTATGTAGATATCATTTTCTTTTAGAGGTCGTAATACCTTGCCACCTCTGCTTTACGACTTAAGCGTAAGGCCCTGTGTGGTAGGGTGTTACAATTGTTGATATTATCATAATTATTATTTTTGTTCTTGTTATTATTATTATTATTATTATTATTATTATTATTATTATTATTATTATTATTATTATTATTATTATTATTAAAAGAGAAATTTTTGAAAATTAGTAATTTTTAGTAGTTTTGTTTATCTTTTGGTGAATATAAATACTAAATTATTTTTAACAGATAAATTTTATTAATTTATGTGTTCAAATTCTAAAAATTTTGAATGCTAATAGTAATGATTCATGTGTACAAAATTTTAATAAATATAGATGTAAATTATATATTTATTGTGTAAACTATATGTTTATTGTTAGTCATATAACATTGTTCTTGTTAAAAATCATCATAATAGTTTTATTAATAAGATTTACTTTTTTACTTTATAAATTCACTAAAACTTTCGTAAATCTTGAATTCATAATGTCATACCTTCTATAATTTACTTAAATAAACTAGTTGAAAATTAATCATACTTTTGTCTTAAAACTAAATTCACTGTTAATTTTTTTTTCTAAATATTTATATAGAGCATGGTCCTTGTATAAATTTTAAAGAAACAAATATAAAATCTGTAAAATCACCACGATTTGTGAAGTAAATTTATTAGTTTTTATCAATGTTTATACTTTTTTAAGATATTAATTTGTTAATTTTTATTTAACTAAAAATTTTTTGTTTTTTAATTTTTATATCAATGATTATACATATTATTTGTTAATTCCATGATATAAGTTTTAAAACAAAAGAAGAAATACGCATTGATAAGCACGAAATGTAAAAATATAAAACAAAAAGAGTCACTTGTATTTTTTTAGGATACTCATGTAAAATTATAGTAAAAAATATTTTAATCATAATAGTGTATAAAATATTTTTGTATTTAGAGATGGATCTAGGATTTTTAATATGAAGTGGTCGAATTGTAGACAAATTTTCTAACTTCGTTTTTAGATTTTTTCGTTACATAAAAGCAATTTAGGAATAATATATAGTTATTGAATTGGTTTTATCCAAATATAAAGAAAAAATCTTATAAATTATTTTTTGTAATATCATTTTTGATATGAGAATTACATAAAAGGGACATTAATATCAATAATATATTATAAAATTATAATGGACCAAAAATTTATAGTGTATTTAATTATAAAAATTATTAATTAAAATTACTTGAAAAAAATTATAAATTATTAATTACTTAAAAAGTATAATACTGTTATCAAATATAAGATACGAATATCAAAATAAAATAATAGCTGGAATTAAATAAGTTAACATAAAAAGAGATTAGGTAAATTTTTTTTGAGAATGTAAAATTAAACAAAAACTGAGTATTTTTTACAAGAAAATAACATCTAAGATACACAATATAATTACCAGAACATAATTCTATAAGTCATTACTAATATTTTATATAATAATATAAATGTTAAATATGTTATTATTAAAAGAACAAACAATTTTTCTTAAAAGTAGATATAGAAATAAATATATAAAAATTAATTTCATAAATACAAAAACTTGAGTGTATGATAATAAATTGGGTAAGTAAAAATTATTAGTGAGCTAAATAAATAAGATATAAATCCATTACATAATAAAAAATTAATACGTATAAAGCTACTAAATTACATAATATTTTTTATTTTCTTAGACATATATCCCATATGTAAACATAGTTCTTTAAAATTTTTAGATGGTCGAGGCTACTAGTGTTTCTTACATATTACAATAAAAGATAAAAACAAAATAAAAATTAATAAAAACTGAAATTCACATTTTGTATTTGACTGAAACTCAAATAAAATTACATATCTACAAACATATAATTTTAAACCATGAATTTTGTTTTAAAAAAATAACCTATATAAAACCTTGTGACGTGACATTTCAGTATAAATTTTTTACATTTTAAATTTTAAAATAACAAATAATTATAATAAACAAATTTATAAAAGTCTAACCAAATTTATACGGTGTGATTTTAAAAATATTTGGACATAGCATTAGTAAAATTATTATTTCTCTTTTAATAATAATAATAATAATATAAATAATAACTAAGAACAAAAATAGTAGTAACTATGATAATATCAACAATACTGTTTAATGGTTATTTTTATTTAAAATAAAAATATTTTTTTATGAAATTTTAACATTTTATAAATTAGGTCTACTACACATCCATATAACCATATAACTAAGTTGGCCCAAACCCAAATTAATTCAAGCACATTAAATGAAGAGTGAGAAATACGCGTCAGACACAAAAATAACCTCTCGTTTTCCATTCGCGCTTCATTATGAAAGAATGTTACATCTTTAACACGAAACCAATACACCAAAACACTCATTCTCTTCGAATCTCTCTGAACATCACTCAAATTTCAATCACATTCTTTGCGGAAACCACTACTACAAAGGAATTGAAAGAAGATTTCGCAAGCAACAATCAGAAACAAACAAAAACAGCAACAAAGACTACAAAAGATATGAGAAAACTACTGTTCATTTAAAATCTTGCAATGTCGTGTTTTGCCTAGTTTCATTTTAGTTTTACTGCTTTGATTTGCTTCATTTAGTAGATTGAACTATTGTCAATGATTTTTACAGTATAACTAGGACTTTAAGATACAGGCTTGTTCTTATTGGTGTGGATAGTTTAACTAGAGCTCTGTTACTATCTTCAGTACTTCTTTTGCATTGGAGAACACTATTCTTGTTGATTGAAAATTGATAATGATTTATTAACCACATGAACGTTTTTCGGTTCAGTGGCCTTTGTGATTTTGGTTATGTGCATGAAGAATTTTTGGTTCGGTGGGTTGTGGCATATTGAAAATCACAAATGCCACCGAATCGAAAAATGTTCATGTGATTAATAAATCATTATCAATTTTCAATCAACAAGAATAGTGTTCTCCAATGTAAAAGAAGTACTGAAGATAGTAACAGAGCTCTATTTAAATTATCCACACCAATAAGAACAAGCTCTTATATTTTAAAGCCCTAGTTATACTATGAAAATCATTGACAATAGTTCAATCTACTAAACGAAGCAAATCAAAGCAGTAAAATTAAAATGAAATTAGGCGAAACGCGACATTGCAAGATTTTAAATGAACAGTAGTTTTCTCATACCTTTTGTAGTCTTTGTTGCTATTTTTGTTTGTTTCTAGTTGTTGCTTACGAAATTTTCTTCCGATTCCTTTGCAGTAGTGGTTTTCGCAAAGAATGTGATTGAAGTTTGAGTGATGTTCAGAGAGATTCGAAGAGAATGAGTGTTTTGGTGTATTGGTTTCGTGTTGAAGATGTAACGTTCTTTTATAATGAAGTGCAAATGGAAAACAAGAGGTTTTTTTGTGTCTAACGCGTGTTTCTCACTCTTCATTTAATGCGCGTGAATCTATTTAGCCTTGGCCAACTTAGTTATATGGTTATATGGATGTGTAGCAGACTTGTAAATTTATACTCTCATATAATTCATGCCACAAATATATTAATAGTAAGAGCTCACATAAATATTACATGATTTAGTTCTTATTTTTTTTAGATTATTCTCATCATTAATAGTTCATGACCTTTTATTGATCCAACATTATAATTAATTTTCATGCTAAAGTCCAACCATTAAAATTTTGGATTTATCCACTCAAAAAGCACTAAAAAAAAAATTTCCTTAAAAAAAAGTTCATATAATATACACATTATTTTGGTCAGTTTATTTACAATTTTGTCCTGCAGTAATCACTAACAATAAAAGTCTATCACTCTAACTAACAACTTTCATCCAATTCTCCACATATCATATGATCATTGATCAGTCAAAATTTAGCCACTCTTAACCATTATAACTTTGACCACCAAAGACCTACCCTAATATCTATGCTTTATATATAATGTTGTTTTAAATTAATCAAATTTAATTCAAATGTTAACCAAAATATTACGTTTTCATGGGCCAAATCAGACTAATTTATTATGAAATAATATTCTTCTGCTTTATCGGAAAGTTCTTTTCAATTAATATAAATCCTTAACAGCTAACAATTATAATTTATAACTCAGATTGACATACCTCCAACTTCCCTAAGGAGGAGGAAACACCAACGATTCTTGGCGAGTCTGACAACTCTAGAAGGGGAATAAGTGCTTCACACATTCCTTTGACTCCATAGTAGTTTGTTCTAATGGCTGCTTCTACTAATTCATAATTTTGAGTTTCATATTTTCTCCAATCAATAGTATCATGAGTCTCCTGCACTCAAAGACGAAACAAAGTTAAACTTTTTAATAATATAATTCTATAAATAAGGGCACGAATTTTTAAATGAGTATATATATATATATATATAACAAAAGAAACACTCCAATATTCTTTTCTCACAATAGCGAGGATTGAATTAAATTATATACATATTCATAAAAGTACAATATATATATATATATATATATATATATATATATATATATATATAGCTAGAAAACTAACCAACTATATCAAGTACTGTACTCATGTTCTTTGACTTTCAACCAAGTAAAATTACTTCAAACCATGCTTATAAAAGTGAAAATATATAATAATAATAATAATAATAATAATAATAATAATAATAATAATAATAATAATAATAATAATAATAATGATAATGAAATAACACATACCACACCACTAAGTAAGACTTCGAAAGCACTGTAGTCAACATCGGCACCGAAAATTCCTGCATTATTCACCTGAAAAACGACAAAAAAGGAAAAAATTATGTAAAATTGAGCTGGCCCCAATTGAGCGACCAACTTGTTTTGAAATTTTTTTTACTTTAATTCAGTCAAATTTTTACTTCGCAAGAAGTTTTTTTTTATCAAAAATAAAATAACTAGAATTCACAACCTCTTAAATGAGTATGAAAAAATTATGTCATTTTACTTCGTAAGAAGCTTATTAAAATTAGTTTTTAAAAAATAATTTTTTAGAATACCCTAGTATTTATATTTGATAACTTAAACTAAAAATAAATTTAAATAAGTACAATCAACGGCAATGTTATTTCATAAAATAGTTTTAAAATTTTAAAATAACTGTAATAGACATAGATAGATAAAAAAATTTGATTGTGAATTAATTTTGACAAAATAATTTAATTGCGAATAAATGTTGAATAATTATTAATATATGTAGTATTATTTTTTAAAATTTTTATGAAAAAATTAACTTTAAAAACCACCAAAATTAGTAAAAGCACTTTAATTTTTCAAAATTATAAAAATATAAACAAATAATCTTTTTGTAGTACTAAATGTAAAATGAAATGCTTATGACCATTTCAAACAAATTATCAAATTAAGCTTTCGCTTGGACTATTGTTCCGTCTAATAAAAAAAGATTAATATTAAATTTGTTTATGATAAAATCACCTATTTTTTAAATTAATTTTCAATTTTTTTAATTATATTAGTTTTTAAAAAATAAAACGTAAATCAAATTAATCATTTCGTTAATTGGATGATGACGTAGCATTAACCTACCACGTCAGTATACTACGTGACACTTAATATAATACATCATTATATATCTTGTAATATATATATATATATATATAGCAAGAAGTTGAAGGTCTGTTTCGGTTGTGGTGTTTATTTTTAATTTTTTAATTTTTAATTTTTAAATTTTTGTGAGAAAAATAATAAAAATATAAAGTGGAATAAAACGTTCTTAATATTCTCTTTTTTTTTTCAAATCTTAAAATAAACAAATTTAAAAAATAAACCAGAACCTAAAAAATTTAAACATACTCGAACATCTATTGATAAAAAGACACCAGATATTTACTGTTTGTGGTTATAAAAATTTTAATTAGTATTTTTCTTTTCAAAAATTAATTATTAAAAATCAAAATTTTTCAAGATTTATTTGTCATTTTATTCTTAAAAATTTATGTTTTAGAATTTTATGAAAAAATAAAAATATACAACAGAATAAAAAATAAGACTTATTATTTTATCATTTTGGCAAAATTTTAAAATAAGAAAAGTTAAAAAAAAAAAACAGATCCTAAAATTTTTAAACATACCAGGATATCAAGTTTTCCGAAGTGGATTTTGATGAAATTTACAAGGGATGCTATGCTGTTAGCATCAGTGACATCAAGCTGATGAAAAAGAATATGGCCAGATAAACCTAAATCTTTGAGATTCTGAAGAGCTTCATGACCCCTTTTTTCATCTCTTGCTGTTAAGATCACTGTGATCCCATTAGAAGCCAATTGCTTACATATCCCAAATCCTATTCCTTTGTTTGCTCCTGTCACCACTGCATACCTATAAACATAAACATAAAGCAGATCAGTTCAATAATATGGTAGTTATACACACGTGAATCATAAATAGATTATGAGAATTGAATAGAGATGCAACCTTGTTGCACTTTCTGTTGTTGTTGATGCCATTGTTATATATAAAAAATCTTTTAAATTCGAATATACAAGTTTCAAGGAGAGAGAGTTTGCTAGCTTCCACTTATTATTAGAGTACTTCGTTCAACATTATCCACTCAAAAAGGAGCAATTTACAAATTGCAGGTCAAACTTGTTCAGCTAGATAGCGTTTGTTTTCGAAGACAGGACACGGAGACATGCACATTCTTAAAAAGTGTTTGGAAGCAAAGATATGAACACTGAATATATTGTCTCTGGGACAGTTTTTTATACTTTTGTGTCCACTTTTTTATGAAGGACAATGATGGACACGAGATTTGGAAGAGGGAGACGGACTGTTTTTATGAATTTTTTTCTTTTTTGTCCATGGTGCTATTTTTTATTATTCCACTGTTACCCTTCTTATTTTTTCTATTTTGCGTTGTTCTCAGAAAATACTTTTTACTCCATGTTCTTTTTCTATCTTTACGTTCTTTTTCTTTCTCTTTTTTTCTCAGGTACTCTCTCCTTTTTATAAAAATTTTTATTGAACTGTATAATTTCTTTTTTCTTATCATTCCTACTTCAACATCATTTTTAACCTTATATTATATTATTTAATTTGTAATAAAAATAATAACAAAAATAATTAGTCTAAAGATTTTTAAAAGATAAATATTATAAAGGTAAAATTGATATTTTAAAATGCTAAAAAATAAATTATAAATTGTAATTGATTTTATATAATTTAAAAAATTAATTTTTTGAAAACAAAAATAAAATTTTAGATAAAAAAAATAATTTTCTAAATAAAAATACATTTTTATGTGCAAAAATTAATTTTTTTCTATTTAAAAATGGATTTTTTTTTAAAACTGATTTTGTATTTAAAATTAATTTGGCTTATTAACCTAAATGAAATTTTTTATTAATCAAACTCATATTTTTTTGTTAATATTAACCATATGTATTCTTACATATTAATAATAAATTTAAAAAAATAATTATATTTATAAATTTTATTTTAATATAAATACTATTATATAATTTTTTATTAAAATTTTTGACTGCTTCAAATATTTTTTTCAAGTTTCTACTGTCTGTACTCCTACGTACTCTCATTATTAATTAAATTAGTTTATACTAAAAAATTTGGAATAACATGGCTATTTTAGTCATTTTATATAATATTTTAGTCTTGTCCATGTGTATCCAAACATAATATTGGACATTACATTAGTGTCCTATCCATCGTATCCAAACACGATACACAAAACATAATTTTTAATGTCTCTATCCTATTGTCTTTGTCTCAGTGTCCTGTTCTGTCGTGTCTCTACAAACAAACACTACCCTACGTGATAGTGATTGCACCGCCATATTTGATGGAGATTATTACTTTATCAGTCACAATCAATTTTCGGGATTTTTATTTTTAATATTGGGGTCAAATTGGTGTAATCTACCAAAATATCTCAAAAATTGTGTTTGACGTATTTGTGAGAATTTTTAATAGTTACAAAAAAACGTCATCACCGTTTTTTCATTTCCGTTACTATTATCTTCAACAAAACTTTATTGACGTTTTGCACAAGATGTTATTGACGTTTTACACAAAATATCATTGACATTATGCACAAAATTTCACTAACATTTTTTTTCATCAATTAACAAAATAAAAAATATATATATATAAAACGTCGTTACCGTTTTATATATAAAAATTTTATAAAATTCTTTTAACACAAACACAACGTCAATGCCGTTTTGTTATTATTTAATTAAAATTTATTATTAAGTGACAAAACGTCATCCACATTTTGTTCTTTTCAAAAAGAATGGATCAAATCCATAGCAGTATAATACACAATGTTATAAAAATATCAATGCATATCACAAGTTTATTTATAATATAGAAACAAATGAGCCTCAATTTTCTTTAGCTCGATTAAGATTTAAGAAGGCCTTGAGAATTTAATTACAATCAATTAGTAGTTATCTTTTGAAGTTACTATGATATTTATATACAAAAAATTTATCATTAAATTAGTCACTTTTATAAAATAAATTTAAATATTATATATTAAAATAAAATAAAAAATATATATTTATATATAAATATATAATAATTAATTTAATAACTTATTTGTAGTGTATAAATAATATTTTTATTTTAAAATATTCCTTTTATTTTCTTTTTTTTTTGGCTAAACAAAAGTGAATTTACATCGGTTATATTAATTATTTTGTTGATCTCTATAATTTTATCAAATTTATAATTAGATTTCTATATATATATATATTTTAATTGGATTCTTAAATTATTTTTAATTTTATAATTATGTCATTTTTATATCAAAAATATTAAAATTAATAAAATATTTTTCCTAAAAACTTTGTGATCAAAGATCTAATCTTAATTATAGATATCTGATTTTCAATTTACGAATAAATATTCAGTTAGTTCTAATTTTTTTATATTATAAAAGATTTAATTATAAAATTAAAAGTAGTGTAAAATTCAATTTAAAAATATAAAAATTTAATTAAAATTTTAATAAAATAATAAAAATTAACAGAATAATTAAATATTAATTATATAGTGTATTATTCACCGCTTTAATGCATCATTCAATATTAGTATCATATAAATATTGATACAATTCATTGATTTTTTATTTTTATTATTATTTATTTTAAACAACTAAAAAATATATTATTTGCTAAGTTATCTTAGCTTATTTTTTTATTGGTCATGTTATTTTTATTATTTTAAAAAATAATATTTTACAATTAGGTCTTTATATATATTCTTTTTAATTGAATTTTTAAACTATTTTTAATTTTGTAATTAGGTTATTTTTATATTAAAAATATTAAAATTAATAGAATATTTCTCCTAAACAACTTGTGATCAAAGATCTAATCTTAATTATAGATATTTAATCTTCAATTTATAAAGAAATATTCAATTAATTTTAATATTTTTTAGGGCAAATCACTATATTAAGCCAAGGAGAGCAAAAAATTACACAAATCCGCCAAATCAAAAATTATTTCATGAATCAACCGATACACATTTCTATATAGTTCGAATTAAGTTGTTTCGAACTTGATTTACATGTAATTCGAATCAACTTGATTCGAATTATACACAAACGCACACACCCACTAATTCGAATCAACTTGATTCGAATTACACACATACAATAATTCGAATCAAGTTGATTCGAATTACACCCTGATTTATTAAAAAAATAAAAAATTTATTAAAAAAATAATAATTTAAAATTAAAAAAATATATTTTATTTCATACATTAAAAAAAGCTAACAAAATATTTAATTACGAGATTTTTTTAAAATATTAATGAGCTATCAATTCGAATTCCATACAATACTCTTTTGTCTATTTTTAATAGTTCATGAATATTTTTTAATAAAAATTTTTAAATTATATGGTGAGATATTACATAATTCGAATTACGCATGGAGGAGTTCAATCACTCTTATTCGAATTATATGGTGAGCAATTCGAATTATATACAATATTCTTCTGCTCATTCTTGATAGCTCATGAATATTTTTTAATAAATTTATTTTAATTATACCACAAAAAAATATTTTATTCTATGCAAAATAATTTAAAAATGGCTTAAAAGATGTTAGGAGTATTATAAACATTTGTAATGACTTAGGACATTAAAGAAATACTCTACATAGTCTATAATAATTTAGAAATTAAAAAAATATATTTTTATTATGTATTTACCTAAATCACTAGAATATTATAAACTTTATAGTACTCATAACATCTTTTAAGCCATTTTTTTAAAATTATTTTGTATAGAATAAAATATATTTTTTAATTATTTTGGATAAAATAAAATATTTTTTTAATTTTTAAATTATTATTGACTATGTAGAGTATTTTATTTAAAATTTGTGTACATGCATGTATTTACCTAAGTCATTAGAACATTACAAATTTTTATAGTACTTCTAATATTTTTAAAGCCAATTTTTAAATTATTTTACATAGAATAAAATATTTTTTTGTGGTATAGTTAAAATAAATTTATTAAAAAATATTCATGAGCTATCAAGAATGGGCAGAAGAGTATTGTATAGAATTTGAATTGCTCGCCATATAATTCGAATCAGAGCGATTCGAACTTCCTCATGTGTAATTTGAATAATGTAATATCTCACCGTATAATTTAAAAAAATTTATTAAAAAATATTCATGAACAGTTAAAAATGGACAAAAGAGTATTGTATGGAATTCGAATTGATAGCTCATTAATATTTTAAAAAAATCTCGTAATTAAATATTTTGTTAGCTTTTTTTAATGTATGAAATAAAATATATTTTTTAATTTTAAATTATTATTTTTTTAATAAATTTTTTATTTTTTTAATAAATCAGGGTGTAATTCGAATCAACTTGATTCGAATTATTGTATGTGTGTAATTCGAATCAAGTTGATTCGAATTAGTGGGTGTGTGCGTTTGTGTATAATTCGAATCAAGTTGATTCGAATTACATGTAAATCAAGTTCGAAACAACTTAATTCGAACTATATAGAAATGTGTATCGGTTGATTCATGAAATAATTTTTGGTTTGGCGGATTTGTGTAAATTTTTGTTCTCCTTGGCTTAATATAGTGATTTGCCCTATTTTTTATATTACAAAAAATTTAATTACAAAATTAAAAATAGTGAATGAATTCAATTAAAAAATAAATATAAGAACTTAATTAAAAATTTAATAAAACTATAAAGATTAACAGAATAATTAAACTTTGATTATATAGGGCATTATTCACTATTTTAATGCATCATTCAATATATTAGTACCATACAAATATTGATACAATTCGCCAAAAAATTATAGCTTAAATAGCATATAATCTCCTCATATTCATCTAAAAGATCATAAATTCGAGTCTTTTTATCTTTGGTAAAAAATATATTCATATAATTAATTAATTTTTTATTTTTATTATTATTTATTTTAAACAATTTAAAAATATTTATTTGCTAAGTTATCTTATTTTTTTATTTGTCATCTTATTTCTATTATTCAAAAAAAAGATATTAAATAATATTTATAAAATAAAACAAATAAACAAAGAAATAAATAGCATTTTTATAAAAAAAATATCTAGAAGTATAATATTTTGTTATTTTTTAATTTTAAAATATTTTATATTTTCATATCTGAGTTGATCTAAAAATTTTTAGATCAAATTTGAATGTAAAAATATATATCTGATTTAATTTAATTTATTTTATTTTTTTAATTGGATCAAAATCTTGACCAAATTTAATTAGTGGTATCTTTGATTTTGAAAGAAGATATAGTGTATTTAATGTGGAGTAAATGGTTAAATTAGTCTCTTAAAGATTATTTGTTCTCTAAATTGGTTTTTGAAAGAATTTTTTAATTAAATTTGTTTTGATTTTACATTAGTCATGTTAGTCCTTCCGTTATTTTATTTGTTGGTGGTGTCAAATTTACTAATATAACACGTTAAGTGACACCTCAACACATAGATAAGAGTCTTAATTGACTATCAACATAATAAATTTATAAAATTAGATCAAATCAAAACCTAATTGTGGGGAGAACTTGAGATATTAGAATCCCTTACTTAGAGTTGATTTGATGTAATTTTATAAACTAATCATGTTAATAGTCAATTAAGACTTTTACGTGTGTGTTGGGGTGTCACTTAACGTGTCACATTAACAAATTTTGACATCATGAATAAACAAAATGACGGAAGAACATGAGTAATTTAAAATCTTTAAAAAACGAATTTGATAAAAAAAATTTCAAAAATCAATTTAAAGAATAAGTAATCTTTTAGAGACTAATTTAACCATTTACTTATTTAATATGTTATAGGAATAAAAAAGGATAAAATATGACAACAGGACACTCAAAGGAGAGATAATTATGATGTTCATATAAAATAATACTAATGTCTCTTTAAACATTATTGTTGTTCCTTTTTTTTAACTAAACAAGTAAAAAAAAAAACAAAAAAATAGAGCACAATTTAAAGAGCTAACAGATCCTGTTGAAAAACATCTACAATCTCAAACATTAAAGATAAGAATTGCATGTAATCATGGCATCTCACGCCACTTAATTTCATCAAAATTATCTATAACTTCATTATCTTCTCACAAAATAAAACTAAAATCCACCTCACAATTAAGAAGAAGCCTATCTCGGGTCTTTAAGATTAAATCACCATCATTGCTGACATGAGCAGAGAAACAATTTTTAACGGCCAAAAAAACATCTAGAAAATTAAGCTCACAGATAATCGACTTGATCCCACATCACAATTAAGCAAGCAATGGACCTCTGAATTTTTCACACTGATAAAGAACCAGAGCAATCCTTTATCTAAACTCCAGCAGAGTCTCGCACAACACAACCAAATCTAGCTCGCCCTAGATCAGCGAAAATGCTTGCATCACTGGTAACAGAGGAGGCTCCCAACGAGTTTTGTTAATTTGATCCTCACAAAAAAAATTTGTGCGAAAGACAAAGATGAAACTCGCGAACAGTGTTCTAAATAATCAAGAAGGTTGAATAGTTTTTATGATGCCATATCCACCAAGCAATGCACAAAACATAATTCTCCTTTGCGAACTGCAACTTGGATCTAAAAAGAAGATGTCGAACTCCGAACATAATGAAAAAGATATGGATCAACAAGCGTCCATACCTCTCTCGACCTAATGCAATCTCATAAACAGTGGATCAATGATTTAGCATGCTTTTTACAACGGGAGCAACTCTCCAAGAAAGCTAAACTCCTTTTGAATCTCATGGAAGCAGGGAGAAGGATATCAAGATAACTCAACTAGATAAAAAATTTTATTTTTTCAGATAGTTTGCTTCTCCAAAACCAATTTTAATTTGTCCGTGGATTCCAATTAATTTTGTTTTCCAACCTAAATACTGTCCAGCTTGAAGCTGAGAGTTGAGATTATTCAACAAATTTAAAAGAGCATGAGAGAGAGGAGTCACCAATCTCTCAAAAAGCTATCTGCCATTTTCCCAAATTTGATTAATAGTTAATTCTTTATCAGAGATATGGATATAAGGCAATGCATCGCAGATTGATTGATCCATATTTTTCATGCACCAAGAAAAGTCATTTTTAATATGATCGAGTCTCAACAATACCTTTCTAGAAATAGGATTCGCTACGATGATGATGCATCTGAAAGCCATGACAAATCTTAAAATATTTAACAAGAATTATTTGAACCCAAACTTTATCTGGATATTTAAAAAACTACCAAACTAATTTGCCAAAAAGAGATAAATTCACCAAACCAGCATCTCTAATATCCAATTCACCAGTCTTCTTAGAAACAATCAACTTCTCTCAACTTACAAAAAAAAAAAAATTCTACCATTATTTTTTTTCTTCCATAGTGTTGATCGAAAAAATATTTTTCGATAATAGCAAGTTGAATCGAAATAAAGTGAGAATGAGTTCTCGAAAAGGTAAGTTTATAAGTCCGAATTTGAAGATAATTGGTGTTGATGTAGATTTCGATAGTGTTGTTATCAAGTGAGCTAAATCGAATGGAAGGTTTCGATTCGAAGAGTTGAGTAAGGCCTTCGAAAAGCGCTGATGAATTAGTTGCAGAAGTGGAAAGTTAATAGCTTTTATTGCACGAGAAAATTATGGGAAATGTCAACAATTATGCGGCGAGAACGGTTACTAAGAGAGAAGGCGCCTCAAATTTGAAAATACTAAAATTAAATTGTAATTATGAATTAGTGATCAGTTATGTAAGGTTAGCCTATAAATACTAGAAAATCTTAGTTAATAGGGGTTGAAACTTTCATTCAGAAAAATACTCTAAGCATTCTCACATATCAGCGATTTCCTGAGTTTGCGATCGAGTTAGATTTTCTATTGGGTTCCTTCCACTTTCTTCTTCAATTCATTTTCTCTTCTGTAAAATTTAACATTTCAAATTAAGTTTATTCTTCAAGTGTTCTTTATTTTTTCTTGTTCATTTTATCTCTCTGCACCTAATTTGAATTATTGTTATTACTTTTCCTTTAATTTTTCAAGCAATTTTTTCTTTTCATCATTTATTTGGTTATTCTGTTTTAAAAACTTTAATTTCTGAATTATACTTATCAATCTTTACAAATTTATTTTATTTTGTCATTGTCGAAACTTGTCTAATCGAAGACACTTTGATACACTTCTAGAAAACTGGTACTCACACAGAGGAGTTGGTTTCGCTCCCAGACTATTAAAATCGAACCACCATCGATTTGCTAAAAATCGACAAAACAAATTGGCATGCCCGGTGGAACAGTTTTAAGTCGAAGTGTGTCAAATAATTAATTTCCAGTAATTTCTTAGTGTATGCGAATACGAAGTGGGAAGATCATTCACATGGCTGATTGGCAAGCTCGGTGGGACAGTTTTAAGTCGAAATGTGTCAAATAATTACTTTCCAGTAATTTCTTAGTGTATGCGATTACGAAGTGGGAAGATCATTCACATGGCTGATGAATTATCAAATGTGAATGGTGGTTCGTCCACCAATAATAGCATACAGTATCCATGCAACAAGCCGACGTGTCTTCACGTTTGGAAGGCACAATCAGAACTGAAAGTATAGCCGTCATGACTATTCAAATTGGAAATGTTGGACGCAATACTCGTTCACGTGGCCCTACGCCACTGTATCAACCTCCATTAACCGCTGGTTGACCACCTTACAGTCTTCCTGCTGGTTATATCCCACCGGTAGGTGGATTTATGCCGCCTAGCCGCTTTGGGAGTACTAATGGAGTGAATAATATGCTAAACCCACAGAAATACTCTGAGTATTCTCATGAATATCATGTGGGCTCTACTTCGAATGCTACCAATTCAATGGCAGTGTATTGACAACAAGTGGAGAAAAGTCATCATGACTTGGTCAATTTATTGACCCAACAAATGAAAGGATTGCTCGAATCATCGATTATGATGAAGGTGAGAGGCATAATGCTCGAGGGAATAATGAGGGGATAGAAAATATTTTCCAAAATGAAAATCATATTCCAAATCGAGAAAATCATCACCTGGTTCATCGAAATGAAAATGCTGATAACGTTTTACATGGATTACGTGGTGATCGTTATCAGGTCACTCGAATTGTAGAGGAGGTTTTAAATCGGGTTGGATTGAATGCTTTATGAATCAGCCACATTTTGTGTCTGCTTTTTCCCAAGTAGTTCAAATGGCTGAAGTGCCAAGAGGGATAAAAATTCTAAAAATAACCACAAAGTTTGCTGGGGAAGTTGGTGGATCGACAACTAAACATGTTGCTCGTTATTTGGTCGAGATTGGGAACCTAGCCAATGATGAAAATTTGAAAATAAAATTTTTTCCTTCGTCATTGATGAAGAATGCATTTACATGGTTCTCGAATCTTAGACCAAATTCAATTACAACATGGAATCAGTTAGAAACTGCTTTTCATGCTCAGTTTTATCGAGGGAAAATGAACGTAGCAGTTACCGATTTATTAGCTTTGAAACGTGAAGATGGTGAAACTATTGATGATTATTTAATACGTTTCAAAAATGCTAGAAGTAGGTGCTATATGACATTACCTGAAAATGAGATAGTGATAATAGCAACCATAGGTTTGGGATTCTATATGTGTAGGAAATTACTTAATGTGCATATTCCCGATTTGGATCATCTGGCTGAAAAGGTTCGGCAGACTGAACTTATGAAAAAGGAGAGAAAAACATAGAACTAAGCAGAGGTCGAAAAGTAAACCATTTACTCAAAAAGAGAATGTTGCTTATGTAACGATGGAATCCTCAGAGGAAGAAATCGATTTTGAAACAGAAGTCGATTTAGCTGAACTTAAGAAAGGCCCTCCATATGTTTGTTCTTTATTGAAAAAACTCCCTGTTAGTGAAAAGTCAAATGATTCAAAACTTAAAAGTGGAAAGAAATATAGTTTTGATATCTCGAAATCTTATCAGATTTTTGATGTGTTGCTTAAAGATAAACAATTGGTTTTACCTGATGGTAGAACATTACTTTCTTTAAAAGATTTGAAAGGAAAATCTTATTGCAAATTTATTGATGAGCGGATAATTTATACGCTTTTTGGCATTTTTTTAGGTAGTTTTTAGTAAGTTTAAGCTACTTTTAGGGATGTTTTCATTAGTTTTTATGTTAAATTCACATTTCTGGACTTTACTATGAGTTTGTGTGTTTTTCTATGATTTCAGGTAATTTCTGGCTGAAATTAAGGGACTTGAGCAAAACTCTGAAAAAGGCTAACAAAAAGGACTGCTGATGATGTTGGAATCTGACCTCCCTGCACTCGAAATGGATTTTCTGGAGCTACAAAACTCCAAATGGCGCGCTCTCAATGGCATTGGAAAGTAGACATCCAGAGCTTTCCAGCAATATATAATAGTTCATACTTTATTCGGAAATTGACGATGTAACTTGGCGTTGAACGCCAAGTACATGCTGCTGTCTGGAGTTAAACGCCAGAAACACGTCATGATCCGGAGTTGAACGCCCAAAACACGTTATAACTTGAAGTTCAACTCCAATAAACACCTCAGCTCGTGGATAGATCAAGCTCAGCCCAAGCATACACCAAGTGGGCCCCGGAAGTGGATTTATGCATCAATTACTTACCCATGTAAACCCTAGTAGCTAGTCTAGTATAAATAGGATAAGTTACTATTGTATTAGACATCTTTTGACAGTTTAATCTCTTGACTATTCGGTCTCTTGATCATGGAGAGGGCTGGCCATTCGGCCATGCCTGAACCTTTTACTTATGTATTTTCAACAGTGGAGTTTCTGCACACCATAGATTAAGGGTGTGGAGCTCTGCTGTACCTCAAGTTTCAATGCAATTATTATTACTTTCTATTCAATTCTCTTTTATTCTTATTCCAAGATATACGTTGCACAACACTTTGATGAATGTGATGATCCGTGACATTCATCATCATTCTCACTTATGAACGCGCGTGACTGACAACCACTTCCGTTCTACTCTAGGCCGGGCGCATATCTCTTAGATTCCCCAACAGAATCTTCGTGGTATAAGCTAGATAGATGGCGGCATTCATGAGGATCCGGAAAGTCTAAACCTTGTCTATAGTATTCCGAGTAGGATTCTGGGATTGAATGACTGTGACGAGCTTCAAACTCCTGAAGGCTGGGCGTGATGACAAACGCAAAAGAATCAAGGGATTCTATTCCAACCTGATTGAGAACCGACAGATGATTAGACGTGCTGTGACAGAGCATAGGAACGTTTTCACTGAGAGGATGGGATGTAGCCATTGACAACGGTGATGCCCTACATACAGCTTGCCATGGAAAGAAGTAAGAAGGATTGGATGAATGTAATAAGAAAGTAGAGATACGAGAGGATCACAGCATCTCCATGCACTTATCTGAAATTTCTACTATTAAATTACATAAGTATTTGTATTCCTTTTATTTTCTTTTTATTATTAATTTTCGAAACCCAAAATTATTTAATCTGCCTAACTGAGATTTACAAGGTAACCATAGCTTGCTTCATACCAACAATCTCTGTGGGATCGACCCTTACTCACGTAAGGTTTATTACTTGGACGACCCAGTACACTTGCTGGTTAGTTGAACGAGATTGTGGAAAGAAAGTGCTGAGTTAATGTTTTTGTGCACATGCCAAAGAGCCATTATTGTTGATCACAATTTCGTCCACCAAGTTTTTTGGCGCCGTTGCCGGGGATTGTTCTAGTATGGACAACTGACGGTTCATCTTGTTGCTCAGATTAGGTAATTTTCTTTTCAAAAATCTTTTTCAAAATTTTTCTTTTCTTTTTCGTTTTTCTAACTATGTTTTTCGAAAAAAATAAAATAAAAATACAAAAAAATTAGAAAATCATAAAAATAAAAAATATTTTGTATTTCTTGTTTGAGTCTTGTGTTAATTTTTAAGTTTGGTGTCAATTGCATGCTTTAAAATTTTTTTTTTGCATTTTTCGAAAATCTCATGCATTCATAGTGTTCTTCATGATCTTCAAGTTGTTCTTGACAAGTCTTCTTGTTTGATCTTGATGATTTCTTGTTTTGAGTTGTTTGTTGTTTTTCATGTGCATTTTTTGTTTGTTAGAGTCCATGCATTAAAGATTTCTAAGTTTGGTGTCTTGCATATTTTCTTTGCATCAAAAATTTTTCAAAATTATGTTCTTGATGTTCATCATGATCTTCAAAGTGTTCTTGGTGTTCATCTTGACATTCATAGTGTTCTTGCATGCATTATGTGTTTGATCCAAAATTTTCATATTTTGGGTCATTTTTATGTTTTTCTCTCTCATCAATTAAAATTCGAAAAAATAAAAAATATCTTTTCCTTATTTTTCTCATAATTTTCGAAAATCTGAGTTTACTTAGTCAAAAATTTTCAAAATTAGTTGTTTCTTATAAGTCAAGTCAAATTTTCAATTTTAAAAAAAAATCTTATCTTTTCAAAATCTTTTTTTCAAAAATTATATCTTTTTCATTTTTTCTATTTTTTCGAAAATTTCAAAAATATTTTTCAAAATATTTTCAAAATCTTTTTCTTATCTTTATATCATATTTTCGAAAATTAGCTAACAATTAATGTGATTGGTTCAAAAATTTGAAGTTTGTTACTTTCTTGTTAAGAAAGGTTCAATCTTTAAGTTCTAGAATCTTATCTTGTAGTTTCTTGTTAGTGAAGTAAGTAATTTTAAATTTTTTTAAATTAAATCTTTTTTTATCTCTTATCTTATCTTTTTCAAAAACTTTATCTTTTTCAAAATTTGATTTCAAAATATCTTATCTAACCTCTTATCTTCTTATCTTTTTTCAAATTTGATTTTAACTAACTCTTTGACTTTTTGTTTGTTTCTTATCTTTTTCAAAACCACCTAACTACTTCTACCTCTCTAATTTTCAAAAAAATATCTCATCTCTTTTTCAAAAAAAATTCTTTTTAATTAACTAATTGTTTCAAATTTTAATTTTAATCTTATCTTATCTTTAATTTTCGAAAATTACTAACCTCTTTTCCAAAATTGTTTTCGAAATTCTCCCTCTCTTTTCTTATTCTATTTTATTTATTTAATTACTAACACTTCTCTTCACCTCTCTTCATCTAAAATCCGAACCCAATATACCCCTTGTGTTTGGATTCTTTACTTTTCTTTTCTTTTTCTATTAACATAAAGGAATCTCTATACTGTGACATAGAGGATTCCTCTTTCTTTTCTTGTTTTCTTCTCTTTCATATGAGCAGGAACAAGGATAAAGGCACTCTTGTTGAGATTGATCCAGAACCTGAAAGGACTCTGAAGAGAAAATTAAGAGAAGCTAAGTTACAACAATCCAGAAGTAACCTTTCAGAAAATTTCGAACAAGAGAAGGAGATGGCATCCGAAAATAATAATAATGCAAGGAGAATGCTTGGTGACTTCACAAAGCCAACGTCCAAGTTTGATGGAAGAAGCATCTCCATTCCTGCCATTGGAGCCAATAACTTTGAGCTGAAACCTCAGCTAGTTGCCTTAATGCAACAAAACTGCAAGTTTTATGGACTTCCATCTGAAGATCCTTACCAGTTTTTAACTGAGTTCTTGCAGATCTGTGAGACTGTAAAGACGAATGGAGTTGATCCTGAAGTCTACAGACTCATGCTTTTCCCTTTTGCTGTAAGAGACAGAGCTAGAATATGGTTGGATTCACAACCTAAGAATAGCCTGGACTCCTGGGATAAGCTGGTCACTGCCTTCTTGGATAAATTCTTTCCTCCTCAAAAGCTGAGCAAGCTGAGAGTGGATGTTCAAACCTTCAAACAAAAAGATGGTGAATCCCTCTATGAAGCTTGGGAAAGATACAAGCAGCTGACCAAAATATGTCCATCTGACATGTTTTCAGAATGGACCATATTAGATATATTCTATTATGGTCTATCTGAATTTTCGAAAATGTCATTGGACCATTCTGCAGGTGGATCTATTCACCTAAAGAAAACGCCTGAAGAGGCTCAAGAACTCATTGACATGGTTGCAAACAACCAATTCATGTACACCTCTGAGAGGAATTCAGTGAATAATGGGATACCTCAGAAGAAAGGAGTTCTTGAAATTGATGCTCTGAATGCCATATTGGCTCAGAACAAAGTGTTGACCCAACAGGTCAACATGATCTCTCAAAGTCTGAATGGATGGCAAAATGCATCCAACAGTACTAAAGAGGCAGCTTCTGAAGAAGCTTATGATCCTGAGAACCCTGCCATGGCAGAGGTTAATTACATGGGTAAACCTTATGGAAACACCTATAATCCATCTTGGAGAAATCATCCAAATTTCTCATGAAAGGATCAACAAAAGCCTCAACAAGGCTTTAACAATGGTGGACGCAATAGGCTGAGCAATAGCAAGCCATATCCATCATCTTCTCAGCAACAGACAGAGAATTCTGAACAAAACACTTCTAATTTAGCCAATATAGTCTCTGATCTGTCAAATGCCACTTTCAGTTTCATGAATGAAACAAGATCCTCCATCAGAAATCTGGAGGCACAAGTGGGCCAGCTGAGTAAGAAAGTCATTGAAACTCCTCCCAGTATTCTCCCAAGCAATACAGAAGAGAATCCAAAAGGAGAGTGCAAGGCCATTGATGTGATCAATGTGGCCGAATGCACAAGGGAGGAGGAGGACGAAAATCCTAGTGAGGAAGACCTCCTGGGACGTCCTTCAAGCAAGAAGGAGTTTCCTATTAAGGATCCACAGGAATCTGAGGCTCATACAGAGACCATAGAGATTTTATTAAATCTCCTTCTGCCATTCATGAGCTCTGAAGACTATTCTTTCTCTGAAGAGGATGAAGATGTGACTGGAGAGCAAGTTGCTCAATATTTAGGAGCTATCATGAAGCTGAATGCCAAGCTGTTTGGTAATGAAACTTGGGAAAGTGAACCTCCCTTGCTCATTAGTGAACTAGATACTTGGATTCAGAAAACTCTACCTCAAAAGAAACAAGATCCTGGTAAGTTCTTAATACCTTGTACCACAGGCACCATGAGCTTTGAAAAAGCTCTATGTGATCTGGGGTCAGGGATAAATCTTATGCCACTCTCTGTAATGGAGAAGCTGAGGAGCATTGAGGTACAACCTGCCTTGTTCTCATTACAATTGGCAGACAAGTCATTGAGACAAGCTTATGGAATAGTGGAGGACATGTTAGTAAAGGTTGAAGGCCTTTACATCCCTGCTGATTTCATAATCTTAGACACTAGAAAGGAAGAGGATGAATGCATTATCCTTGGAAGACCTTTCCTAGCCACAGCAGAAGTTGTGATAGATGTCAACAGAGGTGAATTAGTCCTTCAATTGAATGGGGACTACCTTGTGTTTAAGGCACAAGGCCATCCCTCTGTGACAAAAGAGAGTAAGCATGAAGAGCTTCTCTCAGTTCAGAGTCAAGAAGAGCCCCATAGTCAAACTCTAAGTTTGGTGTTGTGAGGCCACAACCAAACTCTAAGTTTGGTGTTAAAATCCCATATCCAAACTCTAAGTTTGGTGTTGGGACTATACAACATTGACCTGATCACCTTGTGGCTCCATGAGAGCCACTGTCAAGCTATTGACATTAAAGAAGCGCTTGTTGGGAGGCAACCCAATTTTATTTATCTAATTTTTATTTTATTATTATGTTGTGTTTTATTAGGTGCATGATCATGAGGAGTCACGAAAAAATCATAAAAATTAAAAACAGAATCAAAAACAGCAGAAGAAAAAAAATCACACCCTGGAGGACGCACAGGCTGGCGTTCAACGCCAGTAAGATGCATCTGGCCGGTGTTCAACGCCAGAACAGAGCATCATTCTGGTGCTGAACGCCAGAAACAAGCAACATTCTAGCGCTGAACGCCACGAATGTGCCTAGAGAAGAAAAGCTTGCGCTAAACACCAGTAACAAGCATGAAACTGGCGTTCAACGCCAGAAACATGCTTTACATGGGCGTTGAACGCCCGAACATGCACCAATGGGCGTTTAAACGTCAGAATGGCGTGCAAAGGCATTTTACATGCCTATTTGGTGTAGGAATGGAATTCCTTGACACCTCAGGATCTGTGGACCCCACAGGATCACCTCAGGATCTATGGACCCCACAGGATCCCCACCTACTATATTCCCACCCTACCTCCTAATCCTATTTTTGTGATTTGTATTCCCCATATCACACTTCCCAACACTCTTTACCAATCACCTCAATTCCTCTTCCCAATCACCCCATTCACCACTCACATCCATCCACTCTTCCCCATAAACCCCACCTACCTTCAAAAATTCAAAAACATTTTCCCACCCATTCCCACCCTAAATGGTCGAATACACACTACCCCCTTTCCTATATATACCCTTCCATTCTACTTCATTTTCACACAACACAACCCCCCCTTCTATACCTTGGCCAAACCTACACCTCTTCCCCTCTACCATATTCTCTTCTTCTTCTTCTTCTTCTTCTTCTTCTTCTCTTCTTTCTTCTATTGCTCGAGGACGAGCAATATTTTAAGTTTGGTGTGTGGTTAAAGCACAATCTTTTTTGTTTTCCACTACCATCAATGGCACCTAAGGCCGGAAAAGGAAAAGGGAAGACAAAAGCTTCCATCTCTGAGTCATGGGAGATGGAAAGATTTATCTCCAAGAGCCATCAAGACCACTTCTATGATGTTGTGGCAAAGAAGAAGGTGATCCCTGAGGTCCCTTTCAAGCTCAAAAAGAATGAGTATCTGGAGATCCGACATGAGATCCGAAGAAGAGGTTGGGAAGTCTTAACCAACCCCATGCAACAAGTCGGAATCCTAATGGTTCAAGAGTTCTATGCCAATGCATGGATCACTAGGAACCATGATCAAAGTATGAACCCGAATCCAAAGAATTATCTCACAATGGTTCGGGGGAAATACTTAGATTTTAGTCCGGAAAATGTGAGGTTGGCGTTTCACTTGCCCATGATGCAAGGAGATGAACGCCCCTACACTAGAAGGGTCAACTTTAATCAAAGGTTGGACCAAGTCCTAATGGACATATGTGTGGAAGGAGCTCAATGGAGAATAGACTCCAAAGGCAAGCCAGTTCAACTAAGAAGACTGGACCTCAAGCCTGTGTCTAGAGGATGGTTGGAGTTCATTCAATGCTCCATCATTCCTACTAGCAACCGATCTGAAGTTACTGTGAATCGGGCCATCATGATTCATAGCATCATGATTGGAGAGGAAGTAGAAGTTCATGAGGTCATCTCCAATGAAATCTACAAAATAGCCGACAAGTCCTCCACCATGGCAAGGCTAGCTTTTCCTCACCTTATTTGCCATATGTGTTACTCAGCTGGAGTTATCATAGAAGGAGATATCCCCATTGAAGAGGATAAGCCCATCACCAAGAAGAAGATGGAGCAAGCAAGAGAGACCATTCACGGTTCTCAAGAGATGCATGAGGAAGCTCATCATCAACAAATCCCTGAGATGCCTCAAGGGATGCACTTTCCTCCCAACAACTATTGGGAGCAACTCAACACCTCCTTAGAAGATTTGAGCCACAATGTGGAACAATTAAGGGTGGAACATCATGAGCACTCCATCATTCTCCATGAAATAAGAGAAAATCAAAGAGCAATGAGGGAGGAGCAACAAAGGCAAGGAAGGGATATAGAAGAGCTTAAGGACATTGTTGGACCTTCAAGAAGAAGACGCCACTAAAGGTGGATTCATTCCTTGTTCTTTATTTTCTTCTGTTTTTGGTTTTTAATGTTGTGATTATCTATGTTTTGTGTCTTTATTTCATGATCATTAGTATGTAGTAACCATGTTTTAAAGCTATGAATAAATTCCATTAATCCTTCACCTCTCTTAAATGAAAAATGTTTTAATTCAAAAGAACAAGAAGTACATGAATTTCGAATTTATCCTTGAATTTAGTTTAATTATATTGATGTGGTGACAATACTTTTTGTTTTCTGAATGAATGCTTGAACAGTGCATATTTTTGATCTTGTTGTTTATGAATATTAAAATTGTTGGCTCTTGAAAGAATGATGAACAAAGAGAAATGTTATTGATGATCTGAAAAACCATGAAATTGATTCTTGAAGCAAGAAAAAGCAGTGAAAAGTAAAAAGCTTGCAAAAAAAAAATGGCGAAAAAAATAGAAAGAAAAAGAAAAAGCAAGCAGAAAAAGCCAATAGCCCTTAAAACCAAAAGGCAAGGGTAAAAAGGATCCAAGGCTTTGAGCATCAATGGATAGGAGGGCCCAAGGAAATAAAATCCAGGCCTAAGCGGCTAAATCAAGCTGTCCCTAACCATGTGCTTGTGTCATGAAAAGTCCAAGTGAAAAGCTTGAGACTGAGTGGTTAAAGTCGTGATCCAAAGTAAAAAGAGTGTGCTTAAGAGCTCTGGACACCTCTAACTGGGGACTCTAGCGAAGCTGAGTCACAATCTGAAAAGGTTCACCCAGTCATGTGTCTGTGGCATTTATGTATCCGGTGGTAATACTGGAAAACAAAATGCTTAGGGCCACGACCAAGACTCATAAGTAGCTGTGTTCAAGAATCAACATGCTTAACTAGGAAAGTCAATAACACTATCCGAAATTCTAAGTTCCTAGAGAAGCCAATCATTCTAAACTTCAAAGGAAAAAGTGAGATGCCAAAACTGTTCAGAAGCAAAAAGCTACAAGTCCCGCTCATCTAATTAGAATTAATATTCATTGATATTTTGAAATTTATAGTATATTCTCTTCTTTTTATCCTAATTGATTTTCAGTTGCTTGGGGACAAGCAACAATTTAAGTTTGGTGTTGTGATGAGCGGATAATTTATACGCTTTTTGACATTGTTTTTAGGTAGTTTTTAGTAAGTTTAAGCTACTTTTAGGGATGTTTTCATTAGTTTTTATGTTAAATTCACATTTCTGGACTTTACTATGATTTTGTGTGTTTTTCTGTGATTTTAGGTAATTTCTGGCTGAAATTGAGGGACTTGAGCAAAACTCTGAAAAAGGCTGACAAAAAGGACTGCTGATGTTGTTGGAATCTGACCTCCCTGCACTCGAAATAGATTTTCTGGAGCTACAAAACTCCAAATGGTGCGCTCTTAACGGCGTTGGAAAGTAGACATCCAGAGCTTTCCAGAAATATATAATAGTTCATACTTTATTCGGAAATTGACGACGTAACTTGGCGTTGAACGCCAAATACATGCTGCTGTCTGGAGTTAAACGCCAGAAACACGTCATGATCCGGAGTTGAACGCCCAAAATACGTTATAACTTGGAGTTCAACTCCAATAAACACCTCAGCTCGTGGATAGATCAAGCTCAGCCCAAGCATACACCAAGTGGGCCCCGGAAGTGGATTTATGCATCAATTACTTACCCATGTAAACCCTAGTAGCTAGTCTAGTATAAATAGGATAAGTTACTATTGTATTAGACATCTTTTGATAGTTTAATCTCTTGACTATTCGGTCTCTTGATCATGGAGAGGGCTGGCCATTCGGCCATGCCTGAACCTTTTACTTATGTATTTTCAACAGTGGAGTTTCTGCACACCATAGATTAAGGGTGTGGAGCTCTGCTGTACCTCAAGTTTCAATACAATTATTATTACTTTCTATTCAATTCTCTTTTATTCTTATTCCAAGATATACGTTGCACAACACTTTGATGAATGTGATGATCCGTGACACTCATCATCATTCTCACTTATGAACGCGCGTGACTGACAACCACTTCCGTTCTACTCTAGGCCAGGCGCATATCTCTTAGATTCTCCAACAGAATCTTCGTAGTATAAGCTAGATAGATGGCGGCATTCATGAGGATCCGAAAAGTCTAAACCTTGTCTATGGTATTCTGAGTAGGATTCTGGGATTGAATGACTGTGACGAGCTTCAAACTCCTGAAGGCTGGGCGTGATGACAAACGCAAAAGAATCAAGGGATTCTATTCCAACCTGATTGAGAACCGACAGATGATTAGCCGTGCTGTGACAGAGCATAGGAACGTTTTCACTGAGAGGATGGGATGTAGCCATTGACAACGGTGATGCCTTACATACAGCTTGCCATGGAAAGGAGTAAGAAGGATTGGATGAATGTAATAAGAAAGTAGAGATACGAGAGGATCACAACATCTCCATGCACTTATCTGAAATTTCCACTATTAAATTACATAAGTATTTCTATCCCTTTTATTTTCTTTTTATTATTAATTTTCGAAACCCAAAATTATTTAATCTGCCTAACTGAGATTTACAAGGTAACCATAGCTTGCTTCATACCAACAATCTCTGTGGGATCGACCCTTACTCACGTAAGGTTTATTACTTGGACAACCCAGTACACTTGCTGGTTAGTTGAATGAGATTGTGGAAAGAAAGTGCTGAGTTAATGTTTTTGTGCACATGCCAAAGAGCCATTATTGTTGATCACAATTTCGTCCACCATTTATCAAGCAACAAGTCATTCAACTAACAGTTGTGTTTGTTTCAGGGATTTGATTCAAGAGGCAATCATGGAAGGACGTTTGAAATTTGATGATGGTAAGAAGGAAATGAAGGTTGATGTGGATCCCTTCGAAACTGATGCTAGTTATCTGGAACCTTGCTTTGGTGTGAATATGGTTGGGATGTCTTATGATTTTGATGTGGCTCTCGATGATTTCGAGTCACAAGTAAGATCTATGTACCCTAGAACAGGGGACGATTTGTTAGACTTCTTGGTTCAACAAAAGATTAAAGACCGGGACGTATCTCTGTGTCCAAGGTGTAATGCTGTTTTTGACGCTGAAGCAGCAGCAATTTTCGAGAAGGAGAGAATGAAGAAAGAACTGGCCCACAGGGAAGAACAAGCACGTCCGAGGCAACCAATTCGACGTGTAGAAGGTTCTGGTTCAAAAATTCCTCCATATAATGTGACTACACCTTTGAGCCAATCTCAAGCTATTGGTGTTCAGTGGATCCAGAATTGTCAAGAGTTCCAAAGGCGTGATCACTTGTATCGACGCAATCCTCAGTGGGGGCATCAAGCACCGCTCGAAATCAATATGCCTCTTATCGAGGGCGAGTTAGAGTATACCCAAGAGGGAGAGGTGGAAGAAGAAGTTTCAATCAGAATAAGAAACTTCAGATCGGTGCAGGAAAAGAAACAAGCAAGGGGGCAACTCCTTCTGTTCATTCCTGAATTGTCTTTCCTTCTGATGGGAAGACTTATCCCAAAGAGATTCCATCGCCAGCAAAGATGAAAAAAGGGAAGGCAGTTGCTCAGTCCTCTGGGATAGATAAATATAAAGATGTTGATATCGATGAGGAATACTTCGACGAAGGAGATGATGACATGGTAGAAACAACTTCTATAATTCCTACCGAGTACCTTGGAGAAAGTGAAAGTAATCCGGAGGAGGATTATGATCAAGAGGATAAAGAGGCTTTCTCTTTTATTCGCATAGAAGATGAGCCAGGTTCCTTCTCTCGTCCTACTGAGAGACAAATGTCTCATCTGCGTCCCCTTCACATTGTTGCTATTGTGAACGGGTTCAAAATAAACAAGGTACTGATTGATGGTGGGGCCGCGATTAGTCTCCTACCAGAAAGGATGCTGGGAAAAATAGGAAAACATGTTGATGAGTTGGTCCCTACAAATATTGCTGTAACTGATTTCAGTGGGAATTCCACACCAGCGAGAGGGTTGGTTACCTTAACTGTGAATGTGGGGTCTTCGGAAAGACGCTCAGTGTTTGTGGTGGTGCCATCGAAGGCTAGTTATAACGCTTTACTTAGGAGAGATTGGATTCATGGAGTAGGTGTTGTACCGTCTACAATGCATCAGAGCGTGCTTATGTGGGCTAAAGAAGGCAAACCTGAAATTGTCAAAGCAGATTCGAGTTTATATGTCGAACAAATACATGTCAAATTTAGGATATATAATCGTAAGCTGAAGCCTTTAAATGTTGATCGATCTTTGAATCCTTACAATTGTGAAGGTTGTTATTTGACTTCGGAGGGACTTTGGTGAAGCTGTGTTATCCAAATTTGCCCTTCGAGCCGACAGATTGGGATTATTCTTCTTGAAGACTGACAAACCCCAATGTGACGGTTTATCTTGTATTGATTTTAGGGGATTTTATAACCTTTTACCCACATTTATTCAATAAAATAGCATGGTTTTGTATATTCTCCTTTAATTGTGCTTAAGAGTGAAAACATGCTTTTTAGGACTTAAAATAGCTAAATCTAATTCTCCTTGATTCCATTAGATGCCTTGATATGTTTGTTAAGTGATTTAAGGTTTAGGAGGCAAAGATTGGATCAAGGGAATGAAGGAAGAAGCATGGGAAGTTGGAGAACTCATGAAGAAATGAAAGAACCGGAAAGCTGTCAAGCCGACCTCTTTGCACTTAAACGACCATAACTTGAGCTACAGAGGTCCAAATGATGCGGCTCCAGTTGGGTTGGAAAGCTAACATCCGGGGCTTCGCAACGATATAAGATTTGCCATAGTTGCTACACGTATGGTGGCGCGCACGCGCAAAGTACACGCACGCGCCGTTGCTGCCATCTAGTTCACTTAATGCAACATGTGGCCAACGATTTGAGAAGCCTTGTGGGCTCAATCCAACTCATTTCTGATACTATTTAAGCCAAGGATTGAAGAGGAATCAACATACTTTTACCATTAGTCATAAGTTTAGTTTTAGAAGTAGTTTCTAGAGAGAGAAGCTCTCACTTCTCTCTAGAATTGGGATTAGGATTAGGATTAGTTCTTAGATCTAGGTTTTAATCTTTGCTTTCTTCTACTTCTACCTTTCAATTCTTTGTTGCTACATTCATCTTCTTCTATTCTTTTGTTGTAATTTCCTTTATGTTGTTCTTACATTTTGTTGTAGATCTAGTATTGTTCTTTCTACATTCTTCCAATTCAATAAGAGGTAATTCATAATAAATGTGTCTTCTTTGTTCTTCCATTGTTGATCTCTTATTTTTGTAGTTATAGATTCCTTTAATTCTTGCATTTAATAATGTTTACTTCTATTGCACTCTATGTGTTTGTTGAAATGTCTCTTTTAGTTTTAGTGTAGATTTTGTCCCTCTTGGCCTAGGTAGAGTAATTAGTGACACTTGAGTTATCTAATTCCTTTGTTGATTGATAATTGGAGAGATTGCTAATTGGTTTGGAGTGCACTAAAGCTAGTCTTTCCTTGGGAGTTGGCTAGGACTTGTGGCTCAAGTCAATTCATCCACTTGACTTTCCTTTATTAGCAAGGGTTAACTAAGTGGTAGCAATGAACAATTCTCATCACAATTGAGAAGGATAACTAGGATAGAACTTCTAGTTCTCATACCTTACCAAGAGCCTTTTATAGTTGTTAGTTTATTTTCATTGCCATTTACTTTTATGTCTCTTATCCAAAACCCCAAAACAACTCAAACCAATAACAAGACACTTTATTGTAATTCCTAGGGAGAATGACCCGAGGTTTGAATACTTCGGTTTATAAATTTAGGGGTTTGTTTTAGTGACAAACAACTTTTTGTATGAAAGGATTAATGATTGGTTTAGAAACTATACTTGCAACGAGAATTCATTTGTGAATTCTAAACCGTCAAAAATCCATTCGTCAAAATGGCGCCGTTGCCGGGGAATTGCAATGGTGTTATGTTATTGGTTATTGTATATATGTGAATATTGTGAATAGCTTGATTTTTGCTTTATTTGCTAGTTGTAGAGTTGTTTCTCTTGTTTTCTATTAGCTTTTGATTTTTATTTCCTCTTGCTACCATGAATTCTCATTTTGGCTATGAGTGTGATTACAATTATGTTGTAGGTGATGAGGACTATAATAGAGATATGTATCAAGGAGGGGACAACCAAAGGTGGGAGGAGCCATATGCATATGATCAATCCTCATGGCAACAACCCCCACCAATGCACTATGAAGAAGAGCCATTCTATGATGCATACCAATCAAATGGCTATGGTGAATCTCCTTGTGATTTTCAAGAACCACCACCATATGCCTATGATCCATATCCTCAATATGACCCTCAACCACACTCACAAGCCTATTTTCAACAAACACCTCCCTATGACCATGATCCTTACCCACCATACCAACCCCCTTTTGAACCATATGAGCCATACATGGAACCACAATTCCAAGATTACTCCCAAGAACCACATCAATACACACCACCACCTTACCAAGAAGAACCACCTTCCTATAATGAACCCTTTCTCCAAGACAATGAACCCTCTTATCCACCCCAATCTCTAATGGATGAAACCCTTGATGTTCTTCTTCAAGGGCAAGATGAAATGAAAAGGGATGTGCAACAATTTGTAGCTACCATGACCAAGGTAGTAAATCATTTAGCCTCCCAATGCTTGAATATTCAAGGAACTCCTATAGCTACATGTGAAGGATCCAAGGAAGAGCATAGCATGAAGGAGAGATTAGAGACTCCGGTGGAGAAGGAGGAAGGCTACTTTGTGTTAGAACAATTGGAGGAACCTATGACCATTGAAGAAAAGGAAGAAGTGGTTGAAGACTTAGGAGATGCGGAACTTCCATGGGAACCTAGAGTTATAGAAAACCCCTCCAAGAAGATTGAAGTTGATGTTGAGGAGGAATGTGCACAACCTCCAAGGCATACCCCACATGAAGACTTGGAAGGAGTGGAGCAAGAATTGAGTTTCCTTGGTGATGAAGATCATGCATCCAATCTTCTTAGTGAAGAATCCTTTGAATTTGAAGAACCTTCTCCCAATGAATTTGAAGGTGATATGGAGGTAGATTTCTCTCGTCCTCCCATTTATGACTTGAGTGATGGAGAAGAGTTAGATGAAGTTGATGAACAAAGGATTGAGAATGAAGAAGTTTATGAGGAGGTGGAGGCAATCAAGGATGAAAACAAGGGAGTGGAGCTTACTAGCACATTGGAAATACCTCTCCCCAAGCCACCACCATCCACTCTCTCATTCAAGTGGGTAAATTCCTTATGCTCAAGCTCTATTATTCCCCTTGAATATGGTTTGCTTGAAACGGATGGTCAACTTAGATATATTTGTGGCTTTAAGAGTAAAAAGGAGATGGTTAGTGGTTGGAAACATCATTCTAGGTTCATTATGGTCACATGTCCAAAGCTTGATAGCAAAGGTTGGTGTATAACTAGAGTACATGGGTCTAGAAGGATGTTTGGTCACTTTGTTGAGAATTCATCTTGCTCACCACCCACATGGATTAATGATAATCAACTTAGAGATGGGTGTGAAGACAAAATATGGGATCCGGGAACACATGAGGATCAACATTGGGAGCCCATGGTTTGTGAAGAACTCCATCAAAGCTTGGAGATATTAATCTTGAATGATGGAGCTTATTGGAAGTCCAAGCATTGGTGGAAGTTCCAAGATGAGTACAAGCACAAGCCACCTTGAGAGAAGCTCCCCATAAGTCCAACTTAAGGACAATAAATAAAAGTGCTAGGTGGGAGACACCCCACCATGGTAAAATCTTTTCATTTTCTCTTTTGTATATATGGGTAGAATTAGTTCAATTTCATGTTTTGGTAGTTTGTTAAGTGCATTTGATAGTTTAGTATGTTAAATAAGGTTTTATGGTGTTTTGGTACCTGTTTAGAGGTTTGGAATGCTTGAATTGGTGTAAAAACATACCAAAAATTTTTGAAAAACAGAGCACCATCCACGCGTACGCGCACTACACGCGTACGCGTACATTGAGCATTTTCGACCATCCACGCGAGCGCGCCATGCACGCGTACGCGTGGGTTGAGAAGTTCTACCTTCCATGCATTAACCCGAGAGTTAGGCCCGCACTGTGCACGTGTTGTGCCTTTGGCACAACCCCACTTGCGCGTACGCGCACATGACGCGTACGCGCCACTCTCGAAATAAGCCATCGACGCGGGCGCGCAATGCGTGCGTACGCGTGGATGCCCTTTCTTCCATCTACTTCTTTTCTTCTCTTCTTTCCATTTCTTTCCTTCTCCTTTCTTCTTCCCTTCTTCTACCCCTCATCCAACACTTCCAAACACCATGGATAACCATTTATTTTAGTTAGTTTTAGTATGGTTTTCATTTTATTTTCTCCATTTTCATTATAAGTGTTGGCTTATTGATCTTGTTCACTACACATTGTTGCCTCTTATTGCCTAAATGCTAATTTAGCATTAATGTTTTTAGATAATTTTTGTTGGATCCTATGATTGAGGTTATATTTTGCTACTTGGTCTTGAGTTTTTCATGCTTATCTTTTGAAAAATACCAAGTGATGAGAATTGCCTTCGAGCTTGTAACTCTTCTTGAATTACATGATTTGGCCACCATGCGATTTGAGCCTTATTTTGTGATTAGGCAACCTCTTGATGATGGATGATGATGTGTATTTACCTTAATGCATGGTATTTCATGATCATATGCATCCATATGTGTTTGACTTGAATGCTTTCATGCTTCTTTAATGCTTGTTTTGCCTTACAAGTTCACTTAAAGCATCTCAAGCATAGTAGAATGAGTAAAGTGCATGCTTCTTTTGTGACATAACTTTTAGGCTAATGTGTGTTCTAAACCGCGCAATTTAGAATTCACACACCTAGTATTTCTTAATGTCACACTAATTCACTCACTCAATTCTAGTGATTTACCTCACTCCAACAAAGTATGCTTCCTTGATTTTGTATTGTCTTATCTTATGGTGTTATATTTTTGTTTTTTTATGATGAATGCACCACAAGCAATAACAGAAGCAAGACTAAGAACACGTAGCAATCCGGAGAGTCGCCGTACCCCCTTGCTCATCTTTGAGTGCACCGAGGACGGTGCAAACTTTTAAGTGTGGGGAGGTCGTCCGACCGTTCGGCGATTTTGGGTGATAAGTTTCTAATTCCAACACTTTTGCATTTCATTCTAGGATTTTAGGATTTTTACTTGTATTTTCTTATTTTTGCATATATATACACAATAAGCTTAGTCAAAATAATGAAAATTTTCAAGATTTCTATCTATAGGGCACCTCAATTGATTTGAGTAAAAAACTTTTCATAGAACTTGCTTGAATTATATATATTATGGATCATGTTTTTGAGCTAAGAACACAAGCAAGTGAGATTTGAGCCTAATGGTGTGGTTACATCTTATAACCACTTATTTTCCTTCTTGTGTGCATTATTCTCTTTCTATAATTGTAATCTTTGATTTGTTTGATTCTTTATGTCCATTATTTTGTGTATTCATGCATCTATATGATTGAGGCCATCATTTCATTAGCTCACTTACCCAAATAGCCAACCTTTTATATTCCTTTGTTAGCCAATTTGAGCCTACGATTAACCCACTTGTTCTTAATTTAGCACATTACAAGCCCTAAAGCGAAAAACAATAAATGTCCTTATTTGGATCTTTGATTAGCTTAGGCAAGTATGTGTGAGTATCATTTAAGTGTGGGAACCTTGGGACATTGGGTGAATAAAAGGGTAGTTTTGTATTGTTATTGAAAATATTGGGAATTGGGTACATACTCATGTATTGATCAAATGTAAAACCTTATGCATTGAGGTTCTTGTACATAGAAGAAAAAAAAATGAGAAAAACAAAAGAAAAAAAAAGAAAAAAAATATGGAAAAAGAAAAGAAAAAAATTAGGAAAAAGAAAGAAAAAGAAGAAAAAGAAAGAAATAAAAAGGGGACAAAATGCCCCAAAACAAAGTGAAGCTCAATAAAATCAATGCATAGGTGTTTGAAATTAAAAAGGAATACATGAGTATGTGAAAAAGTGAGGAATGGGTAGTTAGATTAGAACTTAATTGTATAGGATGTCATAGGTTAGGTGGGAAGTTTAAGCTTATCAAAGATTCAAATTTCAAACTCACTTAACCAAATATGCATCCTACCTTGACCCTAGCCCCATTACAACCTAAAGAAAAGACCTCATGATACTTGTATGCATGCATGAAATATATGTCGATTGTTAGAAGAAAAACAAATCTTAGAAAGCATGATTAGGAGAGAATTGAGTGAGTCAACCCCTAAACACTTGAGCGAATAGAGTGCAAACACACCCGGTGAGGGTTTGATGCTCAATTACATGTTTTCACCTATGATCATAATTTTCATGCAAGTTTATAAAAATATTTAATAACTCAATTCAATTGTGGATTAGACTTGCTAGTCCTTAGCCCTTGTGCATATATGCTTCTTGGGAATTAATTTATTTTGACCAAGCAATTGCATTCATGTAGATAGTTGCATATAGGTAGATTGCATTTAGTTAGTTTTCATTGAATAAATGTTGATCCCTTTGCTTTCTCTTGGTTTAAGCATGAGGACATGCTTGGTTTAAGTGTGGGGAGGTTGACAAACCCCAATGTGACGGTTTATCTTGTATTGATTTTAGGGGATTTTATAACCTTTTACCCACATTTATTCAATAAAATAGCATGGTTTTGTATATTCTCCTTTAATTGTGCTTAAGAGTGAAAACATGCTTTTTAGGACTTAAAATAGCTAAATCTAATTCTCCTTGATTCCATTAGATGCCTTGATATGTTTGTTAAGTGATTTAAGGTTTAGGAGGCAAAGATTGGATCAAGGGAATGAAGGAAGAAGCATGGGAAGTTGGAGAACTCATGAAGAAATGAAAGAACCGGAAAGCTGTCAAGCCGACCTCTTTGCACTTAAACGACCATAACTTGAGCTACAGAGGTCCAAATGATGCGGTTCCAGTTGGGTTGGAAAGCTAACATCCGGGGCTTCGCAACGATATAAGATTTGCCATAGTTGCTACACGTATGGTGGCGCGCACGCGCAAAGTACGCGCATGCGCCGTTGCTGCCATCTAGTTCACTTAATGCAACATGTGGCCAACGATTTGAGAAGCATTGTGGGCTCAATCCAACTCATTTCTGATACTATTTAAGCCAAGGATTGAAGAGGAATCAACATACTTTTACCATTAGTCATAAGTTTAGTTTTAGAAGTAGTTTCTAGAGAGAGAAGCTCTCACTTCTCTCTAGAATTGGGATTAGGATTAGGATTAGTTCTTAGATCTAGGTTTTAATCTTTGCTTTCTTCTACTTCTACCTTTCAATTCTTTGTTGCTACATTCATCTTCTTCTATTCTTTTGTTGTAATTTCCTTTATGTTGTTCTTACATTTTGTTGTAGATCTAGTATTGTTCTTTCTACATTCTTCCAATTCAATAAGAGGTAATTCATAATAAATGTGTCTTCTTTGTTCTTCCATTGTTGATCTCTTATTTTTGTAGTTATAGATTCCTTTAATTCTTGCATTTAATAATGTTTACTTCTATTGCACTCTATGTGTTTGTTGAAATGTCTCTTTTAGTTTTAGTGTAGATTTTGTCCCTCTTGGCCTAGGTAGAGTAATTAGTGACACTTGAGTTATCTAATTCCTTTGTTGATTGATAATTGGAGAGATTGCTAATTGGTTTGGAGTGCACTAAAGCTAGTCTTTCCTTGGGAGTTGGCTAGGACTTGTGGCTCAAGTCAATTCATCCACTTGACTTTCCTTTATTAGCAAGGGTTAACTAAGTGGTAGCAATGAACAATTCTCATCACAATTGAGAAGGATAACTAGGATAGAACTTCTAGTTCTCATACTTTACCAAGAGCCTTTTATAGTTGTTAGTTTATTTTCATTGCCATTTACTTTTATGTCTCTTATCCAAAACCCCAAAACAACTCAAACCAATAACAAGACACTTTATTGTAATTCCTAGGGAGAATGACCCGAGGTTTGAATACTTCGGTTTATAAATTTAGGGGTTTGTTTTAGTGACAAACAACTTTTTGTATGAAAGGATTAATGATTGGTTTAGAAACTATACTTGCAACGAGAATTCATTTGTGAATTCTAAACCGTCAAAAATCCATTCGTCAAAGACCTCGAAGACTAAACCATGGACCAGGTTGAGGAAGTTTTCGATTACCTGTTAACTTTGCGTAATTATTTAATTAATTTCCAAGTTTTAGAAAATAAAAATGATTCTTCCGATAAGGTTGAATAAGATAATATTAGTAAATCTACTAGTTGTAGTATGTTTGATTCGACAACTCCAGTCGAATGTAATTATGACTTTTCTGTTATTTGTAATGCAATAAATGATGTGAGTCGAACTGCCGATTTAATAGCAGAGGCTCATTGTGTGGAAAATCATAGTAGTAATGATTTAATAAAAGATCAAGTTTCTACTAGACCTAATGATTCTATCGATTTTACCTTCGATTGTATTTATGATTTGGAGCCTTTGGGGTTTGAAAAATATTCAATCGAAGACGATCATTATAAGGGGTTCGAGTCTCAAGATCCTTTAGAAGAAGTCAATTTGAGAACTCATGATGATGTTCGAATTACATATATTTGTAAAGATCTTATTGATCCTTTTCGAACTAATCTTATCAATTTGCTACATGAGTTTAAAGATTATTTTACATGGGACTACCATGAAATGCCTGGTCTTGATCGATCATTAGTAGAACATCGATTAGCATTGAAACCTAATGCTCGACTTTGGAGTAACTTAGATAAAGAAATGGTGGGTTCCATCGTTTCTATGATTACTTTTTAAATGGCGAGATCCTCTCTATACACTGGAGCCCCTTCTCGGATTTCATTCATATTATTAACTTTTACAGTTCACACTCTTTGGCTCTACCTATGAAATATCCAGTAAAATAGGTCTTTCACAACGAAATCTAGCTATAAAGTAACGGTATTTAAGTATGCATATTAACTGGGTAGCTGACCCTCGTAGTCCGTTCTTTCAAAAAGCAAAATAAGAGCATAATTTTTCCGCTATTTATTGAAAATAAAGGATTTCCCCCGCTTAATAGGTAAGCATTTGCTACCAATGGGGAAATTTGTCTCATCTTAAATTCTAAATTGAGGTGATTGGATTTCTACCAACCAAAAAACCATAAATTTGATACACAATAGAAGAATATATATAGATATCATTTTTTATTATCCATTTCTAAATTTTATAGATTTTTTTCAGTTAAAATAGTGAAGGGAAGAGCTCCATTCACTATCTTAACCGATACATCGATACTGGAAAATCTTTTTTCCTTTTTTTTTGTCTTAGTTTATGATCTGAACGAGTCGCACATATACCCTAGTACAGGTTCCTCGGCACCGAGGACATCCCCGAAGAGCGGAGAATTTTGTGACATTTCGGATTGGCTGTCTTGTGTTTCTAATAAGTTATTTCATAGTTGGCATGATGAGTCGTATACATACTGAGTTGGTTTAGATCAATCTTAACTCGATGTTTAAAAATCAGTTATAAATTAATTAATAGAAATTTTTTATATAAATATTATAAGTTATAAGAAATGATAAGATAATAAGAAGATTAGATGAATAAAAAAATAGAAAATCGTGCATTTGCGCGGAATCATTGCCGCTAATTCGCAATCGCGACAAGATCAACAATTCCGTGGGCTTGAGCTTCTGCAGCTGACATAAAAGCATCCCTTTCCATGTCTTCGAATACAAGCCATATAGGTTTGCCCGTTCTTTGTACATAAACTCTTGTGATAGTTTCGCGCAGCTTTAGTAGTTCTTCTGCTTCCAGGATAAATTCTCCCATTTGTGCTTCATAAAAAGAACTAGCGGGTTGATGGATCATTACCCTAATGATATAACAAAATACTGGTTTCCTCTCTGCCGCACGATAAAGCGAGAGAGAGGAAAAAGATAGAATTGAACAACCGTACAGGCATCTTTTGCAGATTGCATACGGCTCTACTATGGAATTGATTTAGACCTTCCATCAAAGAAATAGAACATATACTAGGTCTATCAGACCCAGATCAGCATCAGTAAATGATCCAATAACCATCCTTCCTTTTTTGTTTGAAGTATTTATAAAATACTATGATGGTTCCGTTGCTTTATTATTCCGTCTGTTCTTCAACAATCCCAAAGTGTCTTTTTTTTTTCAAATAGTTAGAATATATATATATATATTTTTTTTCTTACATAACATAAATATTGTTTAAACCTTTTCAATGTAAAAACCGAAAACTAAACAGTTTGTGACACTGAAATAGGCTTCCGATAGATCATATGAAATGGTAACTATGTGTTTTTTCATACTACTCTTTCGATATAGAATCGAATGGTTTTTGAGAAAAAAATTAATATCGAACTCGAATTGCCATGCTATTATTACTTAATATTTATTTGGCGGAGGCATAGTCTTCTTTGTTTTTTAAAGGACTCATTGGCGCCAAGCGTGAGGGAATGCTAGACATTTGGTAATTTCTCCTCCTGCCAAAAGAAAAGATCCCATTGAAGCAGCTAATCCCATGCATACTGTCTGTACAGCGGGTCGTACAAATTGCATAGTATCATAAATTGCTATTCCGGGTATTACCCATCCACCCGGAGAATTTATAAACAGATACAAATCTTTGTTCTCGTCCTCCATACTAAGGTATATTATAAGGCCAATAAGTTGATTCGATATTTCACTATCAACCTCTTGGCCAAACCCAATGCTCGACCTGTGAAACAAACCCCTAGACGCTTTGCTCCCGAAATTAATGTGAAAATCAAGGAAGAGATAGAACGCTTGATCAAAGCTAAATTTATTCGAACTGCTCGTTATATGGAATGGGTGTCGAATATAGTTCCAGTGATGAAGAAAAGTGGAAAATTAAGGGTATGCATTGATTTCCGAGATTTGAATAACGCCACTCCAAAAGATGAATATTTCATGCCAATTGCGGATATGTTGATCGATTCTGCAGCAGAAAATGAAGTCCTTAGTTTCATGGACGGTTATTCAGGATATAATCAAATTTTTATTATGGAAGATGACGTGGCTAAAACTGCCTTCCGTTGTCATGGAGCGTTAGGTACCTATGAGTGGGTGGTTATGCCTTTTGGTTTGAAAAATACTGGAGCAACATATCAACGGGCAATGAATGCCATTTTCATGAATTTATTGGAAATTTTATGGAAGTATATATTGATGATGTAATGGTCAAATCGATTTCTGTAAGTCAACATATAGACCATTTGAGAAAAGCATTTTTAACTATGAGAAAGAAAGGATTAAAAATGAATCCTTTAAAATGTGCTTTTGGGGTATCGGCTGGAAATTTCTTAGGCTTTGTCGTTCATAAAAAGGGGATAGCTATCGATAAGAATAAAGCAGATGCAATATTAGCTTTATCTGCACCCAAATCGAAAAAAGAGGTACAATCGATTTTGGGGAAGATTAACTACCTTCGAAGGTTCATTTCGAATCTTTCAGATCGAACACGGTGTTTGCACCTTTAGTAAAATTAAAGAATGGTTCGAAATTCGAATGGACCACAGAGCATCAGTTAGCGTTCGATTCAACTAAGACATATTTATCTAAAGCCCCAATTATGGCGAATGTTCGTCTATGTGAACCTTTAAAATTGTATATCGCTACATCTGGAGATACTATAGGGTGTATGTTAGCCCAAGATAGTGAGGATGGGCATGAGAGGGCAGTTTATTACCTTAGTCGAGTCTTAACTGATATCGAGACAAGGTATTCGCCGATTGAAAAATTATGTTTGTCTTTGTATCATGCTTGTATGAAGTTAAAATATTATATGGTGGCTAAATCGGTGAAAGTTATAGCACAAACTGATGTTGTTAAGTACATGCTTAGTTTCCCTATGCTAAGGGGATGCTTGGGGAAGTTGATGTTAGCATTAACGGAATTCGATTTGCAGTATGTCCCAACAAAGGCTGTTAAAGGACAGGTCATTGCAGACTTTCTTATGGATAATTCAAAAGATCTGAATGACCAGGGGACAAATATAGTTGATGTAGAGGTCAATTATTGGAAATTGTATTTTGATGGATCTAAGCACAAAGATGGTGCAGGGGTTGGAATCCTTATTATCTCACCAGAGGGTATTCCATCAGAATTTTTGTTCGAATTAAAGTATCATTGCTCTAACAATGTCGCCGAATATGAGGCTTTAATTTTAGGTCTTGAAATTTTAATCGACAAAGGAGCTTTAGAAGTTCAAATTCTAGGGGATTCACAGTTGGTTTTAAAGCAGTTGTCAAAGGAGTTTAAATGTATTAGTAAGACGTTACAAAAATATTTAGTAACTGCTTGAAAATTGTTAACATCTTTTCGAAAGGTGTCTTTGGTACATATTCCTAGAGTTCATAATGAAATTGCTAATGAGTTGGCTCAAATTACTTCAAGGTACCGAATTGGTCCAGAAACTATTAAGAAGTTATCTAGTATCCATCAAATTTTAATACCAGCAAATGAAAGAGAAGTGCTGTGTATGGATGAATGGGAGGATTCTGATTGGAGAAAGGGTATCGCTCAATATTTGAAAGATCCCAATATTACAGTCGATAGAAAAATAAAATTACGAGCAATGAATTTTGTTTTATTGGCTGATGAATTATAAAAAAAGGGATTGATGGAAGTTTAATGAGATGTCTGAGTCGAGAAAATCAAAACATTGCTTTGGGTGAAGTTCATAATGAAATTTGTGGTGCTCATTAAGCAGGAAAGAAAATGAGATGTGTGTTATATTGCAATCATGTATACTGGCCATCGATGATAAAAGATTGTATTGATTATGCGAAGGCATGTCAAGAGTGTCAAAAACATGGTTCGATACAACAGATTCCAGCGGCCGAATTATATTCGATAATAAAGCCATGTCCATTTAGAGGTTGGGCTTTGGATCTAATTGGGTTGATTCACCCTCCTTCATCGAAACAACACAAGTTTATTTTGGTGGCTATCGATTATTTCACAAAATGGGTTGAGGCTATCCCGTTAGTAGAAGTTGGTCAAAATGAGATAATTGACTTTATCGAAGAAAATATTGTCCATCGATTTAGAATTCCTCAGACTTTAAGTACTGACCAAGGAACTATGTTTACTGGCCAGCGAATTAAAAATTTTGTGGCCTCGAGAAACATTAATATGATTACTTTGACTCCTTATTATGCACTAGCTAATCGGCAAGTTGAAGCAGCAAATAAGATATTGATAGGCTTGATTAAAAAGCATATCGGGAATAGGCCTCGAACATGGAATGAGACTTTAAATCAAGTATTATGGGCTTATCGAAATTCACCAAGAGGTTCGACAGGAACCTCACCTTATAAATTGGTGTATGGCCATAATGCAGTATTACCGTTGGAAATTAATTTGAATACTTTAAGAGTATCAAAGTAGAATGATTTGCCAGTCGATGATTATTGGAATGCAATGTTTGATGAGTTGAATGAGTTAGATTCAGAGCAAATTTTAGCATTGGAAAATGTAATTTGATAGAAAGAAAATGTCGCTCGAAGTTATAATCGTCGAATTAAAGAATAGTTGGGAAGGTCATTTTCAAGTGATAGGTACGTTCTTTGGAAATGCCTATCAGATTAAAGATATCGAATCAGGAAAAGTGATTGATTCGATTAATGGGAAGTATTTAAAACTTTTCTATTGTTGGCAAGCATAGAAAGTTAACATATATGGAAAGTTTGAAAAGTAAAAGCCATTACAAAGTAAAATTAAAAAAAAGGGTTCAAGATGCTAAAAGTCTAGCCAAATCAGAATGCAGTTTTGCCCTTTTGTTCTCCAAACTTGTAAGCACTTCAATTTGCTTGAACTTGTCAGCTTGAATTCTCTCAAGTTGTTTTTCGTATTCTCCCCGTTCGGTGTTAATGGAGATAAGTTTCTGAATAAGAAGATGTTGTTCTTGTTGGGTTACAGCCAGAGGTTTAGCTAGGGTGGCTCGATTTTGGCGAATGGTAGCAAGTTGTTCTTGAATTTAAGCCAACTCTGCCTCAAGTCTTGCTTCTTCTCGATCATGAAAAGCTTGGACAGAGATTGCATGAGAAATCTTTAGATCGTAGTCTTCACGAGAGATTTAGATCGGCTGAGCAGTTGTAAGACAAGTTTCTATCTTTAATTTGGCTAAAACTTCCTCGTTTTCAGTTTTTTGAAGTTTAAATTGAGATGAAACACTGTCATTGAGAAGCTGTTTAAACTCTTGGAGTGAAGCAGAATATGGCGTGTTAACTGGTAGATCAAAGGAAGAAGTCAAGTAATCTTCTAGAAGTTTGTTGAGGATGGGGTCATTAACCCAGGTGGTAGGTGGATGATCCAGGAGTTTGATGAGTGATCGAAGTTGTTCCCGAATGGTAGGATCCAACTTGATCAAAGGCCTTGATATTGTAGGCCTTGAGATTATTGGTATAGGCACCGGCACTTTGTTTTCTTGGATGATTCTATTCAGAATAGAAGTCAAGTCTTCCAAAGTAGCACTAGTTGGAGTGGTAGAAACATTTGACATTCTTGGTCTTGGTCCTGGAGGAGTTTGGAGTGAAGGATCATGTTGCAATTTTGGAGGGGTCTCTACAACCTTGGATCGAGAGAATCTGAATTTATGGTGTCAGCAGCTTTAGAAGCAAAATCGGAGTCTGGAACCATTTGATTCTCTTTAGTTGGAGCAGCTTGATTGTTGAGTGAGGGTGAGTCAAGTGGATGGGTTCTTTCTGGAGATTGCTGCAGAGGATTTTCTGTCAGATCAATCACTTGTGTTGTATGGATAAGAGGTGGACGCAGAGCAGGAATTGATTGAATCATGTGATGTGGAGTGCTCTGGGTCATTTTGCTGTTGAGGGATTAACTGATCAAGAGTTCCAATGAAGGAAGTGGCCTGGGCAACATTAATTGGCTAATATAAAATGTACAAAATTATGAGTTTAAGATTTATTTTAAACTAAGTGAGAATAGTATAGTGATAGGTGTGTTACCTGAGGAATTTTGGATCTTAGTATTAGTTGAGTACCAGGATCAGAATTGGCTGCATCTTCCGATTGAGAGGAGACAGCGAGAGAATCTTTATTGGTTGGTTCACCCTCATCCGCGCTCTCACTTGATGATTGCAAAATTAGCTGTTAAGAATCCAAGATCAATTATGTTTTGATAAAATACATAAGAGTTATATTCAGATGATATTTCGAATTTGAAAGTAAAGTCATGAATGGGAGGATTACTCTGCGAGAAGCCCTAGTAGGAGTTCTTTTGATCTTATGCGGTGGTGGTCAAGCAGCTTCAGTTTTCCTTTTATGTGATCTTTTTGGAGAATTTTCAGTAGCAGTTGTTCGAATAGCAGTTTGTTGAATATCTTCTAAGGTATGAGTATACCTTGAGTAATAAGCAGTCCACCATTCGAGACAAGACTTAGTGATAAATGAACTGTGCTCATAAATCAAGAAGTTGAAGCGGTCTCTTCGTTTTTGATTTTTTTGAGAGACAAGTATTGAAATCTTCCTGTGAAGTCAAAGTGATTTGGCAGAATGGTTCACTGTGTCGAGGTTGAGGAGTTGGGATGGCTTGAGAGAAGCCCAATTGTCTTGCGATTAAATGGGGAGCATACAAGGTTATTTTGAACTTTTCCTTCTTGTATTGTGGCAATCCTATTAGTATTACTTGGACTGCCAAAAGATGTACCCAAGTTCGATTTGCAAGTTCACTTGCTTCATTAGTGTTTGGAAAGAGCAAGCGGTCAAACTAGGCAGGACCGCATTTGCGGCGTAAAAAGAGAGTGAAGTTGAGTTGATCATTGTTTAAATTTTGGCAAGAATGAAAAAGATGAAAAACAGACCAAAATTTATCTTCATCCAATGGGGTGTTTAGAAAATTGGGTTTGTATTCAGATAAACGAAAACCCTCGATGTGTTGTTTGTCAGTGCTACCCCCTACGGGTTTTATCATGTAATTTTCGAAGATGGCATTTAGCCATAATTGAAGAAGCCAAAGTGGACCACCTGTGTTGTTTATTTTGTTGTCTCGGAGGTCACAGACAAGTAAGCCAAGTTCTTCGAAAATGTGCCCGAGAAGAAGTTTGGCCAAATTGAAAACTTTTCCCTCATGTAAAAGAGACGCTAAGGGAAGGAAGAGTTTTGACATCTGAACACTTCGAGAGTAGAACAAAACTGCATTTAGCCAGTAGAATAAAAAGGCTACATGTACATCATTAGTGATTTCTGTACCATCTTCGCCCATGTTATGAGCGATGAAGTCACTGTAAGGGATACTGAAAGTGATATTGTATTGATGTTGAGGTTGCATGTCAGGAGTGTAGTCCAGAGAATTTATTGGGAGCCCTGTAATAGCAGCTACATCAAGGAGAGACATTCCAATCATTCCACAAAGAAGGTAGAAATTATTGGTAGTTCTGTTCCAGAAATAGGTCACTTCTCCAATCATCCAAGGATGTGTAGTGAGTGAAAAGTTAGAAAGCCTCAATAATTCTTGTATTCCTAGGGTTCCCCAGGAAGCACCCTTTGTGGGTTCGAGGCGTTGATACCAAGTTATAAAATCAAACCCTCGAGACTTAATTTTTTGGTTGTTTCGGAAAGGTTTATGGTTGATGATGTTAGAAATGTTGAACGCTTGATTCATCAGTGAATCTTCTCCTTCAGCATTTGAGAAAAACGAAAGTTTTTTGTTTGCCTTTTCAAGAGTTTCAATCGGCCCGAGAAAATAATGTGTATCTGCACCAATTGTAAAAGGGATAAGAATCCTGTTATCGTTGATTTGAAGATGGGGGTCATCAATAATTTCATCATTGATTTGATTAAGGATGCGAAGAGCTAGTGGAGATGGTGGTGCGATGGCATGACCTTTGCCTTTGTCTTGAGTAGCAGTATGAGAGGAGGAACCAGCCATTGCCAAGAAGAATTGAAGGTTGGAGATTTTTTGAAAAAGTTTTGATGTGAGGAAAGTTCAGAGAATAATGAATTTGAGATATTCAAATGAAGTGAGAAAGATGAAATTTAAAAGTATCACTGTAGCCGTTACTGTAGAAGAGATACAGATAGAAGTAACTTCGTGTGGAAGGTGAAGTAGTGAGAGAGAGAGAGCACAAGCCTCGGGAGACGTGTCGAATGAAACAGTAGTAATGGGGTTTTAATGGCAATTATTATTAGTTTGAAAACTGACGTCTTTTGGATTAAGTGTTTTATTTCGATAATAGTATTGAAGACAACCACATTAATCCAAGGGGGCAATTTGTTGATCGGAAAAATATTTTTCGATAATAGTCAATTGAATCGAAGTAAAGTGAGTATGGGTTCGTTCTCGAAAAGGTAAGCTTATAAGTCCGAAGTTGGAGATAATTGGTGCTGATGTGGATTTCGATTGTGTTGTTATCGAGTGAGCTAAATCGAATGGAAGGTTTCGATTCGAAGAGTTGAGTAAGGCCTTCGAAAAGCGCTGATGAATTAGTTGCAGAAGTGGGAAGTTAATAGCTTTTATTGCACGAGGAAATTATGGAGAATGCTAACAATTATAAGGCGGGAACGATTACCAAGAGAGAAGGTGCCTCAAATTTGAAAATACCAAAATTAAATTGTAATTATGAATTAGTGATCAGTTATGTAAGGTTAGCCTATAAATACTAGGAAATCTTAGTGATATGGGTTGGAACTTTCATTCAGAAAAACACTCTAAGCATTCTTACATCTCAGCGATTTCCTGAGTTTGTGATCAAGTTACATTTTCTGTAGGGTTCCTTCTACTTTCTTCTTCAATTCATTTTCTCTTCTGTAAAATTTAACATTTCAAATTAAGTTTATTCTTCAAATGTTCTTTATTTTTTTCTTGTTCATTTTATCTCTCTGCACCTAATTTAAATTATTGTTATTGCTTTTCCTTTAATTTTTCAAGCAATTTTTCCTTTTCATAATTTATTTGGTTGTTCTGTTTTAAAAATTTTAATTTTTGAATTGTACTTATCAATCTTTACAAATTTATTTTATTTTGTCATTGTCAAAACTCGTCTAATCAAAAACGCTTTGATACACTTCTAAAAAACTGGTACTCGCATAGAAGAATTGGTTTCGCTCCCAGACTATTAGAATCGAACCACCATCAATTTGCTAAAAATCGACAAAACACATAAAAATTGTCTAATAATAGAATTAATTTTATTATGAGCATAAGTTGGAAGAAGAAAAAGTTACTTATAATATATAGAAATGAATGAAATGACTGACTTAATAAGACACAATCTACCAATCTTATTAAGGAGTAGCCCTTTTCAGCTAGCAAGATGCCTTTAAATTTTGTCAATAACCACTTGAGTACAATTTCTGTTGATCTGATATGATTCAAATTAATTTCAAGATATTTTTTAAATTTTTAGTAAATTGAATGTTAGATAAACATGTAAAAATATTTCTCCTACTGAGAAGAAATATATTTCAAGCAAAAGGCTTTAGACTTATTGAGGGTAACTTTTATTCCAGAAATCTTGCAAAAAGAATTCATAACATCTATGTTCATCTCGATTTGTTGCTTAGTTGCCTTACAAAATAGAAAAAGATTATCAGTAAACATAAGATGAGAGATTTTAGATCCTTCTCAAAATATTGCAACAAAAGTCCAATTATTCAAAAAAAATTTATGAGTTATGAGATAAGCCAATCTCTCCATACAAATTACAAAGAGATAAGAGACATAGGATCTTTTTGTCTCAATCTTCGCTATAGTTGAAAGTTCTTCAACCTGCTTCCATTCTAAAAATAAACAGAGATGATGAGAAGATAATTTATAATAAATTAGATAGTGCTCTTAAAAAAAATCAAACTCATTTAAGGAATGTTCGAAAAACCCCTAATCTAATATATTATAAACTTTTTTAAGATCAATTTAAAAAACTAAGACACATTTTTGATTTGGTTTTTCACATAAAATAAAAAATTTTTTGGACAATGATAATATTTTTTGAAATACTTCTACCAAAAATAAAATCACCTTAAAGCAGCCCCACCACCTCTTTCAAGTGGAGCAAAAACGATCCTTCTTCTTAATATCATATAAATAGATTTTTTAAATTTAATTCATACTTTATTTTGTTAATAATTTATACTTATATTATCCTACGTCAAAATAAAAATAAAAATAATAATTATTATTATTTATCTCTAATAAGTAATACCCCAAAAAAAACTTTTTAAAAAGAACTCCTAATCCTTTTTATTTTCCGCAAAACCCTAAATTGCACATATATAGAGGTTCCGAATTCGCCTCCCCTTCCCTCCTCTCGCAGCAGCACAGTAGCTATGGTGAGAACACTGAACTCACATTTTATCTTTCTCTCTCCCTTTTCTATTTCCACATCTGATGAATTGAACCCCAATCGGATCAATCTTTTTTAGTTTTTTCTCATTCCATTTTCTGTCATTGTTTTTATTAATTATTAGGCCCCCAAAAGAGGTGTTAAAGCTCCGGTTCCAGCTGCCAAGAAGAAACCCGTACGTTCAGTAACTAATTAACTTCATCGATTTCACATACGCCATTTTCAAATTTATTATTTGAATTCCAATTATTATTGTTATTTGATTCAGGAGAAGGTTACGAATCCGCTGTTTGAGAAGCGGCCTAAGCAGTTTGGGATCGGTGGAGCCTTGCCGCCGAAGAGGGACCTGACGCGGTTCGTGAAGTGGCCGAAGACTGTTCAAATCCAAAGGAAGAAGAGAATCCTCAAGCAGAGGTTGAAGGTCCCTCCAGCTTTGAACCAGTTCACCAAAACCCTTGACAAGAACCTTGGTCAGTCATTAACTCAATCATTTTTCTAATATTTATTTCTCTGATGCATTATTGATTAATTTATTGGATACATATACATTGCTATTGTGAAGTGATTGTTTTGTGCACTACATCCATAAACCCCTAGAGGTATTAGTAATTATTGAATGTGATGTTTTATACCTCTTAGTCAAGGCAGAGAAAAGATTTTACCTGAAGTCGGAAAAGTAAAAGATAAAATCATAACAAGATTTAAACATTAAAATCGTCTGACCTAGTAAAAATTTTGTAAAATCTGTTAACTCATTTAAAATTGTTATAACCGAAGATTTTAAGAATTAAATCGAGATTCTAGCTACTATGCCTCTTACAAAATTTTCATATGGAAATTCAGTAACTTTCTTTGATTTTGTGCCATTGTTGAATATGTTACTCCTCTCACTCGCTTTGTGGCAAAATGCTAGTTTTTTGGACTGTGTGAGTTGCTTGTGAGATATTTTGTTATTCTACTGTAGGTTTTGTTTTGATGTTCTTCATTTTATTTGCTTCCTGTATATCGGTTTTGTGACAAGATGCGCGTTAGTTTGCATTTCTCATATCATAAAGATCTCTTAATGCCTTTATAATGTCGCTTGTAGCAACAAGCCTGTTCAAGATACTACTCAAGTATAGGCCTGAGGATAAAGCAGAGAAGAAGGAGCGGCTTTTGAAAAGGGCTCAGGCTGAAACTGAGGGAAAAACTGTTGAGGCCAAGAAGCCAATTGTTGTGAAGTATGGCCTCAATCATGTTACCTACCTTATTGAGCAGGTTGTGTTCTGTATTAGTTAGCACTATACAGTTGTAGTTCTTTTCCAGTGATTTCTCATGATGTGATGAATGACTTGTTAATCTACGTGTTCCTTGCAGAACAAAGCACAGCTGGTTGTGATTGCTCATGACGTGGACCCGATTGAATTGGTTGTTTGGCTTCCTGCATTGTGCAGGAAGATGGAAATTCCATACTGCATTGTGAAGGGCAAGGCTCGCTTGGGATCAGTAAGTTTATGTTTGTATATTGTTTCAACACCCTTAAGTATCTCAAACTTTTTGACTCATTTAATCTATGTGTTTTTACAACAGATTGTCCATAAGAAAACTGCTTGTGTTTTGTGCTTGACAAGCGTTAAGAATGAAGACAAATTGGAGTTCAGCAGAGTCCTTGAGGCTATCAAGGTGGAGACTGAATCAAGTTCATTTTGTTTAGTTTTCTGCTGTTTTATTGTTCAGGTCATAAGCTTGAGAGTATTTGTGCTTTGGTTTCTTTTCAGGCTAACTTCAATGACAAGTTTGACGAGTACAGGAAGAAGTGGGGTGGCGGTATCATGGGTTCCAAATCCCAAGCCAAAACCAAGGCAAAGGAAAGACTTCTTGCCAAAGAAGCTGCTCAGAGGATGTCTTAGAGGCTTCATATATTTTTGTTGGTTTAGGATTTTCATTTTTGTGTTTTAACTTAAATTCAAGGTTAGTTTTCGAAGATATGTTGCTGAATTGTCTCTACACAAATTTTGATTGTCTTGTGCATTTCATTGTTTTGTTCTTATCAGTTATTACTACCTTTTACTGTCCAAATTCTTAATACAAGACAAGGTCTAAACTTGAAACCGATGTCATTAGTCATTTCTTTATATTTCGATTTCTACCTTCCCTTAGTCCTCTTCTCTCATGGTTCCCTTTTATATAAATTTATGAAAAATCTTAAATGATCCGTGATAATTACTCCAAATGATAATGAGATTTTCAACAAACAAGAAATTTCCTTTCGGTTTTTTATTTTTATTATTGTGAAACTGGTTGGTCTCATCAATGCTTTTCTTTTCGGATTAATAGAATATGTCTACTTGGCACACGGTAAATTGTTGATTTGTCTCTTAAGTGTAAGTATCGGTGATAGATTTTTTTTTTGTTTAGGGTTTGGTTGTCTTTTGGAGATAATTGTTAAAGATTAAATAGGATTTTTTTAATTTTTTTTATATTCATTAGTTAAATTTATTGACTAAAAATTGAGAGGTATTAATGATTTTTAATTTTTAATTTTTAATTTAGGATAACTATTAAAAATGCATTTAAATTATTTTATTGCTGATAAAAATATTTTCAAATTTTATTATCAATAAAAATATCTTCAAATTATTTAAAAATGTGACAAAATATCCTAACTTAATTAAATACTTGTTCTATTAATGAAAAATTGTGATATGAAAAAGATAATAAAAAATAGAAAAAGAATGGAGGAATCAGTTGATTAACTAAAATTTTGATTTATATTTTTTTAACTAATTTTTAAAAAAAAAGCTGGCTGGTTTATTTAATTTTTTATCTCGGACGAGTTGAGTGTTGAGGTGGCATTTTCTTAAATATTGGTGTCAAAACAATATTTATTATAAAAATGTCCATGCAGCGAGATTGGTAATTTGTTTAGGGATGAAAATGGGGTGAATTTTCACATTATCCGATTTCACCCCGTCCTTGTATAGACTTCACTCTACTGTTACCTATGAATAATAAAAATTTACATCCTATCCCATCCTTTTTTTTTTTTGAAAGCAACTTGCTCAACACAATAGCAGTGGAGCACCATAAGACATCCAATTGTTAAAAAAGAACAATTCTAAAAAGAAAAAACAATAACCACACTAAATCCGTCCCCATGTCATCTCCGGCATAGCCATCAACAACTAAAGGGGTCATCACCGCTCCACTCGTTAGCACTATTTGAAGACATGTTGATAATTTCTTCAACTCCTTTGCTCGTTTGCTGAAAAATCCGTCTATTCCTTTCCAACCATAAGTTCCAAACGATCGCGGAGAAGCATCTCAACCGGTGATTACGCTCTTCCAACCTCCTCGGTTCCTCTGTCCAACTAATAAAGTGTTCTTTCATTGATCCTGGATAAGTCCAGCGTCGACCAAAAACTAAGATCCAAGCGCTCCACACCTGCCAAGCAAATACACATCCTAGAAACAAGTGACGTACATCTTCCACCTCATTGTTACAAAGAACACAAGTAACATCGTCCTGGCTAATGATTCCAAACCGGCTCAACCTGTCCTTTGTATTCACTCTTCCTATTAGAACAAACCAAACAAACAGCTCCACTCTAGGCGGAACCAGCCCCTTCCAAATAGTCCTAGTGAAGCTGTAGCTAGTTACCTCCTCTGGGATCAGTTCCTCCTGCATCACCTGCACAAATGAGTTAGTTGTAAAAATACCTCTCCTATCATATTTCCACACCACTCTGTCCTCTCTATTGTTAATTAATTTCACAGGTCTCAAAGACTCATGCAATGCACTCAGAAGTTCCAACTCCCATTGGAAGAGCTCTCTCCTCCATTGGAAACTCCAAACCCACTCAAACCCATCCCAAAAACCACACTCCCCTATAACAGATCCAACTTGGTTTGAAACAGAGAAGAGCCTCGGAAAACGATCCTTTAGAGACCCCCCAACCAACCATACATCCTCCCAAAAACGAGTCCGACGTCCGTCACCAACCTCCATGGACAGGCCTGCGACCATCTTATCCCTTAAATGTTGGTTCCTAATTTGTAGCTGACTAATATCCTTCCATGGTCCACCTCTAGCAGGCAGTTCTTGTGTCGATAGTGGCTCATTGGGATTCAGATTATGACAGGAACATACAACCTTTTTCCACAGTGGACACTCTTCCTTTGCAAATCGCCACCACCATTTAAACAATAGCGCTGTGTTACGAACCATAGCGTCCCCAACTCCCAAGCCACCTAATTTCTTCGGCGCCTGCACTACTTCCCACTTTACTAATGCGATCCCAGTTCTACCTTCTTCAGAACTCCATAGAAACCTCCTCTGAAGCGAAATCAATTTCTCAGCAACAGCTTTCGGCATCTTGAATAAGCTCAAATAGTATATTGGCAGACTGTTCAACACTGATTTAATAAGCACCAACTTGCCAGCTTTGTTCAACACCTTAGCTTTCCACAAGCTGAGTTTCTCCTCCACCTTGTCTATTATAGGCCTCCATGTCTTCACCCTCCTTGGATTAGCTCCTAGAGGGATTCCAAGGTATTTCACTGGAAGGGCATCTCCTTTGCAACCCAGCAAATTGCACATACGCTCAACCCATTGCTCCTCACAATTAATTGGAATCAGGCTGGATTTATCAAAATTGATACTCAGACCAGACATCAACTCGAAGACTCGCAATAGCCTCTTGTAGTTCTTGATAGTCTCCTCTTCTGGTGGGCAAAAGAGGATAGTGTCATCAGCGAACTGAAGGTGTGATAATGCTACACTATCTCTACCAACTAGCAACGGCGCTATACGACCATTCCTCACTGCCTCTCCAATCATTCTGTGCAACACATCCACCACCAGTACAAACAAGAATGGGGATAGAGGGTCGCCTTGTCTCAAGCCTCTTTCCATGTTGAAAGGCTTAGACGGCGAGCCGTTTATCAACACCGACATAGATGCAGTAGCTACACACTCCATTACCCATGCTCTCCATTTATGCCCAAATCCCATCTTTTGCAGTACAATGTTCACAAAACTCCACTTGACCCTGTCATATGCTTTTTGGAAATCAAGTTTAATTAGGGCTGCCTCTTGTTTCCTCAGTTTCAGCCAGTTAACTGTTTCACACGCAATAAGTGCTCCGTCATGAATTTTCCTCCCCTGTACAAACGCACTCTGGGTCTCTCCTACCAATGCTGGCATCACTGATCTCATCCTCCTAACTAGCACCTTCGAAATAACCTTATACACGCACCCCACCATACTGATTGGTCGCAAGTCTTTGATCTCCTTCGCACCTATGAACTTAGGTGCCAACGCCACCCAAGTGATATTGGCATCCGCCGGTAACCTGGCTGTCTGGAAAAACCCCATCACTGCAGCCGTAAATTCAGGTCCAATCTCATCCCAGCATCTCTTAATGAAGTTCATGTTGTATCCGTCACACCCTGGCGCCTTGGAGGATTCACAGTCCCACACAGCCTCTCTGATCTCCTCTGCTGATGGCAACACTTCTAAAGCCGATGCATCTTCCTCACCTATTGGAGCCACCAATCCATCTCTGAATCCCAGAATAGGAGAGTCTTCCTGATGGTACAAATCCTTGTAAAAGTTTCTGATAGCCACCTTAATTCTTGCCTGATTCCGAACCAGCCTGCCATTGATAACCAGAGTATCGATTCTATTGTTCCTTCTTCTTGCTGAAGCTATATTGTGAAAGTACCTTGTATTTCTGTCCATATTTTTCACGTGGCGAGACCGCGACATCTGCTTCCAATGCACCTCTTTTCTCACATACCATCTCTCACAGCACTTAACCAACGCCTTTCTTCTAGCCTCTAGAGTTCCATCATAAACTCCATTGCTGACCATATCATCAATCCTCTTGATCTCCTCCTCAAACTTTGTAATCTTCTTGTCCATCTCACCGAAATTTGCCTTATGCCATCTTCCCAGAGGTTCTGTTAGCGCCTTCAATTTATCTGTGAACTGTAACTCCCCCAAGCCTCTCCATTCCTCCCTCACCATCCTGAGAAAGCCCTCATGTGTAAACCATGAATCAAGGCTTCGGAACGGCCTCGGACCTCCTCTCAGCTTCCTACCCTCCACTATTAACGGGCAGTGATCTGACAAACCCCTTGGTCCACCTCGCAAATGTGCCTCTGGGAACTCTTCCAGCCACTCCACACTAACCAGAACTCTATCTATGCGACTGCAGGATTGCCCTCTAAACCATGTAAACTTCCGGTCGGTGAGCGGCAGATCCACTAAGTTCATGTCCTGTATCCAAAACTTGAAATCTTCCGCAGACCGTGTCAACCCAACCACACCTTTCCGTTCCTCTACATGTACTATTTCATTAAAGTCTCCCATAAAACAGCACGGAACCTGACATAACCCCGCTATATAGCTCAGCTCCTCCCAAACATGAATCTTCTCATCTCTATCATGTGCACCATAAACCAAGACAAACGCACAGTTGAAACTATTTTTTAATATCACTCCTTCAGCACACAACCACCTCTCTCCCTGGTAGCAGTTATTTACTTTAAACACCTCCTCATCCCACATTAACAAAAGTCCACCAGACGCCCCATCAGAGCCTACATATTCCCAGCCTGGACTACCTTGTCCCCATATACATGTAACATCAAACCTCGTCAAAATCTGCCTTTTAGTTTCAATCAAGCCTAACATTTGTAGCCTATGTTTATTTCTTAGGTCCTTCACCATTCTCTTCTTTCCATCTCCCCTCAACCCCCTAACATTCCATGAACTGAAAATCATTTTAAAGATTTTTTACACACCTGTTTTGCATGTTTGGGTCTGCACCGTCTCATTTTCGCTTTCTGCTTTGCTATTTTCCGTTTGCGAGCTATTTCTTCATTCTGTGCTCGTAAGATTTCCATAATGTCATCTTCTTCATTATATAATAGCGCCCCTGATTCGTGTGCCAGCTCCCAAGTCTTTCTATTTTCTTCCAATTGCTCCTCCACCTCTGTTTGTTGGTTGTCGCCTGCTTCAGCTGCACCCGCATCATTCCCCCTTTCCTCTTGGCCTGGTTCATTCTGTCCTATGTCGTCCTCCGTCTGATTGCATAGCACCCTTCTGGTTTGTACACGACATTGATGTCTTCCTGGGCTTCGTTCACCCCAAGTATCATTTCTTGGTCTGGCATTCTGGTTCCCATGCCTCCCCTTTATACCGCAAGCCACCCACGCACCTCCTTCCTTGCAGTTCTCAGGTAGGTCGTGACTTGATCCTTCCCCTGCTTCCTTCTGGATTGCATCGCCACACAAGCCATGGTCGATCGCCGCTGAGTGTGTCTCTTCACTATCCCCGTCCTCAATCCCCACCTCTTCATCATCGCCAATCCTGACCGCCGCTGAACAGAGCTCTTTCCCGTCGCCGGCGTCACTCCCCTCATCTTCAATAGCACCAGACTCGCTGTTTTGGAGGCGGCCATCTCGATCGCACACCATCTGCCCTCCCAACCTTGCGCCAAGTCCAGCTCCTCCGCGGCCGTCCTCGTCGATCTCTCCGTGCCTTCCAGCGACAAGGAATTCTCCAAGGGCGCCGCGGCTGTCTCTCCTGGATGCAAGGGTTTCAGAACCGCGACCCGCTACCCCCACAGATGGCCGACCCGGACGCTCTCTCACTTGCCTCTGACCCGAGCCCGTCAACACATGGAGTGATTGGCCCAACCCATTCTGCCTGGCCCCATCCTGTTCTGACTTGTATAAGGCCCAATTATTTCCTGAACGTGGCTTGATTTGTTTTGCATAGGAATAGTCCTTAGTCAGCCCAATTAGATCACAAGTTTCCGTTTTTTCTGAACCTTCCTCATAGAGCATAACGGCGTTTCCCCCCAAATCAAGCCTATCATGATTGTCCTTAGTTAATGACAGATACGTTACAATTTCCCCGCGATCACGATACGCCCGGTCATTACTCCATTCATTCAAAATTGTGTCCGTAATTACCTTTCTGCCCTTGTCTTCTTCCTCACTCCGTGAAACCCACAACAATCGCTCTTCATCCTGTATCCCTACTTGCAATGGCCCTGCTTCAAGTTTCTGCATTAATTCCTCACCGACACTGTTACTCTTGCTATCGGAGTTCCTTATTGCAGTTGTTTTTTCATCCTCTGATTTACCGGTGCAAAACAGATTACATGCCTCATGCCCAACCTCTCTCACCAGAACATTAAAGTCGTCTGTACCAATTGTTACATGAACCCATTCTTGAATCACATCCATTATGCAAGTGTCAATCTGTACCCGACCTACAGTGAAAGAGCTACATATTTCTGTTTCTCTGGCACATCCAACGACTTCACCCCCATTGGCCTCCTATTGTTTTAAAGGTGTTAACAGACCAAGCGTGCAACGGGACCCCAAAGCATTCCAGCCATACCCGTCGAGTTTCACTATGTTCCGACTCCTCCCATCGCCACACTCTATGGAACAACTGTAAGAGGCTATTCATGTTAAAGGTGTAAGCGTCATCGGCATGGCTGACACTGTCAAAGGTCAGCAGTGCTTTGTACGCGCCCATCTCCCGCACCTGAACAACGTTAGGCACATTCTTGGCGATCATTTCCTTTAAAGAAGCAAAGTTAATGGCTTTGGTCGTACCCCCGACGAGGCTCCTCTGTAGCCATTCCAAATTCTCTGTTGCCACTGCTACTTTCACTTTTTTTTTATATCCATTTCCATGGAGGCCCTTGTCGATTTCCTGTTTCTGTACCTCGTTCCCAAGAGCCTCAGGACAATGCTGATCAACTTTCCTACGTGGCTGCCATATTGCTATTTGAGACTTGTCCCCCTCCGCCCGTCTATTACTTAAAGGTGATGATCCCGGCGTTCTTCTGTATTTTGCTTCTTCCACAAAAACTATCTTCCCTCTCAGTCTCTGGTGATTCATTTCTGCTACAGCCTTCAAAGCTCCTCCTTTCGTTGTGTACCGCACGAAAGCAATCATGTATACATTTCCACTTTTTTGTTTCCGTGATAAATATATATCATTGATGCGTCCCGTCCAGTTGAACAAATGGAATAACTCTCTCTTGGATATGTCATTTGGCAGATTACTCACAAAAACAGAGAAGGATTCATTTTCCAGTCGTCGATACTCTTCTCGATTCCAAACCCTTGGATCCTTGTGTAGTTCCCTACGCTTACCCCTCCCTGTGTATTCCACTCCCACTCCCTCTCTCTCTCTCTCCCTCATTATATAATTACATCCTATCCCATCCTTATAACCTTTTAAATGTTTTATTAACTTTTATACATACATATACCTCCGCTCTGCCCTCCATTGGCTAGAGACGGATCAGAGATACCTCCAAATTCTATTGTCATTCCTAAACTTATTTGTGAGGATTCTATAATATAACAATAGAAAAAGTTCCTTTTTTAGAAAAACAAAACACAACCTAATATTTCTAGAAAACATTTTTTATTGTTGTTCTCGAAACAGAGGCAAAAAGAAATTAGGATTTTGTTTTCGTATTTTTGAAAAGAAATAATATTTTTTTCCCTCTCAGTTACAAATTTATCCATCAAAGTCTCATGAAATCTCACTCTATTCCCAGTCACTTTGTGGGTTCTTCCTTCTAAATATGTTGAAGCCTTAATTGTAATCTTAAGAGAAAAAAAAATTACAGTAAATACTCCTGTAATTTGAGAGATATTAGATAACAATTTAATTAGACATGTTAAATTATTTTATAATTCTTAATTGATAATTTCATATAAAAATAAATACATGTGAATTTTCACCTAAAAATACATTTATGATATCCAAATAATTTAACAACAATTCTCATAAAAAAAATGTACTTATACAGTTATATTTAAAATCTAAGGATGAGTTTAATAAAGTTTATCAGAGAAGTATCTGTGTTCTTAAAAATATAAAAACTTCAATTTACGTTTGATAAATAAGCAAATTCTATATTTGTATTTTTAAGTTTTTGAAAGATAAAGATACTTTTAAAAATAACAATAAATATATTTTCAAAAGAATAGATTGTGTTTTTTTCAATATTAAAAAGTATAATATAATATTATATATTAATAAATATTTATTTTTATGATATTTTTATTGTTAAAATTATTTTAACTCTTAAAAATAATTTTACTAAACACTATTATTACAACTTATACATATCTATATATATATATATATATATATATATTAAAAATGTTTTTATTATAATTTACCAAATATAAATAGAACTTTTGAAAGAAAAAAAAAGCAATTTTGCGCTTTTTAAAGGAATCTGTTCTAAAAGGTTTAATTATTTTTTTAATTAGATCTCTATACTATTTTTAATTTTATAATTAGGTCCTTTCTAGTATAAAAAATGTTATAGTTAACTAAATACAGTAATATTAGAGAGACAAAATAAAGTCATAATTTATCTTATTTAATATCCATTAATTATTGTAATAATTAATAAATACTAAATAAAATAAATTTTGGCTATTTTTAGCTAATTTATTTTGGTTATCAGACATTTTAAAACTGAATATATCTCCAGCAAATTGAAAGTATCCATATTTAAGAACCTAATTAGATCTTTAACTATATATATTTTAGAAAAAATATTTTGTTAATTTTAATATTTTTGACATAAAAAAGATCTAATTACAAAATTAAAGTAGTATAGGAATCAATTAGAAAAAAACAAAAATATAAAATTCTAATTACAAATTTGATAAAATTATATGGATTAATAGAATAATTAAACTGTTCTAAAATGATAAGTAATAAATTAAAAAGTTGACAATTCTTGCCTAATAAAGAAAAGGCCAGAAGGGGAACCATGAGATAGAAGTGCTAATCTGACAACACTTGCAGCACCTTCACTCACAGATAAGATTCCAGTGTTCCTATTTATGTCTGTTTTCACAAAACCAGGGCAGAGACAATTGATGCACAAGTTTGGATGCTTCTTTGCCAGAATTCTTGTGTAAGAATTCAATGCTGCTTTTGATACTCTATTTGCAGATAACAAGGTTGGCCACCCATTGCTTTCTATCAAACCTTCTTTGAAGTCTTCCATAAACTCCTTCAACACCTCATCTATTCTCTCTTCTGTTAGATTCTCATCATCATCTAGCACCCCTTTTGCCCATTTGTTTGATATGTGCTGACACCACCACCATACACAATCTCATTCAAATATAATGTCAAATAAAATTATCAATCAACGCTCAAGAACGATTTTAATACAATTGTACCTTTAACAATCCTCCTCGCGAGGAAACATTAACGATAATAGGTGAATCAGATAACTTGAGAAGGGGTAGAAATGCCTCAGTTGTGTCCTTAGCACCATAGTAATTTGTCAATATGCATTTTTCAGCCATTTCATAAGTTTGAGTCAGTTCTTCCCAGATGATTGTTGCTTCCCCCTGCAGCATCCATTTATTATTATTTGAAACTCACACCATTTTTTAGAGACTTAATCTCACATGTCAACAAAATATGAACACTGACCTTTTCATCTGGATTCACACCACTTATTCCTGCATTGTTCACCTGCACAACAATTTGGAACACATGATATAGGATAACAAAGTAGGTTACTTTACTTCTAAGCTATATACCCTTTAATGTTTGGATTATCTTAAACTGAATCACTGATTACTTTATTGGAAAGAAATAAAAGAATTTTTTAAAACAAGATACTCAGGTGTAGCAGAAATTACTACAGATCACTCAAGAGCTATAAAAAGTAGAGTGGAGTTGATTTTTTTTATTATTGATAACAATACCGAAAATAATAAGAGAATTAGCTTTAGCTTGTTTTTGTTTGTTCTTTTTTATTAGTTTTCTTGCTCCACCTTATTATGTCGAGCTTCTTTGTCTCAGGAAAAAAAAGCAGCCTAGTATACAAATATTCCGTGTAACGCAGGATTTGAGAAAAAGGCCGCACCCAAAGAAGGTAATATATGCAACCTGAATCTAAGATCACACGGAAACAACTCAACCATTGCTCTAAGACTTCTTTTCTCTCAAAAAAAAAAAGTACAATTTAGTAAGATGGTAGCAAGACAATAAATCCTTACCAATATATCAAGTCTCCCAAAGTGTGTGTTAACAAATTGTACCAAAGATGAAATGCTAGCATGGTCAGTGACATCAAGCTGGTGAAGAACCACAAAGTCAGAGAGGCCAAAATCTTTCAATTTTTCAATGGCTTCATTGCCTTTCTTCTCATCTCTTGCTGTGAGAACCACCTTGATTCCATTTGAGGCCAATTCCTTAACTGTCTCAAATCCTATCCCTCTGTTTGACCCTGTAACAACAGCATACCTAATACACACAAACCCTTCAAATGCTACACATTATGTGAACATATTTTTACTATAAAGTTTCACATAATTCTTCTCTTAATGTGGGGTTAAACTTAAGGAAACAATGTATAAAACACATGTATATGACTAATGCCATCTAAAAATAATATATACACACTAAAAATCAGCCATTTAAATAGTCATTGTTATTTATATATATGGATACACATTTTTGTAACTAAATAATCAGTTATTAAAAAAAATCAAACTTGTCGTTGCAAAATAACAAAAACTTTTTATAGTAAAATAATATTTTTTTTATAAATACTAAATAAACATTTTTATATTTATGATTGATTTTGTTTGTACACGTACAATCATCACATAAATTGAAGTTTGTCACAGAAAAATAATGTCACCGAAAAAAAGTATGAATATCATGGCCTCAGAAAAGCTGAAGAAAACAAAGAGTCAACTAGTGTTGAGTAATGTAAGTAATAAAAATAGTATACCTTAGTTTTGCTTCTGCCATGGATGCTAAATGAACGGTGAACAAGACGACTAGGTAGGTATATATTGTATACTATAATGTTAATTAATGCCTTTCAAAAAGAAAAAAGAAAAAAATAGAATAATTGGTTAGAAAATATAGTCAAAAGGAACTCAAATTTAAAGGATTTTCTTTTAGTTTAGTTGATGATGATAATGTGGTTTCATTCAAGTGTGGGCTATTTATAGAAGATAGAGTTGTACGTAATAGATGACATGTTTCTCTAGTAGCCACAAAACTTATAGGGAGACACAACACAAAGATCCAAAAGAATTTCACACCTAATCCTCTGATTATGACTAGTGTGTTTGAGAGAGTATTGTGAATTTGCAGTTTGCAATAAGATGAAATAGCTCACTAAGCTTGAGGAGTCCATGGTTTTTTATTTTTGTGCTGAAAGTGAGAGAGATGATTAAGAATTTTGTCACATCATAAATAGCGCTTTCAACAATAAAGAATGGTTTAAGAACCCTAACTCTGGCAAATTCATTGCGTTTGATAGGGAAGAGCTTGCATTGTTGGTCTGTATTTTCAGTTTCTCATCATATCTTAGAGGGCATTTTTTTTTAAAGAGAAATATTAAAAGTTCATAAGAATTTATTATTTTTTGTTAGGGAGCCACTTAAATAAAGATGTTAAAAACGTCTTTTTCTAAAGATGTTTTTTAAAAATTAAAATTTAACACATATAATCAGTTAAATTATATTATTTTTATTAAAATTAGAGTGGACAAATCAGTTTAACACAAAAATTAATAAATTAAATTTTGAATTGGTGTAAATTAATATTTTTTATAAAAAATTACTATAATATTCCTATTATAAAACACAACTAAAATATCTCTATTATATATATATATATATATATATATATATATATATATTAATTTTAAAAACTTTAAATTCTAACCTTATAACAATAGAGAAAAAGGACTAGAATTTAGAATTTTCAAAATTAATATATATAATAAGAGTATTTTAATCATTTTATATAATAGGGGTATTGTAGTAATTTTTTATAAAAAATAATATTAATTTAGACATATTCAAAATTTGATTCACTATTCATTTATCAAATTAATTTTTCTGACCTAATTTTGATAAAAATAACATAATTTAAATTATTATATGTGTTAAATTTTAATTATTAAAAAATATCTTTAAAAAAAGACGTTTTCTGCATCTTTATGGAAGCATCCCCCTTTTTGTTATCAGTTAGTTATTAATGTTTAAAAATACGTTGTTATATTATTCAACTAAAAGAATTAATAAAAGAATTAAATTGATAGTTAAGTAATGATAAAAAATAATAAATTTTAATGTTTTTAATATTTTTTTAAAACTTTTTTATTAAATTACTGTTAATTTATATTTATTTATTTATTACAAAATACTAATAAATAATTTTTTTTCAATTAAGTCTAATTAAGTCTGACCATGTCTTCTTCTCATCCATCTTCTTTTACCTATTATCCTTTTTCTTCTGCATATCTTCTACCTCTTTTCTTTCTTCTACATCTTTTCTTTTTTTTTTCTTTTCATGTAATTTTTTTCTTTCTATGTTTGTTTTTCTTTTCTCTGTACTTTTTTCAAAATTTTATAAAAAGAATAATAATAGTGAAGCTAGATAGAAAAATACATAAGAAACAAAAAATACAAAAAAGCTTTTATATATGCAAATGCAATAAAAAAAAGTTATAATAAACATATAAATTTTTGAAAAAATAATATAAAAAAGATATTTTTTATGATAAACACAAATTCTTTAAGATAAACACATTTTTAAGAAAAATATAAAAAAATATAAAAAGTTTTTTTTATGATAAACACAAAAGTTTTGTGATATAAACACATAAATTTTTTTAAGATAAACACAAAAATTTAAAAAATATATATAATGTTACAATGATCACAAAAACTTTATGATATTGTTGATCGAAAAATTTTTTTGATGAAGGCCGTTCGAAATAGTAAAGTGGTCGAAGATTTAAACAGATTTCGAAAAGATACACGTGTAAGTATTATTAGATGGAGGTACTCGACACGGAGTCGATCTTAAGGCTCTTCATTAAATCGAACAAGGTACTCGAGTTAGGTAATCGAATAAGTCGTTTGAATAAGTGGATCGAGCAGTTATGGTAGTGAAGAAGTTAAAGGTTCCCATCACGCGAGAAAATCATGGGAAACGTTTATAGCCAAAAGGCGGAGAACGGTTACCAAAGAGTATGCATTTAAGGCTGTGATTTTGTAATTAATTGTCAGTTACCAAAAGTAGATTATAAATACTAGGAAATCTTAGGGAATAGAGGTTGGAACTTTAACTCAGAAAAACATTCAAGCACACTCGTATCCTAAAGAATTCCTGAGCCTGCGACCGAGTAACTTTTCTGTAGGGTTCCTTCCATGTTTTTCATTCTTTCAATTTACTTTCCTGTCAACTTTATTTTTTTTCTTCAAGTAAATTTATCCTTCAAGTATCCTTTATCTTTAATGTCCAATTTATATTTCTGCATTTTAATTTTTCATGTCAAAGCCCTTTGACTCAGTCGAAGTCGAAGGCATTTCATTGCTTTCTTTAAATTTCAACGCAAACCTTTCTATTTTCAGTACATTTCTTTTTTCGAAAACTTCATTTCTTTGTTCCTTTTATTGATTTATAAATTTTAAATTATTTTATTCCCAATACTCGTCTAATCGAAGACACTTTGATACACTTTTAGAAAATTGGTACCTACAAAGAGGAGTAGATTTTGTTCCCAAACCACTAGATATCGAATTACCATCGATTTGCTAAAAATCGACAAAACAGATATAAATCGAAGTTTTTGAAGATAAACAATAAAATTTTTAAGAGAAATACAAGAAGAAAAAATAAAAAAATTTTAACTAAAAACTGAATTTTTTTTCATAAATACAAAAATTTTTAAAAGGGAATATAATAAAAAAATATATAACCTTTCTTTTACCTAAATACATAAAATTTTGAAGATAAACATATGAATTTTGTAAAAAAAAAAAAAAGTACAGATTTTTTAAAAATAAAACACATAATTTTTTTTTTTTACCTAAATGCAGGAATTTCATTCTTTCTTTTGGTTGAATACTTCACGCATCTTTATCGTTATCATAAATAATCTTCATTTTTTTCTTTCCCTGCCTCCGATATATAATGGGATTGTACATATTTAGTTGATTTATTCTCAATTTAATCATTCAAAAATTAGTAAAACATGTGAAAGAATTGACATTCAAGTATAAAACTAAGGTTAATTATCAATTTAGTATTCTAAAGATTCAACTACCGATAAAAGGATCCTAAAAGATGTTATTTATATATAAAAATTGGTTAAAAATCAAAATGACCGAAATAAAATTTTAGATGTTTAGTTAATATCTCTTCATCAATATATAAAAAAAATCATGATAACTGATTCAAAGTTTATAGGGTGCATTTATGGTATTGATAATACGAGATAGAAAGATACAATTTATATTATTATTTTATTGAATCAATTTTTCATAAAGTAAAAAAATTAGTAAGGTGAGAAAATAAATATTTATCCACTCTTAAATTAAAATATTAGAATTTATATACAATGGAAGTTATAAATTTAATGGATATTAAACTCTTATTTTATTATTTTTATTAATTTTTTTACTTTAAAAATTTTTTGTCCGATTTTATTATATTGATTTTGAATAATTTAAAATTTATAATTCTGAATAGATTTTTTTTTATTATATTTTCTTCCTTTACGAGCAAATAATTAAACAAATTTAAAGCAAGTTATTGAAAAACAAAATACACTGCAAATTATGTTATTTATGATTTGAAAAGAAAGTTTCAACAATACTTATTAAAATTGTACCAAACTTTACATTTTTGAATTATGAGTAGTAAGAGAGAAAGCACTGATTTTGTAAATGACATAGTTGAGTGGTCTTCTCTGAAACCACTTTTATATGTTTGCTTAATCAATTCATCTTCCTTTTGCTAATCTCATACTCCTTTTCATCTCTCACACCCACTCACTCTTTCTTCTGATCTACTGCTATGTTTTACCAACTTCACTACTGCTGATGACAATGAAAATATGGTGAAAACTCACATGCAGATATTTGAGAATTATTAAATGATTTGACAAGTTTGACTAAATCATTATCTAATGATTTTCAATGTGAGTCTTTACCTGAAAATATTGTCACCATCTTCATCAAATCATGCACCAATTGCTAACAAAAATAATAATGATTGGGTGGTTAAGGAAAATAATAAATCAACCACATGATACTTTAAACTTGGTAAATTGAATCCTGAATGATCAAATTATCCCCATTTTATAAATAAAATGATTCAAAAACTTGACAACTCTTTTCTAATAAAGAAAAGGCCAGAAGGTGAGCCATCAGGTAGAAGTGCTAATCTCACAACACTTGCAGCACCTTCAGCAGCAGAAAGAGTACCAGTGTTTCTGGTTATGTCTGTTTTGCAAGGACCAGGGCACACACAATTAATGCACAAGTTCTGTTGCTTCTTTGCCATGAATCTTGTATAAGAATTCATTGCTGCTCTTGAGACCCTATAGGCACTCATGTTAATTGGCCAGCCTTTGATTTCTAGTGTGCCTTCTTTGAAGTCTTTGAGGAACTCCTTGAGTACCTCATCTATTTTCTCTTCTCTAAGGTTTTCAGCATCACCAAGCACCTCCTTAGCCCATTTGTTTGATATGTTCTGTGATGCCACATAAAACAATTTTGCCAATTTTGAGAATGTGATGTAGATACTGAAATAATGAAAGAGTAGTATTAGGTAACTAACTTTTTTCAGCATCAATTATACATGTTTATCTTAAAATCTAGATCTTAAATCATAAACCTTTAACCTTAAATTCTAAATTATAAACCTAAATACTAAAGTTGGTTAATGTTGGCTAACTAAAAATTAGTATATAATGCAGTAGGTTCAATCTGATGCCTAATTGCATTTTCCCATAGGCAACATCATGTTAAAAAGAAAAAAAATTTGAAGAGATTTGATGATCTTGAATTATTATACCTTTAACAACCCTGCTTCAGAGGAAACATTAACAACCCTTGGTGAGTTTGATAACTGAAGTAGTGGAAGAAATGTCTCAGTTGTTTTCTTGGCACCATAGTAGTTTGTCAATATACACTTTTCAGCCATCTCATAAGTTTGTGTTAGTTCCTCCCATTTAAATGTTGGTTCATCCTGCATCCATGTTATAAGAATCTCAGATCATTTCGAGAGGATCACGAGAAGCATCTCACAAGGAAAAAAGTAGATAAATTATTCACTGACCTTTTCATATGGATTGACACCACTGATTCCTGCATTATTCACCTGCAAAAGAATATGGAGCAAATAGATTTATTCAACAGAAACTTAGAGGACCAGTAGTTTTTAGTAATTCTGGTCATCATTTGGCCAACACAAATACTAAATTGTCTCTAACAAATAAATTTTATAAATTTATGTGTATAAATTCTAAAAAATATAGGCGCAAATAAATTCTTGTAAATATAAATAAAAATTATATGTTTTTTTTTTTTGTGCAAACATACTGACAAAGTACTAACCCAAAATGATAATATTTGCTGGTCATGTACTATTTTTTGGACTGTGAGTTTACTTGGCAGGTGTGGTGTCGATGGCTATCTGACTTTGGAAAATTGTGGTCTATTCTGCGCTCACAAAAGGAACATTTTGAGAGCTTGGCAGGTGGTGCTAGCAGGAAAGAAGAACGTAACAAGTGGCTCGTATGTTTTTTCTCGGTTATTTGAAACATTTGGCTAGAGAGGAACCAGCGGATCTTCAATAACATGGAAGGAGGTGCAGAGGAGGTGTTCCCTAAATTTGTAATATGTTATAGAGAATGGTGTAGTTTGGACCCCTTTTATTGTTGATGGCAGTACCGAAGATAACACTAAGAACAAGTTTCTGTTCTTTGTCTTTACAGATTTCTTGTGTGTTAGCTACTATTGGCTCCACTGTTTGTGTTGAGCTTACTTGTCAAAAAAAACTAACAAAAAAGGCTTTTCTAAGTATCATTTTATTTTTTATTTTGTATTAGTCCTAAATCATAAACCCTAAATTGCAACCACTGCTGCTTACCAATATATCAAGTCTCGGGAACTGTGTCTTAACAAACTCCGCTAATGATGCAATGCTAGCATGGTCAGTGACATCAAGTTGGTGAAGAACCACAAGCTTATCAGAGACACCACACTCTTTGAGCTTCTCAATGGCTTCAATACCCTTACTCTCATCTCTTGCAGTGAGCACCACCTTGATTCCATTTGAGGCCAACTCTTTAACTGTCTCAAATCCTATCCCCTTGTTTGACCCTGTAACAACAGCATATCTAACAGCACAAAGCCACAAACAATCACACACTACGCTGATATACACAAGAAAAGGAAATTTCGAATATTTGCATGAAAAAGTCCAAAGCCATGCTGCAGTTACCTTAGATTTGCCTCTGCCATAGATGCAGAAACAGAGTCAAAAGAGTGAAGGGGTTTTGGGTAGGCGTAGTTTTATCAAAATAATTGGCATCATTATCATATTATTAATAGTAAGACAGGTGCAGGATTGGAAACCATAGAAAGTTTTTAAACAATAATTAGTTAATTACTATTTTTTCTCTGTACTTTTTCAAAATTTTATGAAAAGAATAATAATAGTGAAGCTAGATAGAAAATTACATAAGAAACAAAAAATACCAAAAAGCTTTTATATATGTAAATGCAAGAAAAAAAGTTATAATAAACATATAAATTTTTGAAAAAATAATATAAAAAAGACATTTTTTTATGATAAACATATAAATTCTTTAAGATAAAAACACTTTTAAGAAAAATATAAAAAGCAAATATAAAAGGTTTTTTATGATAATGATATAAACACATAAATTTTTTTAAGATAAACACACAAATTTAAAAAAATATATATATAAGAAGCAAACACATAAATAATGTTACAATGATCACATAAATTTTATAATGTAAATCGAAGTTTTTGAAGATAAACAATAAAATTTTTAAGAGAAATACAAGAAGAAAACATAGAAAATTTTTAACTAAAAAGTAAAAACTGAAATTTTTTTTATAAATACAAAAGTTTTTAAAAGGGAATATAAAAAGAAAATATATAACTTTTTTTTACCTAAATACATAGAATTTTGAAGATAAACGTATGAATTTTGTAAAAAGAAAAAACAAAAGAAAGTCCAGATTTTTTAAAAATAAAACACATAAAACTTTTTACCTAAATACAGGAATTTCGTTCTTTCTTTTAGCTGAATACTTCACGCATCTTCATCGTTTATCATAAATAATCTTTATTTTCTTCTTTCACTGTCTCAGATATAATGAGATTATACATATTTAGTTGATTTATTCTCAATTTAATCATCCAAAAATTAGTAGAACATGTGCAAGAATTGACATTCAAGTATAAAACTAATGTTAATTATCAATTTAGTATTTAAAAGATTAACAGAAAAGTGTTTAAAAAATGTTATTGATAAAATAATTTTTTAATAATTTAAAAATACGACAAAAATAATCAATCATTATTATATTTTTTATACGGGGAAGAATTGTTTTTCAATACCATCAAACTCTTTAAAATGAAGAACAAAAATCTTTTTCTAAAAAAAAATTAATTGCATAAATTAGAGGTAGAAAAATTATTGGCTTAATTCATAAAATTAACAGAATTCTTAATCTTAACCGAGGATAATTAATTACTCATGTTTTTCAAAGAAATCCTTAATTATCAAAAAGTGTAAATTGCCGAAGAAGAGAAGAAATTAGAACTCTCTTTCCTTATATCCTAACCCAAGAAAAACATAATTCAAAATTCAAACTTCAAAACCAAATAAATAAAAAAACAAAATTAAATATTTTTTCCCTAATTATTGTTTTCCTCCGAAGAGATCTCCTCTTTAACTGCTTGTAATCTTCAATTAATGCGATCATCTATGGGCTTGTGATTGATCTTCTAAAAAGGTTGAAAAATTAGAGAAAGGTTGGTCTTTAATTGAAGTCCTCGAAAATGTATGAAATTCCACGTACCACGTGAAGCAGCCTCTTGATTTGGAATGCTCTCTGTTGGGCTCACGTACCACGTGAACTAGGCTATGTTGTATGTGAGCCAAATTTCTTCAATTTGTTGCTTATGAATGTGCTCCAACGTTGTACGTGATGAGTTTCACGTACTACGTGAAAACCAACTTGCGCGTACGCAGGCATCATGCATACGCGTGATTGCTATATTGTACCACAACTAGAAAATGGATTAATACAGACAGATTTAGTCTTTATTACAGACGAATTTTGTCCCTTTGTAAAAGTTTCGTCGAAAATTATTTACCAACGGATTTTTTTTGTCAAAAAATTACCGACAGATTTTTACCAGTTACCGACGAATTTTTCCTCCGTAAATTCTCCATCCATTTCCCTGGAACGTCGAACTTTCCAACGGATTTTCCGTCAGTAATTACAGACGGATTTTCTGACGAATTTTTCATCGGTAATTACAGACAGATTTTTTGACATATTTTCTGTCGGTAATTACAGACAGATTTTTTGACAAATTTTTCATCTGTAATTACAGACATATTTTTTGACGGATTTTTTGTCTGTAATTACAGACAGATTTTTTGACGAATTTTCTGTCGGTAATTGGCAACAGACTTTTCGACAGATTTTCTGTCTTTAATTTGAACCTTGAAAAATCATCCCACACTCTGAATACAGATAGAAAATCCGTCTGTAAATCCGTCAGTAAGATAAAATAGAATTTTAAAAAAAAATTTCTATTACAAAATAAATATTTTAGATTTATTTTCTAAATTTACTCCATCAAACACACTGTAAATTGAAAAAAAGAAAGCCAAAAATCACATAGATAAACATAATATTAATTACATGATACCTATAAAATTGGATGTTATTTTTCAACACCATTATCCAATATCTCACTGTCTCAATAAAAAAGATATCCCAAAATTTCTTTTAAACTACAACAGAGAAGGACAGGACTTTCAGCCTAAATTTTAAAACTATTTTCTCATGCTCTCTTTAAAGTTTAAACTCTCCAATCTAATGCGAGTTACATGATTCTTCACTCCATGGTAGACTCTTGTGTGGCTGAAACTTGAAAGTATTTGTTCATCTACTTCTTCTTCTTTGATTTGTTTGCATTGGACTGAGCATATGCAGTTCCCTAATGTCAAAAAACAGGACATGAATAGATTTCAAAAGCCTAGCAATGTTTTATAGGATTAAAAAAAAGTGAAGAAGGATAACAAAAACACAACTTTAAAACAGAACTGCAAGAGATAGAGAGAGATGCTTGCATGCTCTTGAAGCACATTTAATTTGTTCTACAGGAACACTCACAGCCACTAATTTCTGATTTTTATGTAACTTCTAGAAAATGTTATAAATGAAAAAAAAGTGGCTCTAAATTTTCCTAGAGCATGCATTAAAAATGCTGTAGGAAACATGGAATCTGATATTGTTGTATACGGTATTCATACAGACCTCGAGTCATTCATCCATGGAAGCATCTGTTGATCTAGTCCCAACTTCAACCTTTGGAGCCCTCTTTGTTTTCTGAGAAAATATTCATAACATTATCAAAAAGAGTATGAAAGTGGCTTGAGAGATAGACAAAAAGTTTAGAGTTTTATTTTATAATTTAAATCATAATCAGCTTCGTTTCTCAATATTATATATGCTTGAACAAAAAAAAAACGTAAAGAAGCCAATCTATATGACATCTGATACCATCCATGTCAGTTAAAACAACACAACACTAACACGATCTCTCCAAATAATGAATTAACTTTGTGACCTCATGACATATGATAGTTAGCAAAGAACAAACAAACAAAAGTCCAACGATAAATCAAGACCAACGGAAACTCTGAAGCTACTGCAACTGGGATTAGCAATCCATTTAATATTGGATTACTTTTGAAAAAGTAGAAAGATTGTTAATACCTTAGATAGGTGTTGTATTTGACCATGAATCCATAGCCCCAGGAGGACGAGGAGGGCAATTCCAAGAGTAGCAATGAAGATAGATTCCATGCTAAGAAAGCCAGTGGCCTCGGCAACTTCAATAGTGCCGTTAAAGAAGGTATTCTGTTAAGGATGCTGGTCTATCTCATACAAAATAGTGCCAACAAGGTCAAAAGTTCCAGGCTAAAATCACATGTATCAAAGTTTATTGAGTTACCATCATTTTTCAAACCAACAAGCAGTTCTGTCTCTTCTCCAGTTGTTATCACTGCATCACATGAAAAATAAAATAAAATCAATCCACAGTGGAAAAAATACAAATAAAAGAATACATTAAAAATCACATTTTGTGGGATAAACAGCTCCATCTGAATCTGAATCAGACTGGCACCTAGCAACTAGCAAAGAAGAAAAGAACTAACTTCAATCATGGTCATGCATAGAATGCATAAAAATAAATATGCATACAAGTTATTTGTCAGACTGAGTGAGATCCAATTTTTAGGGAACGAGAGCAAATAAACCAAAAGATCACAGAGAGAGTAAAATACTAAAATACAAGCTCTATCAAGTTTATTATCAAAACCATGCTAACAGAACAACCATGCAAAGAAACTCTAGCATAGAATGCCATGTTAAAATACACAAATCTATTCATGTGAGAAATGATTCATGACAAACAAAAAAACACAAAGATAAACCCATTCATCCAGCAATGGAAAATGTACCTCAAATATAATAGAAATTATGATGATTTGGCGCTAAGTTTTCCGCCACGACCGATTTCTCCGATTGACCCTAGCCATAACCACAGCTTCCTCTTTGGAAATATACTGCAGCCACTTCTCAAAATCATCGCTACGTCTTCTGAATATCCCGTTCCACATTCGAGAAATTAATCCCTGCTTCTTACTCTTCTTCTTCTTCTTATTCTTTTCCTCCTCTCCATCACCAACAACAGCAATGGCACCAACACTTTCCTTTTTCTTCTTCTCACCTTCTCCAACTACCTTATTCTCCTCACCCATTCTTTTTCGCTCTTTCTTCTTCCCTAAAACCTCAAACAAAATAGAAAAAACAACCAATTAGAGTTTTGTTGACTGAATTTTGCTGTTAGCTATGATACAGCACCGTATTGCTTGTGAGTAAGTGAAAGATCAGCAATTCGTTAGCGAAAAGAAGCGACTAAGAATGTGAAGGAAAGTGTGAGTGAGACAAAGAAAGTGGGACTAAGAATTTAGAAACTCAGTTCTCTGCAGCAGCAACAGGGAAGGGACAGGGCTAGGGCTAGGGATAATGAAATTAGAATAGAATCACAATGGAAGGGGTTAGGGATATGGATGAGAAGGAGGCGGAGGCCTACTTGAACTAACGGTGACGAGAAGAGATGATGACAAACCTCTGGCGAGGAGAGAAGAAGAAGCGACGAGAGCAGCGGCGGAAGGACTCGTAAGACAAGAGCACGACGGAGAGAACTCGTACAACGATGGCAACGAAGGGAGCAATCGCGATGAGGGCGATGGAGGGAGCTCGTGCGACGCGTGCCGCGGCGGCGGCGACAGCGGAGGACGTCACATCTTCAACAGAGAGAGAAGGCAGGGAGTAATTCAAGGAAAACATGAAAAAGTGAAATGAACCATTGGGAGTTTCAGAACCTAACTCCTTATTCTAATATTTTTGACGAAAAATTTTAAATTACAAACGGGTTTTCTGTCTGTAATAATTTAATAAAATGCAGTATTTTTGTCTATTTAATTACAAACAGATTCTCTATCTGTAACTATTTCCCATGAAAAGAATTAATTTTTCCGATAGAATTATCGACGGATTTTTCCGTCTGTAATTTATGCTAATTCATTTTTTTCTGACAAAAAATTCCTCTGAAATTCCGTCTATATTTCTGTGGGATAAAATCTGTCAAAAATATCCGTCTTTAATAACTAATTTTCTAGTAGTTTACGTGAGATCTCCCACATACCACGTGAAAAATGATGGTCATGCGTACGCACGCTGTATGCGTATGCATGATATGTGAAATGCCCCCAATGTGGTACGTGATGGTGTTCACGTTGCATGTCCCTTTCTTATGCTTCCAGGGAAGCTCCTGTTTGTCATAGAGAGCTTTTTGTTTGTCACAGGGAGCTTTCTATTTTGTGCTCTCCACCTCTTTTCTGTTCTATTTCTTTCTGTTTTTCTTCTAAAGCTTCATGTCATCAATAAAATTCAACTAATCAAAGTAATGTTCTTTCTAACCTTAAATTCATTATTGCTTATTCAACAGAAATTCTTAGTAAATAAAGTGAAATCAAGAAGGAAAAACACTAAAGATGTGGATGCATCACGCGTACGCATGAATGTAAATTCCTTCAAAAAGATGTTAAGTTATAGAAATTAGTTTTTTTACACTAAATTTTAAACGTGCATAACTTTTTTGTTATAAATTATTTTTAGTCCTTTTTCGAACATCATAAACTTCACGAACCCAGTATTTATTTAAGATAAATTTCACAAGATTTAAGGATCCGAAAGCTAAATTATGGCCCATCGAAATTGGTTAAAATTTTAGTTTTCACCAAAAGTTCAAAACTTCTAGTTTTCCAAATTCTCAATTCAAAAGCCAATCAAATCACATCAATTTCAATACCTATCACTCCTAACCACCATCATATACACTCCGATCTTTCGAAAAACATATCAACACACAATCTTCAATCTATTTAACAATTCCATTCATAATTTTCACAATTCTCAACATTTGTCATCAACCATTATTAAACATCAATTATTCATACAATCCAACTTATCCTATAGACAACTAGCCCAATTTTTTCAAGTAACATTATAGATTAACTACAAGAAACCAAAATCATATCTTGGTTGATTTTCTCCCCAAGCCCGAAGCACCTAAAATCTCTCCTCTTGTCCACAAGCTCCCAAGAGTTCCAAATCAACTCAACAAGCTTCAATCACCACAATTTTATTCCAAATTCACCAATTTGACATCAACTTCACATATATTCAATATAATTCATATAATTTCATATGCATTTATAAATTCAATACCTAACTTTATAGAATTGAAAAATTCACAAGGGATACCGTTACCTGTAACGACCCAACTTCCAGTACGTCATGATTATACTGAAAACTGAGCGTTACTAACTTACCTTCCTAGACTTAACCATTACTTATTATTAAGTCTGTAATCGTGTTAGCACGAGATTGATTTTTCTTGAAATTTTTTTCCTTTTTACGTGGAACTCCTGGTACGAAAACAACGGGTCTTGAAAAGTTTAAACATTCACATACAAAATTACAGGAAACCAATGAGTAAAGCAGCAAGTAAGATAATTTAAATAGTGAACAATATATATTTTTTCTTAAAATTTAGTTTATAAAATCTTATTTTTAAAATTTTATTAATTACTTTCTAAATCACAAGCTTTTTAATATTCTATTTTCAACCTCAATATTTTATAAAATTATATTTGAATCCCCACTTATTTTCATATTTATAAAAATAATCCGAACTTTTATAAAATATCCATTTTACCCCTGAACTTTACTTATTACCCAAAATACCCAAAACTTATATAATTATAAATTTTACCTTGATTTTTATATACAAATACAATGTTATCCTTCAAAAATAAGATTTAATTACTAATCTCCCTCTCATACCAAAATCGAAACCCTTAACCTTTTTCTTTCAAAATATTACTTGCATTTTAATCCGTTTTCGAATTTTTCGGTTATTGATTTTTCTTAATTTTTAATTTTATCTCTCGGCCCTCAAATCTCACCAATTTTTTTTACTTGATCCTCAATGACATTCCGGTCCAAAAATTTTTGAAACAATTCGGTCCCTGCTGATTACCGATTGAGTTTGGTTAAGTTTATGTTGAATTTTTGCAATATATTAAATTATTAATGTATTTATGAAGTTCATGGCTTGACTGTGATATTCAAAACACATTTAATCATTAAGAATTTATTGAAACTCTATCTCCATATGAAATTAAAATATTCAAAATTTTGGAGAAGCTTTTTGACCGAACTACCGAAGAAGAAAACGTTCGGAATCGTCTATACCTCTTAGAACTCCAGTTGACCGAACTCAAGGGGTAGAGAAGCTACGTCACTGTCAACTTCTATCGACCAAAAGTGATGCCAACACGTAGAGAAGAAGAATACAAACACTTTTACCAAATTAAATTTTTTATTGAGATTACGAATCGCAAAAAATCGAAGCCGAAAGTTCGATGAGAATTACGATTCTCTCTCTCTCGGTCACTCTTCTCTCTTCCTCACCGTTTGCATGCAATAATCTAAGGTTATATGATGAGTAAGGTAATAAAAATAGTTATGTGGCTTGCTTTTATATATGGTGAAAACTCAGGTACAGTTGATTTCACGTAAAGTTGATATTTAAGAATCGTTAAATAATTTAACTGATTTGACTAAATTTTTATTTAACGACTCTCAAATATCAACTTCACGTGAAGTCGACTTCAGATGAGCTTTCACCTTTATATATGCCACGGTTTATGCTTTTATGAGAATGATCATGCAATACTAGTGTGCTCTTGCCTTAATATTAATATGCTTTAATATGTTTATGCTTTTGCTTCCGCCAACTATATATATATATATATATATATATATATATATATATATATATATATATATATATATATATATATATATATATATATATATATATATATATATATATATATATATATATCGTGTATGTATGTATGTGTTTGAACGTAACTAATGGAATTCTATTTATTATTAATAATAATAATAATAATAATAATAATAATAATAATATAAAAATAAATATGTATAAGTTATTAGTATAAATAACATTAGTAATTTAGAGAAATATAAAAATATTTGATGAAGTTTTAGCAATTCTAAATTCATCAAGAAATATCAATAATTAATTTTAATTTATCGACAAAAATCGGACTTGATAATAATATTAATATTATTATCTAGGCTCCATTATAATTAGAACAAGTAAAATAGATAAATAAGATAATAATAAAATTATATTACCATCTATTTTATTTCGGGGTTCGAAATCGACTCGTCAAAATAAAACTAACCGCTTTAAAATATTATTTAAAAAAAACTCGCGTTAGTGCAAAAATTAGAGTTGTTTCATTCTACTCCCCTAAAAGAAAATTTTGCCCTCAATTTCTTTTACCTGTAAACATGTGCGAGTAATCGGTCCTTCCCTTATTTTCTAGTCCTTAGGTGTGTTGTGTTTCCTCATCTCGTCTCAACTTACATATAACCGTTAAAGAAATAAAAGAATGCAATGCACCAGAATCGTAAAGTGCAGTTAGGAAGCGAGTCTTAACACAACACTGACCTTATGTCAGGGAGTCTGAGTATGAGCATCTTCAACAATCATTGTAAACACTCTTCCTGACTGTTGTAGTCTAACTGGCTCTTGAATAAACTTCTTCGGACAATTTCACGCTATATGCCCCGGTTCATCGTAGTTGTAGCAGATATTCGATGCAAACCGACAAGGATTTCTATTATGGTGTCATTCACATTAATCACAAACATTATAAACAAGAGCCATACAGAAGTCAAGTCAGTGTACCAACTTATACCGCTTATTACTATATATATATACATACATACAGATATATAATACTCCGCGTCCTGGCTCATAAAGGAAGTCCCTAATCTGGAATCCGAACTAACCTAGCCAGTCTGAAAAATTTCTAATCTCTCGGTGGGTCTATCCAAAAATGAGAGTCTAACCCGAAATCTCTAAGCTAGGTTGAAGGAGCCACCCAGAATACGCTATCATCTCCTACTGTCCCTGATCGATCATTGCAGTCAAAAGACAATATTTCTTTCACCTTCATATCCTGTTGTGGGTCCTGTTTTCGTCTGAATGGGAAGAAGGAAAGGGTAAAAACTTGAGAGTTTTTAGTAGGGCCGGGTTAGAAGTTAAGTTCGTTTCATTATGTTCTCAATCAAGAACAACAGTCAACAAAGTATAATCTAACTTAGCAATTACAGAACACAGAATCCGATCACAAGCACGCACAATCATAGAAGACACAATCACAAAAGAAATATGCACAAACAAGTATGATGCATGTCTAGTCCTATACAGGTCATGAGCTCATGTGTCTGTTTGTTGTCCGATTCCCGACACTGGTCTTGAGATAAGCGTTCTGTACCGCCGTCCTTATCTCAGCCAACGTCCCCTCCATGAGCGTTATGCATCGCCGTCCTCATGGAAGAACATTCCTTTCAGTTTCCAGTGAGCGTTACGCATCGCCGTCCTCATTGAGCCATCCTTATAGTGTCAAGTAAGTGTTACGCATTGCCGTCCTCACTAGATACTTGGCATTAAGGCCCAATAACACTCAATTTCTTTTTAATCTTTGCTCTCTATTCTACTGCAGCATATATTCCTTTAATTAATATCTTTTTCACTATATGCTCTACTATGGCAGATGTTCATTAAAATCTTCTCAGTCACTGATAAACCCTATTTGTAGGGTTTATCTTGTATTGATTTTAGGAGATTTTATCACCTTTTACCCACATTTACTCAATGAAATAGCATGGTTTTGTATATTCTCCTTTAATTGTGCTTAAGAGTGAAAACATGCTTTTTAGGTCTTAAAATAGCTAAATGTAATTTACCTTGATTCCATTAGATGCCTTGATATGTTTGTTAAGTGATTTCAGATTTAGGAGGCAAAGATTGGATCAAGGGAATGAAGAAAAAGCATGTAAAGTTGGAGAACTCATGAAGAAATGATGGAACCAAAAAGCTGTCAAGTCTGACCTCTTTGCACTTAATTGACCATAACTTGAGCTACAGAGGTCCAAATGATGCGGTTCCAGTTGGGTTGGAAAGCTAACATCCGGGGCTTCGAAATGATATAAATTTTGTCATATGTTGCTTCGCGTTCAGGGGCGCGCATGCGCACTTTGCGTGCGCGTGCCGATTCTGTCCGTGGCCCACTTTAATGAAATCGTCCCCAGCGGTTTTAGGAGCCTTGTGGGCTCAATCCAACTCATTTCTGATGCTATTTAAGCCAAGGATTGAAGAGGAATCAACTAACTTTTAACCATTAGTTTAGTTTTAGAAGTAGTTTCTAGAGAGAGAAGCTCTCACTTCTCTCTAGAATTAGGATTAGGATTAGGATTAGTTCTTAGATCTAGGTTTTAATCTTTGCTTTCTTCTACCTCTACATTTCAATTCTTTGTTGTTACATTCATCTTCTTCCATTCCTTTGTTGTAATTTCCTTTATGTTGTTCTTATGCTTTGTTGTAGATCTACTATTGTTCCTTCCATTTTCTTTCAATTAAATAAAAGGTAATTCATAATAATTGTTCTTCTTTGCTTTTCTATTGTTGATCTCTTACCTTTGTAGTTAGATCTCTCTTTAATTCTTGTAATTTATGTTGTTTACTTTTATTGCCCTTTATGTGTTTGTTGAAATGCCTCTTCTAGATATAGTGTAGATTTTGTTCCTCTTGGCCTAGGTAGAGTAATTAGTGACACTTGAGTTATCTAATTCCTTTGTTGATTGGTAATTGGAGAGATTGCTAATTGGTTTGGAGTGCACTAAAGCTAGTCTTTCCTTGGGAGTTGGCTAGGACTTGTGGCTCAAGTCAATTCATCCACTTGACTTTCCTTTATTTAGTAAGGGTTAACTAAGTGGTAGCAATGAACAATTCTCATCACAATTGAGAAGGATAACTAGGATAGGACTTCTAATTTTCATACATTGCCAAGAGCCTTTTATAGTTGTTAGTTTATTTTCATTGCCATTTACTTTTCATGCTTCTTATCCAAAACCCCAAAACACATTTCTAACCAATAACAAGGCACTTTATTGTAATTCCTAGGGAGAACGACCCGAGGTTTGAATACTTCGGTTTATAAAATTAGGGGTTTGTTTTAGTGACAAACAACTTTTTGTATGAAAAGATTATTGTTTGGTTTAGGAACTATACTTGCAACGAGAATTCATTTGTGAAATTCTAAGCCATCAAAAATCTATTCATCAGTCACTGCTCCCTGCTCTTCTGTGGCAGAGATCTTTTTACTTAATACATCATTTTCTTTTAGTTCTTTTTCTTTTCTTTTCTTTCTCATCCTTCTCTTTTATTTTCTTACATCTTTCCTTTCTCTCTTCTTTTCTTCAATCTTTTAATTCTTTATCATAATTTAACTTCGCATTCTTCCCTCGTCTTTCCTTAATGTCTTATGAAAAAGAGTCATAAGATTCTTAAATTAGATTTGTCTTTCTGAAACCTTTAGGATAGTTTTCTGCTTATCCTTTTATTATGTCATAAATAAAATAAAATAGTAATATATTATAATGATATAAATAATACTAGTTTTAATAATTAAAGAGTATTAATATTACTATTTTTATATTAAAACTTGCTTATTAACGTTCTATTCTTTAAACTTTTAAATATTTTACTTTTAACCCAACATTATAAAAATTACTAATTTAATTTTATATTTCTAAAAATAATCCCGATCTTTTGTCAAACTACATTTTAATATTCAAAATTAATATTTAAGTTGGTGACAAAAACTTTTTCAAAACTAAAATATTTTCTTGTGACCTTTCAAAATATATACTTGATTTTAGATCCATTTTTGAGCGTTTCTGGTTATCGATTTTTTTCACAACTTTTAATTTAATTCCTCAGCCATTAAACCTCATCTATTTTATTCAAAACTAACACAATGACAGCCCCAAATCAATCTTATTATCACGGTTTGGGCAGCACAAATATAACCAAATCACAAGCTTAATCACATATAACAATATATCCACAAAATTCAATATAAAATCAACCAAACTCCATCAATACTTAATTAATCACAACAATCATTTACTTATCCAACTCAAATTTAATCGGTGAGAATTTACCGAAATCCTACCTCCATACAAAATTAAAATATTCGAAGTACTGGGGAAGCTTTTTGACCGAGTTGCCGAAAAAGAAAATGTCCGAAATCATCTGTGCCTTCTAAAACTTCAATTGGTCGAACTCAAGGGGTAGAGGAGCTACATCGCCATTAACTTCCACCCATCAAAAATGACACCAACATGTAGAGAAAAATGATACGAACACTTTTACCGAATTAGATTTTTTATTGGGATTACGAAACTCAAAAAATCGAAGCTGAAAGTTTTGGTGGTTACGGTTCTCTATCTTTCTCTCTCGGTCACTCTTTCTTTTATATTGCTCACCGTGCATGAAAATGAGCTTAGCTAAATGTCACGGTCTTGGACACACTCCAACGCTACCGTGCCGGCATCGGAGTTACTCAACCTCTTGAGCTAAGACCAAGTCAGCCTAACCCTCAATACTTAGCAAGAAAGCTAAGAATACAAGAGAACACAAGAGAAAGGAAGCTTTGGTGGAAGAACACTTTATTGCTCAAGTGTTTGTTACAAATGATTCACACACCCTCACACTAACTCTTACCTCCTATTTATAGCCATCCACCTCCTCAATGGATGGTTAGGATTAAATCTAATCAATGGTCTAGATTAATCATCTAGAACCTTCTTTATAAATATCTATCCTACCACTACTTTCTAAATACTTCTAGATTGTTCCATACAACTCTTCATACTTTTATATCAATCCACACTCTTCTAGAATATTCTATGATCTTCTAGAGTCTTCTAGAACCTTCTAGGGTATTCCAGGAACTTCTAGGACATTCTAGAACGTTCCAGAACCATCTAGAGTATTCTCAAACACTCCAGAAAACTATACAAACACTGTTAAATCTAATCTTCTAAAAATTTACCGTGACATTCTCCCCCACCTAATGCGCAGACGTCCTCGTCGCGTTCTGTTCATGATAGCGCTCTAGGTGTTCTTGGAATTGCCACAGATCTTCACGAGCTTCCCAACTAGCTTTAGTTATCGGAAGTCCTTTCCACTTGATCAAGTATTGGATACTTGGTGGTATTCCTCTTCGTCGCACGACGTGATTAGCTAAGATCTCTTCGATTTCTTTATCAAAGGATCTAATCACCACAGGTGGAGCACGATTCAAATCACCTCTACTCGGTTTATCTTGGTCTTCGTGATATGGTTTAAGCATACTCACATGGAAGACCGAGTGGATCTTCATAGAGGGAGGGAGTTGTACTTTGTAAGCAACTTCTCCAACACGTCCAATGATCCCAAATGGCCCTTTGTATTTATGGATTAAGCCTTTATGAACCTTGCAAAAGGTTTTGAATTGTTGTGAAAGAAGTTTGATCATTACCTTGTCTCCCACTTGATAGCTTGCATGCCTCCTCTTCTTATCTGTCCATTTCTTCATCCTCTTTGCAGCTTTGTCGAGGTAAGAACGAGTGATATCTGCTTGTTCTTCCCAAGACTTAATCATATGATAAGCTCCAGGGATCTTCCCTGAGTAAGGGGAAGGAAGAGAGTGAGGTGTAAGCGGTTGTTGTCCAGTCACAATCTCGAACGGACTCTTCCCTGTAGACTCACTCCTTTGCAAATTATATGAGAACTGAGCAATGTCGAGGAGTTTTGTCCAATCTTTCTGATTAGCGCTTACAAAATGTCTCAAGTAACACTCGAGTAAGGCATTCACTCTCTCAGTCTGTCCATCGGTTTGAGGATGGAAGCTTGTTGAAAAATGAAGCTCCGACCCAAGGAGTTTGAACAGCTCTGTCCATAGTCGTCCTGTGAAGCATGGATCTCGATCACTAATGATGTTCTTAGGCAATCCCCAATATTTCACCACATTCTTGAAGAATAGTCGTGCTGCCTCCTCTGTAGTGCAGTCAGTAGGGGTGGGTATAAAGGTATCATACTTCGAAAATCGATCCACTACCACGAGAATAGATCCAAACCCCTCAGACTTTGGTAAGGCAGAAATGAAATCTAGAGAGACACTTTCCCACAGTCGCTTTGATGGAGGCAGAGGTTCCAACAACCCGCTTGGTGTCTTGTTTTCAATCTTATCTTGTTGGCACACAAGATAAGTCTTCACATAGCTCTCTACTTCATCTCTCATTTGAGGCCAATAATAAGAAGATTCAATGAGTGCCAAGGTCTTTTGCTAACCTTGGTGACCAGCCCACTTGGTGTCGTGGCATTCTCTTACTAATTTTCTTCTTAGATTTTTCCATTTAGGGACGTATAATCTTCTCCCTTTAGTGTAAAGAATGTCATTTTCTAGCCAAAATCTTTTGGTCTTACCTTCTCTAGCCAACTCCACCAACTTCTTGGCTAATGGATCGTGATGCAACCCTTTCTTGATGGTGTGCACAATATCTCCTTCAACCATAGAAATGGTCGCCAATTCAGCCTTGCGACTCAGCGCATCTGCTACCACATTAGTCTTGCCTGACTTGTATTCAAACTCAAAATCAAACTCAGCCAAGAAGTCCTGCCACCTAGCTTGTTTGGGGCTCAACTTCTTTTGAGTTTGAAAATAGCTTGTAGCCACATTATCTGTCTTGACGATAAAGTGTGAACCAAGCAAGTAGTGACGCCAAGTTCTCAAACAATGCACTACCGCGGTCATCTCCTTCTCTTGGACGGTGTATCGCCTCTCTGTATCATTCAACTTACGACTCTCAAAGGCAATCAGATGTTCTTCTTGCATTAGAACCCCTCCAATGGCATAGTCAGAAGCATCAGTGTGGACTTCAAATACCTTTGAGTAGTCGGGTAGTGCTAGTACTGGACCTTCTGTGATAGCAGCCTTCAACTCATCAAAGGCCTTTTGACACTCCTTTGACCATTCCCAAGTGTGATTCTTCTTGAGAAGATCAGTTAATGGTGCAGCCTTGGCAGAGTATCCCTTGATAAACCTCTGATAGTAATTGGCCAACCCAAGGAATGACCTCAATTCAGATACCTTATTTGGCGGCTCCCACTCTTTGATAGCCTTCACCTTTCCTTGATCCATGCAGAGAGTTCCACCTTTAATGATGTGTCCCAAGAAGTGGACTTCGTCCCTTGCAAAGGAACACTTTTCCTTCTTCACATATAGGTTATTCTCTTGCAAGATCTTGAACACGGTTCGTAAGTGTTCTACATGTTCCTCCAAAGTATTGTTATAGACAACAATGTCATCCAAGTAGACCACTACAAACCGATCAAAGTAAGGTCGAAAGATCTCGTTCATCAAGGTACAGAAGGTCGCAGGAGCATTGGTCAAGCCAAAAGGCATTACCAACCACTCATACGATCTATACCTCGTGACACACGTGGTCTTAGGCTCATCACCATCAACAATTCTCACTTGGTGATATCCTGACCTCAAATCTAGCTTTGAGAACCACTTGGCTCTACCAAGTTGATCAAACAAATCGGCTATCAAAGGAATGGGGTATTTGTTCTTGATGGTTACCTTGTTCAGTACTCGATAGTCGATGCATAGTCTCAATGAACCATCATGCTTCTTTTGGAACAAAACGGGTGCGCCATAAGGTGCCTTTGATAGACGAATGAATCCAGCATCTAGCAAATCCTTGAGTTGCTTCTTCAACTCTTCAAGTTCTGGCAGTGCCATCCTATAAGGTGTTGAGGCAGGCGGCTTTGCTCCTGACTCCAATTCAATCTTGTGGTCCACCTTCCTCCTAGGTGGTAGTTGTTTTGGCAACTCAGGAGGCATCACATCTTTATTTTCTTCAAGGACTTCCTTGATTTTGGGAGGAACGTCTTCTCTTTCAGATGTTGACTCCTCTTGTAATAGAGCCAAATATGTAATCTCTCCCTTCTTGAACCCTTTCTTGAGTTGCATAGCAGAGAGTATCGGGGGTCCTCTAACTTTAGAGACTGTAGGGACCATGCATGGAGACCCTTTCTCCATGACGCATACTACGTCGTGTTATGGCATAGGCATTATATTTGCCTTCCTTTGCAAATCGAGCCCGATGACTATTTTAAAATCATCCATGGGTGCTACTGAGAAATCTACAAGGCCCTTCCAAGAACCAAGAGTCATCTCAACCCCTTTTGCTACTCCCTTAAGGGGTTCACCCTTGGTGTTCACGGGTTTGAACCAACCATTCTTTTCGGTGATCTTTAACCCAAGCCTCTTTGCTTCATCAGGCGTGATGAAGTTGTGTGTAGCACCAGTGTCGATCATAGCCATGACATGTTTTTCATTGATAAAGGCTTTGACATACATCAAGCCTTTCTTTTCTGCAATGCTTGCCTCTTTGCCCTTCACAGCATTTGATTAGAGAGTATTGTGAGGTGTAGTTAGATATTTGCTTTGAGAGAGTGTGGGTGTACTGGGGTGCCGGTGTTAGAGAGAAAGAAGTCTATGTGTTGTAACAATTTTCACATAGTGATATTCTCTGGTTGTCATTTGACAACACCCGTGATTTTTTCTCCGGTAATTGGAGTTTCCACGTTAAATTCTTGTGTTGTGATTGTGTCTATTTTATTTCTCTGTCAAAGGTATTTTCTCAAGGGAGAATGGTGTCTTATTCCCAACAAGTGGTATCAGAGCTTCGGTTCGGTGGGATTTATTCTTAGTATGCTCTGTGGTTGCAGCCTAGTCTGACATTCCACATCAGAAAAGAATTTTGTCCTGTAGCTTGAGGTTGATCTTTGGTTGCTGTTATTGTTGCTAGAAGGCAGTGTGACACTATGAGAGTGCAGTTTGGAAATGTTCTGGCTAAGGAAAGACTTGGTATTTAAGTGTGTCCATTGTGACCCACCTCTCTTTCCTGGGGACCCTTCCTAGTGCACGGTCTACAGTTGAGTTATACTATTCCAGTATACGGTTGCAACAATGTCAGGATATTCAAGTGCTGTGAAGTTTGAAATAGAGAAATTTGATGGAAGAATCAATTTTGGCTTGTGGCAAATACAAGTCAAGGAAGTGTTGATACAATCAGGTTTGCACAAGGCGTTGAAGACAAGAAGTATCCTCATGGTATTGCCGCACTGCCATGGATAAGGATAAGTTGTGGCAATTGGGTCCACAATTGCACACGGGCATTGGTTGGTGTTGAGATGCAAGGTGTGTGGCGGAGTTAGGTCGATGGCTGAAGAACTTCCAGGAAAAGCCAATTTGGAAGTTGCACCATGAATTTTCAGCAAGGTTTCGATCTGTACCAAGGCGAAATGCTTGGAATGGTCTAATTCCAAGTGAGTATACTTTCATGGTGGAGTATGATAGTTCTCTGAACTATGATTGTCGGTATAGACAATGACAGCAAAGAATTGTCGGTGTTGACAATGGAAGCTGAAGATGTGTGACTATTTCAATCAAAGTGGAGATTGTTAGGATTTAGTTGAATTAGTCCCACATTGCTTAGGATAGCAAATGGAGTGGGTGGCCTAGGCTATAAATATGAGGCTAAGTTCTCCATTTGTTTTTGCACCAGTCAGAAACACTTTAAGCTTGTATCTGATTTTTCTTTTCCTCTATACTCTTTGATTAGAGAGTGTTATGAGGTGTAGTTAGATATTTGCTTTGAGAGAGTGTGGGTGTAGTGAGGTGCCAGTATTAGAGAGAAAGAAGTCTATGTGTTGTAACAATTTTCACATAGTGATATTTTATAGTTTTAAGTTTTAACAATTTTCACATAATGATACAGGTATGCGAGTTTGATATATTTTAATAGTCCTACCTGTATTTTATAGTTTTAAGTTTTAACATTATTCTGAACTGAATAAGATTATATATTATAAATTTTTTCTAGTCCCATTAATTAGATATTTATTGTCAAAAGAGATGATATTGTAAATGTAGGACTACAAATTTCACATAGAAAATAACAAGTACAATCTTTTGTTGCCGCATCGCAATGACCACTTGCTCGCACTCCATATATTTTCTTGCAATCATTGTTGCATTGGTCAGCTCATGGGATACAATCTCTTTTATTTTCTGCACAATACAATCTTGCTTCTGATACTTTTAATAATCTTTCATGGCCTATACGCATCAAATAAAAATCAAGATTTTATTATTTTTATTATTTTTTTCACAAAATTTTAAAAATAAAAATAGAAAACAAAAACACAAACTAAAAATATGTTTAGATTTCATTTGGTTTTAGATTTTTTTTATTTTTAATTATTTTTATTTTTAGTATTTTATTTAAGAAAAATAAAAGTAATAAAATTTTATTTTTTATTTTTAATTATTTTCTTGTTCTCTATGAATACTAGAAATAAAAAATACTAGTTGGATTCTTCAAAATTTGTTTTTGAGACACATGAAGAACTAACTTATGCTTGATCATTTATTTTCTAAATTTGTTTGAATTTTTTGGTCAAATATCATTTAAGCATGACATGCTTATAAGTCATTAAAATTTTCATTTATTCTGTTATAAAAATAATAATTTGTATATGTAGTAAAATGAGCATCCATGATATTTTATTTGAATACAGAGATTTTTCTTTCCTAATGCACAAGGGAATGACTTGATAGTGTTAAAATCATGGACACTATTTTTTTTTTTTGGAATCTATCATTTTGTTGGAACACCTGCAAAAGTTTATATGGTTTGACCATCTTTATATAAAAATAATCATCCAATTTTTCACTAAAACAACTATATGCACATGTAATAATTGAAACAAACAGCATGTTTAAATTGTAAGCAATTAAATAACCATCCTAGTAAGATAAAGAATAATCATCTAACATCATAATGAAATAAAAAAAAAAAACATGAAGAGCATTTGTATATAACAAAAATAACATTTTCAATTATACAAGCTAATACCAAAAATAACACTTACAAAAGTAACTACAGTCAGTAAGTTTATTGATTGTTAGCTATTTTGTTAATCAGATCTATGAGATTAATTTAAACATCCATGCTAAAAATTAAGTACAACATGAATAGATTATTTAAATTTTATCTATTTAATAAACAATTTTAAAAATAATCTTAATAATAATAATATCATTAATTAATTTTGTTATTTAATAGAATATACTAATAAGTTTTCAGCGGAGCTATGGGCCTCATGAATAGAAATATCGCTGATTGCTCATTAAAGAGCAAGGTCTCCAATGAAGCCAAATCTTAAGCTTGTACATGCCACGTAAATTTGATTAAATAAATACACACATATCCAAGATTACAAATTCTAAATAGTTTCAAACAACGTTAAATATATATGAGATGATTCATTAGCACATGCAAATTCTTTATACATGTATTTATACTATGAATTTACTACCATAACAATCTTAAATGCATCGAGAATTATTATCTTGAATCTAGTTAACCGATTTATATAAAATAGAAAATTCTACTTGCACTAAAAATAATCATTTAATTCATATGAAAATAACCATTCGTTATCAATACATCAACCTACATTGCTTACTTTATTAGATTACTCACCCTCCAAGTCGCAAAGGATTGAGAAGGTTGTCAATTGCATGCGTAGAATTGTCGTCAGTGACTAAAGATGGAATATGACATAGCGATTGCACCAAATTACATTCTATTTACGTGCTTCTGAGGGGTGATGCACGTATGAAAACGACACCCTTGTCTGTCTTCTATATGCCGTGAATGAAGATGTTGGGAGGGTAAAACCCGCCGGCTATAGAGGAGGGACTGCACAACCACTACAAGAAAAAAGATTTTTAGCGACAAATTTTTAGCGGCCATAATATTATTGCCATAATTTTTCTTTTTAAAACCATCTTTTAGTGGCAATTGTATATTTACCATTAATACCATAAATTATAATGGCAATTTAAACTATTACTACACACACATCTCCATCATTCCATCTTTTTCATTTTTCATTGCTCGAATTTCTTTCAAGTTTTCATCTCAATGTTAATCGCGATCTGAATTCTTTTCTCGGACAAGCTAGTGCTGATTTTGATTGAAATCTGAATCGCGTTCTAATCATCAGGTATGAGTTCCTTAATCTCCCTCTCAATTCTGATTCTTGTGCTTCCAATTTGTGTTATATCGTAACCTGGTGCTTTTTTCCAATTCGTTTTTGTTCAATATACATTACTGAAATTCAATTGTCACTGTTATTCTGAAATATTCATTTGATAGAATGAATTAGGATTATTAGAATGTGAAATTGAGCTTTGCTTTTTCTCCTTTATTTAATGGTTATAGATAGAAGTAGGAGGTGATTCTGATTTGAGGAGTGAAGTCAAGTTAAACCTAGGGCTGCAACATTTGGGAGACAGAGGTTTGATTGGTTGGATTAGGTTTGAGATTTATTATACATTTGTAAAGCTATTTTGGCATAGATGAATTAAGATTTTTGTTTATATTTGATGGAAACCTGTATTGCCTTTGATTTTCTGTATTTAGTGAGTTAAATGTAATCTTTGCTGATTGAGTGTTAGGGATCTTTCCTTCTTCTAATTAGGTGTGGCTTTAAATTGTATAGTTTTTATTGCTTGGCTCTATTTTAATTTCTAGGGTTTGAAGCCTTATTCAAATTGAATATATGTTTGATGAAGTGAAAAAAGCCTCTGCATCTTGCATTCCTTACATCAAAGCATTCTTGTTGATACTGCTATAACTCAGCATAGTATGGGTGATGAAGCTACTATAAAGGAAATAATTTCTGAGGTGAATACAGATAATGTAAGTTGGTTGTAAACTTAAATCTAGTGAACTTCCTTATGAAAATATTGTTATCATTACTGAGATTTTTAAACTAACAGGATGGAAGAATAAACTATGAGAAATTCTGTGCAATGATGAGAAGTGGAACCCCACACCTAGGACAATTACACTAAATCTCTTGAATTCGGTCAATTTCACACCATTGATCTATATTTGTTGAAGTATTGTTTGGTACGAATTTAAATTCGAGCTGTCACATGTTAGTGTACTGAAGCCGAAATTTTCATGTTAAAGTATCAGCTATGATGTCCTATGAGGATTTATCATTCTGTATGTTGACTGAGGAAAGAGCAGCAATGAGGTAAGGCAAGTTTGGTTTGTTGAATCTGTAATGAAGTACAAACTTAAATATAGTTGTTCAATTTGAAATCCTTTCTTGCATATTCTTTCTGATCATTACTTTTTATTCTTGTGTGATTACTTATTGAAATCCTTTCCTGTATATTCAATTTGAAAGTTTAGTGAAGTTACTTATTGAATGAATTCTAAAGAATTTAAACTTTATTTATCATTTTAATTTTTATAGTATTATTCTTCCTGAAGTAACACCAAGACTTCTCTTCAGATATTTTATTTCTGCGTTAAAGTACTGCTACTTAATGCTTTTATTTCTTGTTTGACACATAGGTCTTGAAATTCTTGATGGAAAGAAAGTGTCAATGCCCTTTATAGTCAGGTTACAATTGGAATACTAATTCTGCAAGTTCGTACTATTATGTTTATATTTCAGATGTATATATTTGACTGGAACAGTGTTTTCACCAATTTTTAAAAATAGAGTGCAAACTAATGCTATGAGCTGATATTTCTTATTGAGGATTTCTCTCACACAATTTCTAATGCAATATTCAAAATCATTTATTCCTGTCAGGATTGTGCTATTAGTTTGCTCTTTGCATTGCTTCCAGTATTGAGTGGTACATCAGGTGTTCTTGAGGGAATAACATACATAACTAAATCGTGAGTAAATTATAGAATTGATTGTTAGTATTTTATAAAAAGTTAATGACTAAATTAATTATAGTTTTTTGGTAGCTGCCTCTATTATCTCTGCTATATTTGGCTATTCTGAATATCTATTTCTTCTTCTACTATGTTCTAATTAACCTGAGATTGAATTGTTTTATTGAACAAAATGATTAAAAACTTAATTAAAATAAGCTTGATTATCATACATTGCACAAGTTAAAGTAGAACTGATTTGATGGTCCTGTACTTGTTTATCTTTTATCAGAATCACTAAATCTTGCTATCTAGAAAAAGCACTTTATGTGAATGGATTAGTGATTTTTTTTTCTTGACTTCTTGCAATAACCAATTAATTAGAAGCCAAAAAGGATATAAAGTGGTGAAAAAGCATTTTATATTTTGGTTGAAGTGTTAATTAAATATATTCTATTAGACCATCACAACCTATCGTATATATAACGTAATGTTAGAAAAAGAGAAAATTATTCCAAAGACAAACAGAATATAAAAAAATCAAGTAGAATATAGATAGCATATATAGGAGATATATGAGCATTTTTCTTGTATCGTAATCTTCTTTTATTATGTTCTACTGTGTATTATGTTCTAGAATTTAGTGCTTTGTTAAGTTCGAAGGTTGCAATGGACGATGGTTTAGTTACGTCTCACTTGCAAATTTCACTCTATCAGGTATCAATCTATTATCTATTCATCTAGACCTTTTCGTCTCAGTTTTTAACCTGGATTAATTTAATTTTTTTAACTGTTGCTGTTCATCAGTGATGTTAAGGTTTTTGAGCTGGTTAATTATCGTCAGTATTGCAAAGATCAGCTAGTTCCATGGAGGTGGATGAACTTGTTTGCCCCAAGATGATGCTTCAAGTTTTGCAGAGACACGTCAAATGCTAGGGAACAGTTTCAAAATGGTGAGCCTAATATCTTCAACTACTAGCAGAGTTCCTTTGATGTTGTACCTCTCTTAACTCTCTCTTTCTCTCTCTTACTTATTATTCTTCCCTTATTTTTAGCTTTAAACAAAATATAACCTACCATTTAAATCTTGCTTCTATTACTTATGTGTACTTATCTCATTATTGATTAATTCATCCCAATTTTTCTTTTTTTTGGGCTTATTTATTTCAGCTTCCTCCTAAATGGATCGACCAATTTGATTCTGGCATTCATCAGGTCACTTCTGCGGGAAGCTCATTTTGAGATAGAAGGGGACATAGTCACCCTGCAGGAAGCTCATTTTGAGTTTATAGATTTGTAATATTTTTGTTGTTTAGATTTGTAACATAATTTATTACTTTTCAAGAAAAATTTGTATATTAATATTTTGAGTTTAATGAAATATTTCATTTTATAGTAATTAATTTTAGTATATTTATATTATACATAACAATAATAATTCAAAAAAAAAAGAATATGAGTGATTATTTTACTTTGTCTATATATTGAAAAATAATGCCATCTAAATTTATTATTGGTATTTTTATTAAATAATCTCGTTTTATTATGAATGCAATTAATTGAGTTAAAATAACAATTTATTTCATATTTAATACCGTATAAAAATTAGTGTTAACTTAATAAAATTAAATAACTAAAATTATAATTGAATAAAAATATCATTTTAAAATTTAAAATATTAGAAATACATTTTCAAAATAGACTAATCAAAGTACCAAACCTATTTTCATTATTTTCAATGTTTGAAAATGAATTCTCTTTCCACAAATCAATCGTATTTTTTGAAATGTAAAAAGTTAAAAATAAAAATTATTTTTAGAAAATAAAAATAAAAAACAAAAATAGAAACTATTTTTGCACACCAATCAGCTCCTAAACTATTTCATATTAAATGACTTATATAACGGTGATATCATTTATTGTCATAAATGTTAAATTAAATAAGTTATTATTATTTTTTATTTGGAATTAAATGAGAATAAAGTCATAGATACTATTTTATTTGTATTTTAGAATTGAATGGGTGTCACACTCAAATATAAATAGTGACTTCAGAATTTTGGTTTCTAACATATCAAAACCACCTTTGTAGTTCTTTTTCCATCAATGTTGTGATTCAATCCTATCAAAAATACAGAAAATTTTGGTAGAAGAAAATCAAACAATCAAACTCTCTCAATTGTACTCATGAATTCAGATTTGCTTTCACATTCAAATATTTTTTTTTTAATGATTTAACAATGTATGAATGATCTTGAAATTAAAGAATCAAAAAAATTTCCAACAACAAATACTAAGTTAGAAAATTAAATTGAGTAAAATAAAATTTTGGAATCAAACTAAAACACTAAATATAATTTTAGTAGACAATTTTAATATTAACTATATATATAAGAAAAAAATAGTTTAAGAAGTTACAAGAACAAATTCGTTTATAAATTTTTGCCATTCATGAATAGTAATAGAGTCTATATAGAATAAAATAAAGCAAACTATAATTAGATAGTGAAAATATCCGCCTCATTGTGATCTCTATTTGTATCTTATCTCATTGTATTATAAAATGTTAATAATTTATACATACCTGGTTTTATAGTATGTGTAACTTTTTCTAGTTTTATAATGTAAGCAAATTGGAATAAGTATGAAAAAGAAAAAAAGTGTTTTTATTGTCGTTTGAATTAATTTTGAAAGTAAAAATAGGTTTATTTGATTTTGAAAAAAAAAATTAAAAAATTGCATCCATTCTAAATTTTAAAGATTTCGTAATTAAAAAATTTTACATCTTTTTCTTTTTTGTCAAAATCGAATAAATCGGTTCAATGCAAATCGTATTAAAATCAAATTGAATTGGACTTAAACTACTTTAAGTGGGTTGATTTATTCGGTTTTAAAAAAATAAAATTAAGAGAAAAGGAAAAATAGGTCCTTGATTTTTTGTTTTATGGACGTTTTTGTCCTTGATAATTAAAAAATACTTTTAAGTTCATGACTTTCACAAAACTTGGACAGATCAGTCCTTGACGGAGGCATTTGGACAGATCAGTCCCTGACGGGGGCATTTGGATGGAGGGACTGATCCGTCCAAGCTTTATAAAGGTCAAGGACTTAAAAGTATTTTTCAATGGTCAAGAACAAAAATGTCTGCAGGACAAAAGGTCAGGACCTATTTGTTATTTTCTCTTAAATTAAAATCTGAATAAATCAATTCAATCTAATATAATTTAAATCATAATAAATTATTATATTATATTTTCGATCCAATTGGATGGATCGTTACTTTTAAAATAAAATAAATTTTATGATACCTATAATTTAATGTCTAATTTTTGTTCAACTTATTTTTTTTCTAAATTTTTTAATATTTAAAAATTATATATTTTTATATTTTTAAAATCAAATATTAATTTTTTTTATAAATTAGACATTATCTTTTAGATAGTATAGCAATCACCTTTAAACAAAATCAGTACCACCAACAAACTCTGATTCTCCTCGTTGCCCATATCTCGTACTGTAAGTTCGCAACAGTAATATCTCGTTGTTAATAATACAATGTAAAGATTCCTTGGATTATCCTCGTATTCTTTAAGGAAAAAATCAGTTTAAATTTTGAAAAATATGATAACTAACTACCCATGCTTAATTTAAAACGTGCCAAATCATATTTCATCTTTAAATATAATAACCATGACTTTTGACTAATCTTCTCCATTTCTTCTATCGTCAGTTTGAGTTCATCTGAAATTTGCAATGGGTGAGGTTGATCGATGGTCAAACATTCATCAAGATTTGTTAAACGAAGTTACAAAGCGGTTTTATTCATATGACAATGACTACCTTCAACTACGATTGGTTTGTAAGCAATGGAACTTGAAACTTCCAAAGATCCCCACTGGCAACAAAGTTCCGTGGCTGCTACTACCTATTAGTGGTGGTGCTGCTAAAGAATCTTTTGAAGCAGTTCGTTCTCTTGAAGAGGAGGACATCTATCATATCATGCAATTACCTACCATTGACGAAGCAACGCTTGACACAGATGGTCTTGAAGAGGAGGAGATTTATCATTTCATGCTATGGGAGCTTCAAGACAACAGCATATGCGGTTCTTGTCATGGATGGTTGATCATCGTAATGGTATATGAAGGTACGATAAAAATGTTAAACCCGTTTACAAAGGTTCACTTAGATCTTCCTCCAATATCAACTCTCTCCAATGTAATTGATATTAATGGGAAGGAATGTATTAAAATTCCTATGCATAAAACCCAAATTTGGAAAGCTATTATAAACTCAGCTCCTACAAATGACAATAATAATGATTTTATGGCTGTGGTAATATATGGATGTAAGAGTAACTTAGCCTTTTACAAGCCCAATGACAAGAGATGGCTTAGATTTTCAACAAGACCCATGTGCGATGTCATATTTTTTCAAGAGAAAATATATGCAGTAGATTATGAAGGCCAACTATACGAATTTGATACCAAAAATAAATCAGGACCAATGGGAAGAATTTATGAAGCCACACCACCTCCATCGGATAAAGGAATCTTCAAGTGTTACTATCTGATTGGATGTGCTAATGGAAGTTTATTGATGTTGATAAGACCTGTAACACGTCGTTACAAGGTTGTGGAGACCGTCAAATTCTATGTCTATGAATTGAAGAAAAATGAAAAAGCATGGTCAAGAATATATGATTTGGGAAATTATATATTAGTAATTGGTCTCAATTCTTCTGTTCAAATGTTGTCGAGCAAAGGAAATCAAATCTACTTTACTGATAACATGCGTATCGCGCACTCACCATACCTTGCTGAGCTTCATGACGTTGGTATCTTCAATTTGGAAGATGGGAGTTTCAAAAAATTGTTAACAGATGTGAAATTTTTTTGTCCTCCTGTTTGGATATTATCCTAAGTTTTTTTTTTTCTTTTATTTTTTAACCTTGAATTTTTAAGCCTCTGCTATTAAGTCTTTATTTTATTCTTCCTTTGATCAAGGCATGCTTATCGCCTTTTTTATTATTAGCATACAAGTTTGTTCGCATTTTACATTTAATTATATTTTAGTCAAATATATTTATTCTCTTCACCGTGTGTTTTTAGAGGATTTTTTTAAAAAGTGATAATACACTGTATATATGATGCGTGAGATGTGAAATACACATGCGTTAAACTCATCCAAATATGTGCATATCGATTTATTTTTTCTCTCGTCAAGGGGAGATCAACCCTCTCTCTGGAGAGTACCCCAGAACAATAGGTTCTGTATTAGGAGCATAAATCACCATCTCAACACAAATCTAAACCTTTGAATCACCAGTTTAACAGAACAAATTCACCTCAAGTTCGAACTACAAAAAAGACAGAAGACTAAAGAAAGATGAGTGGAATAATCTAAAAAAAAAGGAAAACTGGACACATGAGAAACCAAGTTGGCCTCTGCCCAATCAAGAACCCAACAATAATATGCAATACATGCAAAGGAGTGCTGACAAAGAAAAAGGACCAATAGATATCAGCTGGCCCCTCAATACAAATACCAACACAAGAAGCCTCAATACAAAAAGCAGGATGGACTACAAGCAAGCATACGAGCCCACTAAGACCAATCTGCCTACTATCAATGAAGGTGAGTTATATGGGGAAGTGAGTGAAGAAGGCCTGATTACACAATTGGGGGTTAATGCAGCGAGAAATAAAAACAATGGCGAGTTAATATGGGCTCCAAGAAACTCAGAGACAAAAGGAGTAAGGAAATTGAAACGCACACCACTGAAACAGGGGACCAGTATTATGTGGAGCTAGCTCCAGAGGAAGAAGACGAAGATAGAAAAGAAGACGACGACCAAAATGAGGAATCAAGCACCAACAAACCTGTAGTGAAATTGAACTAGTGCAGAAAATTGTGGACAAACTTCAACTGAAGAGAACAAAAGAGGCGATGGAACAAGAGGACAGACCTAAGGAAGGAAAGTGAGGAAGACCAGAAGCAAAGGCACACGAAGAAAATCAGATTCGCAGAGGAAGACCAAGAAATGGAAGAGGCGCAAGTAGGAGGGGAAAACTCATCATACACAGAAGAGGCACATATCCAAACCATGGCTGAGGAGGCAGGCCTTATCAAGCCTCCGACCTCGCCATGATTATTTTAAGCCGGAACTGTCGCGGTGTGGCCCCAGCGGTGACAGTTGCTGAATTGAGAAGCATATGCAAAAAAATATCAGCCTGCCATTGTTTTTCTAATTGAAACAAGAGCAAAAGTAGATAGTGTTAGGAATAAATAGTATGACCACAATTCAATTAATCATGTGTCAAATAATTTATTATTGTTATTATATTAAAATGTTAATATAATAACGTCCTTAATTAAATTTAAAAATTTATCGTTGTGATAGTGATCATAATATTGAGAGATAAATCTTTTATAATTTAATCTAAATTGTTCTTAGTTATAGGATTATTAAAAAGGACATTAATAATCCGAAAAGATCAATATATATATAATGGTTTTCATTGGATGAAGATTAATAGCTCTCATTTATTAAATTATATATATATATATATATATATATATATATATATATATATATATATGGTGTATATAGAGATATGACCATTGAATTCACTCACTTTTGAGAATTCCTAATGGTTATAATTATTGTATATTTGTCAATAAGATATTCTCAAGATTAACATAGTAATAGAGTTTTCTTTGACCAGTGACTATCATAGTAATTAACAATGTATTTATTATACTTTGATTCCGGACACCTAATACCTTAGGGTGCTAGTTGAATGGATATTGGGTATGATTTAAATACTTGTAGAATTAATGATTAGTCAATAAAGAATCCATCAACTCTCGGTAAAGAGTTTGAGCTCTATAATTATAATGACTGAGATGAATAAAACATTGGCCAAGGAGATTGAATGAATGAAGAAATGAGTTTCTTAGGTCATTCATAGTTCATTATAATAATGGTAACAAATTAGAGTTTGACAATTAAACCATACTCTAAAAGTTAACCAAGAGCTGGAAAGATGGAAGGAATTGTACTTTGTTCTTCTGAGGTTCTTGGTAAAAATATATTACTTCATACTATCGGATCATTGAGGAGTGTTGCTAGACGCCAACCTTGATTAGTAAATTTAGTATGACTAATTTACTACCCGTTTAGTATTGAATCTATGAGGTCACACACTAACGAGTGTTCTAATCTTTCCTGTAGATGTAACACCCTACCATACAAAGTCTTATGCTTAAGTCATAATTCAGAGATGGCCAGGTATTACGACCTCAAATGTAAAAATTTAGTACGTATAGTAGTATGAATGATTGTTTATAACTAGGAGCCTTTATAGAAAAAGGGGTAAATAAAAATCGCAACTCGAAAGCGCAACACTCCAATCGATAACGTGACGAACAAGGATAAACCAACGCGAGATTATATATATACAAAGGAGTGTCAAAAACAGGAATATCAAGACTCAAAATCCGGCTGCGAAGATAACCGGTCCGAGCATAGCAATATATACATATGATAAAATAAGAAAAACCCCAAAGGAAACCCAAAGGGACACAAATACAGAAACCTATTCTCCAAAATCTCCCATAAGAGGAGTCATCACAGTTTGTATTATTTAATGGAGATAAAAGTATCTAAGCAAAACATATAAACCAAAGCATAGCCCCGAGAACAAAGGATCTTCGCAAATCTAGAAGTCTCCAGCATGCCTCAGCGGGAAATCTCACGTCCTGCATCTGAAAACCACAAAATCCGCATGGGTGAGAACCAGAGGTCCCCAGCATGGTAACAGCTTCCACATATATAATACATAATAATAGAGGAAAGCCGAAGGCAATCCTAGAACTTCCTCCAGATAATTCAAAGCTTATAAACAAGCTAAACCATAAAGTTCTAGGATTGCATAAATAGAGAAGAATTTTATGGCGTGCAAAGAGTTGCAAGAGGTTTCTCAATTTAGATTAGATTTCCATTAGTCAAGGAGTTGACAGCAAAGGTTGGTCTTGGTGTGGATACGCATAGCGCCTTCGTACCATCAAAGTAGAAAAGGTTTTTACTAGCGTACTCAGGTATTTAGATCTGATCTATATATTGTATATTATTGGAATAAAGTTTAAGCACAAAATAGATCTTTAAGGATTACTTTATTTTCTTCCGCTGCGTGTGTTATGAACACATAGTAATCCTTCATATAAGTTGTAGCCCCGTAACGCTCTAGTCGTGCAGCCCCTCCCCTACAGCCGGCGGGTTTCACCCTCCTAACGTCTTCATTCATGACATATAGATGATAGACAAGGGTGTCGTTTTCATACGTGCATCACCCCTCAGAAGCACGTAAATAGAATGTAATTTGGTGCAACCGCTATGTCATATTTCATCTTCAGTCACTGACGACAATTCCACGCATGCAACTGACAACCTTCTCAATCCTTTGCGACTTGGAGGGTGAGCAATCTAATAAAGTAAGCAATGTAGGTTGATGCATTGATAACGAATGGTTATTTTCATATGAATTAAATGATTATTTTTAGTGCAAGTAGAATTTTCTATTTTATATCAATCGGTTAACTAGATTCAAGATAATAATTCTCGATGCATTCAAGATTGTTATGGTAGTAAATTCATAGTATAAATACATGTATAAAGAATTTGCATGTGTTAATGAATCATCTCATATATATTTGACGTTGTTTGAAACTATTTAGAATTTGTAATCTTATATATGTATGTATTTATTTAATCAAATTTACGTGGCATGTATAAACTTAAGATTTGGCTTCATTAGAGACCTTGCTCTTCAACGAGCAATCAGCGATATTTCTATTCATGAGGCCCATAGCTCCACTGAAAACTTATTAGTATATTCTATTAAATAACAAAATTAATTAATGATATTATTATTATTAAGATTATTTCTAAAATTGTTTATTAAATAGATAAAATTTTAATAATCTATCCATGTTGTACTTAATTTTCAGCATGGATGTTTAAATTAATCTCATAGATCTGATTAACAAAATAGCTAACAATCAATAAACTTACCAACTGTAGTTACTTTTGTAAGTGTTATTTTTGGTATTAGCTTGTATAATTGAAAATGTTATTTTTGTTACATACAAATGCTCTTTATGTTTTTCTTTTTATTTCATTATGATGTTAGATGGTTATTTTTTATCTTACTAGAATGGTTATTTAATTGCTTACAATTTAAACATGCTGTTTGTTTCAATTATTACATGTGTATATGGTCGTTTTAGTGAGTAATTGGATAATTATTTTTATCTAAAGATGGTCAAACCATATAAACTTTAGCAGGTATTCCAACAGAATGACAGATTTCCGAAAAAAAAGTAGAGTGTCCATGATTTTAACACTATCAAGTCATTCTCTTGTGCATTAGGAAAGAAAAATTCCTATATTCAAATAAAATATCATGGATACTCATTTTACTACGTATACAAATGATTATTTTTATAACAGAATAAATGAAAATTTTAATGACTTATAAATATGTCATGCTTAAATGATATTTGACCAAAAAATTCAAACAAATTTAGAAAATAAATGATCAAGCATAAGTTAGTTCTTCATGTGTCTCAAAAACAAATTTCGAAGAATCCAACTAGTATTTTTTATTTCTAGTATTCATAGAGAACAAGAAAATAATTAAAAATAAAAAATAAAATTTTATTACTTTTATTTTTCTTAAATAAAATACTAAAAATAAAAATAATTAAAAATGAAAAAAATCTAAAACCGAATGAACTCTAAAGATACCTTTAGTTTAGTTTGTATTTTTGTTTTCTATTTTTATTTTTAAAATTTTGTGGGAAAAAATAATAAAAATAATAAAATCTTGATTTTTATTTGATGCGTATAGGCCATGAAAGATTATTAAAAGTATCAGCAGCAAGATTGTGTTGTGTAGAAAATGAAAGAAATTATATCCCATGAGCTCACCAATGCAACAATGATTTCAAGAAAATATATGGAGTGCGAGCAAGTGGTCATTGCGATGCAGCAACAAAAGATTGTACTTGCTATTTTCCATGTCAAATTTGTAGTCCTACATTTACAATATCGTCTCTTTTGACAATAATGGAATTAGAAAAAATTTATAATATATAATCTTATTCAGTTCAGAATAATGTTAAAACTTAAAACTATAAGATATAGGTAGGACTATTAAAATAGATCAAACTCGCATACCAATCTATTTATCCAGTTTAAAATTATGCCCGTAAAAGAATAAAATATTAAACGAATATAGCCTGATAAACTCACAAAAATGACAAGTTAAATGGATAAACCTGAAAGTTAGACCCATTCAACTTTTCTTTTGCATTTTCACTAAAAAATTCAACTGAATTCCATCTGACCCGTAACCAAAAAACTTAATCAATTAACCTATTCTGTTACCCCACCGAGTTACCCAAAACCACAATTTTTTAAAACAAAAAAAGAAAAATCTTAGTTTATGATTCTTTGGCCAAAATAAAAAGCAATGCCCACCCAATCAGAACCCAGCCGACCCGCAGTTGAACCCACAAATTAACCCGCCAACCCAATTAGATTCCAATTCCTCTCTGTCTCTCTCTCTCTGAAGAAACCAATGCTACTGGAGCTTCTCCTCAAGAATCAAGAGGATTGTTTTCGAGGAACATATCACCATGATCACCATTGTTGTATTATTATGTATGACATACAAACATTGAGAAAAAAGAAAGGAAGCAGACAATAATAAACTAACAATAAAAACACCCAGTGAAGCCCAACCATCAATGGCACAAAATGCAACGTGAAAAAAAAATGAAGAAAGAAGAAATGAGCACTGAACCTTAAAATAGAACTACAAGGAGCATCAGCTCAACATTTTTTTAAAACCAAAACAAATTAAACTGCTATTCATTCACCATGGAGAAAACTGGACTGATCACTTAAATAAATTAAGCGTTTTCTTCGGTGTTGGAAGTGCTTTCTTATCATTTCGACAATTCGAATGAGTGCATGTACAGCTAACAGCATCGCATACTATCCCTGCATCAACGCAACGGCAATGTTCTTTCTAGACACACCCTGCAAAACAGTTACAAAAGATGATTCTCTCTGGAGGGCTGCTCCCCGATTGTGGCATTTAGTGGCTAAGCAACCACAATTGTCATCGCAGTTACGACCCGTTGTCCTGCACGAGCAGAGATTGCTGGTCTTGCAACCAGAATTCTTCGTGCAGTTACAGCCACCTCCATGACCCGCTGCTCCCCCTGTTACCTAGATTATTTTTTTTTATTTGTATTTTTTTATATAGTAGGAGTACATAAGGAGTACATAGTATATAAGGGGTTATAACTCAAATATTTTTTAAGGGATTTTTCATTCTTTTCAAAATGAGAACAACTTATTCTTTTTCCTCTCTTAGTCCCTTCTGGCCATTAACATCACAGCTTGAATAGCTTAGGGAATGAAAAATCCCTTAAAAAATATTTGAGTTATAACCCCTTATATACTATATACTCCTTATGTACTCTTACTATATAAAAAAATACAAATAAAAAAAAATAATCTAGGTAACATCCCGCCTCCACCTCCCGCCGCTAGTGCGGCTCTGCCAGCGCCTACCACCTCAACTTCCATTAATTTGTGGAGAAAAAGAGAGAGAGAGAGTGTGTGTGTGAATGTGGAGGATGAATGACATTTGCCAATCCAATATATAGGCAGCCAATCATTGAGAGAGAGAGAATCCAATAACAAACTTTTGAAAGAGAGTGACAGAGGATGAGAGGAGACGACGTAACAAACAAACTTTTGCAAACAGAGAGAGAGAGAGAGGGGATTATGCACATAGTCTTTCCACTTTCACAATCTCGTGGATTTGCTTGGTAACCGTTGGATCCATCTCGGGTATAACAAAAGGATTTTCATTACTCATCTGCAATATATAGCATGAAATACTCAATGTCTTAGATTTTGTGCTAAGCTTATAAATTTAATAAGTTAACAAAAAGAATATGATTGCAAATTGGGTCTATTGTTAATATTTTTCTCGTTCCAATCTTGCCCTTGAGTGTGCCATCATAAACTATAGGGGTTTGGCTGAATACAAACTTCTAATAAACTATGAAAAATCTAATCGAAAATTGAGTCAAACTATAGTACTCTAGCCATGACTACATGAAAGGTTGACATAAGAATTATGAACCTTTTATTACCTATTACTTACTGTGAACATTTCTTTTCTTTCGTTTCGATTAACATGAAAAAGAGACTAGGTACTATATAATTTGAATAATTTTATTAACAAAAATCTATTTTTTATGAATATAAAATTAATTCTTTTTTTAATTTGTCATTTTGAATATTTATGAATAAAAATAACACGTCAAAATTATTTTCTCATATCACAAAATATTGGCAGACTATATTTTATAGATTAATTTCCTTGTCTGTTATTCATTTTTTAGATTAAGTTTTAAAGAAACATAGAAATACTATAAAATAAAATTCAAATTTTAGAAAATGGAAAGAGAATAAGATTTTCAAATAAATTTTATTTAAAATACTCTCTAAAAAATTATGTATAAAGTCATTTTGATCTTTTAAAAGTATAATGACTCAATTTCCTTCTTAAAAGAAATTATTTGGTAAGGTAAAATTTGTCATATATCACATTCTAACATTCTTAACAATAACAGGTAAACAGAAAATTATCAAAATGGACCAATAGAACTCACATGGGTATCTTTTGAAGAATCAAATTAAATATATTAAATTTTTCAGAACCAAGTTAACTCCCACATGATCAAAAGCCAATTTTAACATTAACTCATTTTCACGTTGAGCAGTAAAACACTGTATTCAATATGGCATATAATAGCTGAAACAAAATTTAATTACTAATCTCCCTCTTTAACCAAATTCGAAACTCTAAACCTTTCTCGTTTAAAATATACTTGCATTTTAATCTGTTTTCGAATTTTTTGATTATCAATTTTTCGTAACTTTTAATTTTATCTCTCGACTTTCAAATCTCACCAATTTTTTTTACTTAATCCGATGTAACAACTCTAATTTTTGCACTAACGCGAATTTTTTAAAATAATATTTTAAAGCGATTAGTTTTATTTTGACGAAACGATTTCGAACCTCGAAGTAAAATAGATAGTAATATAATTTTATTATTATCTTATTTATCTATTTTAATTTACTTGCTCTAATTATAATGAAGTCTAAATAATAATATTAATATTATTATTAAGTCCGACTTTTACCGATAAAAATAATTATTGATATTTTCTAATAAGCTTAGTGTTACTAAAATTCTATCAAATATCTTTATATTTTTAAGTTATTAATGTTATTTATATTAATAACTTATATACGTGTAACCTTTTATATATATATATATATATATATATATATATATATATATATATATATATTATTTTATAAAGTTTCTTAGTTACATTAAGTAAAGCTCCTTAGTTACATTCATATATATATAATTAGTTGGCGGAAAGCCATTAAAGAAATGGTAAATAAAGAAAAAAAAAACAAATGAGGCTTGTGTATGCATTGACACATAATTATTTTCATCTCATTAATCATCATCATCTAGTTTTAGCTAAGCTCATTTGCATGCACGGTGAGCAATATAGAAGAAAGAGTGACCGAGAGAGAAAGATAGAGAACCGTAACCACCAAAGCTTTCGGTTTCGATTTTTTGAGTTTCGTAATCCCAACAAAAAATCTAATTCGATAAAAGTGTTTGTATCCATCTTTTCTACATGTTGGTGTCACTTTTGATGGGTGAAAGTTAATGGCGATGTAGCTCTTCTACCCCTTGAATTCGACCAATTGAAATTTTAGAAGGCACAGATGATTTCGGACGTTTTTTTTTTCGGCAACTCGGTCAGAAAGTTTTCCAGTACTTTAAATATTTTAATTTCGTATGGAGGTAGAATTTCGGTAAATTCTCACCGATTAAATTTGAGTTGGATAAGTGAATGATTGTTGTGATTAATTAAGTATTGATGGAGTTTGGTTGACTTTATATTGAATTTTGTGGATATATTGTTATATGTGATTAAGTTTGTGATTTGGTTATGTTTGTGCTGCCCAAACCGTGATAATAAGATTGATTTGGGACTGTCATTGTGTTAGTTTTGAATAAAATAGATGAGGTTTAATGGCGGAGGAATTAAATTAAAAGCTGTGAAAAAAATCGATAACCATAAACGCTCAAAAATGGATCTAAAATTAAGTATATATTTTGAAAGGTCACAAGAAAATATTTTAATTTTGAAAAAGTTTTTGTCACCAACTTAAATATTAATTTTGAATATGAAAATGTAGTTTGACAAAAGATCAGGGTTATTTTTAGAAATATAAAATTAAATTAGTAATTTTTATAATACTGGATTAAAAGTAAAATATTTAAACGTTTAAAGAATAGAACGTTAATAAGCAGGTTTTAATATAAAAATAGTAATATTAATACTTTTTAATTATTAAAACTAGTATTATTTGTATCATTATAATATATTACTATTTTATTTTATTTATGACATAATAAAAGGATAAGTAGAAAACTATCCTAAAAGTTTCAGAAAGACAAATCTAATTTAAGAATCTTATAACTCTTTTTCGTAAGACATTAAGGAAAGGTGAGGGAAGAATGCGAAGTTAAATTATGATAAAGAATTAAAAGATTGAAGAAAAGAAGAGAGAACGAAAAGATGTAAGAAAATAAAAGAGAAGGATGAGAAAGAAAAAAAAAAAGAAAAAGAACTAAAAGAAAATGATGTATTAAGTAAAAAGATCTCTGCCACAGAAGAGCAGAGAACAGTGACTGAGAAGATTTTAATGAACATCTGCCATAGTAGAGCATATAGTGAAGAATATATTAATTAAAGGAATCTCTGCCGCAGTAGAATAGAGAGCAAAGATTAAAAAGAAATTGAGTATTATTGAGCCTTAATGCCAAGTATCTAGTGAGAACAGCAATGCGTAACACTCTAATTATAATGAAATCTAGATAATAATATTAAATATTATTATCAAGTCCAACTTTTACCGATAAAATTAATTATTGGTATTTTTTAATAAACTTAACCTTACTAAAATTCTATAAAATATCTTTATATTCCTAAGTTATTAATATTATTTATATTAGTAACTTATATACGTTTAACCTTATATATATTATTTTACAAAGTTTCTTAGTTACATTAAGTAAAGCTCCTTAGTTACATTCATACATATATATATATATATATATGAGGCTATTATTATTAGTTGGTGGAAAGCCATTAAGAAAATGGTAAATAAAGAAAAAAAAAACAAATGAGGCTTGTGTATGCATTGATATATAATTATTTTCATCTCATTAATCATCATTATCTAGCTTTAGCTAAGCTCATTTGCATACATGGTGAGCAATATAGAAAAAAGAGTGACCGAGAGAGAAAGAGAAAATCGTAACCACCAAAATTTTTGGCTTTGATTTTTTGAGTTTTGTAATCTCAATAAAAAATCTAATTCACTAAAAGTGTTTGTATCCTCCTCTTCTACGTGTTGGTGTCACTTTCAATAGGTAAAAGTTAATGGCGATGTAACTCCTCTACTCCTTGAATTCGACCAATTAAAATTTTAGAAGACACAAACGATTTCCGACGTTTTCTTTTTCGACAGCTCGGTCAGAAAACTTTCCAATACTTCGAATATTTTAATGAGTAATGCTAGGGGACCAGCAACTTTTATGATTTGTAGCCATTAAATAGCCATCAATGATAGTTTTAATGGTGTGAGATTGGTGTGAAATTTTATCTAATAACTCACTTTTCTTCGTTGGTTACATGCTGGTCAGAATTTAACAAAGTTAATGACTCTTAAACTTTTTTTATTTTAATTTCGTACAGGAGGTAGGGTTTTGGCTTTTGTTGTTTTCTATTGTATTTTTATGAGTCAATAGAAATATAAATTTGAAGTAAACTTGGTGTTAAATTTTAAACTTGTTTTAAACTTTTAATGATTCACACCCTTAATTGCAAATATGTTATGTCAACATAGACACCTAAATACATTTTTGATTGAATCTAACCGTTTAAGTTGGCAATAATAATAATCTACCAACTTATTTTTTGATATTTTACAGTATCTTACAATTCGACAAATTAAAAATTAATTCGTCCTAAATTTAAATTTTATTTAAAAGTTTATCACTGATTAATGAATTGTTCCATTTAAAAATCATAATTTACATCTTTTTTTTTAAATTGCTTAAAAAATATTTTAACATACTAAATAAATAAAAAGTATTTTTATATTATTGTATCCAAACATAAAATTTGTTTAGGTGCTATTTAAGTAGTAATATTTTTATTTTAATATGTTTGACAAATTTTTAATAGTAAAAATAAAATACTAAGAAATAAAAATAAAATTTTTAAGAAGCTATAACTTATATTTTTTTTAAAAATATCTTTTTTACTTAAAAAGATATTTATAACATAATAAATAAATAAAAATTACTTCTATCTTATTATCTATGATGCACCGACATTGACACGGACACAAGACACGACACGACACGGGACACGCCGAGACGCGAATTTTAAAATCTTACATGACACGAGGACACGCATATATATAAAATATAAAGTATTTTTTAGATAAATTGTAATGATATTTTTATATTTTATTGATATTAAAATATGATTTAAAATTTTTAATTATTTTTAATGTCTTATTTTAATTATATTAAGTATTTAAAATATTTTTTGTTTTAATAAATAATAATATATATTATATCTAAATTTATTTTAAAAATATATATTAAGAATAAGACTGGACACGTGATAGTATTTAGGTGTGTTCAGGTATATCCGAAGAAGAATTTTTTATTTTTTATTAAGACACGGTTGGAGACAGCAAACACGTGTGTCGGACGAGTGTCGGTGAGTGTTATATCCAAAATGTGTCCGACACGCGAACACGATAACTCAACGAAGTGTCCGTGCTTCATAACTTATTATACTTAAATATAATTGATAATAAAAAGTGATTTTTATATGAAATATTTAAATATTAAATTATTTTAAAAAATTCACTCAAACAAACCAGCCTTGTTGAAATTAAATTCAATTAAGTTCAATTTATTTTTTTTATTTATGCGAATAGTAAACAATAATACATAATAAATAAATTCACAAAATAATTGGATTAATTGAAAAAAAAAGCATAATATGCAATAAATTAATGTCTTAATTTTTATGAAAAATGTGCGTACACATTTTTTTGTCTTCAATATTAATCGTTGTACATCTATAGGTTGTATCTCTGTTTTTGTATCAAATAAAATTTAAATATTATTTATATAAAATTTTTTATCTAACTACAAACAAGAAATAAAAAACACAATTAACAATAAAGAGATACCAATTAATTAAACAGTATTTGGTCATTTTTATCTATCAATCAAAGACTTCTCTATACACAACATTAATCATACAATTTTTAAAGATCCCATGATTCTGATTAAAATCTCTATCCCTTATTTACTCTTAACTCTTGAAAATGTCACATATAACTGTCGTGCACAAAAATCAATCTTAGTAAGTACAGTTCTATGGTTTTCAACATCTATCCTCGAGTCTTGTTAATTGTCATACCAATGGCCCGAAATTAAAAAACTCACATAGAACCATGAAATTTTAAAATTTAACATCAATGATGGAAAAAAAGGTTGGAAAACAAACCTCTTGCTGAGGTAACGATGCAATAATTTCCTTTATTTTTTTTGGGGAGTTTCTTAAGTTGCTTAACCAGTGGCTTTGCATTACTAGAAGCTTCTTTAACACTGGTCACAATAACTTCAGGCTGTTGAAGCAACTGAGCAGTCCTTTCTCCTCTATTGGCATAGAAGGCAACCCTGCAGTACAAAATCCACCACTTGTTTATTATGGTCAGTCTTCATACTAAATCTTGCATTTAAAATAACATAGCAGGAAGGCACAATATATTTTCCAATAAAAATACAGTACAACTCAAGCAAAGCTGGCACATACCAGGGCATATATCCCTTTCCAAACGCTTAAGTAAGCTTTAAAATCAGTTTCAAACATAGATAAATTTCAACCTAATTTTTGGCATGTATACTGTAATAAGCCAAACACATGATGCATGTGGTCTTCCCTATTAGAAAAGTTAGAAGAAAAGCAATGGCAACAACGGAATAAAATGTATCAAGATCATACGTACCCTGCTCCCATAAACAATAACCCAAGAACCCAGCTTGGGCAACTGCTTCTTTGCAGATAACATAAGGCTCTGGAAAACTGATGCTGGTGTGAACTCGGTTCCATCTTCTTCAGTAAAAGAGAAGATGATGCAGAAAATGATCGAGAAGATTTCTTCAGTAATGCCTTGGGAGCAAGGGACGAACTATCTCTAGTAAAATCTTTCTGCATTTCTTGTTTTCTAGTTTGAACTGCATTCTCGTTATCACTCAAATAGTCAGACTGTGTTATTTCTTCCAAAAGTTGGCTGGTTTTATCAGATATTGTTTCAGAAGATAACGCGCCAAGCAAAGATTCATCATCAATAGGCAAGCCTTCGTCTCTTTCAACACTGACATCACCAGAGAAACCGTTTCAACACTGACATCACCAGAGAAGATAACTACTTTCTCCTCTTCAGGAACAGCCACAACATCTTGATTTACTTGTAGAGTTTCAATGGTATCAGACTTATCTGCTCACTGTAAGGCAATCTCTGCATCATTTACACGTTGTGTAGCCTCAAGTTCAAAGGCAACAGATTTGTGACATCCTCCTCGGCTTTCACTGCATCCAGCTGTGCCTTTTCAGCAATTTCATGCAATTTGCTAACTTCCGTCTGCAACTCCTCCTTTCTATTTTGCAACCGTTTAAGCTCCACCTCAGAGTTGGCTAAATTTGTTTGGCACTCCTTGATATCTTCTTGAGCAACCAAAAGTGCCTTCTCCTTTTCTATTATGTCGTTTTCATCATTGCTCTCATTAGAACCTTGTGCCGAATCACGCTCTTCTTTTGCAGCCTCCAATGATTCTATGGCTACCTGAAGCCTAGCCTCGGCCAATGAAAGAGCCATGGTTGCATTCTGAACTGCTTCCTTTGCCATTTGTTCCTCATTGGAAATTTCTTGAATGATGTCAATGGTAGAATTAACACTGTTCCAAGCAGTTGCCGCTTCATCATGCAAGAAAATCGCAGTCTTGGATATCTTCTTCACCTTTCAAATGGTCATTGGGCATTCACTTTTCTCGTTTGGTAAGTCAACGTCATATACAAAATATAACTATAGATAATTCTCTGCTTCTTCTGCTTAAATAAAGTACAGCAATTGTGTGAATGCATAATAGAGCTGTTTCTTGAAGAGAATGAAGTCGAAAACTAAACACCTATTATAATTTTTTGTCTCATTTAAGACAAACAGTTGATTTTATGAAAACGTCATTTGAGATTTTTCTACCTTGCAGGTTCGGTTACCCTCAATGGACGGAAGGGTTGCCTTGGTTCCTTGGGCAGATATGTTGAATCATAGTTGTGATGTATGTACGGTCTATTCCAAAAAAATTTCCTTATTATGATTTTGCCCATGAAATTTTCTAACTCCAATTTCTTTTCACTGGTTTAGGTGGATACCTTTTTGGATTATGATAATTTATCAAAGGAAATTGTCTTTACTACAGATCGGCCGTATCAACCAGGTGAGCAGGTAAACATAAATTGAAAGATTGGAATTTGTTATCTAGGATAAAGTTAGCACCAAGAGTTTCAAACAAAATGATAAGCTATTAATTGATTAAAGCTTTATTTGATCATGATATTTTTCATCAGTATGACATCATCGGAGTAAGTTTAAGCGTTAAGTCCAAAGATTAGATTTGACTGCTTGTATCATACTACTTAGGTGTTCATTTCATACGGAAAAAAATCAAATGGGGAGCTTCTATTATCGTATGGGTTTGTTCCAAGGGAAGGCGCCAATCCTTGTGATTCAGTTGAGTTGTTAGTGTCACTCAAGAAATCTGATAAATCCTACAAGAAGAAATTAGAACTCTTGAAGAAGTATGGATTATCAGGGTGAGTACCTAGAACTCCAAAATTTTACCACAAATATTAAAAAAACCAAATGAATATGGTTTTTAAAAATACAATATAAACTAAGATGAACGGACATTATGAAAAAACAGAAGTTTTATTTATCTTAAAAATTAATTAGAAGTGTATGTCATTGTTTTCAGTTCAGTATTAAACCATATTTATAATTGCAACTATATAGTTTACAAGTTAATGAATATATATATATATATTGAAGGAAAGAGCTCAACATAACAAGGTGAAGCAACTAAACAAAAAATAAATGCTAATCAAACAAACAGACATTTCTCCACAGTCATATCTAGTAATGCCGTCAACAACTAAAAGATCAAACTCAATCCACTCTTATAGCTCTTAATTGATTTGTTGAAAAAATCTGCAACACCTGAGAAACCCCTAGCCCCCACCAGTCCTCTTTTATCATTTTGAGAACCCTCATGAGTGATCCAAGAATTTAAACTCCGGAACAGCCTCGGACTCCCTAGCAAACTACTATTCTCTACAATTAAAGGACAATGATCAGATAAACCTCTTTGCTCGCCTTTCAGCATTGTCTCAGAAAACTCTTCAATCCATCCCACGCTAATCAATATCCGATCAAAGCGACTGCACAATTGACCCCGGAACCACGTAAATTTCCGATCATTCAGCTCTAGAACCACCAGCTTCATATCTTGTATCCATGTTTTAAAAACTACTGCTGATATTGTAAACATACTAGCTCATTTCTTTTCTTCCACTTGCACAACTTCATTAAAGTCACCCATGTAGCAAATAGGGACTTGACACAAACCATAGATAAAACTCAACCAGCAGAACGCAAAATTAAAATTCTTGTTCGTCAACATCCCTTCCACACACAACCATCTCTCCCTTTTATAGCAGTTACGCAAGTCAAATATCAGTACGCCCCACAACAACAAAAAAACCTCTAAAAGCACCATCCGTAACTCACAAGAACCCAACCCACTACATCATTTTTCCAAAATTACATTGCATCAACTTTGTATCCGCCTGCTTTTTCGTCTCTATTAATCCTAACATGTTCAAACTAGATTTTGTCTTAAATTTTTCACTATACCCAAGCTTCCAACACCCCTTAGGCCCTCACATTCAAAAACTAAAATCATTTAAAAATTGTATTACACACCTTATTCCGATTTTTAGGACGACTCCTTCTTGCTTTCTCTTTTTGTTTTGCTTGCTTCCTTTTCTGTGCAATAAGCCAATAAGTTCATTCTGAGTTTGAAGAGCAGCCATAATATCATCTTCTTCATCATAAGGAACAGCTCTTGTCGCAAAATCCCAAGCTACTCTATTTTCCTCCAAGTCTGCAACCCAACTACCACCTTGCTCTACCTGGTACGGCTCACTGTCAACGTCATTATCCGAACATCCCGACTTCTCCAAGTCCCTTATAGCCCCTTCCTCTTGGACACAAATTTCCTCCAACAAAATAGTTTCACCCCCTGAATCTAATTCCTCCACTTCACCATCCCTCATCGAGTTAGCTCCAGTGTTCCTTTTGTCAGTCACATTCACCCTATTTGCTCTGGCACAGGATCCATTCAACCCCCCAACTCATTCCTAACTACTGTTTTTCCTACCTCTCCTGCGCTTACAACGTCACCTTCTGCACCAGCCTCATATATCTTCTTTGTCAGTTTCTCATCAGAATATGCCATCAACCCAACACCATTTCCTTTGTTGGCTAAGCAGTTTTTTGCCAGACTCGCCTTTTGCCCTACACCATCGATCAACTCTTTCCCGGCGCCGGTCAGCTCAGTAGTGGCTCGACAAGCTCCTCGCGGTTTGCTACTATCCACATCATCGTTCTCTGCCCGATGGTCATCACAATCGCCACCACCAACAACCAGCCGTCCTGCTTCCAGCCCTCCCTTTCCCCCACCATTCTCCTCGTCGCTATTGGGCCTCACAAACTCCACAGCCGCTACGTGAAAGGCAGAACCTTCCACCCTCTTCTCTCCCAAGATCGCGCAGTTCCCTTCATCGGCACCCGCAACCTCTGCCAAAACAGACTTAGGAATACGCAGAATAATGTACGCACCATCGCACCCCACCTTAAACTCTTCTTCAGCGCAACCGAAGCCATGACCATCCACAACAAGAAGCTGCTGGTCTCTTCTATCCATGTAAAGCGCCGCTGAATTTCTTCTAGTTGTGAGTACCCGCTGGTTATATCATTGTTGATTATTTAAAATTTGATGTTGAGACTTGTTATATGTATTTAATTTTTTTATTTTATAAAACCGCAAATCCAATCCAATCCAAACCGCTTGAAATTGGATCGGATCGAATCGAATTTTTTTTTAAAAGCATCCAATCCAAACCACACCGCAAGTAAAACTAGTGTTCGGATCGGATGAGTTTTTTACTCAAAACCGTCCAAACTGCACCACGAACACCCCTACCTGTTCCATCAAATGAGCCTGTTTGGTATTGACTCATATCATACCATTTATGTTTGTGATACTGAGCACTTCTATTGGGCCCCTTGTAATTTAAACAACCCATATTAGAGTTCAATTTTACTAAAGTAGCCTCCCCAAATCTTACTCCTCCATAGTCCCATGATACCATTTTTTCAGACGTGGCTTCATTGCTGCTTAATGGGGATCCCAAAGAATCCGCAGATACCATAACTGCCTTCCAAATCATAGGATTTGCCCTTTTTTTGTTTGAATTTCCTTGCTGCCATTCATCCAACTCCTCAATTGCAAAGACCTTTCTACCCTTATCATGATCTTCTCCTCGTGGCACCTATGTCACCATCTCTGCCGCCATGTCCTCACCTAGTTTTGAAGATTCCTCCCTTCCTTCATCAGCTTTGTTGTATCCTTCCTCAAAGGCAACTCCCCCTTTTGTTACCGGTCCTGTCTTCTGCAAAATATTCACCTCGGCTACACCCACAATCGATGTACTCCTTCTCCAATGGACTGTTACTATCTTCATCCTCCTTATCTTTTTCGCCTTAACGTCAATGTGCCTTCTGTACTTATTCTCTCCCACAAAGATTTCTATTCCCTGCAATCGCATTCAATTCATCTCTTTTGTTGCTTTCAAAGCCCCTCCTTTTGTCGTGTACCTTATAAAACAAAAAAGTGAATTCTTCCATACGTGATAGGTATATGTCGTTTATCCGATCTGTCCACTTAAACAGATGAAATAATTCTTTTTCGACACATCATCAGGTAGGTTATCCACAAAAATTGTAAAAGAGTCATTCTCCAATCGTCGATACTCTTCCCGATTCCAAACCTACGAATCTCGTATGTGATATGGTTGCCTAACTCTATGCCATCTTGTGTTTTCCCACCCCATCCCTCTCTCCCACAATCTCTCAATCCTCTACTTATTTCAGCAAAAAATCCATAAAATATCCAGCTTCATATTTGAATAAGAGAAAATTAACATCGCACGGAGAAGATTGATGGCAGCCGCAGTTGAGTACTCACTCTTTCTCAAATTTAGAAACTATGCCTGGTTGACAGAGGAGACAATTCGTCGACGCAGAAGCTTGATAGCAGAGGCGAGGAGATGAATGGTGGCAGCCGCGACGCCAAGCTCTAGGCTTTCTAATGGTTTAAGAATACTATAGTGAAAATTTGGTATACAATTTGTTTACTAAATAAACATATAATTAAGTTACCCAAAAAATAAACATATAATTAATTAATCGTAGTTATGAATATATTTAAGCTATTTTATTTATAATTTTGTATTTTCACGAGAAAATTGTCTATCATAAAATAAGATATATGATGGAATGATTTGTATAAAAAGTTTTAGCACAAAATAAAATTATGAATAATGAGTTTGATTTTTGTTGCTTTTTATTGTATTTTTATGAGTCGATAAAAGTATAAATTTTAAGTAAACTAGGTGTTAAATTTTAATTTTGTTTTAAATTTTTAATGGTTCATACCCCTAATTGCAGATATGTTATGTCAACATAGATACCTGAGTATATTTTTGATTGAATCTAAGTGTTGATTATTATTGTTGGGAATAATAATAACCTATCAACTTATTTTTTGGTTTTTTATAGTATCACTGATTCGTCTAGATTTAAATTTTATTTAAGAGTTAGTTATTGGTTAATGAGTTATTCTATTTAAAAATTATAATTTACATCTTTAAAAAAAAGAATTTGCTTAAAAAATATTTTAATTTACATAATAAATAAAAAAAATATTTTTATATTGTTGTATCTAAACATAAAGTTTTGCTTAGGTTCTATTAAGTAATAATATTTTTATTTTAGTATTTTTGACAAATTTTAATTAATACTAAAAATAAAATACTTAAAAATAAAAAAAATCTTTTTAAGAAGCTATAATTTATATTTTTTTAAAAATATCTTTGTTACTTAAAAAATGTTTATAATATAATAAATAAACAAAAATTACTTTTATGTTATTATATTTAAATATAATTATAATAAAAAGTCATTTTTATATAAAGTATTCAAATATTAAATTATTTTAAAAAAAATTTAGAAAAAATTCACTCAAACAACACAAGTATTATTGAAATTGAATCCAATTAACACTACAAAATCATTTCATTCTATTTCAAATTTTGAAGACTTTCCACAAATAATTTTTTGAAACAGAAAATATTTATCTTTTCTAAAAGTAATGAATGAAATTTCTTTAATTTCTTTAATTTCATATTATTATTCCAAAATCTATATTCATTCTTTTTTTTTTAATTTTTGGGGAGACTCAACCATTTTTTTCATTTTATATTTTTGGTCTGTACTGAAGTCCAAAACTCCAAATAATAGAAAAATTTTTCGGGTGGGAAAATCTTTGAAATATCCCGAGTTACTACTTACTAAGCATTGATCTACTCAATGAAATGATTCCTTTTGGCACGTGTTATCATGAAAGTCGGTCAAACCTTAACCACTTTTAGTAACCATAGAACTCACCATATATATATCAAAGTAGACATATGATCGAGTGATTCTAAATCTTTGCCATGATCGAGAATATTTAACGCTATACTATACACTAATAATTTAACTCATATCATATTCATTTATAACATGAAAGAAACTACGTGCATATGTCATTCAAACTACATTAACAAGTCTGAGTTTAGTTTAGATGGTAAATGTTTTTCATAGTCAAGGACAGCAGCCTTTCAAGAATCTCCCTCTCCCAAATTATTAACAAGCCGATATATTAAATCAAGAACTCTCTCGAAGTTACGAGCCAAGGAAAGCACTCGTTTATCAACGTGCTTCAATTCAGGGCACCACCGAATGTGCACACGCTGAAGACGAGGCATTGAACCATTTCCTAATCTAAGGCATTTGAGACGCACCCTTGTCATGTGAAGCACTCCAAGGACCACCCCAATTCAGATTATCCGCACATCTTGCAATCCTTCCCAAAGCATGTATGTCTTCGGAGTTCAACTCTTTGGCATTCACATGTGACAACTTAATCTTGCTAAGACTTGGCGGAAATGCAATTGCATCCAACGAGAGCTTTTTCAGATATTTTAGGCAGTGCAGGCTCCTCAAGTGTTCTTTTTCCTTTATCCGAAAATCAAACAGATATCAAGTTGGGAAAGCAAACCGCGTTGAGCAGGAACTCTACTTCAGGAGTAAGATGCACATATTAAGGTTTGGAGATTGGAGATTTTGCATCTTGTCCCTAGTTCCTTCTTCTTATGATAGTGTCAAATACTCGTGACTGTAGTGAAGATGTCTCAGCTGTTTAATCTGTCCAATACTTATGTCTGTCCCCTTGTCTCCTCAAGTTTGCACAAATAATTTGGAACGTCCCAATATGCGCCTGCTCTCAAGGACCTTAGATGGATCAACTTCTCCATAACCTCCTCATGTGCTACTTCCTTAGTGAAAGGCGATAAGTAAAGCACATTAAACGAACATGTCTGTGATTCACTACATGTTACTGAACAAATCTCCAAAGAGATCGTGGATCTGGCATGTTTTACTAAGTTACGATCCGCTAATGCCTTCAAGTAATCCTCGCCAATATCTTCAGGCTGCGGTGGTGCCTTTGATGTTCCGGTTTGTCTTACTTGTATGAAACCTTTGTCTTCAATATCTTCTTCGTCATCATCACACCAATGAGGAACTAAATTCTCAATACTTTTCCATTCTGTTTCTGATCTCTTCCTCTTTGCAACAATAGCCAATGGCAAATCCTTGCAACTTTCGGCAATTGATTTACCAATAGGCTCTAACTCAGCAGGACACAACCTTTTTCTCCATTCAAACGGCTAGGTTCATGGTGAGGTTCCTTTGACCCTGCATATATAACATTTCGTGTAGTCACCAATATCCTGCTCCCATTATTGTGTTTTGGGAGAAGATAATCCTTCAGCTTGTTCCACACCTGAGTGTCCCACACGTCATCCAGCACTACCAAATACTTTCTCCTTTTCTCATTCAAATGTATTCAACTCTTGTTCGTTTTCCGTTATATGTGTGGATGATGACATCAGAGATCGAACAAGGCTTGAGAAAACTTCCTTTTCTCTATAATCTTTGGAAACAGTTGCCCATGCACGGCAAGGAAATACCTTCCTCACCTCATTGCTATCGTAGACAATTCGGGCAAGGGTAGTCTTGCCCGACCCGCCCATGCCAACAATTGAAATAACATTCCTCCTCGTTGAATCTTCTTCCCTCAGTTGATTAGTTACATCAATGAAATCTTTGACAAATCCCACTACATTCTTTTCCTTCACACTCCTATTGATACCAATCATATCACCTTCACGAATGCAATGTGTCTCAAGCTCAACACCATTTATCACAGGAGAATTCTGAAAGATATCTTCGTTTTCTGTTGTTATGATGATCCTACTGTTGGAAAAACTCAACACAGATTTAAATCAAGAACCTGTCTAATAGCGGAAGTACCAAAAATAACTTTCCCACAACCTGTGCAATTAAATGGGCAATACCAAAGATACTCCAAGCAACAAATATAATGGCAGAAATTAAATAATTAGACACCAAAATTTTAACGTGGGAAAACCTCCAAAAGAGGGACAAAAAAACCCACGGGACCTAGTCTACAAAAATCTTTCACTATCAGAATAATGGGTACACAAACAATTTTCCTAGTAACACTAGGGCATCTCAACAATCAACAAAATACATCACCAAAACTGGTGGAATCAATATAAACCCTCCACAAAGTGGGTATCTCAAATCAGGCAAAAAAGAAGGCAATACAACAAATAAGTTATATCCTAATGTTCATCTCTACACCAGGAACAACATACTAAAATTTCATAATAAATGGAGCAAGTTTACCAAGTCAATGTGATTAAGATAGCCATGCTCTTTTCCCCCAAATTTTTCCTTCTCCAACACCGAAACCCTTGCTGTTTCTTTTCGTTCGTTCAAAATGAATGAAGCCTTCAAAATCTCTCTCTCCCTTCCTCCGTGGCTTAAAGCCACTTTCTTTTATTTATTTATTTATTTATTTTGTTTTAATGTGTGGGCCTCACTTGAGATTGGGGACCCATCAACAAATCTCTCCCTCACCAACTCAAGTGGGGATAGGCTGCTCCACCAAACCTGCCTTCTCTTTGCATGAATCAAACTTCACTGCAGGTAAACTCTTAGTCATCATATTTGAACCATTATCATCAGTATGGATCTTCTCTAGTGCATATGACTTCATCTCAAGCGCTTGACGTATCAAATGATACCTCACCTCTATGTGCTTCGATCTGGAATGAAACGTCGAATTCTTGCTGAGATGGATAGCACTCTGACTGTCACAAAATAACACAAACTTCTCTTGATTGATGCCTAACTCTTGTAGGAATTTCTTTATCCACAAGAGTTCCTTAGAAGCTTCAACAACAGCAATGTATTATGCCTCTGTAGTAGACAAAGCAACACATTTCTGAAGTCGAGATTGCCACGACATAGCTCCCCCTGCAAAAGTCATCATATAACCAGAAGTAGACTTCCTTGAATCAAGATTCTCAGCCATATTTGCATCTGTGTAACCATCCAACACAGGTTAACCACTCCCAAAGCATAAACAAATTTTGGAAGTACCATTTAGGTATCTGAGAATCCACTTCACTGCTTGCCAGTGTTCCTTGCCATTATTAGAGAGAAACCGACTAACAACTCCAACTGCATGAGCAATATCTGGCCTGGTGCAAACCATAGCATACATCAAACTGCCAACTGCAGATGCATATGGAATCTTCTTCATTTCTGCTTTCTCTTTCTCACTTGTAGGACATTGTTGCGAACTTAGCTTGAAATGACTAGCAAGTGGAGTACTAACAGGTTTGGAATTACTCATGCTAAACCTCTCTAAAACCTTCTCAATGTACTTCTGCTGCGACAACCACAGTTTTCCATTCTTCCTATCACGAGTGATACTCATGCCAAGGATTTTCTTTGCAGGACCCAAATCCTTCATAGCAAAGGATCTGTTTAAGTCTTTCTTAAGACTTTCAATCTTCTTAGTATCATGACCAACAATCAACATGTCATCAACATAAAGCAAGAGAATTATAAAATCACCATCAGAGAATTTCTTAACATATACACAATGATCAGAAGAAGTCTTACTATACCCATAACTTTTCATGAAGGAATCAAACTTCGTGTACCACTGTCTTGGCGCTTGCTTCAACCCATATAAGCTCTTCTTCAACTTGCATACAAGGTGCTCCTTTCCTTTAACCTCGAAACCCTCTTGTTGCTCCATATAAATTTCTTTATCTATGTCACCATGAAGGAATGCAGTCTTCACATCAAGCTGCTCAACCTGTAAATTCAAGCTAGCTGGCAATCCAAACACAACTCGAATAGAGGACATCTTCACAACTGGAGAGAAAATCTCCTCAAAATCAATACCTTTCTTTTGCTCAAAGCCTTTCACAACTAATTGAGCTTTGTACCTTGGTTGTGAGACATTTTCATCCGCTTTCAACTTGAACACCCATTTATTCTTGAATACTCTCTTACCCTTCGGCAACTTCACCAATTCAAAAGTATGATTCTCATGCAAGGATTTCATTTCTTCTTGCATGGCCTTCAACCAATCTTTCTTATGCTCATCAGATATAGCTTCCTGGTAGCTCTCCGGCTCTCCAGTTTTAGTGTTCATCACATACTCATGAGGAGAGTATTTCTGAGAAGGATGACGCTCTCTAGTAGATCTTCTCAATTCAGGCTCAATTGGTGGTTCAGGTGGAACTTCAACATCTGGCACCTCAGGTTGAGGTGTAGGTTCATCATGCAAATCATCACCATTATTATCAACTTGTAGATCTCTCCCATCAACAGGAGGTCTAGTGGAAGGACCAGGTTCATCATCAACAGAATGCCTAACAGTTATTGACTTATCTGTCTTCTCAAGATCTTCAATAGTTTAGTCTTCAAGAAAAATCACATCTCGGCTTCTAATTATCTTCTTGCTCACCGGATCCCATAATCTGTAACCAAAGTCTTCGTGGCCATAACCCATGAAGATACACTGCTTTGACTTCCCATCAAATTTAGACCTTTCATCTCTTGGAATGTGAACAAAAACTCTGCAGCTGAACACTTGCAAGTGACTATAGGAGACATCTTTTCCTCTCCAAACTTTCTCTGGAACATCACCATTTAGTGAAACAGAAGGAGAAAGGTTGATCAAATCTACTGCAGTCCTCATCGCTTCACCCCAAAAGGATTTAGGCAACTTTGCATGAGAGAGCATACACCTTACTCTATCATTGATAGTACGATTCATTCTCTCAACAACTCCATTATGTTGAGGAGTCTTAGGAACCGTCTTCTCAAGCTTAATCCCATGTCCTTTACAATACTCTTCAAACGGACCCCTGTATTCACCACCATTATCTGCTTGAACACATTTCAATTTCCTTCCTGTTTCTCTTTCAACACTTGCATGAAAGTGTTTGAAGATACCGAGCACCTGGTCTTTAGATTTCAAAACAAAAGCCCACACTTTTCAAGAATAATCATCAATAAAAGTAACAAAATATGATACACCACCTAGTGTCTTAGCATCTATAGTGCAAACATCAGTGTGAACTAAATCTAGAACATGTGATCTCCTATGAGGTCCAGAATTATGAAATGATACTCTAGCATGCTTTCCAACAAAATAATGAGTGCAAGTATTTAAAGATGTACCTTTCACTAGAAGTGAGTGCTTCTTGGCCAAGACGCTTAGTCCTTTCTCGCTCAAGTGACCAAGACGTATATGCCACAAATCAGAAGAAGAATCATCAACTACATTCACATCTTCTTTGCACAACTTTACTTGCAACCGGTAGAAAGTAGTGAGACTATTGTCTTCTCTAGCAACAATGAGAGCTCCTTTGGTAACCTTGCATTTTCCACTACTAAAGGAAGTGCAATACCCCTCTTGATCCAATGCCTTCACTGAAATGAGATTGAACCACATATCTGGCGCATGCCTAAATTCTTCAACTGCAACTTGCATCCCATGTTGGTTTCAAGCCACATATCACACATACCAATGATATCACACACTCCTTTATCTCCCAATTTGATCTTGCCAAAATTTCCAGCAGTATAGGAAGTAAAAAATTCACGCCTCGGAGTGACATGACATGAGGCACCAGAGTCCATAATCCAAGTGGAATCATCACAGACAAGATTCACATAATTTTCATTATATATGATAAGAACATCTTCATAAACAATAGCAGCAGTTTCTTTATCACTATCTTTACCTTTGTCTTCATTTTTTTCCCCTTGATTGTTCTCTTTTCAAGAACCTACAATACCTCTTGATATGCCCCGGCTTGCCACAATGGTGACAAATGAACTCCTTTCTTGGCTTGTACTTTCCTCTTGACTTGCTTCGACTCTCTGACCTGTCAGAACTGTGAGGTTTTCTACTTTGACTTCTCCCCCGTGACTCTGAAACAAGTGCTTCTGACTGAGAGGAGGCATTAGTCAAACCTCGTTCTCTTCTTCTGGCTTCTTCATTCAACATACTCTCTTTAACCATTGCTAACATCAACTTTTCTTTTGGAGCTGAGTTAGTCAGTGTCACAACCAGAACTTCCCAACTATCAGGCAAAGAGCTCAACAACAACAAGGCTTGCAAATCATCATTCAAAGTGATTTCATTATTTGTCAGTTAGTTTACCGTCTCCTGAAAAATGCTCAAGTGCTCCGGCATTGATTTACCTTCAATGTACTTTATATTGACAAGCTTCCTAATCAAGAATGCTTTGTTTTGCACATTTTTTCTCTCATATAATTCTTTCAATTTCTTCCACATCTTCTCAGCATTCGTTTCGGTGTCAACATGTGGATACACGCTAAGATCAAGCCATTGCCTAATCAAAGCAACTGCCTTCCGATTCAGTTTCTTCCATTCAGCATCGGATTTAGTACCTTTGGATTTATCCCCTTCCACAGGATCATACAAGTCCTTGCTATACAGCATATCTTTCATGAGGGTCTTCCAAATTGAATAATTTTGGAAATTCAATTTAACCATATTCGGTCCATGAGTATTTTCCTCCATTTAATCAGCACAGAGATAACCAACCAGGCTCTGATACCACTTTGTTGGAAAAACTCAACACAGGTTTAAATCAAGAACCTATCTAACAGCGGAAGTACCAAAAATAATTTTTCCACAACCTGTGCAATTAAATGGGCAATACCAAAGATACTCCAAGCAACAAATATAATAGCAGAAATTAAATAATCAGACACCAGAATTTTAACGTGGAAAAATCCCCAAAAGAGGGACAAAAAAATCCACGGGACCTAGTCCAAAAAAATCTTCCACTATCAGAATAATGGGTACATAAACAGTCTTTCTAGTAACACTAGGGCATCTTAACAATCAACAAAATACATCACCAAAACTGGTGGAATCAACATAAACCCTCCACAAAAGTGGTATCTCAAATCAGGCAAAAGAGAAGGCAATACAATAAATAAGTTATATCCTAATATTCATCTCTACACCAGGAACAACATACTAAAATTTCATAAGAAATTGAGCAAGTTTACCAAGTCAATGTGATCAAGATAGCCATGCTTTTTTCTCCCAAATTTTTCCTTCTCCAACGTCGAAACCCTTGCTGTTTCTTTTCTTTCATTCAAAATGAATGAAGCCTTCAGAATCTCTCTCTCCCTTCCTCCGTGGCCTAAAGCCACTTTTATTTATTTATTTATTTATTTATTTATTTTGTTTTAATGTGTGGGCCCCACTTGAGGTTGGGGACCCACCAACACCTACTACCAGGACCAAACCAATCAACTATTCTCATTCCCTCTAGCAACTCCAAATACTCTATACTATCAACCCCTTCCAGAACCATAAGCACTCTTTTATACTGCAACTCCTGCATAGGCTCTAAGGCCATATCAGAAAGAAGCTCCTGTTGGACAATTTCCAAGCCATTAACGGTGTTTTTCCTTAACTGTTTACTAATATCAACAACAAAACTTGCCGCTCTGAATTCATATTTGATCTATAGTATAGCTCAAAAATAGATGTTGTTATGTAACTTTTGCCTCTCTGATCTTCATGAATTTCCATCACACGAACAGTATCACAAGATTCAACGTTCAAAAGTGATTCCACCATTTCGAATTGATAATCAAATCTATTTAATTGTTGCTTGATCTCTAGAAGTTTTCTAGAGACTTGTTCAGCAATCTTGCCTATGACCCCTGTTTCATAACTACAAATCACAACATCAAAATATTAATATCTTTGTAATTATTATTTTAGAAAAAATATGTCTACCAACTAATTAATAAAAAAACTTTATCATGAATTATGACAAATAAACTAATTTACACTAATAAATTGAATGGAGTTTAAAATTACGCAGATATTCTAAATCAATTTTCGTTACACACCTATTTTAAAATATCTTTATGTGAATCGAATTAATTGGATTCAATTTAGCTATAATAGTAGTATCAATCAGATTTGATTTTTACTTATGCATGTCAATAAAAAAATACTCATATTTGGATTCAAATAAAATATAAAAAAAATCAAAACAAGTAAGAATAAAAATTCAACTTTTATGTTTTAATTCAAATTCGAGAAAAATTATTCTTTGATCCATTAGCATCTAAAAAAAATCATTATCGAGACTTTTGATGTTGAAAAAATTAATATAAAGTATAACCCTCAAAAATAGCGTAGGAGTTAAAACTTGAATCTTTTTAGAGTAAGAAGTATGGATAGTTATACAATATAAAATAGGAAAGTTATTAGGTATGATAATAAAAAAAAAGAGGAATACGGTATGCATTGTACGAATAGGTAGCCAAAAATTTTTTTGTCTTGTAGTGAACACTGAATAGACAAAAGTAACCCTGGCAAAGTACTTGAAATGTCATAATTATCCAGCTTAAAATGGCTAATAGGCCGTGGCTAAAATAGAATGGTGAAAGAGGGCTTAGGCCTTGAAACTTGTGTTGAGTAATGGGCATTCACACTCCCACCCCCTCTTCTATCTGAAATTGAAAGGAATGAAGAACTGAATCCCTAGCCACACGGTGACCTAGCCCTGCCGCCGTTAGTCACGTCCACCACCGTAGCCACCTCAACCCTGCAGCCTCATCGCGTGTGGGAGTCCGGCGCCGTCGCAAGAGCGTGTGGTCATCTCCTCTGTTCGAGCGCGCTCTCACTTTGTTCACCGTGCGTCTATCACCGCCACCGTGCCCCCCGCCACCGTCTCCTCTGTTCGTGCTTCCCTCGCCGGCGTGAGGTAGATCTTGTTGTTTTCTCCATTTTGCAATTTTTTTAATTGTGTATTCTAGAAAGATTATTGTGGTTTTCATTTACAGGTTTACTGGTTCTGAAATTTCTGATTTCATATTGTAGTAACTATTGGTGTCTTCGTTACAATGTTCATGACCTTTGTGATCTTATATTCTATGTTATATTCTGTGACTAGGAATCATTTGGTTTGGTTAATTGCTTAATTTTGAATGTTGTTTGTTGTGACTTGGAGTCATTTTGTTTGCTTAATCTCACTGCGAGGTCACTATGTGTTCGCCGTTCATCTCTCGTCATCTCTCCGGTAGGCTGATGCTTCTTCATTTTCATCTCATTTTGTAATTAATTTTTAAGATTCTCCGGTTATAATAGTCTTAGGTCCCTACAACTTGATATTGAACATTTTTCTCTGTTAGATACTTAGGTAGTTGATAATTATGACAAGCTAGAATTATCAACATTCCAATTTGAGGTAAAGGCTGTAGACTTCGTTTGTATGCCAAATTTGGTGACCTTGCCCAGTGGCTTCAAGGATCTATGAAGTCGTTGCAGTATCTGTTCGTTGGAAGATGCATCAATTGTGTGGTGGTTGTTGAGTGGCTACCAAATATGGATTTAATTTTATTTTTGTTGTTGATGTGTATGTTGATTCAGAAAACGAATTTATGGGAATTGTTGCTGATTATGGGAATTTTTGTTGATTTTCTGATGCATTGATGTACTGAACGAGGCACTTTTATTGTTGCAAATGAAGCAACAGTAACTGTTACTTTTAGTTTTTTGTTGAGTTAAATAAAATAAATTAAATTTCCTGTTAGTCTAGCTTGATGGTGTTTATATATTTCTTTTCTATGTGCTTGATCAGTTAGTGAATTTAATAGTATTTGTTATGTGTGTATGTAATTATAGATTGTTTTGTTAAGTTATTTTTTTATTATTTAAATATTTAATTATAATTTTGTATTATTGATGCTAAAATGCTAGCATTATTGTTCTAAATGTTGAATATCTTAATTTGAATTGAAATATTAATTTTATATTTCATAAGGATCATAGATTGTAATATAATTTGCACTTCTTGATGAGGACAGCATCAATTATAAGAAATTGTTTGGTCACTTGAAATATGGTCCCCCTAAATAATCAGTGTACATCCGCCCATGCAGGAAACGTCACTGGACATTGGCATGGACGAGGCGGCCTCTGGAACAGGATATTTAGATGATAGTGGTGACCTGGGCAATGATGTACGTGATAGCGGTTTAGTACGGCCGGAGGAGGTGATGGAGATGTTGTTTAACTCTCCCGACGAGGCTTAACGACGTCCCTGACACCAACGATGCACTCCACGAACGTATATTCAACCTTGACCAGCTCCGACATCATCGTGACAACGGTGCCAGTTCTAGTAACCCATGATGGACGGTCTAGGCACCAGATCTGCAACCAGAGACCGCCCGTCATGACGTTTCCAAATGCCGATCCAGTAAACTTATCATTGAAATTGGCTTTGTGCTTCTTGTGTTTTCTTAACTATAATTTCTAAGAGGTGAAGATGGAACTTTCCCTGATTTTGCTTGTCATGATCCGTTATATTCCGGTTTTACCTAATTTAATGTAACATTGCAGAATCTAATCTTTTGTTTATAAATATTAGTATAGAATTTGTCTAATATAAATCTTTTCAAATAACAAGACACGAACAAATTTTGTGTATTTTTTGCATATACAAAATTCACAACATAATTCGCGAGTGGCACAATGCCGCAAAAATTGCATATAATTTTTTCAACAAATTTCGCAAGTAATGAATGCCCAATGAAAAATGAAACTAAACTTTTTACGAATCTGGCAAGTAGTTCCACTATAGCAAAAACTACTTGTAGATACCAACATATTTTGGCTTCATGTTTAACATTTGCAACTATATTTAGTTGTATATGATTCTTAACTACAATCTGAAATAAAAACTGCAACAACATTCACAATTAAGAGGTTAAAGCAAAAACTGGTTAAATATATTCATTGAAACTATTTTTATATAAATAACTACTGCAATGTCATGTACATTAACCAACTCAGATAAAATAAAAAGTGAAAAGGACTAATTCACAGTTTACATAGCCAATCAAGTATTCTTCATAAACTATCTTATCAAACCTCTAAATATTACTAATCATGACTCTTCAAGGCACATTTTATTAATCATTTTCATTTTCATAACTTTGATCTTAAGAATTAAGATGTATATCCAAGGCTATAAACTCAGCAAGCGCTGCCTCCTATGTTCCATCATTTGGATGCTTACAATCGTACCCTGCAAATGTAAAGACAACATACGATTGTTTAGCCAAATTCAATGGAGATATTTCAAACTTTACATTTCTAGATTTGCTTTTTCATCAGTAATTAATAGCTTACTCATTTCAATCAAAAATGCGTAGTAAGAATACATCAGAATTCAAAAAAAATTATTGAATTCAACCAAACCACAGATTTTTAAGGCCACAACAATGTCAATTAATCTAAGAAAAGGTAAATTATGCGAAAATAAAGGAAATTCAATGGATAATAGAATAACGTATAGAATATAAATAAAAAGAATTGAAAAACGAATATAATCTCCTGCCCCAAAAAAAATCATGCTCAAGAAACAACTATAAGCTATAGTGGAAAGACATAATAACATCAAAATTCAAAACTTACATCAAAAGTAAATAAATTAACTGTTGGGTATAATGAGAGCATAAGCACATGATGACAATAACCTTAATCTTACTATATGTTCCATCTTGTCCATGAAACCATTGCCTAGAGAAGACAAATCCTGCTTTGCATGCTTCGTAAGCAATCATGAATGTATATTAAAATAATTTGATTATAACTTGCTTTCTGTTCATTGATTGAAAAATATTAGTAAGGCAAAAAACTCACCTTCAGTTCCACAATGATTGTTCTTTATCCAATATTCTAACAAACCCACTAAATCAATGTAAAAGATACACAAATCACTAAATTAGTGTTTAAAAAAAATACAAATCCTCAATCTAAAATCACATTATTATCAGAAAACTACTTTCTATGCAAAACAAATCAAATCTTAATCTCCCAAAATTGTTAAATTAACAGATGCACCTTGAAGGAGGTAGAGATGGGAGGAGGAGTATGACAATGGAGAGACATGGATGCACAACGAGCCCATGACGGAGTGAGGCACGACTAGCCCTCGATGGAGAGAAGCCAAGGGAGCCGACAGGAGAGGGTGGGTAAAGGGAGACTCGTAGGCAGTGGGGGTGTGCTGGTGAGAAAGGGGCAGTATGGAGGCTGAGGGAGGGCGGAGACATGGGCGCAGAGAGCTATATTGAGACGATTTCCGTTAAAGCGGAGGCAGAGAGTTAGAGAAAGAGGGTAATAGAGCTGGAGAGAGAGGGAGAGAAATTCTTAGTGAACGAACAAAATATTTGTAAAAAAATACCCAAAAGCAGCTCAGCTCGGCTCAACATTTGGTATTTAAGCCAGATTCACTTAAAGAGAATGGCTAGTTTGGCACCAAGTTGGACACACACGACATGCTCAATGTTCATACACTACAGAAGGAATGAACTGGTTGCATGCCTTTCATGCACTTCTTGGCTTCATGTCCACAATAAAACTCTTTCTTCAATCTAAACCCTTTATATATTTTAAATTGAATCTGATTGGTTTTAAAAGAATGGAATATGATATTTCACTAAAGAAAATGATATACCAGAACCGTTTTCTATAAAATAACAAACTATATTTATACAATATATAATTTAATTTGAGAAATAATTAAAATACTATATCAATTAAATTATTATTTAATTTGTGAAAGAATAATTTTTAATAAATTTTTAAAAATTATTTATTGTTCTGTTTTAAATTTATAAGTTTATAAAAATGTAGATTCTTTAAAATTTAAACTAAATTATAAGAGTTTAATTTTTATTTTTATTAGTTTTATTTTTTGATATTTTATTTAAATCTAAATAAAAATATTTTTTATTGATATTTTTTAATTTTAAATTAATTATTTATGTCAATAAATTGTATAAGTAATAAATTGAATAACGCTAATTCGATTAAATCATAAATTCTAAAATTTCATCCGTTTTTTAATTTTAAATCATAAATTCTAAAATTTCAAAATATCGAGGATTAAAAAATATAGATAATAACAATAATAATATGTTCATTATAATAAGTTCATCCCTTGATTAACAATTAGGTAATTAAATAATTAATGAGTAATGCTAGGAACCAAAAGGGTATTAACTAAAAATCAACCAAATACTTTTGGATAAATCCAAAATCTCTACGAGTTAATATATATGAATGTTTCTTCTCCTAAGTATCAGAATATTTCTTTTTCATACTAAATGGATGTTCTTTTATATATTTTTCGAATTTTTTTGTATTGTAAATGTGAATGTTTCTATTTCTTTAAGAATTTCATATTTTTTTAAATTTTATAAATATTTAATTATTTTTGCTAAAATATAATTGGATGTTTCTTTTTTCATTTTTTTAAATTTTATAGATATTTAATTATTTTTATTAAAATATAATTGGATGTTTCTTTTGTTTATTATTAGGATGTTTTTTTTATATTAAATGAATATTTTTTATAATTAATAAAAAAAATACAAAATACTATTATTATATTATATAATATTTAATTAAATTGAATAATGAGACAATTTGGTATTCAAATGTAAAATTCTTCTCAGTACTCAGTAGTTTGACTAGCTAACAGTAACAGTAGCTATAAACATTTAACAGTGCATTTTCTTCAACGAGTTTTATTCGGAGTTTCATAACCCACAATCGCAATAGGTAGTGACAACGATGATGATGACCACCACAACAATGGAGGAGGAATAGGAAGACATGGAAATAGAGAATGACGTTTATGTGGCTCACGAAATCGGCCTCGATTACGAGTTTGATGTAGCGCGCTTCTTCGATTTCACGGTGCAAGAATTTTCCGTTCACTGCGGCAGCAGCCTACGATGTCAGTACATGTCATATATTTGATGACATGGAGCGCGTCATCGACGCGCTGGAGCTTGCAGAGGCACGTGGTTAAGGAGGGAAGAGGAGAAGGTTTCGTCGTTGGTGACGAAGTCGAAAGTGCACTTCGTGTTGAAGCAGTTGTTTGGATGCGCTTGTTGAGGGCGTCGCGGAGAGCATAGAAGTCACTGTCGCTTCCAGCAGCATTGGAGAGAGAGATCTGTGTGTGTGATTGTTGGAGATGGGTAGGTTAATATGAGAGAGAGAATAAGATGGTTTTTATAAGTTTTAATTAGGTTTACTTAATTAATTTTAAATTTTTTAAATTTTGAATTTAAAAAATTTAAAATTAATTATTAATATAAATTAATGTGATTTTGTTTGGTTTTTGGCTGATGACTTTTTGGTTCCATATACTTTTCCATAATTAATTAATTGGATCTCGCTAGGGAGACAATGGACTATTAAGTAACATCCCTCATACTATTTAGAATATTAAATTGATTTTGGGGTTTACCAAAGATCGAACTCTTGACCTTTCGGATCTAGCACTCTAATACCATGTCATGATATCACTCGTCCCAAAATCTTCAGCTGATGAGAAAAAGTAACACTACTAATTATATTTTTAATATTCCATAAATCTTCATTGTACATATTGTACAACTATTTCATTGGCTCCTCATACTTTCCCTAATTAAAAAAAAACTCACTGATCTCCCTTCTGAACAATGTGTTGTCCACTTTAGCCCGCGCAAAGTGTAGATAAAGCCAACTTCCACGCTTCCGCCTTGTCTTTGCCTTCTCTGTTTTCTTCATGCCTCTAAAGTTCAGAAAAACATCATACATGCCTCCTTCTGATAAGGATGACGAAGCCCACAACCATCATCGGTCATGATGTGCTAATTGCTATATAGCAATTCAAATCAAAGAAGCAGTGAATAATGAAGGAAGGAGGTAAAGCATATGCTGCCATGTTTCGTGCTCAATCATGAAATAGTTGGTGGAATATATTATTCGCTACTTGCAGTACTATGTGTGTGTTTAGATTACAGTTTGTAAACTGAGGTTTGTATAAAATTGATTTTGTAAAATTGATTTTGATCAAAAGTGAGTTAGTGTTAACGTGGTTTATGTTTGCCAATTTTTATTCAAAATGGATTATAATAAACTAAATATTGTTTGGATTATATTATTCAAAATCACTCTTAGGTGAAAAATTACAGAAAAGGACATGAATTTAAATAATTATTTTATGTTATTTTATAATTTTATTTTAAATATTTAAATAAATTTTAATATTTTTTTAGTATTTTTAATATTCCTTAGTACTCTAACAGGATTAATAGAATCATAATACAAAGTAAAAAAATATTTCATGTAAAAAAAATAACAATAACAATAAAAAAACTCATATAAATAAAAAAAAACAGAAATTTTATAAAAAACAATAATATGTATAAGAGAGTATTAGGAAGAATATTATAAAAAAAAAAATAAACATGAATAATGAAGGACATAATTGGTACATAGAACATAATTTTTAATCCAACGTGAAAAGTTAAACGGAAAAGCTACAATTTATAGCTTTCGGTAAACGTTGGTTTAACATAGAAATCACTTCTGCGTTTACAGATTAAAAACTTGCCAAACATGAAGATGAAGCCGTTCAAGAAGTTCAAATGCGCTTCTCTCTTCTCTAACGCAAATCCAAACACACCCTATGATAAATGAATGATACATATATTTGTTATAAAAAGACCTTGGTCATCACAATTGCTTTCGCCTGGCAATTTTATTATACTAACTACTATATTATTAAGAGAATTATAGAATAACCTAAAAAAAATAAATGTCATGAGAATAAAAAGAAAAATAAAAAAATTCTAAGCTATAATAATAAAGTAGATAAAAAGTAGAAATAAAAGATTTTAATAAATTATAAATAGTTATGAGATGAGTATTTCATACTTCTAGCGTAGCGTTAAATACAAAATCCCTTCCATGATTGCTTAAGATTTAGAATCACTCATCATATGTCTATTTTGAATTTTTGATACATGTCACTATGTCAGTTCCTTTTTCTCACCCAAATAATCATATCACTCTGTATTAGGAGAATGACATAGCAAGCATGTCAGAAAGTTGGGTTAAAAAAGTTGGATCAAACCTTTTTTTTTTCTTTTTTTTTTTTATTTTTCTTTCTTACGTTTTTGTTTTTATCTCATGTTTGATTGTGAGAAAGGAGAATCAGAAATGCGGGTAACATTCATTGTGTATTAAATTGTTAGACAAAATTGTTGAACAAGTAGCATTAGCGCAAAAACAAAGGGCAAAAATCAGATTAAAAAGTAAAGTTTTTTTTTTTCAATTTTTTGATACTCTGTTCTTAACTTTCGTTTTGGTTTATATTTTGCATTGTATTTTCTTATGTAATCTGTTATCTATATCTAGAGTATTGTAAGTTATTGCATTTAAATGATGTTAGGGTTTGTTTTTTGTTTTTGTTGCTGAAAAAAAAATTTATTTGTATCTTTTATTATCATTGAATAAATGTTATTATGTGTGTGTTATTGCTTGTATTTAAAAAATAATGATGCATGCTCTGTTTAGTTGTTTGGTGTTTGAAGTAAGTTCAGCTATTATCCTCTGTTTTTTGAAATTATTATTGAGTTTTTTTTTTTTTATTTTTCAATGTATCTCAAACACACTTTTTGAACAAAATTCTTCCACACCCTTGCCAACAATGACCACATTCTCTGAGGAGTCCATATCCAACGCCCCAAGTCAGCCCATCTTGACACCTCCAGTCCAGCCCACCTTTGTACCTCCAGCCCAACCCACCTCAAAGCCTCCAACGTAGACCACCTCTGTACCTCCAGCTCAGCCCACCTTTGCACCTTCAGTCCAACCCACCTCAAAGTCTCCAGTCCAGTCCACCTCCAACCCAGACCACCTCAAAGCCTATAGCTCAGTCCACCACTTCTGCACCTCCAGTCCAGCCCACATCAATGCCTCGTTCGAGACCATGTTCTTCTAAAGCAAAATCCAATAAACATGAGAAGTCCATTCCAACCACCACTATAAATTGTAGGCATTGTGTTTTTGGTTGAAATAACTGTGTTAGACATGCATTTTAGGTTGGAAGTTGTAACAAATTCTGATTGGATGTAAATTGTTTTAGGTATACCATGTATTTACACATATATTGCAATAGCTAGACTGAATGAAAATTTTGAAGACTATTGTCACACTTGGTTGACCATGGATTCATAGAAAAAACATACGTGCATTTGTTGAATTTTATTTGTAGATAAGTAATGTAAGAGAAGTCTCAGTATATTAGGTCTCAATCTCCCAAAATTCGGAAAAAGCCAGATTCTTTGAAGGTAAAAAGACGAAAGGATATAGATGAAGAGCCTTTAGAAAGTAAAAAGAGTAAGACTGAAGCAACGAAACTAAATAGAAAATACAAGGAATTTACTTGTACTTATCGTAGGATAAAAGATCACATGAAGAGAAACTGCTCCTACAAAAAATTGATGATGTTGCAGTTACCCTTGCTACTGTTGCAGTAGTTGTAATTTCTAAGAAAAAAGGGCTTTTAATGCAAATGAAACCATAAAGTGTGAACCTGTAGAAGGCGGAGAAGGAGAGGGTGAGCCTACTCTAGCCACTAATGTTGCTACCTTTGAAACCCCAACAAATGCTAGTGCTCCTTCAGAGATTATGCTATCCCAACCATTTTTTTCACAATCAAAGGATGGAGAACAAGTAACTATCCAATTTGTCCTTACATTTGTGGATTTAAGATTTATTTTAATTGTCTCCTTAGTTTAATTATGTTTCAAACTGATATAGATTTGTATTCCACTCCTGCAGCTATGGGTAACTTCTACAACGAGGCCCAACAAACTACACCTAAAAATAAAGCATCTCTAGTCCCAAGATTAGCAAGTATTGATCCAATGCAAGAAATAAGTTTTGGAACATTTTTAAGGATAGCTAAATTCATGAAATTTGTCCCTACACCAGAAACAAAACCAGCATTCAAACCTCTTAAAAAAAAGTGATTGATTTTCAGCAATGATGAATTATTATAATTAGGATAGTTGCTTTCTTAATTATGTTTATCTTGTGTCACTGGAACATGGTTATGTATGTGTCTATATACTTAATTATTGATGACTCTCTAGATGTATTTTATGATATTCTACCATATTTATTTTGGTCAGTTTGTTTTGTTCAATTAATGGCTATGTATACCTTTTTTTAGATCCTAAATGTAGACTTAAACTAAAGTTTATGAATAGTACTAGCATATTTAATATTTAGGTTTACTTCTTCATGTTACAACATTACATATGTATCAGAGGAGCTAAAATATGCTTTTTTTTTTATATTTATTTTCTACAATACTTTCATTCATACTAAACATATATACCATTAGTTACATACTTTTAATCAAAATTTAACCATACTTACATCATACACAAGAGTCTCAAACACACCTAAACAAATAAGCAAACTTAAAATACTAATCCATAATTTTAAACACCTAATGTTAGCTTTCACTGTGTTAATTTTTCATGTCAAATTCATCTTTCAACTATTATTATTGTTTGCAGATTGTGCTTTGCCGACATAAAAAAACCACACCACATTCTCCTAGAACTCTATCAATTCTTCAACAACCAAGAACAATACATGGAAGAAGACGACATTAAACTTACATCATAAATTGGACACCATAAAAGAATCTCTTGGAATTGGCATTTGTTCCAGACCATCGAAGTACTGGACGCATCCCACAACCACATCAATCATGAATCTTTCCTAATCTCCCACGATTAAGGTTCCTCACGGAAGCGTCATGAAAACGTAACTGCGTAGAACTCCCTGAATCTTAGCTTCCTGAACTCATCATATCTCCAGTAAAATTTCGAACATTTTGAAAAAAGAGGGCTGCAAATTAGAATTTTAACATCTTTGGAAGAGTTAAATTGAGTAGAATAACTTTTGTCACATCATTCAACCATTACACATCCACTTTGACAAGTTGAGTGCCACATGAATGTACACCTTGACAACATAACGTGCCACATCAGATTTCCGTTAATGGAGATAACTCCAAAGACAAACGTGAGTCACGATCTAATATTTGAGATCTTAATTTGGTAACTTAAATTTGGAGATCAAAATTAAGGCTAAGTAAAAATTTCAGCGGTCAAAATGAATTTTAACTCATAACTATACAAATATATAGAGTATTAAAACCTATCTTACATTTGTCTCTAAGTTTTAATTTAAAAATTAATATATACTTAGTAATAAGTAAAAGTATTATAATTTAAAATTCAAGGAAATTGATAACTTTGAAATTTAATCATTTTTTCCAACTTATGAAGTAACTTTATAGTTTTAGTGTTTTACCACCCACTTCGATGCACATCAAAATTAGAGATCGATAGGACTTCACAATGCCAATAAAATTTTATATCAACGGAAGTTAAATCTAGATAAACACCGTTACATTGACAATTCACTGCTACAACAATGGAGAACACATCTCTTTCAACCCTAAGACCTCAACAACCATAAACGTTACAACTTACAAGTTATGAATTTCTATGGATGGAAACAAAAAATGGAAAAGAAGGCATTACTGCAGCATTGAGCTGTGTGAAGTGTTTACTTCTCATGAACAAGGGGGCTATACTCAGGGAACCACATGTTTTCTCTAACGTACCCTACTGTATCCTCCTGTAATCAGTGAAACAAAGCATGTGTTAGCAGTGGCAGAATATAAGTGAAATAAAGATGACATGTCAGTGAAACAAAGCATGTGTTAGCAGTGGCAGAATATAAGTGAAATAAAGATGACATTTACATGTCAAAAATGGATAAAGATATTCTGATGCTCAACATTTGTACATATCATCGGTAAGTAATAAGATATTTTCCTTACTTTTGACATGTGTGCAAGTTCTTTTGATCCTACATCACCATGTCCTTCAGCCAGCCCTTCTACAACTGCTGCTCTTAGAACAGCAGCCCCAACCTCTGCTGTAACGTTCCGTATACTGCAGCATGGAAAGTAGTATCAATTCAGAGGAGGCTAAAAACTATTAAGAAAATTTTATCCAATAGTAGAACTTCAAATTAGTCCTCAACAGAGGTATAGGATATTGAAAAAAGCCGTTATATCAGATTATCAACTTGCTTTGCAAAAGAGTAGAGTTTATCTCAAGTTGGTCCAAAGGAGTTTGACATAACTTGGAATGATAGTTTAATTTCAATAAACAAATTAATGTGGCAGATTTTTTCTGAACCAAATCAATATCGCACAACTCTTTGGAAAACAATAATTGTGTCAGAAATCTTGAGAACTAAGTTGAGATCCCACAACTCTTTCAAGGTCTAATTTGGAGAAGGTACCAAATACCAAAACCAAAACTATATGGTTGTCAAAAATATTATTTGTACACTAAAATCAACTACTATGTTTTGTGCATAAATACATGTATTATTTAACTCATTCTCAATGTCTATTTTGTATTCCAATCTGTATTTTATACTAGTGGTTAATTTTGGTATACACCTAATATGGTTGTATCGTTATATATTTATTTTCCAACAGTGTATCCATCCAAAAGTTGTGTTAACAAATTGAATTTCCTTTCTTGCAGTGATTCAAAAAGGTAGTAGGGAAAAAAGGAGACTAAGAGAAAACAAAAATCAAATGATGACAAGGAAAAGGGAGAGCATTACCAATCAATTGATGGATACAAAATTCCTTTATGGATATCTTCCTCAGTCATGTATGAAGCAAGACTGTTAGAAAGACAGCATGTTAGGTATTCATTAGAAAAAGACAAGTGGTATCTCATTAAAGGAAATATTAAAATGGCATATGAAACACTGAAAAGAAAATGTAATAAGTTTGTCACCGTATAGCTCGTAGAAATTTAAAGCGCAATGGACTATCATTTATGGCGTTTATTTACACCTTTAACATCAAAATCCTCATCATATTGTGCACATGTATTAGTTTTGGAAAAATCATTTCTCGAACATTAAGATATATAAAGAAATTATTTAATTGAAAGGATATAGGAAACAGAAAGAATAATAATTAGACAAAACATAAGACAAGGTCAAATGGCTGAAATGTTATTCCTAAAACCAGAGCATCCCTACATAAATCAAATAAGATTATTTCCTAAACTCTCATTGATACCAGGTATGGCTTGAAAAAGCAGCATGTCCAGTTTAACATACCATTCAGCTGCTTCCTGCAACATTCCATCTGTTATGAGACGAGCACCTGACAGAAGTGTTCCCAAACCAATCCTGAAATGGAAAATCACAATACAAATGACACCAATGTTCCACCACGAGAGAAAATTGATGAATAATTTTAATTTCTAAGCTGCAAATGCACTCTACCCTGGGAACAGGTACATGTTGTTGGCTTGATTTACGTGGCCAAATTTTCCATCACCTGTGTGCAATTAAAAATAACGACCAAAATAAATAGCAATATTCATCTTCTGAAGCCTTTGCAGCTGAGGAGGATCTGAACAAGACAAGATACTTGAATTCAAAACTAATTATTCACAGGAAGACGTACTTACCAAGATTTACATTTTCGAAAGGGCTTCCACTGGCAAACACTATATTTTCTCCCGCATGGTTAAAAGCATCAGTAGCAGTGCATTCAGCTGTCCGAATAACCAACACAAAAAAAGGAGTGGGGAAAAAAAGAAAAAGAAGTTAAAAGGAAAATTGAGGACATTATTAAGCAATTGTGAGTGCTTAATGAGCCTTGTACAAACAAACCATTCATTGTGGGATTAGACATTGCAAAGATAGCAGGTTTTGTCGAAACAGATTCTCTCATTGCCTTAAGCACCTGAGATGAATCTCAACCATTAAAATTAAGGACTTAAATACAGTAATAAAGCATAAGATTCAGAACCTAAAGCTGTGAAACAGACATTTTCAAACATGTCTGTTGCATTTAAGTAATAAATATATTTCCCGAGGAATATGACATAATAAAAGTGTTAGTATAGTAGGTAATTACCTCCTCATTGAAAATACCACCAACCCCAGACAATCCAACAAGCACATGTGGCTTAATCTTCTTAACCTAAAGAAAATAGGTTCAACATTTAAAATAGTTTAACTCTCTTATAGCAAAGTAAGTTTTAAATACATCATAAACATACTAGATCCAACTGAATTTTCCACGAGTAACATTTACCACTTCAATTATACTAGCACCCTCTGCAAGACCTTCTAGGTCACTTTGGTGTTTAGCAAAGGGAACTGCAGCCGGATCTAGATTGCTCCTTTCTGTTGTGACAAGACCCTGCATTCAGACATCATGTCATTAACAACATACTTAAATAACGAATCATCTAATATAATCTTCACAATCAAATCACGTTCATATGATAAATTAACAGAATCGATAGAGGAATGGACTCAGACAAAAGTAATTTGATGATAGAAGATAAGGTGATATTTCTACTATATGGATAAGAAAAAGCAGCACCAAAATCATGAGTGAACTAGATCATATACTGTGGTGAACACAATTACCGTTTGAATACTTTAATTTAAAAAACTAGTTATAACACTAGTAAGAAGTTGGAAGCGTACATTCTTATCAATTAAATAGAATTGACTTTTGGCAGCTGTTTCACTGCACCCGGACATCCTTGAAACTGCCTGGACAGCCATCTTAAGAACACCAAGACCTGCACTGAAAGCCAGGAAAGAAAACATGTAAGGCAGAACTCGACAGTAACATGGAAGCAATCTTAAGGCATGAAGAAGGAGCAATAATGGGATAAACAAAGTGGACACCATTAAGAATTACATCACAATCAATTTTGCAAGTACCTCCCAGCTCCAACCACAACTATCTTTTGATTCACAAAATCAGACAATGGTCGACCTTGGGCTCTTACAGTTCCCAGTAATCCGGCAAGTGCAACACCAGCAGTGCCCTGTTGGACAATGGACATGAAGAAAATTGAACTTCCATATACTTAAAGAACACAGTGCATTGCTTAAAACCTTGAAGATTGTATACGTACTAAATATTGCATCACTTCCTCACCTGAATATCATCATTAAACATACAAAACTTTTTGCGATATCGGTACAAAGTTTCAAAAGCCCACTTCATTTGGAAATCTTCAAACTGATAAATCAGCCAAACATCCAGTTACCAAATTAATCAAATCTAAATTGAAAATTGAGAACAATATGGTCTAGAAGAAGAAACCTGCACAATAGCCTTAGGCCAACGAGCATGGACAGCTTCCATGAATTCATCCACAACTGCTAGGTACTCTTCACCTTCCAACCTAGGTTGTCGAACTCCCAAATCTGTCACATTGAAATCATGTTAGAACACAATAACTTTCACGATGTAAATTAGGATGAACTATCATCCTAGTTCTCTACACGATCACCAAGAATGTGTAAAACAATTGAGGAATTTTACTCCAACACTTCAAAAATCAGGAAGCAAAAGTTAATTATGTTTATACCATGCCAACAAAAGTGAAAGAGTTATTTTCTGCAAGGTATTAAAACTGAAAGGCAACCACAAAATCTAGAATGCTGAATAACATCATAGTGCTCTTACATAAAAAACACGTCCTCGGAAAAAACAAGAAAGGGACAAAACCAAACTAAGAGATAAGCTAACAAAACATCTAAAGAAACAGTGTTACTTACAAAGTGGATCTTCAAGTAGCTTTTGATTGTTTGTGCCAACATCTAACATAACTGGAAGTATCTGCCACAAGAAAATAACAAACAGTACAAGTTAAACCAGAGTTATGGTTTGCTTACCAAGTCAAGTTAAATTTAAAGAGAATGCCTAAAATTTAAACTATCACCGATAACAAATAGTTATAAGTTATAACAAAGTCAAAATTTGACACACACACCATCGGATCAATAATTAACTAAGCAACAATGAACAAGATTAACTTGAACCAAACATGCCAGCAAACATGTGGAGTTCAAGTTGAAGAGGAAATTAGCAAAGAAGAGAGATATCAAACTAAAGGAAGAAACACATACTCTCTGTGGGTTCATACCAGCAGCAGCAACATACATATCAAGTTTTCCTATTGGTATTCCAATGCCTTGAACTCCAAGGTCACCTAAGCCAAGAATACGACTACCATCTGTCAAGACAATCATATCTACCTGAAATGGTGGAAATAAATTATTAAAACCAATAATGATAGATAAACAATTTAAGGCAGGCCAGGAAGAAGTTTGCTACTTAATGATAATGAATCAAATTCTTCTAAAGACATGGTGAAGAAGATAGTCACGTAACAGTTGAATAAATCAATTTACCAAAACATTTATCAAGTTGAGAAATAAGAATAAAATACTGTAACTGCCTGCATAGTTCCTAATTTTTTATATGCCTCCAGTCTGTTTTATGAACCTAAAACCTAATAACAATAATAAAATACATTGTAAACCTATGTACTTCTTTTGTCCCTTAATTATTATGAATTTTGACATACTACAAAATAAATCATAAGAGAATATGACATCCAGGTCAGATGAATTCAATTTTGATGGCTACTCACATAAAGATGTCAAAACATCTAATGGTTCTTAGATATCATCTTCACATGAAGACATGTGAGTAATCACCTTCAATTTTATCCATAAGGAATGCAGAATTTACAAAATTCAGGAACAGAATTACTTATTTCAAGTATTAAAGAAGTTCACATAGGTTTTAGTTGTTCCAACTTCTAGCTGCTGATAGCGTGTTTGGTAAGTTTGGTTTAGGTTGTCTCCTGCAGCATATGTCCAAACCATGGCCTGGTTCTTTCAAAATGCTAAACTAAACATGCTTTAAGTACTATGATACAATCTTGAGCAATACTTTTAAAAGCCATTGCCATATTTCAATCACGAATGAAGAGAAAAAGGTGTGGCATTTACCATGGTTAATTCAGTACTACCTGATTTGCAGGCCAGTTATAGATCATCGACATCATCTCTCCTTTATCTTTGGCACTAAAATACATTCCACGTGGGCGCCTATATAACCCTGAATAATTTTGACACACTAATCCAACTGTAGGAGTATAGATTATTGGAGCAAACTCTTTAATATTATCAATAAGAACCTGAAGAGGGCAGGTAACGAATAAGATCAAATGTCCTTATACTCTTGGATTAAAAACTTAGTGATGAAACTCACTCTGTAGTACAGAGTCTCATTCCTGTCATGCAGTCTATTTAAGATTCTCCATTTCGCTAAGGAAATAAATTTATCTGATTGGCCCCGGGTGTTCTTCTCCAAGGACCTGTATGAATTCACTGAACGAAAAATAATAAATTAAATAATCAGCTGATTTAAGATTACTGAAGAAAGAATTAGAGACAAGTAAGAAACAGGAATTCAAAGCTTAGATATTAGCATAGATAAAATAGCTAAAAGAACAGCAACAACTAAGCCTTGTGTCACTAAGTATAGTCAGTTACTACAAGGATCAAATCAAACAACACCAAAGTGCTAAAATAGTTCTAAGAAGATAATATCCAAAGATCAGTATCAAACTTACTGAAACGTTCATATTGGTGCTCGAATGATATGACACGAGGAGGAAGGAGACCCCGAAGCCCCAACCGATCCCTTTCAGTCAAGGGAAACCCAGTATCCTATATTTTTAGAGAATTTAACAATAAATATATAAATAAATAAAAAGAGTTTTAGGATGGAAAACATAAACCAAAGCAACGTATATCAGATAGAAAAAAGGTTCTCATCAAGCATAATTTCGTAATAAATCAACATTTTCAACGTTTAAACAAACTTCGAACAAATGCAACGTAAAATCTCTCTCTCGATGTAAATAAGCAAGCAACTACAAAAATTTGCTCCAATCAGTTAGCACTAACTGACATCAAAATATCTACTTACATATACACATTAGACGATTTTTTTAAAATAAATAATTTCATAACAATTATCAAAATGTCATCCAAAAAACTCTGGAAACAACTTTTTGAGCACAGGAACTATCATATTCTATGTCAACACTCATTCCGTTGCCGAAACTAATGGTTTTCACTCAAATATTTATTACTGAACTATTACAATCAGCACCCCTCTGTCTTTACTTTATTCTAGTTTTCTATAAAAACTCATCTTGTATTGAATATACGGAAAAAAAGAGAAAGAACACAAAAATCAATAAATACAATTTTATCTTTTAACAAATAGAAAATAAAAACTATACCATGTGAAAAACTCATCGTTTTAGCAATCATTTCAGCTTAAACGGTTAGTTAGTTCGTTACTTCCTTTCTGTCAAATTAACGAAAGTAAAATCATAAACTCAACATCTTCGTTACGCAAAAGAATAAAGTATTAATAAGTGAACATCTACATTCTCGAAATTCAAAGCTGAAAAGAGAGAGTTGCGAACTTCAAGTGAGAAAAAACTACGATAGATTGCAAGTGAAGCTAAATAAAGAGAAAGAAGTGAAAACCTTGTTGAACCATGGATCGTGCAGGATATCTGCACCGCGCTTGTGAACCATGCACGGACCTGGAATCGCCGTCGAGAACCGCCGCGATCGGGCCAAACTTGTTGCGGCGAATCGTGCGAGCTTCCACATTACTGAGAAACCGATCCGAAAAAAGCTCGAACGCACTGCAACGACGTAACTAGCTAAACAAGAAGAAAAGAAAACAGAGAACGAATGTTTTTGGTTTAATGTCGCGATTACGTGAACTGAAGGAGGCACATTTTCCCGAGAAAGTGAAAAATGTTCGGTATGATTTTCCAGGAAAAAAGAGTTAGTTGAAGTGCACGTGGTGCGTGGTTACTATATATAAGGACTCTGATGAGTATTTCCTTCTTTTTTGTTTTTTGTGTGTGATTTGTGTTTCGGAAAGGTGGAACAGTTTGAAATGTTCGAGTGGCGGAACGCAGGTGCTGCCCGAGAGAGATTCGGGCAGGGCACAGAAGGTTTGCTATTGCTGGAGGAAGCTGCCCGTGTGAGATCTGGGTAGGGTCTGAAAAGAAAGAGAGAGAGGGGTCAGTGTCGGTAATTAAGAAAGATAGCGACCAACCCTTAAATTCGATTTTAGTACAATAGTTTTACTTATTTTAATTTTTAAAAATTAAATTTATTACATTTTAAATATCAAATCATAATATATTTCTGGTAAAAAAGTTTATATTTGTATTTGTATTTATTACTTATCCAATTAAATCCTTCTACAAGTTACGATGTTATATATATACTAAAAAAATCATCAAATTAGTCTCATATATAAAATACAAATTAAAATACACAAATACATATTAAAAAATACATATATTTATACAAAAATATAATGACTAATTTTTAGTATATACATAATATTTTTTATCATTCTATTTACATATTAATAATGGTTAAATTCAAAGATAATGATTAATCTAATTGATTTCTTTACCTATTAAATGAGCAAAATATATAGAACTTAACCTTAAAAACCTTAGATTGAATTTTAGGTAAGAGTTAAAAATTAATTTTGTAATAAAAATTAAAATACTTTTTAAAAAAATTTAACTGAAATTTAGATATATAATTTATAGAGGGAAAAAAAGAGGGAAGTTGGGGGGCCATTGTCCCTTACTATGAATGAGGCTTCGTCCCTTGTCCTTAGTTAAGCTAATACAAATCCTTACTAACTAAATTAAAGCACCTGTTCCCTGTTGGTTACTTGGAAAATGTAAGGAATCAATATCTTTAATGTAAGAGAAAACAGAGTTGGCTAGCATTAGTTCAAATATTAAGGCAAAAACAAGGGAAAAAAATGTTAATTTCTCAATTCTAAGTTGATTCATGATTAAGATAAAAATTTCACTATATTAATGTTAATATTTTATTCTAAAAAAGTAAAAATGCTACAAGAAATATTAACAATTGTATTCCAGTATTAGACAACTATGTTAAACTACAATTACGATTTTTATTGATATTTATACTCAGAAATTGACCCAAATAAAGTAATTTTAGAAATAATAAAAAGTGTTTATGAATGATTGTACAATAGTTGGGGGGGAATTAGTTTTATATCTGGCATTGTTATAGAAACATGTAAGCTAATAGAAAGTTTAAGTTTGAAGCAAGTAAGGAATATGTCATATTCCACATTTGATGGCCAGCAAAGTGAGCAAAACAGCCTTATTTTGGAACCATTCACGAAAAGTTATGAGCAAACCTGGGATTGATTGAGACCAGAGAGGCATACAAAGCTCAAATAATTTGTTATTCGAATACAAGAAAACATATTCTGTTTTAGAAAGTGGTTAGAATAACTTGGTTCATAGAATAAAAACCATTAAACCAAAGCCTTTCTTCTCATGGTTAGGGAACTATTAGGAAGATAAAATGGCAAAAAATATGCAACTAGGAGGTTGATTTAGGTTGAAATCGGAATTTGATTCCATTATTTTATTGCAATGGATGGAGAGAGATTGACCATTATAAAATATGGAACCAAAATCAGCATCAACACATTCTATTCCTTTGTGAATTTTATCAGTGGATAACATGGCATTACCACCAGTTTTAAGCATTGGATTCTTTCTCTCATGCTGCTCAAAATTGTTTTGACTAATGGCTAAATATTAAAAAAGAATAGAACAATTATTACATTATATATGGTTAAAAAAGGATAATCTATCTATTACTACTAAACGAAAAGGACTTATGATTAGTACACATTGTTTTCCTTGTTGCCACTTGCCTGTAGATTTCATATTTCAGAATCTTATCATGCATTGGTACACATTGTTTTCTTTAGATATTGTAATTCGATATGCCAACATCACTTACTTTACATCCTAATTTGTACATTTGAACTCACCAAATAATTTCCTTGGTTAGTAGTTTATAATTATTGGTTACTCTTCTGTTCCTCATTGGGACAGATCATTAAGTATAGAGTTAACTAGTGTTGATTCAAATATAAGACAAAAAAAATTTGTTATTGGTCACCTAATATTTTTTCTACAATATTTCTCACATTAGTAAACATATACCACGTTTATCATTCTCTATAACGCATGTAGGTTCAAAATTATTATCAGAGAAGTAACAATCCAGGTTCTTAATTATTACATTATCTAAGCATAAAGCTCCAGTTTTTCACTTCAGCAATGGAAACAGATCATATTATTTTCCTACTATAATATTTGTGGAGGAAAAAAAAACACTAAACTGCAAATTATAGTATTAAAATTAACAATTATGCTAAATGTACACTAAAATTAAACACCAAAATCAATCAGTCACTAGTATAAAATACTCATTGAAATACAAAATACACCTTAAACATAAATTAAACTACACATATATCAGAAATACATAATGGCTAATTTTAATATACAAATAACATTTTTGTAAAATTAAAAGTAGCTCAAGTATAAAAAGGATGTCGAAACTTGTAAAGGCTATCTGAAGGATAAAATCCTATATTTACAGTGAAATGGTATACAAAGTCAACAGATCTCAATGAATAAAAAATAGGATTTATGGCTACACAAACCGTTGAGAGTAGTTCTAGATCTGGTCCAAAACGAACTACTGTAGGGGCTTTATTGAAACCGTTGAATTCAGAATATGGTAAAGTAGCTCCGGGGTGGGGAACTACTCCTTTAATCTCTATGTCTCATCTCTCGAAGAAAATATATTTTTTTGAGTTATCTTTTTTTAAAAGATCTTATAGAGAAGTAAAAGTAATTTTATGTTTGGATATCTCATGTAAAAAGGTCTTTTTATCTCTCAATTATGTTTGGGTATAACAATATAAAAGTACTTTTTTGTTTATTTATTACATGAAAAACATCTTTTTTTTTAGGAAAAAAGATCTTTTAAAAAAAGATGTAAATTACAGCTTCTCAAAAAAGATCTTTTTTTTATTTTACTAGTGCTTTTACTTTTACTACTAGAAATTTGCCAAACACGTTAAAAAATAAAAAAAGATCTTTTTTCATTGAAAAAAAGATCTTTTTTTAACAAAATAATGACGTCCAAACATGCACAGAGTCTAATATACAAAAAGAAAATTATTGGCTCAAACACAAAAAAGATATAGACAAAATTGACAAATAATCTTCTCATTTAAAGTAGCCAACATGAGCAAATTATTGTAATTTCATGAGTTCTAAAATGGATGTACCCATAATTTTTAAAAATAGAGAAAAAAAAAAAGCATGTCCATTACATGATCCAAGGCTTACTAAACATTAACAGTAATAACAACACTTTAAAGTTGTTCATATGCTCAGCATTTTAACAAACAAATCTGTGAGCACCCGCGACAGCGATCAGATATTATCATTCAAAGTCTTTATAGTCTTTAGTTCCAAAGTTCTTGCACCAGATTTGGGAAGGGATCGGCCGAACAGGGTGATGTGGCCGTTGCTGAAACATTAAGAAAACAATTCTTCTCAGCCAACAGATCCAAAATATAAAAGGAAAGAAAACAATGTGTCATCCCTTTTACATTAGAAAGAAAATTAAAGAATAACATACAACTTAAAGAGTTGAACCAACTTTTTCTACCACTTAAAAAATGAGAAGAAACAGTTCAACTCATCCAGCCATTCAAACTTGAAAGTAAATCAAGGGTTGAGGTAAAAACAGATCAACATTCCATTTTGTATCCACCAAAATTCTGGAAGCCAGAATAAAATCCAGATGGCTGATACAGAATATGTTCCAAGCTAACAAACTATTAAGCATTATTTACAGTTAGACATTAATAGTTAGACATTAATATACAAGGTTAATGCTTTATAGTGGAGGATAAGTATCTGATGTCTGAGAGACATTCATGGGAAAAATACGGATAATAAACAACCAATTTGAAATGACCATAAACATCTACCATTGCCACTTGTAGTTTAGATATATGCTGATGCATATATACCTTTATTCCAAATTTCCACCTAGAGGTTCATATTTCAGCTATTTACCAATACTTTCTAGAGTAACATTGCCATTTTAGAGCAACGTTAAACTTTGATGGTTAAACATCTTATTCACAGCAATACAACCTTACTTTTTTAGTTACAACAGCAAAAACTAGGCCTTATTCCAATAGACGGGATTAGCCATACAGATCAAACAACCCATAGTATCTCTCTCAATAACTGCCTCAAAACTTTTCTTAGGTCTTGCTATATCTCTAGCTGCAAAACTACCCTCCATCTAATCCACTCTCCTTATTGGAGTCATACCAGGTCTTTTATAGGATGAGATTTTACCATCTAATCCGTTCTATTCCAACTCTCTTCCTGGTACATTTATTCCAAATTCTATCTAGTTTAATGTGTGCACTCATCCATCTAATCACCCCCCCCCCCCAATCTGAACAGCTTCCTACTCCACATCCTCATCATCTCAATTAACATTCATTCTCATACAACATCCTCATCTCCTAAAAGCTGAGCAAAACTGCTCAATCTTCATTATGAATTAAAGGAACACGGGGGAGATGGGCAAAGCCATGCACAACTTCAACTTTATAGTAATAACCATTTCTCTTTTGGAAAGTTTTTAGTGTGAGAAACACTTGAAACTCAATTCTATGATTTGGAGTGACTTTAATATACTAGTAGAATTGAATTCAATTTTTTGGTTTGGAATGATTTTTAAACGAGTTGAATTCTTCTTTTACAACTTCACCCTTGATAAAATCATTTTCATTAAACAATCACTTATAAATAGGGATATTTTTTACATTTCAAATGTTAAGTATGGTTGTTGTGAGAATTGATTTGGAAATCAAACCCTTTTTGGTCTGATTTATAAATAAAGTAAAAATAAGCATTGAAATTTAATTCATTTGTATCTGTTCCAAAACATGAAAAAGAATTCCATTATTGAGTGAATTCAAATTCTTGCGATTCCAGACATACTCTAAAATTCGGATAGCCTGGTAGCGCAGCAACAGAACCCAATTACGATGGATTGGAGAAAAGCAGAAAACAATTTACATCTTTTGAATTAAATAAAGCCACAATTTATAACATGCTTGATGCTTTTGAGCTGTAACTTAATTCATCTGCAAACAAACCCAATTTCACAAAATGCACAAAGTGAAGCTAGAAAGCTATAATGACAAAATGTGAAAAACAGTGCCCGCTATCCAGCTGAATGATTGATAAAAAATCTAAAAATCTAAACAGATGCTTGATCAAGGTGAAAACAAGGAAAACTGGCTGAAAAGGTTGTTGTTTTCATCCTAGAGATGAGCAAGAGAAACAAAGAATAATAATGTAATCATCAATCTTAACATAGATCAACGTTCCAGCATTTAACTAACAACGTAAAATAAACAACTTTCAAATCTTAGGCTCCAAAACAATCCTATGTTAAAAAAATAAAAAATAAATAAAGAACAAAGTTCAATAGAGTAATCCTAAATCCTCAGCCACCTCCAGAATAAGATACTAGAAAACCCAGATTCCATCAACACACCTAGAGTTCCCAAATAACACAAACAGATTGCGCAATCAGTCAATAAAATCATCAATCAACAAACCCTAAAAAATCCACCTAAACATTCAAAATTTCTGCAACAAATTCAACAGAAAAAAAAAATAAGATCGTAGATTGAGAAAAGGGACCTCGAGCTCCGCGGATTTCATAGCGAGTGGGACACAGATGAGGAAGACGCCGAACATGGCTATGGCGGTGTTGCGCCTCCAGTGCTTAGGGCGGCAGTAAGGGCCTCCGGTCATGCTCCATACTTTGCTCCTGAAATCTCCTCCATGAGCTCCATGGCCGTGATCTGCAGCTCCGCCTCCTCCCATGGTTCTTTCCGATTCGGTTTTCTTTCGGAAAATTGGTCACAGAATGGAGCAAGAGTGGTATGAGAATGAATGTGTATGAGAGTCCAGGTTAAAATGTTTTATTTCAAAAAAAAAAATATGTTTTTAAAAAATTGATAAATTGACCCTTTTTAATTTTAGAGTAAAACTCTTTTTGGTCCTTATCCATTTTCAATTTGAAATTTGGGTCAATTTTTATTGGGAGTGAATTTTTTTAGTATAAAAAAAAATTGGATAGTGTTTAATGTCTAATATTATTTTTTATTTTTTTTTCTTATTTAATTTTAGTTTCACTTATAGAATTAATGAAGATGAGAAATCACATTTATTTTTTTAAATATTAAAAAAATAAAGAAAATTCATTTCTATTCTTATTCTATTAGTTAAAATAAAGACAAATTCGTCCATAAAATTCAATTTCATTAGGCACATCACTCTGGTGTAAATATTTTAAGTAAAACTTGATAAATTTTACTTACATATGTTAGGTTTTTAAGTTATACATTTTTACTACACTTAACTGAGGTGGATAATAACGGTTTGTTTGGGACAATTAAGTCTCTAGCTACCTAATAATCAAAATGACATCGTCATTTAAATAGATCCCATTACATAACCTAATAGAAACAGCTAATTCTATGACAAAAAAACAAATCATGAGTAATGTATATCGATCTTCAACTTCTCAGCGACGTGTTGGAGGAAAGCAGATTGCAAAATTCATGGATTCAACTAGAAAATGCAAGTGGAGGTAGTAGGAGAAGAAAATTCGAATACCCTAAATGCGAATATAGAGCGTATGCTGACATGCAAGAATTACATGCAATGAAAAAGTCAAAGAAAATTTTTCTTGGTTACTGCTACTATAATATAAGTGGATATCCATTATTTCTTCAAGTATGTTTTGAGTAGTTTAAGTTCAAGGTAGATTTGTCAATATTGTGTGAACTTTGATATTAACTTGGTTGATAGTTTTAGTATGTTTGCTTGTACTGATTTAATGAAGACTACATTCCAAAATTTTTGTGTGGTTTGATGAGCTAATTTCAATTCAGTTTAGCAATGTGCAAAAAAAATCATGCTAAATATATGTGAAGTTGCTAGAAGATAAAATAGAAAAATTAAAAGAAAAGTTAGAATTTAGCAACCAAGAAACAACAAACAAGAGAAAAATATAATTTTTTATAGTTCTTTATTTATGTTTATATTATCTATATTTGTAGGTATTAAGTACAATAAGTGTTTCAATAAAAATTTTATAATTGTCTTTATGTAAATTTTTTTTTATCTTTAGATGATAAATTGTAGATTTAGATTTTAATATATTATAAAAATATTATTTTTATTTAAAGTGTGAACAAATAAATAAATCACACTTTTATACAAAATATCTTTATAAAAAAAATGTTTTTGATATTTTCATTTGAATAACTCCCTTATGTATATTGTATTCTAGTGAGTTGTTGTGTAATGTGAAGAGAACTATGGCTAAAAGCCCTTCTCTATTTTTGAACCTTGCTTTTATGAATGGATTATCACCTTTTGATTTTATTCAAGTACTCTATGAATAGATTTGGCACGACAAATAATTTCTATAATAATATATACAACAAATTAAAACATAATATGTCCATCCAAAGCTAACAAGTTCATACATTAACAATATGTTATCTATCTCAAAATATCATTGTTTAAGTTTGTTAAGATATTATCATAGCAGCACATAAGTGATAACTCCATACATTAACAATATATTACCATCCCAAAATACCATTGTTTAAGTTTGTTAAGGTGCTATCATAGCAGTATAAAAGTAACAACTTCATACATTATATCCATTCCAAAAGACCAAATTTACTAAGTCAAGCACCTAATGTATTCAGATTGATATCAAAAGACAAATACTAATACACAAAATACACTATATATCACTATTTTGGAACAGAAAATTAGCCATTGACATCCTTCCTTTGCACATCTTGCTGTGATTTTCTTTGGCTCATTCTTGAGATATTGAAGCTCTTTGCCTTTAAACACAAAGATGTTCTTCAAGGCTTATTTTATTGAACAACTGTCATGGCACAAAAAATTTGTCCAAACTCAAACTGCACTTCACCATATTCTGCATCCTCATTGAAGTCTGGATAATTTGGTCCACCATCATCTTCATTTGAAATAGGAGAGTTTATCCCAGGCCTCTGAGTTTGAAGTACTATCCCTTGGATCTGAGTTGGGTCTATCCCAGGCCTCTGAGTTTGAAGTACTATCCCTTGGCCCATCTCTAAGTCCACTGTTTATTTTATCTCCATCACAATTAGAACCATTTTATGATTTATTCCTTGGCCCATTCCTTGCTTCATCTTGTGAAAGTACATCTTTTTTATACTTTTTTCCCCCTTGTCATAGGAGACATTTCTACCCATCAGCACCCACATATTGCACATTAGACTTCTTTCTAGGAGTCCCACCACCATTCTTGGATGACTCTTTTTTAGACCTCTTCACACCCTTATTTCTAACAGTCTTATTTTTTGCTTTAACTATCTCAATACTGCTATCACTACTTACTATCAGACTCAAATCCGAGTTAGGGAGTTTTTTTTTTTTTAACAAAGAAAGCTCAACACAATAAAGTGGAGCATGAAACGGTATAAAATACAACTAAAAACACGAGAGAATGAGCATAGATAAAAGATATTATCCATCATCATCTCTGTCATAGCCATCAACAACCAAACGGATTAACACCACACCATTTCCTGTAGCTCAAAAACAACCTATTTATTATACCATCAACACATATCTCTGATTTCTAGAAAACTCTGCTGTTTCGTTCCAACCAAATGTTTCAAATAATTGTAAAGAAACCTACCAATAATTTTTTATGCTTAGAGTTACGACCAGGAACTCCAATCCAACTCTCAAAAAGCCCTTTCCTCAGAGTTAGGAAGGTTTATATGGCTCAATCTCCACACTCTCATACCCGTCATTGAAAGAATAATCACTTTCCTCAACTAAATCTTCTTTTTTACTTTCTTCTAAAACCTGTGACTTATTCACAGGATGATTAAAATAAATCAAAAGTAAATTAATTTTTGTATTATGCAGCTTCTTATCACATTTTTCATTAATCTCTTTATCGCTTTAAGAATATGAAATCCAGGTTTCAGATTAAGTGCATTAGTATCATATCAGTACATTTTTTTATAGCTAAGATACCCTAACTCCTTAAATATCAGTTCAAACTCTATGAAATTTATATAATTTATATTTAATGTAAGATATGTATGCACTTTTCCATCCATATAATACATTTTCCTATCAAAATTTAGAAACACAAATAGAAATTAAAAAACTAATTTTCTCACTACTACCAATGCTTAGAAGACTAATTTTCATAACCAAAGCTACCATAACACGACAAATTTAGGACCATGCACTAAAAATGAAAAACATAGAAAGCTTTGAGAAAAGAGGACCACACTGACTCACCTCTGCATCTGAGTCTCCATTAGTAGCTCCATCGACCCCTTACAATAACGTCAACAACTCTTCACTTCACAGTCTTGTTAGCTCGTTTTGGAGAGAAATGTAATAGCTGGTTAGAGTTCAGAGTAATTTTGTGTGGAAAATGAGGATTTTTTTTTTGGACTTTCTGAAGACACATGGAGGTGGGGGTTAAATTCCCTTTGATCACGCATTTTATCTCCCCACAAGTCGACGGAAAATGAATCTCTCCATTTTTTTTCTCTCAGTTGTTTGGTAATCTATAATTTCTCATTTTATATTTTGTAAATGAGCCAAAAAATATTAAATAATAAGAGATTATATTTTATTAAATAATTAAAAAATAAAAAAAATTCACTCTCCAAATCGACGTTATTTTATTAGACAGAAAATAAGTTGTCCCAAATAAATCATTACAATCTACCTCGATTAACCTTAGTCTAATTCAAAAGCCTAACGTGATATGTTTGCAAAATCGTCAAGTCACATTTGCATCCAATATATCTTTACCGCTAATTTTTTTAAAAATTTAAGATCGATTCAACAACAATTTCATAAGAACAACTCTTTAATACAAACAAATTAAGTATAATTTTTATGTATTATTATTAGATTGGTTTTAATTTTTTTAAAAATTTAGCCGTCAAGGATATATTTAATGTAAATCGAAAACTCTTATGATAAAATTGAAATAAAATAAAATTTAGAAATATTTTTGAAACTTTTGCCAAACTTCAAGGACAAAAAATATACTTTACCCAAAGTTTTAAAAATACTCTTAAATTTTATTTTATTTTAATTTTATCTCAAAAGTTTTTTATTTGTAACAAATATACTCGTAGCAGCTAATTTTTCAAAAAATTTAGGATTAAGTAAAAATTTCATAAGAACAACCTTTAGTACATGAAAACTAGATATAATTGTCATACATTATTATTAGATTCATCCTTAACTTTTTGAAATTTAGTTGTTAGGGATATATTTGATGCCAATTAAAAATTTTAGTTGTTAGGGATATATTTGATGCCAATTAAAAATTTTAGGGACAAAATTAAAATAAAATTTAAAAATATTTTTAAAATTTTCAACAAATTTTAAAAACAAAAATATACCTTATTCCAAAATAAAAAATATACTATATCCAAAATATATAAAAAAAATTAAGAATTATTTAAATAATATATATAATATTCATGCATTGAGATATAAGAAAGAATGAGGATAATTATTTAAAAATATGATATAAAATATTATAATTATTAAAAATATGTTTGGTGCCAGAATACAATTCACTTTAAAATAATATAATGATATTGAAAGTTTTTTACAGCTAGAACTAATTATGCAGAATTATTAATTTTTAAGAACAAGATTTGGAACAGAAAAAAAAGGAAAAGGGTAAAGTTGTTATTGATTCAACTAGAAATTACATCAACCATTACATTATATATAATGTGAGAGATTACTGTGATGGACCACTACTAACTTCACTAGCTACTGCCAATAACCCCCCCCCCCCCCCCCTCAAACTTAGAAAACAGATGCAATGATAGGGCTTGGTGAACATATATGCTGTTAGAGATATATTAGAGAATTATTAGAATCATTTTAGATCAGTTAACATTGTTTATATTTATATAGTATATTTGTATATTAATTGTAGGATTCTATATTTTTATTATTTTTATTCCTCTAGCACTTATATATACACACTTGTACATTATACTTTTCATCATACTGAATAATACACTTTTCATATTACTCTTTCAGTCTCTTGTTTCTAACATGGTATCAAGAGCTTAGGCCTTTTTTTTTCAATGAATATTAGTTCATAGCCCCATTGTTTTTTTTTTTTTTCCGGCGGTGTTCTTTGGCCTCTTTTTTCGTTTCCTTTTCGACGCTTTGGTTCGTCACTCCCGTCACCCTCTTGTTCATCTTGTCGCCGTGATTCCAACGCAACCATAACCGCCGTCATCCGCCACCAGACGCGCCGCCACGCGCCGCCTAAAGACGCTACCACAACCAGGTTGATCTCCCTTCCAGATTCCACCCGTGCCTCTTTGCCCTCATTTTTAGATCTGTTTCGGATGCTTTGGTTCGTCACCGCCACCACCAACGCCTTTCTCTCGTTGTAAGCTTTCCAAAACCACCAAAATCATCCCCGGAAGACGCCGGACGCGCCGCCACATGCCGCCTAACGCTGCCTGTCCGCGTTCATCCGTTCTCTTTCCAGACGTCTCCAGCGCCGTTGGATCAGTGGTCCAGATCCACGGCTCCGCTTCTGCCACGTGTCACGCCGCTGTTCTCTCGCCCAAGCTCGACCCGTGCGCCCGACCCGACCCGACGGTGACCTGCGTGCCAACTCGTCGCCAGCGTGTCTCCTTCCGCCTCTCAGGTGCTGCCACGTGTCGTAACGTTGCTGACGTGGCACTGACGACCCTGCTGACGTGGCGCTGACGAGGCGACAAGTGGGATCCTCCTTAAGGTTTTTTTGGTGAGCTATTTCTAATTCTGCACTCTATTTTCTCATTTTCTGCTCCGAAGTTGCTATTTTTTCTCCTGTCTTTGATCTCTGCCTACTATTATGGAAAAATCAGATGCTTTTACTGCCACAGACAGAAAGGGTACATTCTGTCGACACTGTAACCGTTTCGGACACCTCTTCTCAGCCTGTCCTTCTGTTGAATGTCGCACATGCCACCAGAAAGGTCACTTTAGCTACCATTGTTCACAGCTATTCTGCCATTATTGTAAGCTCTCGGGACATTTGATTACTGCCTGTCCTACTTGCCCACCACGTCCTGATCACCTCAGGCATGCTTCCCATCCCAATTTCTCCAGGAATATGTCTGCTTCTACTGTTGCTGCTACTGAATCTACCACCTCTGATTCTCTCAACTCGTCTCCTCTATCTCTCTCTGATATTGCATCTCTTCTTAAGCAACTTCTCTCTTCTTCTAGTAATACTCCTGCTGCTTTTTTGACTCCTCCAGGTAATTCTACATGGTACTTTGATTCCGGCTGCTTTAGTCACATGTCACCTTTGCGTCATCTCTTCTCGTCTTTGTCTACCACTACAAACGCACCTTCTGTCAATACTGCTAATGGTTCGCTCTTGCACGCAACACACAAGGGTTCTATTTTCCAGCCAGCTCTTAATCTTCATGATGCTTATTATATTCCCAAGTTGAACTTTAATCTTATTTTTGTTGGTCAACTTGTTGATCTCAGTTTTGATGTCACTTTTTTCATTTCTGGTTGTCGTGTACAGGATCGTCGGACAGGACAAATCATCGGGACTGGACGTAAGGTCGGAAGGTTGTTTGAACTCGAGAATCTCCATATTCCTCCTGTACCAAATCTCTGTGCTGCTTCTTCTCCTTCTACTCTTCACTTATGGCATCAACGTCTTGCTCACACCTCCTTGGGAAAGATGCGTCCTCTTGTGTCTCAGGGTGTTTTGGGTCAGGTTAATCATGAGTCTTTTGATTGCATTTCTTATCAAACTGCTAAACAACCTGCTTTATCTTTTCACAATAATTCCTCTCTTGCTTGCTCCTTTTGATCTTATCCACTCTGATGTTTGGGGACCCGCTCCCACCGCTTCTATGAGAGGAGCTCGATACTTTGTCGTTTTCATTGATGATTACTCACGCTTTACTTGGGTTTATTTGATGACCAATCGCCATGAGTTACCTCAGATTTATATTAACTTTGCCACTATGATTAAAACTCAGTTTTCCAAGGTCATTCAGGTTTTTCGCCGCGATAATGCTCTGGAATACCGTGATTCTAAACTCTTAACCTTTCTTGTAGAACAGGGTACGTTGTCTGAGTTTTCTTGCCCTGGTACGTCTCAACAAAATTGCCGAGCTGAACATAAACACTGTCACATTCTTGACTCTGTTCGTGCAATGCTTCATTCTTCTTCGTGTCCTGAGCGTACTTGGGGTGAAGCTGTTCTTACTGCTGTTAATGTTATCAATAGACTCCCTTCTTCTGTTCTTGGTAATGTTACTCCCTTTGAGCGTCTTTATCGTACCTCCCCAGATTATAGTTCTCTTCGAGTTTTTGGTTGTGTCTGTTTTGTTCTTCTTCAGCCTCATGAACATAGTAAACTCGAACCTCGGGCTCGTATGTGTTGTTTCCTAGGTTATGGCACTGAACACAAGGGTTATCATTGTTGGGATTCTCTCTCTAAGCGAATTCGTATATCTCGTCATGTTGTCTTCCGGGAGTCTATTCCTCCTACTCAGTCACCATTTTTCACTAACCCTAATGTTAATCTTTTTTCTAGTGATGATTCTACAGGTTCTATCTCGAGTCACCCTCCACAGCCTTATGTTCTTCCGCCTTCTCCATCTCCCAATGATTCCAGACCAGACGATGCTCTTCCTCCTACCGTCATGCCTCATCCTTCCATTCGCTATTCCAGGGTGAGAAATCCACCTCCTCATCTTCTTGATTATCATTATTTTTCTACTATTCTTCATCAACATGAACCTAAGTCATTCAGAGAAGCCTCCACAAATCCAAATTGGCAACAAGCAATGCAGGAAGAAATACAGGCACTTGAAAAAGCATACACTTGGGACTTGGTTGATTCTCCTTCTAATCAAGAAGTTGTGGGAAGCAGATGAGTATACAAGATAAAGACTCACTCTGATAGTTTTATTGACCGTTATAAGGCACGATTAGTTTCTCAGGGTTGTACGCAAGAGTATGGTATTGACTATGAAGAGACTTTTGCTCCTGTTGCTCGTCTCACATCTGTTCGAGCTCTTCTTGCCATTGCTGCGGTCAAAAAATGGTCTCTCAGTTAGATGGATGTGAAAAATGCTTTTCTTAATGGAGATTTGAAACAACAAGTCTATATGAAACCCCCTCCGGCTTATTCTTGTCCTTCTGGAAAAGTTTGTCTCCTTCGCAAGGCACTCTATGGGCTTAAGCAAGCCCCTCGTGAATGGTTCGACAAGTTCAGCACTACCATATGCGGTCTTGGTTTCACTTGCAGTCCTCATGAGAATGCTCTCTTTATTCGTAAAAGTGATCGTGGAGTTGTTTTTCTACTTCTGTATGTTGATGACATGATCATTACCGGAGATGACACTGATGGTATCTCTGATCTTAAAGTGTCCCTTCAACGAACTTTTGAGATGAAAGATCTTGGTTCTCTCAGCTATTTCCTTGGCCTAGAAGTCATATCCACCGATGATGGCATCTATCTCTCTCAAGCTAAATATGCTTTAGATCTTCTTGCTCGAGCCGGAATTACAGATAGTCGTACTGAGTCTACTCCTCTTGAGCCTAATGTTCGATTTACTCCTATGGATGGCACTGTGTTGGATAATCCTACTCTCTATCGATAGCTAGTTGGAGGACTCGTCTACTTAACTATCACCCGACCAGACATCGCCTATCCAGTTCATGTCCTTAGCCAGTTCTTGTCAGCTCCTCGTACTACTCACTATGTAGCAGTTCTTCGCACTCTTCGCTATATCAAAGGCACTCTATTTCATGGCCTTTATTTTTCTACCCATTCCTCTTTGTCCCTTCAGGCATACTTCGATGCTGATTGGGCTGGTGATCCCACTGATCGTCGTTCTACTACTGGTTACTGTTTGTTTCTTGGAGACGCTCTCATTTCTTGGCGTGCTAAGAAGCAAACATTCACTGCTAGATCGAGCACAAAAGCTGAGTATTGTGCCCTCGCTGACACTACTGCTGAAGTTATCTCGATTCGTTGACTTCTCGAAGATTTGGGTGCTCCTCAGTCGTCCCCTACTGATGTTTTTTTGTGACAACCGCAGTGCTATTCAGATTGCCCATAATGATGTCTTTCATGAACGCACCAAACACATTGAGATTGATTGTCACTTTGTTCGGCAGCGTATCCTTATTGATGTTGTTCGTCTCATTGCTGTTGGAACACTAGATCAGACTGCTGATATCTTCACAAAAGCTTATCACCCGACTCGTTTCCGGACTTTGTTATCCAAACTTAAGATGGTATCCTTAGCTCCCACTTGAGTTTGAGGGAGGATGTTAGAGATATATTAGAGAATCATTAGAATCATTTTAGATCAGTTAGTATCGTTTATATTTATATAGCATATCTATATATTAATTGTAGGATTCTATGCTTTTATTACTTTGATTCCTCTAGCACCTATATATACCCCCTTGTGCATTATACTTTTTATCACATTAAATAATACACTTTTCAGATTACTCTCTCAGTCTCTTGTTTCTAACATATGCAATTTGATCAACAACCACAAGGTGTTTACAGCGACTGTGAAGAACGGGGTTGGCAGCAAGTTGGCACGCGCTGCTGTTATCACAAATATATGTATCATTAGGAATATATGTAGAATTGTAGATCATGAAATGTAACTGGAGTAGAGTATTGCTGTGGTTATTGAAATGTAAAAACAGGACTAATAGAAGAATTGTTATTAGAAGCAAAAAGACTATCAGTATAACTATCATGAGGGGATGTAAATAAAGTAGTGTAAAAAATTCTTTCTCAAAAAATAACATGTCTATAGAGATAAATTTTGCCAGTTTTACTCATGCATTTGTAATCTCGATGCTGACTATTATATCCCAAAAAAAAATACACTTCTCATACTTATAATCAAACTTAACTCGATTATATGGTCTCGAGAATGAAAAATAAGTGCATCCAACCACTTTTATTAAGTGATAATCTACAATTTTATCATACAAAGCCTCAAAGGGGCTTTTATTATGTAAAAATTACATCCACTAGTACATTATATATAATAATATATAATGATTATCGATGATTCACTCACTCATATATAAGAAAGAATAATAATAATAATTACCAAAAAATATAAAATAGAATATTAGAATTATTGAAAAATGATAAGTGTTTAAAAGAGTATTTTTGACAATTTAGAGCTAAAAGGAAGAATAATTTTATCACGTTCAAAAATTCGAATACTAGACTAATTATATCATGTCGGTTTTGGACATTAAAAAGACTATTGAAATGTAAAAACAGGACTAATAGAAGAATTGTTATTAGAAGCAAAAGGACTATCAGTATAACTATCATGAGGGGATGTAAACAAAGTAGTGTAAAAAATTCTTTCTCAAAAAATAACATGTCTAGAGAGATAAATTTTGCCAGTTTTACTCATGCATTTGTAATCTCGATGCTGACTATTATATCCCAAAAAAAATACACTTCTCATACTTATAATCAAACTTAACTCGATTATATGGTCTCGAGAATGAAAAATAAGTGCATCCAACCACTTTTATTAAGTGATAATCTACAATTTTATCATACAAAGCCTCAAAGGGGCTTTTATTATGTAAAAATTACATCCACTAGTACATTATATATAATAATATATAATGATTATCGATGATTCACTCACTCATATATAAGAAAGAATAATAATAATAATTACCAAAAAATATAAAATAGAATATTAGAATTATTGAAAAATGATAAGTGTTTAAAAGAGTATTTTTGACAATTTAGAGCTAAAAGGAAGAATAATTTTATCACGTTCAAAAATTCGAATACTAGACTAATTATATCATGTCGGTTTTGGACATTAAAAAGACTATTGAAATGTAAAAACAGGACTAATAGAAGAATTGTTATTAGAAGCAAAAGGACTATCAGTATAACTATCATGAGGGGATGTAAACAAAGTAGTGTAAAAAATTCTTTCTCAAAAAATAACATGTCTAGAGAGATAAATTTTGCCAGTTTTACTCATGCATTTGTAATCTCGATGCTGACTATTATATCCCAAAAGAAATACACTTCTCATACTTATAATCAAACTTAACTCGATTATATGGTCTCGAGAATGAAAAATAAGTGCATCCAACCACTTTTATTAAGTGATAATCTACAATTTTATCATACAAAGCCTCAAAGGGGCTTTTATTATGTAAAAATTACATCCACTAGTACATTATATATAATAATATATAATGATTATCGATGATTCACTCACTCATATATAAGAAAGAATAATAATAATAATTACCAAAAAATATAAAATAGAATATTAGAATTATTGAAAAATGATAAGTGTTTAAAAGAGTATTTTTTACAATTTAGAGCTAAAAAGAAGAATAATTTTATCACGTTCAAAAATTCGAATACTAGACTAATTATATCATGTCGGTTTTGGACATTAAAAAGACTAAGAGTTCATTTTAAAAACAGAGCGGTGTCGAAATAACAACAACTCATATGGCACATTAGACTAAGTCAAGACAGTAAGAGACCAACAGTGTTTTTCAAGTCTAGTAGAAGCCATAAATTTAGCAATTATTTTCGAATATATGTAGGCTTTATTTAGTTTTGATTTGTTGTTAGGGTTGTTACAATATTTGATTTTTTTAGTAGTATTTATAGGTATTTTAAATTTAAATCAAATATGATCTAATCTAATAAGATCAAACTTTATTTAAATTAGTTATCATATTTTTTAGGATCTTTTAATTTAAATTATTTATCATATATTTTTATTTTAGAGTCATATCTAAGAAGATTTGGTCTATTTTTAGGCTAATCTGTTAAAGGTCTATTTAAATACTTTTTATGAATAAATTTTCGTAATTACTTTATGCACGTTTTTCAATGTGTATTCAATTGAAGTGAGTGACTTATTTTATTTGTTGCATGAAGAAATTTAAAGGATTCAACTTACATAATTCTTTAGTGTTAGTATAATTTAGTTTTCAGCCTTTTGATCTAGGTTGTCAAGGATAAATTCTTTCAAGGTCTAATAGAAAAATCTCTTTCGACGACCTAGTTTGCTAAAAATAGGTTTCTTAAAGGTATAATAAAAAAATTCTTTTATTTATTTTTGTGTTTCCGCTGTGTCTTTTCTTATTCCTTCCAATTTTATCCCTCTTTTCTTATTCCTTCTGTCTTCGTTCTATCTTTTCTTATCATTTATTATGGTTCATTCCTTCATCTTTGTTTTCTTAGTCTTTTATTTTTTTCATTAATTTTCGTATCAACAAATCTTAACATAAATAATCATTAAATACTAATTTATGTATGATTAATTACATAATATTTTCTTAAAAAATAGTTGAGAAAAAAGTATATAAACTCATACCAGAATGTGCCATATTAGAATGTAATTTATTGTAGAATAATATAATGATAATAATTTAAATTATTAATTATTGATGATTGACTCACTAAAATATAAACAAAAATCATAATAATAATTACTAAAAATGTATTAAATATAATATTAGAATTATTGAAAAATTTTAACACAAATAATTATTAAATATTAATTTATATATAATTGATTACATAATACATAAAAAAATAGGTGAAAAGAAAAAAGTATATAAAATGACACTAAAATATGCTATGTCAACATGTTTGGCATCAGAATATAATCCGTTATAAAATAATATAATAATAATAATTAAAATTATTGAATTATTGATTATTGATTTATTGAAATATAAAAAAAATTATTATAATTATAATTACAAAAATATATGAAGTAAAATATTATAATTATTAACAAATTTTAATATAAATAGTTATTAAATATTAATTTATGTATGATTAATTACATAATACTTTATTAAAAGTACTATACTACGTATATACTAAAATTAGCTATCAAAGTCAACCACTAGTATTATTCTGCAGGTCCCTATAGTTTCACCGAATTTTTAATTAGGTCCCTATACTTTTTTTCTTTTCAATTGGGTCCTATACGTTAATTTTTTTTCAATTTAGTCCTTGTTAACGTTAAACGTTAAAAAAATGTTAGTGAATTGTGAAATTACTTGTATACCCCTAGGGACTTAATTAAAAAGAAAAAAAGTATAGAGACCTAATTGAAAATTTAGAAAAATTATAAATATTCAATAAAAGATATTCTTATAATCCCTATTTAATAATTCTACGACATAAAAAATATTTCTATAATCCCTTTTATTTTATCACTATCATTTTTTTATTTATATACAAATTGTACCAAAAATACCGTCTTTTTATTTTTTTGACTTTCAAAATACCTTATCTTAAGAATATACAAAAAAATAATGAATAAAATGAAACAGAAAAATAGTAGTAATAAGTATAATATAAAATTCAATTTTCATCACTCAAGTATTTATTATGACCAACATAATGAAAGAACTTACATATGACATATGGTAACAAGAATCATTAATAGAATAATAACTAAAATTGTTTACAAAAATTGAGTTCTATATAATTCCTCAAACAAGAGAACCAATTTAGCTCACAAAAACTCAAAAACAAGTATATTGAAAAAATGAATTTTCTTTATGGTAACGAGAACTATCAAAAAGAAATTCCTAAAGGTTGTTTGCTCTAACATAAACAGATATTCTATCTCCTTTATATATTATCTTTGCCATTGCAACTGATGCCAAGTGACGCACAGACCGTCGAACACCAAAAGTGAGCAGGGAATACAATGCATCCTCACACCGTCTTTGTCACAACAAAATATTTTCCTAGAAGATAAGATAAATTGTAATATCAGAAAACACACCAAGATTTTTAATGAAAACCTAAATCAACAACAACAAATAATATCAAATGAATAGCATCAAATCTTAATTAAAAGCCAATTCTCAAAAGGTATGTTTTTCATTCCAATTTTAAGAGTAGTTGGTCCATTGAATGGACAGAAAATCTACATTGCAATGTCTGTGAAAGTTCCACCAAGTATCGGCTGCACATGAACATAAAGCCTTGTACAAAATTTCTGTACAAAAATCCTTGGTCCATTCAATCTGCAACAACTTAGTTTCAACTTGTATATATAAAATGATCTGGATGCACACAGCTAATGATGTTCACAGCAAAATTAAATTATATGTCAATTTCCCAATTAACAAAATCCTTGTACATAAATATTTATATTGTAAACCCTAAACCATTATATAAAAAAATTCAAAAATCAATTCAAGAAATAGGTATTCAACTAATGCCATATTTCTAAAAAATTGACATATGCATAAACATGTTACATCAAATTTTAATTTAAATCATGTCCTTTAAATCTTTTTTTTCTTTTCGATAATGTCAGCATCAAAGCATATCTCTATAAGGATAAGTATCATCTAAAATTAGCTAGGCAAATAGTAATATTTCATTAGTAATACCATATGATGCATCACATGTAAGCAAATATGGTAAAAGTAATATGCTGACCTTGCAGGAACAGAACCAAATATCGAATTACAACTCCAAAGCACCACAAAAAAAATAAATAAATATTCCAGTTCCTAGGTTCTGATCGAATTGACTTAAAGCACCTTAAGAATGAATCCTACTCAGCATAAAACTCAATATGTGAGCAGATGACCAGAATTTACTGCTAAACATGTTAAACTTCATCTCGCATGAACAATATCGAAGCATTATCCTTTATTTTTGCACCTTATATTCAATTAGAATTTACATCCAAATGGTCACTACTGTAGAACCCACCTCCACTAAGCAAAGCATCCAATACCTAGCCATCCAAGATGCTTGTGATAAGACAAGTATGTTTGCATATAATGTTAGCTTGTAGGTCATTTATTGAAGGAATTTCCTATAATTGAAGGCCTAGATATAAAAGCAAACTAGAGATTATACCTCAGCAGTGATAATCTAATTGAAGATGTTCAAGGTATTAAAACTACTACTACATCTCCCCTTGGAATGGTGAAATTACAAGCAGTGAGAGAGTAAACCAACACATCCCTACCTATAGTTTTCCAAGTCCCTGCATCCAACCTAGTCCTGAGCTCTATATAAACCAACGCAGCCCTACCTACATCCATGGTGTTTGCACCCTCAGACACTACTCCCGGAGCCGGACTTCCGACTCCAAGAATCGCAATCTGTCTCAAGAAATAAAAATAATATAGTAATTGAATTGAGAGAATCACCAGGGTGAGAAACATTTTTGCTTCGAACACTAGGTACTCAATGTGAATATAACAGAACCACAATGCCTACAATTAATACAGTTACACGGCATAAAAAAATTTGAGGAAGCCATACTTTAGTGCTTCCAAACACATTTGTAATTAGTCTAAAACCTTTCCCATGAATTACGCAATTACAGTGAATAGATTATCAATGCCAAAAAATAAAACACAACTATGAAGACATGAATGACTTGATACAAAACAAATAGCAGCACAAAATTCAAAATCTTATACATTTAACAACCAAAACGAAATAAAAATGAAGAAACTAACCCACCTGTTCTGGTAGATCGAGTGTGCAGGCAGCAAGGCGAGGCAAGGTACGGTGAGATAAAGCGAGGCGTGCCGATTGGCGGACAGGGCTTCGACGGATCAATCAGTGCAGATCCTCAGAGACCGACGGACCGACGGAAGCTATGGATGAAGACGACGGATCAACAGCTATGGATGAAGATGATGGACCGACGGAGGAGAACACACAACACACGATTTTCAGGGAGCAAATTGGGGGCTGGCTAGGATTTTTTTTCCTTCGGGACAAAATGGCAAGGGATTTTTGGGTATTTTGAAAAAATAGAGATATCTCCAGTTAGTTACCTAATCTAAACAGAAGAATATTCGTGTATTAAACAGAATATTATGTTATCTTAGACGGTATTCTCATGACAGGAACTTAATTGAAAAAAAAATTAACGTATAGGGACCCAATTGAAAAGAAAAAAAAAGTATAGGGACTTAATTGAAAATTCGGTAAAACTATAGGAACCTGCAAAGTAATTAAACCTATAAAATATATATTTGAATACAAATACACTTTGAAAATAAATTAAACTACACATATATTTATATACAAATATATTAATAACTGATTTTAGTGTACGAATAGCATTATTGGTTGAAAAGAAAAACACATGTAAACTAGTACCAAAATATGTCACGTCAACATACTTAGTGTCAAAATGTAACCCGTTGTAAAATAATATAATGATTATTGATTATTGATGATTTATTCATTAAAATATAAAAACTTTATAATAATTATTAAAAATATAAAATAAAATATTAAAATTATTAAAAAAATTAACATAAATAATTATTAAATATTAATTTGTATGATTGATCATAATACTTTTTTTTAAAATGATTAAGAAGAAAAACGTATGTAAACTAGCATCAGAATACATTATGTCAACATATTTGGTGTTAGAATATAATTCGTTGTAGAATAATACAATAATAATGATTAAAATTATCAAATTATTGATTATTGATGATTGACTCACTCAAATATAAAAAAGAATTGTAATAATAATAATTATTAAAACACATAAAATAAAATATTAAAATTATTGACAAATTTTAATATGAATATTCATTAAATATTAATTGATGTATAATTGGCTAAATAATACTTTTTTAAAAAGACAAAGACTCAAGTAAAACGTTTCATCTCGTTCATTAAATAGATTATCATATATAAAATTTTTGACACGTGACATAAATTAAAGGCATATTTTTATTAAAAAGTATTGTCATATTTTTAAAATTGTTACTTTGATTTTAATACTAATTTTTTAATTTATTTAAAATTTAAATTTTAACAAAAATTTTATTATAAGATTGTTTTATTTTTTATTATTTTCTATAAATTTTATAATATTATTTTTCTACTTTTATTTTATTATCTTTTTATTTTTTTCTATTTTGCAAATTTAATACTTTTTTACGAGTTTAGTTTTTATTTACAGTTGTTATCATTTTTTATTTTTAAATATATATATATTTTAATTTACTAATTCTTATTACTAATTATTCTATTTTTAGTCGAATAATTTTTTTATTTTTAAATTTTTTAAATAAAATTTATTGTGTAAATTAAAATTTTAGAAAAAATTATTTTATATAAATTTAAAAAATTTATTATTGTTTGAATTAATATTAGTTAGAATTACTAATAAAAAAATTTTTCTTAAATTTTTTATTTTATTTATAATTTATTTTTTTTAGTATTAATCTACTTTTTTTAGAGTATATTTTTTGTACTGTAGTCAAATAAATAATTTTAAAAAATTATTTTTATCATTTTTATATAAGTAGTGCCTTTCTTACAAAGTTGAAAAAAAAATATTTATAAAGAAACCTGCTACACATATAAGTCTTTTTGGCCTACAAGTCTTACAAGTTGGCACAAACCTAACAAAAAATACGCATTACACTCTCACATTCAAGAGTAAATAAACGCACGTTATTCAACCACTTCCTGTTTCCAAAATGCGCTACTCACCATGCATTATAAACTACTTTTCTTCTTCTTCCTTCATGAAAACGAATTTTTTTGCCAAATTTGAAGATAATGAAACTTCAAAAATACACCGAAACGATTACAGAAATACACTCAAAAGATTACAGAAATATACCCAAACGGTTACAGGAATTCACCCAAATGATTATAGAAATACACCCAAAGGATTACAGAAATACACCCAAAGGATTACAAAACTACACCCAAAGGATTTAAGAAATACACCTAAAATTCGTTGAAGTATACCTTATGCATAATTCAGAACTCTTTCTCTTTCTCTTCCTCATCTTCTGCTGCTTCTTCTTCTTCAGAAACGATTTCAGAGCTTGATGTCAAAAAACAATGAAAATCTAGAATAACGAAGAAAGAAAACAGAGAGAAAAGCACGTAAATGAAGAAGGAGAAAGAGAAGGCAAGAAACGAAAGAAAAAAAGAAAAAGAGGAGGAAGAGGAAGAGGAAGAGGAAGAAGAAGAAGAAGAACGTGCAGCGAGAAGAAGAAGGTGCAGTGAAAATGTGCAGTAACGGTTGAAGAAGGAGAAAGAGAAAGCAAGCAACGAAAGAAAAGAAGAAGAAGAAGAGGAAGAGGAAAAAGAATGTGTAGTAAGAAGAAGAAGAAGGTGCAGTAAAAACGTGCAGTAACGGTTGAAGAAGGAGAAAGAGAAGGCAAGAAACGAAAGAAAAGAAGAAGAAGAAGAGAAAGAAAAAGAAGAAAATATACTTGTAAAGACTTGTATAAAAAAATGTTTGTATAATTGTATGTGAAAAATTTCTCATTTATAAATTAGTACTAGAATATATTAGCTTAGTATATTTAGTGACAGAATACAATCTGTTTTAAAATAATATAATATTTATTTTGTCTATAAAAAAAATACAATAATTATTTTGTAGTATCTTTTTCATTTAATTAACTTGTGTTTAGCATGTGTCAATGAAATTAATTTTGTTATGCGGACAAGTACATATAACTAAATCCAAAGTCGTAGTCTCAACTATGAATTAATGGCTTGAAAAAATAATATAATAAGTTTTACTTCCATCTCCATCCTTTGGATTCTTAAATGAAATCTTTAATTGAATAACCATATCGAAACTCCTTATTTTCCATTTTTTTTTTGTTTTGTTCTTCCCCAATCAGAGAGTAACGGTAGCATGATCTATGCTGGGACGGTTACCAATTTGAACGTTCCACCACTCAGCTGAGGAATCCATCGCCGCCACAGTCCTCCCTTCCAAAGATCCAGGTTGGCTACTCTATTCTCTCACATCTGAATCAATTTCAGAAATTATTAATTCGACTGAGATTTAAATTTTGATTCATTGAACTGTTACACATCCAAATCTATCTGAATCTGACTGAAATTTGTTTTGTACAAATAGTGAATGAAATTTCTTCTTGCAATCCCCTGTACTCCCCCACGCACCTACATTCTCTATTATTTTAAATCTATCATTCCCTATCAGAATCTTTTTCTTTTCCTTCTGAAATATGAGACGTGGAAGAAATTAAAGGATCTTCTTCGTGTGAAAAAAAAAAATAAAAAATTACGCTTATCTATTTTTCTTCATGATGAGTGTTTTCACTACTTGGATCTATGCATCTACCTTGAGAAGTGGATTGTAATGGATATGCCTGAAGTGGATTGTAATGGATATGGATTGTGGAGGAAAAGAAGATATTAGGGCAAACTCAAATTGGTAAATTAGAAACTAAGAATTTCGTTTTAGGGTGGTGACATGCTTATTGCTTAGAGACTAGAGTTAATTAAGATCCAGCATGTATAACAAGACAACAAATTAAGTCAATTTTGAAGTTCTCCATGCTAGTACATCATTGTGTCTTTTTGTATCATTACTTTTCTGGTTTACTACTATAAAACAAAAATTATTAACTTGTGCAGTTCTATTAGATTTAGACTTCATTTGGTAAAGGTTTTTTTAGAGAGGTGCACCTCATTTCATGTTTGGTAAATTGCAGTTTTTAAAAGTTAGCGATGCACTTAAGGAGGTGTTTTTCAAAGTTAGATTGTACTTATCAAAATTAAAAAGTCTAATGTAACTTTATATATTAATAATATCTAAATTTTTTTTATATTAATATTTATTATTATTTTTTAATATTACACATTTTATCAAAGACAATTGTTTTTTTTTTTTACTTATTAAATATCAATTTTAATTTGATTACCAAATGTAGGTGTTACAACTTTTAAAACACTATCCTTCAAAAGTAGTTTTAATAAACTACTTTTGAAAAGGAAAAGATTTACCTGACCGGCTTTTACTAATTGAACATGTTATTCGATAAAACAACTTAATACCTGTAAGCTGGTATGTTTCCCTTCAGCATTTATACATTTACATCCATCATCTATCATAGTCATTGTCTTCTTCTCTACATCCATATCTTCTTTTATACCTTCTATATATCTATAAATCTTAAAATATTTACCATCTTGACTAATTTCGTTACAATAGCACAAAGGAAACAATATGTATGTTAGTGCATTTTAATTCACTAGTTAACAATATAGAGGATTGGAGTGTTTTGGATTTTTGGTTTCCAAATTCTTTTTTTCCAATTCTATGCCTCAATTAACTACCCATAATATCCACAAAGTAACTTCTTATCATCATGTATGCAATTTTCAACTACAGCATTATTAAACAAATTATGCAGGGTTTTCATTTATTTTTATCCCATGCTACTTTTAAATAGTCTTCTCACCATTTGAAGATATCTAACTTGTTTATTACTCCGAGTTAACTGTATTCATATTGATAAAAAAATGATGGCTTGACAAGCACTGGCGTGTCTGTTACATAAAAGAATGGTGCGCGTCGCACTGCATTTATGTTAACTGAAACCAACACATTTTGCTTGCCGTTGTAGATTGACAAGGAAGAGAAAAGCATAATGAAGGTAAATTCTGGTAGAGGGCGAAAAGTGTGCTTGGTGGTAACAGGTGTTGTGATAGCAATCGTCTTGCTAATAGTGATACTAGCAATGACAGTCTTCAAAGCCAAGCATCCTGTCAATACAGTTGACTCACTAAGGCTACAGGACTTGAAGGTGAGCTTAGATATCGCTCGACTAAGTGTCGATTTGAACGTGACACTCGACGTGGATGTCTCAGTGAAGAATCCAAACAAGGTGGGATTCAAGTACTCAGATAGCTCTGCTCAGCTCAATTACAGAGGGCAACAGGTGGGTGAAGTCCCTATACCTGCTGGAGAGATTTCTGCTGATGAAACCAAAGGATTCAACCTCACCCTCACTATCATGGCGGACCGGTTGCTTTCGAATTCTCAGGTTTACTCAGATGTCATATCTGGTTCATTGCCCCTCAGCACTTTCGTGAGAATGTCAGGTAAAGTTAGCATCTTAGGATTTATCAAAGTTCATGTGGTTTCTTCCACAACTTGTGATTTTGCTGTGAATCTTTCTAATAGGACAGTTGGCCACCAAGAGTGCCAATACAAGACAAAGCTTTGATTATTTGTTTCCAGTTTAGGGGTGAAGTGAATATCTAGGACTTAATATAGTAGACTATGTAAATTTTAGTTAATTTTTATATCATTTATCATTTATTATAATTATTGGTGTACGTGCAATACGATTGTAATTAGTTATTATAAGGAAAATAAGAGTTTCAAAAAAGTTAAAGAATAAGTGCAACTTGTAACAATACAAGATTAATTTTTTTTATATAATTTCAATCGAATAAAAAAATTTTCATGTTGTATAATCAGAAGTATTACAATAAAGTAAACAAAACAAAAATTATCTAATTAACAATTATAACTTTAATCAATTTTAATTATAAAAAGTTTGAACAAATTATAGTTGTAATTAGAGTCCACCTTGGAAGAGGATAAGTGGATAACCCTAGGCTTGAAGAAAAGAATCGACAAAAATACAGACAAAAGGATACATGGGACATGTGTTACATTTTGTGGTGATTAAGATTAACTGAATATGGCCAAGTTGAATAGTGTCAATGAAATTAAGTTTCCAAATCAGGACAATGAAGCTGTGGTCCATTTTCATTCGCACATATACTAAGAACAAACATTACACGGAAACGTGACTATTGGGGGAAGAAAAATAAAGGTTATTTTATCATTTATTTGAACATTATAAGTTAAACATTATGCTATGTCTTTTTTTAACACTAATAAAATCTAAAATTAAATTAAAAAAAAAACTGTGTAAGAATCTGGACTACATTAAAATTTAATGATATATAACAAAGTAAATAGTGTCTCCATAGGAATAGGATACAATATTTTGTTATGCTCAGAATGTTTTCTAGCCAGAAGAAAATCTAGCTTCCAATAGGAATGCTGAGGAATTTTTGTTGTGCTGCTTCTTATCAAGCACATATTCTGAAGATGACAGACACATTCTCTCTACTCTAATATCTGTTTGATATTTTCTTATAATTCTGAAAAAAAATTAACTTAAATATTCTCAAATCCCAATTTCATGTTATTAAGAATTGATTTTAGTTGGAAGCAATGAACAAGCATAGGATTGAAACACAAGACTAGACCATGAAAAATGAAGTTCTTCAATTGATTCAAGAACACAGAGAAGAGCAGGTCATAAAAAAAAAATTAAGTGAGAACAGATTATTTGGATCATATTTATCTTGCAACGTTTTGAAATTTGAAATTGAGGAAGAATTACTAAGATGAAATTGATGTTAAGTTCTGCATTTTTTTCTAAGAATGAATTATTAAAGAGTAACACAAACATTCAAGTTTGTCAAAAATCATAGTACAAATACCATATAACTCAAAAACAAAAGAAAGAGAGGATTTACAGAAAGAGAACTGAAAACCTATGACTCCATTGATGAATTTGGATTCTACTCAACGTGACAAGGCAAGAAGATTTCCATGTTTGGATTTGGAAGGTGGATTTTCTTCAATGAACTTCTGCAACCCTTTCTCACCACCAGGAAACCCACCAGTTAGCCCCATCATTTCCTTCTCAAAAGCATCTTCTGATACCTCAAAGTTCTCTTCCTCCTCCTCCTCCTCCTCTTCGCCACCACTATCCGGTTGTGGCCGCGGTTGCGCTTGTTGCCGGCTTTCAACCACTTGCCTTTCAAGCTCTAGTTGAAGGCCTTTTTCTCCATTGCATATCCCTCTCCCTCCCATGATCTCAACTATGTTGAACTTGGCATGAGGTTCAAAACTTGGTTTGTTGTGATGATATGAAGGGTGCTTTAGAGGGTAGTGTGTGAGGTTATGATCTTGGCCTAGGAACTGAGTTCTTAGAAGAGAACCATGATGGAAGCCATAAAGGGTTGCAAGAGAAGCCATTCTCTTTATTTTCAACTGCGTTTTATTATGATAAAGAGAAGCATGCTAGTTGTTGATATAAACATACATGAGATATATTAATGTTTGCAAAGAAACAAAAACTAAATGGAAAAGATTTGACATTTAATTCTAGCCACAAATTAGTTTCGTACACAGTACATACACATACATGGTTTGTGGTTCATTTTAGCTGCACAAGTATGGTTTGACAAGTAACATGCAAATTTGAAAGAAGCTGAATGAATTGGCGATGTTCCAAGTGTTAAGATTCTGTGATAAAATATCTACTATGGTTTTATGACTTCCTATATATAATTTTGATAAGCTTGTATATGTTTTTAATTTTTATCTTTTTTTTTTCTACTAAAAACTAATGTTTTTTATACGATCTATAAGTATCATTTGACTGTTTTTTATGAATAAAAAAAGTTTCTTTTGTAAAAAAAAAAAAAAAATCTATAAAAGATTATATTAGAATTATTTGACCCTTCCCAAAAAGATAGAACTAATCAACACTTGTAAAGACCATACAGAATTACAGATCATATATTTATATTTGCAAAATTTTTAACATAATAAATCATTAAATCAAACTATTTTGTTGATATGTTAATACATGAATAAATATTTAAAATCTTTTCACAAAATAGTGAAATACATAGAAATTTCTTTTATTCCTTAGATATTCCTAGAAGCAAAACTCAATATTCTCTTCATTCTCAGCATTCAAACGCCATGCATGCTCAAAGAAAATATTGGCAAAACTAAATGAACAAGCCATACATCAAACATGAATATCACTTAACCTCAAGAAAAGTTAGTCTAATTTACCCTAACAATTTTTTTTTAATTATAATGAATAGAAGACCAATAGAGCCTCTGGCCAGAATATGATATGGAAGATATACAGTTAAAAGAATTGAAAGAAAATAGGGAAAACTTATGGGAAAAAAAAATTCTCCATTTACAATTAGAGATTCTAAACATCTACAGAACATTCTCAGCCATTAACATAATAACAGACATTCATTTCCATTCTACATAGTTACAAATATGGTGTAATAGTACCACTAATTTTGAAACCCACTTCAATTCTTTTCTTACACTATTGAGCTATGGTTCCTTACTTCAGCTACTGGAGGGAGGAGCATGTGACTTCTCAATAAGCATCTCAAGTCTCTGGTCACAAATAATCATAGAAATCAGTAAGTACAGAGAATTTTCCAAACAGAACAAATATATAAAAATTCTTTAATAGATAGAATCCATGCTATATTAAGAGAAGGGAAAACAGACCTTTACTGATTTGTTGACTTCTTCAAGTTTATTAAGCAGCAATCCTCCGGGTACTCTGCGGTCTAGAGCGGAATAGGCCACACCCGGCGTCTGCAGATGAGAGTATGATAGTGTTTTATATGAGAAAAATTCAAGCATTGTAGAGCTCTTAGAACTATATGCTGCAACATTTTCAGAAATGGCTGTTATATTATACCTTCCAACTTTTTGATGGTGATCTCATAACAACTGATCCCTCAGTTGCTGCAGGCATATGATCCATGTTTTCCACATTTGTGCTCGGAGCAGTCAACTTCCTCCGTACATCTCGCAAACTCTTTGATGCTTCTGTTACAATAACCTGCAGATCAATTCCAGTCCTTCATGATCCCCCCCGTTTTAGTATTATAAAGTGGAAAAAACCACTACTGTTAAAAAAGAAATTGAATGTATAGGATCATATTTTGTGTCACCTTTCTGAAAATATCAGGATCAGAAATTCCTTGAATCTGTAGTTCATCTACAAGTGCTGCTTTTCCACGTGCAATACTTTCGACACGGAAAGTACGGATTCCATATATAGACTGCAGGCAACCTTGTAAAAGAACGGGGAAGAAAATTGTTGGAGTGCATATTGAACATCAAGTAGATGAGGTTTCAACAAGAAGATCAAAGCTAGGACTTTGTCCATTTTAAACACAATTGTTCTCTTAATTTGAATGATATAAAACATCCTAACACACAACTTATAAGGTGATAATACAACAACAACAACAGCAGCAACAACGAAAAACAACAGCAAAGCTTTATCCCACTAGGTAGGGTAGGCTATATGGATCAAACGATATCATTGGTTCTTATCATGTATCATGCCTATAGTGCAACTGTTGACACGTAATAAGGTGATAAAGGTTCGTAATGTAAACAAAGCATGGCAAGGAAATGATTTGGTAAATAAGGTCTGCATGAGTACCTTGTTCAATAATAATATCAATCACCAGAGAAAGAGGTATATGCCTCTCAATCGTCACCGTCCCCCAGAAGGGTATATATGAAGGCCTTGACACCTTACAAATAAAGGTTGAGAAAACTAGTCACCTATCATTTCTCATTTCATTACCCGTATTACAAACTCATGATCATACAACACTATTAATGCATACCTTGTAAACTATTTCGGTAGGAGTGATGTATAATCTACGAGAGGACAAATCCTTCCGAAGCACATACCGCCTGATTGGCAGGTAAAGCAACATAATAAGGCCAACACCCCAAGCCAAAGCCAGAAGCAATGATATAGATAGCCATATGACCGTATCATATTTAAGGCTATTGCTTGCGAGTTCTTCGAAGGATGCCGAATACAGTATCTGTTCCAAATAATCTTCTTGCCCTTTATCATCATCACCTGATTCGGACATAGGTTCTACAAGTATCTGATCTTTTTGTGACCTCAGTTCTGGGAGGCCATCTGCATGACCCATCAACATCTCTTCCAATGATGATCCACTATTAACAACAAAGGGTCACATATAGTAAAAGATTAGGTCCAAAAGTACTATAAAATCTTTTCTCCTCGTTCAAGAAGTACACACACAGAACATTTTGACATACAAACTTCCAAAGTTTTCTACAGAGACATGGCGAGCATTCGCGCACATACACACATAGTTGAGTTTTTTCTTTTCCATTTTTTCTGATCAGTAATCTCCTAGTTACAGAGACACTTATGTCGAACAAGTATCATTGAGGGTTAGTTTTCTTTCTTAGGACCTAATCTTTTACTATTCTTGCAGTTGCTTCAGTAGAGAGGTGTAATTTTGCTAACACCAAAAAAATGTGACTACTTCATAAGGTTAGCAAACAAGGGTTTATGCAGCATATGATCACACTGACTTAGCTGAACTGAATTGAATTGCAATATAAAGAATACAGAAAACTCATAGCACTAGTTTCCAAGAAGCTTACCAGTAATTCTTCTTTTTTAAATGTATTTACATATCTAAAAAAATTTGAAAATAACTTGACATCTTTCCCACACTATTATCATTCAAGACAAAACATGACAACAAAATGCAATAGCTAAATCAAACAACAAAACCATCTTCACATAACTAAGTAAGAAAAAGGGGTGGGAGGGGGGATTAGAAAAATGAAATAAACACAAACAGCATGAAACGAGTTGTCACTTGTCTCAGAAGCACGAATTGAAGTTGGTATCAAGTTTCCTTCTTTACCAAACAGCTATATAGTAATTATATTAAAGAAAAAAAAAGATTACTACGAATTCTTCAAGTAAAGTGAAATGGGGGTATGGATATGATGAGAAAGGTGAGAACTTTACCTCGGAGTTGGGGGAAAAGAGCACCAAACGTTCAACTCAAAGTGAAGTGGAGTTTCCAGAAACAAGAACGATGTAAGGAGCTTAGGCTTAGAGTTGGCAGCTAAGGAACACGTGCCAACCAAATTTGGACACAAATATATGTTTTTTAACTCCTATGCTATGAGCTTACTAAAATCAATAACTAAATTAGTTATCAGTATAAAATATAAATATATATTAAAAATAAAATAAACTATATATATATTTATTTTATAAATATATTAATAAATATTTAATAATTAATTTTAATATATGAATAATATTATTTATTTATTAAATTTGAAAACTATAATTTTTTTCCTAAGTTATATATAAAAAGAATGGGTTACTTAAAAAACATATCTTTGACTTTATATTAATATCCACTATCGAGTAATTTTTATTTGTATCATCTAAAAATTAAAAGATAAATTATGTTTTATTATGTAAGATTATATCATAAATATATTTTGTATATTTTTTAATACATAAAATGATATCATTTTTAATTAATACAATATAATTTTAGTTATATAAAAATAAAATTTTAAAAAACATATTAAATACAGTTTAAAATTATCTAGATATTTTTAGAGTTTTATACCTAGAACAATAAAATTTATACAATAAAAATAATTATTTAAAATTTATACTCTATAATTTAATTTTAGTATATTAATAATATTTAAATTTTTTTAAATAGTAAATTTTAAGGTTAATTATTTTTATTAATGTGATAAATTAATAATAAAAAGAAGTTAGATTAATAGACATGAGAAGTTTGTTTTTTGAAGAATGCTAGGGCTAATAATTTTGGTATTTTGTAATCATCAAATAATCATTAATAGTATTTTAATTGGTGTAAGATTACATCTAATAATAAATTATTTATTTTTGTTTTAATGATTAAGTGCTGGTAAAAAAAACACAAAAATTACTAACCCCTACATTTTTTCCTATTCTTTTAAAAAAAATTGTTATTATTAGTTTTTCTTTTTTCTTTTCTTTTCTTTTTTTTCTTTGGCTTGGTGATTACAGATTACTACACTAGGTCGGTTAACCCATTATTTTGTTTTCTTTTAATAATTTGTGGGGACTAATGTAAAATTGTAATTGGTAGAAAACCGTTTAACGGTTCGAAAAGCTGACTAGGCCATACGTCACCGTTTCGATACACATCGAGCATATTCTCTTTCCTCCTTTGCGTTTTCAACATTCTCTCTCTTTACTCCGCCATTGATTTTCCACGAATTTCTCTCGCTAGCTTCAAGTCCCTTCCTTTACCACAACACTTTCATTCTCCCTTTCTTGTTGATTTCTTCAAGGTACATTTTTCCTTATGAACAATCTCTTACTTTTTACGCCATCAAGATTATTCCATTTTTCTTCAATTGTTTCTATATCTATATGTAGTGTCTGAATTTTTTGGGTAATCGAGATTGGAAAAACAACGAGGGGCCAAAACTGGTATCTGTGAGTGCCAATTAGGTGTGTTTTGGTTTTGAAATGAGTCCTGATTTTTTCTGACTTTTGTTAATGGTTTCTTAATTAGTGATCACTGATCAATTTTTTTTTCAATAGAAATGAAAAAGCAGATAAAAAATTACTGATGAGTATTAATTAATTTTTATTATAATCTATGTTTTAAGACATAAATGCAGGCTAATGTTTGTTCTCTATGACAGTGAAAGCAATTAAAGTGATTTCTCTGAGGTAGGATGAGATTTTGCTTTTGAACCTGAAAATCAGATGGAAAAGAAACAGCATATTGCAATTTTCACCACTGCCAGCCTTCCATGGCTAACAGGAACAGCTGTGAACCCTTTGTTTCGCGCTGCATATTTTGCCAAAGATGGGAAAAGAGATGTAGTTTTGGGGATCCCTTGGCTATCTTTGAAAGATCAAGGATTAGTATACCCCAACAAGATTACATATGCTTCACCCTCGGAGCAAGAGCAATATATCCGTAAATGGCTCGAAGAGAGAATCGATTTTGTGCCAAAGTTTAACATAGAGTTTTATCCAGCAAAGGTGATGATTCCTCTCATTGTTTTAACTCTTTCCCTTTAATAGGGATAATTGCAAGTTAACACACAGAATCAACATAAATGACATGCACATGTGCAATTTGGAGATCAGAATCTGTTGTTGGCCATCATGAAAATATATGCTTTTTTTCTCTTTAAATGGTTTATAAAGGATGTTTTAAATGGGGATATGCGATCTTTCATCACTGATATTTTCGACCAATATGTTTGTCTCTCAAGTCATCCAATCCATAGATTGTAACCATCTATCACTGTTTAGAATTCTCCCATTTCTGTTCCTATTTGCTTTTGTAACCAGCTATCACGATGCCTTATTGCTATGTAGTGATGCTAATTTATGATTTAGTATGTAGTTGCTAATGCATGATTCATTTATAATGTAGTTTTCGAGAGATAAAAGGAGCATTCTTCCTGTGGGAGATATTTCAGAAATTGTCCCAGATGAAGAGGCAGATATTGCTGTTCTTGAGGAGCCCGAGCACCTGACATGGTATCACCATGGGAAAAGATGGAAGACTAAATTCAGGCTAGTTGTAGGAATTATTCACACAAATTATCTGGAATATGTGAAGCGAGAGAAGAATGGAACTGTGCAAGCATTTCTGCTGAAATATCTAAACAACTGGGTTGTTGGTATATACTGTCACAAGGTAATTTATTATATCCTCAAGGCCTTACATAAAGAAAAAAGGTTTACACTTGCAAGCATTGCATGCTTGTTTTCTTGGAGTTAATTAGCTATATAATTTCAGGTAATTAGACTATCAGGTGCCACCCAGGATTACTCTGACTCCGTCATTTGTAATGTACATGGAGTTAATCCAAAATTCATTGCCATTGGCAAGAAAAAGAGGGAACAACAAAAGAATGGAGAGAAGGCCTTTACCAAAGGTGCATACTTTATTGGGAAGATGATATGGAGCAAAGGCTACAAGGAGCTGTTAAAACTTCTTCGTGTTCATCAAAAGGAATTAGCTGGGCTTGAGGTTGACTTAGTTGGCAGTGGAGAGGACTCGGGTGAAGTTAAAAAAGCTGCCGAAAAGTTGGAACTTCCAGTTAGAGTTCACCTGGCACGTGATCACGCTGACCCTGAATTTCATGAGTAAGTTCCCTACTGATTTGCTCGCCTTATGTTTTGGCTTCATTTTAGTTGAGATGATCTACTATAGAAGGTTTTGCTTATTGATAACATGATATATTGTGGTGTGTATTTTGGAAAAGAAAAAAAATGGAAATCTGATGTGATATTCATTGCTCAATTGGATTTTTATCAAATTTATATATTAATTGTTATTATTTAGTTGGAAATTAATGAATTCAAAAAATTTACTCTCTGAGATTTAGGCAATGGAGTTGGGAAATTTCGTATTAATTCAGCTTTTCATAGGGGATTACTTTTCATCACATGACTTATCGCCACACACTATTGTGAGTTTGATTTTGAAGAAAGGGAGGGAAGGGAAGGATCTGAAGTATAAAACAGATTGAGCTTTCCACTTCAAGCACTTCTCTTCCCTTCATTTCCTTCCAAAATCAGAACACACAAAAACACCCTTAGTGAGATGCAAATGTGTCATAATATGTTATAATTGATTCATCAAAATAAAATACAGAACTGCAATTTTAAAGCTTTAAAAGTCATTGTGATTGATTATGTTTGCAATCTCATGTCACCTCATAGTTGAACTTCCTCTATTAAGAACATGTGTATATCAACATTTTTTTTCCTTTGTTGCAGTTACAAATTGTTTATAAATCCAAGCACAACAGATGTGGTTTGCACAACCACAGCTGAAGCTTTAGCAATGGGAAAAATCGTTGTGTGTGCCAACCACACCTCAAACGACTTTTTCAAGCAGTTTCCGAACTGTTGGACATTCAACGATGGCAATGAATTTGTTAAACTCATACATAAGGCACTGGCCTCCGAGCCTGCTCAACTCACTGACGCTCATATACATGACCTTTCTTGGGAGGCTGCCACCGAACGTTTTCTTAAGACTGCTGAAATTGACAAGCCCTTGGAGAGAAAACTGTCAAGAACTACTTCAAACTATATGTCTGCCACAATGAGTCTGCAGGAGAGGATGGAGGACGCATCGGCATTTGTTCATCATGTGGCTTCCGGGAATGAAATTTCGCGAAGGATATTTGGTGCCATTCCAGATACCTTGGAACCAGATGAAGTGCAGCGCAAGGAACTTGGGATAACTGATACTCCCAAGAAAACTACTCCCAAGAAACAAGACGGTGCAACTCCAGATAGCTTGCAACCAGATGAAGTGCTACGCAAGGACCTTGGAACGACTAATACTCCCATGAAACAAGCCCAGCCAAATTGATATAATTCGGCGAAATTCTTGTTCCTTGTTACTTGGGGAAAAAGAAATTCATGCCTGGAATTTTATTTGTAAAGGTAGCATCCTCGTATAGCATAGGCAGGTTTTAAATTAGTGCTGATTTAGGCTAAACCTTCTATGGCTATGAAAATGCTGCAAAATTAGTTTGTTCTAACTATTTCATTTGTTGGATGATTGTTGAGTTTCTCATTGTTTAGTTCAAAGCTAGTATAGCAAGAGGCACTAATAAAGCAGCTTCTTGAAATTTTGTTTTAATAAAGTTGAGTTGGTGGTAATGTGATTTGTTTGGAAGTGTTTATGTTAGAAGTGATTATGACAGAATGAATATTATTTGAGTGATGCTAATTAAAATCTCTATTGTATGGTATAGTTATCAAAACATAGTCCTGATGTTATTGTGAAGAGCAAGGGACCGATTGCCAAAACTTATACTCGCTAAATGAGCTTATGGAAGTTATCCCTTGCTTTTTGGCATGTTCTGCTGCCATTGATAAAGATCATTCAGTAAATATCATGAAATCTATTATATATTTCTATTACACATATAAAGAGAATTTCCTCTCTTATGGCAAACTTTGTATTTTTTAAAATATTATTTTTCTTTTTATCTTATTGGTGAGATTTTAGATTTTATTCGTTTCTGATATATTAATCCAAATCCGAGTTGAACTAACCGTTGAATAGCCCTAATTTTGGACTTAATAATATACGCATTTTTTCGAAAAATTAAAAAGTGATTTAAGCAATTAAGTTACAAATCTATGAATAATGCTATGGTGCATTATATCTTTCAAAGAAGAGTGAAGATTGTTCCTTTTATAATAGAAAAAGAAAAAGGATCATGAACGTGCCCATGTTCTCTACAAATTAGTGAGAATCTTCACTTTACACCAAATTCTATTCTTCGCCAAATAAATTCTCCAAATTTATATATTGTAAATTATTATCAAAATGAATAATCATATACATCCTATATGAATACAAAACAATTAGCAATTTGGACCTTAGCTTATCCTGCATTTCATTTGAGTTTGAGACTATCCATTCAACTCTCAACCCCTCTCTTGAATGTCTTTGGTTATAAAAAGAAAAAGAAAAAAAGCAATAAAATAACAATGCTTAAAAAATATGCAACAATTTCTCGATGAAAACTCGTATACAGTTGTCTCCATATGAAGTTGATATTTGAGAATCGTTAGATGATTTGACAAGTTTGACTAGATTATCATCTAATGATTCTCAACTATGAACTTATCATGAAAAGTGCTCACCTAATTTCTCTTAGTAGTTGATAACCAATGTGTTTCTAGTAATGTCTTCTAAAAGAGATGAGTAATTTTTAAATAGAGTCTATAGCATACATGTAAATCCTTATTTGACATGCATAGGGTTGGAATATCAATAATAGAAGTGCAGTTATCATTGAAATTAATTTAATGAAGTCAATAACAATTTGAGTGCAAAAAACATGCTATGGTATGACTTTGCCTAGCTAATAATTTCTTACCAAAAGAATCCAACACACAAATAAACAGCACTACCATGACTTTGGAAGATACAAGGAAGCAACATTATTCAACTAAATGAATCGACTTAATATGAAAGCTTCATCTATGTTTATAAACTTGAAAACCAAAAAAGCTTACAATGATAACTATTGATGAAAAGAGATCATCAAACCTTTTGCTTCCCCTTTTTGAGTGTATTCAATTCTTCCTCAGCCTCTTGTAACTGATCCTTCAATTCTGATACTCTTCTCTCTAACCATTCTACTTGATCTCTATTAGATAATGGTTGGTAAGGTGTCAAAAAATGTCTTGAAAATCCTTTTAGAGCTTCGACCCCAGTAACCTATAAAGATCCCATAGTTGATCAAAGATTTACTAAAAGTTCACAAAAATCAGCTGAATTCAAAAGCAAAATTTTAAGTCCACTTTGGTGTTTGTTTTCATTCTCAATATTTTCTATTTTTAAGTTTTTGCAAACAAGAAGGCAAAAAGAAGACAGAATTAGAAAATAGGATATTATTGTCTTTAATGTTTTTACTTTCCCCTTCACAAAATCCTAAAGTTATTAACTCAAGGACATGAGAACTAACCTCTTCTGGGAGCAATGGCAGCTTGGTAATGTTAAAGTCGTCATATAACATGTAAAATTGATCAATATACTTTTGTTGCATTTTCATTCTCGCTTTAAGTAACTTGGATTCAACAACTACAGACATATAAAAAGTGGCAAGAATACTCATAATTCATAATGCAAGACAAACAGAAATTAAAAATAGACATAACGAGATATCAAAGACATGGGAACACACTACCTTCGTCTTCAAATATTACTTGGTTAATAACGATGTTGTGCGAGTCAATCTCGAACTTTGTAAGTTCCTGAACCAATCTCTCTGTTTCATATAATGAAAGGAACTCCGGAATACAAACGCAGACAAAAGTTGTCATGTCCTGTGATCAAGGAAAATAAGCAGATATGGTGATTGGAAAGCCTTCAACAGTTCAACTGGTTAAAATTTTATGCATTAAAGATTCAATTTTACATAAATGGAGATACGAGGCTGAACCTCGGTGCAATAGTAAAATTGTTGCATCGTGACCTGGAGGTCATAAGTTCAAACACCCTTCCACATGAGGGGACAAAATCTTACCGGATCTTTGAATTGCTTATTAACTTGTTCGATCACGTCCTTCATTCCTTCAAGCTTCCCAAGAACTGCATCTTCATTAAAATCATCATCCATTCCAAACATGCGAGTCATCTGTGATGAAAGAACAAAATTCGAATTATTCCATGACTGGTGAAGGCACGCAAACTCTGAACATATAATCCAAATAGTTTGGTGTTGGGAAATAGAATAGTCACAGACTCGTAGTTAAATCTGCATGGAATATACATATTTAAGGGTCCAGAATATTGAACTTTTCACAAATTGTTTAGTAGTCAAGGCAATAAAAGGAATTCATAAACCTTAATCATACCTGGTTAAATAAACCACCAAATTTATTTTTCAAGGACATCATTTTTCCAAGACCTTTCTCTAAAATTGATGGGAATTGCAAGAGTCGGAGTGTGTGGCCAGTTGGAGCAGTATCAAAAACTATTATGGAATAATCCATTGTCTGCACCAATCTATATCGATTAAGATAGATCAATCCACAGTGAAGAGTAAAGAAACAGTTGAATTGAGTTAATAAGGGATGTTTACATCAGAATAAAAAAAATACTAGGAGCACCACACGTATTTAACAAACTTCTAGATGAATCAAGTATGCATTCAAGAGATTGGATTTTTCTTTTGCCAAATATCAGAAATGTCAATACAAATCAAGTGTCAAGATTCAACATTCTAAGCTTGGCAATAAATACATTCACTATTGTAAAATTTGTATATTCATAAATGTCCCATGAAATTGATGAGAAAATGTAATTCTGCCATACTTCTATTCTTTCTGTTTGGCATTTGAAGGACTCCAATCCTCATATATGGGTTACCAACTAATTGATTCTACCGTCATAAACATTACACGCATGACATCAAAAATATCAATCATAATAATTCGATAGTAGACATAATATCAAGTCATATTTTCGTAGTTAAATAAAAAAAAAGATGACATCATTCTTACTTCAACATCTCAGCAAAGCTCATCGCCTCATCAATCCCAGGTATTGCACCTGCTAGCTCCGAGACCAGACCGTCCATCCCTTCAGAAGTGCCCACATCCTCATGCTCAACAGTGGGATCCACTTCCTACAATGGAAAACAATTAAGATAAAACTAACACCAAGATGAATGAAATAAAAATAGGATCATTTTGGATAACAAAAAAAAAACTCAAACAAATAATGATTCAAGTGTGAAGCACTCAGTAATTAATAAAAGGTCCAAGAGAGACAAATCATGTAACCTGAATTAGTAAAAGAGAAATAGTTAATCATTCAGATAAATAATTGACTCATGGATGACAACAGAATCATCATAGCTATACCCCCAAAGGAAAAAGGCTTTGCTTTTCTACACTCATACAAAAAACTATTAATACCTAACCTAACAAGTAACAACATGGCTACACAATAGATCATACACAAAACTAAGCTTCAAATGTTCTTCTTATATCACCAATCTCTCTCTGAACAATAAAAAGTGAAAATTGAATCCTTTACTAGACAGGAAAACCACTGCAACAACCTAAAAAGCATGAACATTGCGAACATTGCATATCTCATACACACCTATAAAAGGCACAACCACTATAAATCCACAAAACCACCAGTTCCAAAATAGAAAATAACAGCAGCAGCAACAAACAATACATAAAGTATGTGTTTTGCTTGGATAAACAATCAAAACCAACAAGCTTTCTTCTACAGATCTCAATTCAGGGAGCATAAGCAACTCCTCTTGCAAGTTGCAAATTCTCTTCACACAAGTCCCCATTCCCAGGGCCATTGATTCATTCAGCTTCGACTCAATTTCAGAAATTTGACCTAACAGCATGATAATCGAGTCCGAAAAAGGAAAACCACACACGAATAAGGCATAAAGCACTAAAATTGGGAAGCTCTAATTGGTACCATAGCATAGAGATTGGTGAAGCCATTGACCAAAGTTGGAGTCTTTGTGAATCGCTGTTGAAAAGCATCGCTGAGATTGTGAGCTGGGTCGGTGGAGATTATGAGAACAGAGTCGCGAACAGTGGCGAGAAGAATCGAGAGTATTGAGCTGCATGTGGTTTTGCCAACGCCACCTTTGCCACCAACGAAGACCCATTTGAGAGTTTCTTGTTCTAGAATGTTCTGCACCGTTCCTTCTGGCAAATTCTGCTGATCCGCCATGGCCACACTGCTCCTGTGTTCTCTCTCCTCCTTTCTTTCTTTCTTTCTTTCTTTTCCTTTCTTTCTTTCTTCTCTGATTTATGTTTTTTTTTTTTTTTTTTTGGCTTTGATGGAATATTCGAAAACGCAGTTGAGAGAAAGAGGAGAGAATAGCAAGAAAGAAGACCATTGTGTTTTGTACTGATTGAAATAAAATTTTAAAAATAATTAAGATCTAAAAAATCAAGGATAAACCAAAAAAGTATACTTGAATTATCTTGCCCCGTTCATAAAAATATTTTTAAATTTTGTTATTAATAAAATATTTTTAAATTATTTAAAAATATAATAAAAATATTAAATCGCAATTAAAAATGACTAAATTTTTTATCACAGCGAAATAATTTTGTTATTTTTTAAATTATTTGAGAATATTTTAATTAATAAAAAATTTTAAAATATTTTTGTCAATAATAAAATAATAAAGTATATTTTTGTTAATTTTTGCTAAGTGATCAATCATGCTTGAGCATGGCAAATTTTAAATTTTGGGACAAATTAGTTTATCCATTGAAATATTCATAAACTAATGTAGAATTAAGTAATATTTTCAATCTCATAAAAATGTAGACGAATTATTCTTTGATAAAGATATAATAGTTTTTAAATTTTTTTTAAAATTTTTAGATTAACCCTTTTATATAGACGAATAATTTAATATGAGAATCAATTTGTCTAATAAATAAAAATTCAAATACTGATTTAATTATTAAAATTTGTTGAGAATTAAAATATTCTACTAAAAATTTTTTAAAAATTACTTTGAAAATTGTATTCATTATTAATATTCCAATCATAAATTTAACGAAAATGTTAAAGAAGAGTTAAATTTTTTTTAAATAAAATTACTCGTTTTTTTTAATAATGTCTAAATTGATAAAAGTAAAAGATCGTCTCAGTTTCTTAAATTATTTATTCAAATTTTAGTTGAAAGACATTAGATATTTCATAATAAAAGTCAAATAATCAATTTAAATTAGTCGAATAATATATTGATTTGTCCATTTAAACAAATAGTCAGTTTATTGGAATTTAGATTCGTAGTTGGTTAGTTTTTAGTCTAACAAAAAAAAAATAGAAGTTAAATAAGATTATATTATAAAATTATGGATAACTAAAGTGAGATCCGTGTGATGTGCAGAGTAATAAATTAGTGATGATATATAGTATATTTTAATAAGTATTATATTGTTTAAAAATTAATTAATATATATACAAACTAATATTAAATTTTGGTGTGTTTTTATTTAAAATATTTTGTAATACAAAAATTTTTAATATTAAAATTGTACAAAATTATATCATTATTTGTTGTTTTTTATTTTTGCATTTGTTTCAATGAATGGACTTAGTCTTTTTATACGACGTTTGTTCTCTTTTTATTTTCGATTTTTGTTAGAATTTTTTTTCTTCTTCTTGTCATATATTTTTTGTGGAGACATGTTCTTTTTGAACTATTGACTTGTATATATTTTCTGATCTATTATCTTTTTTATTCCATCTTTCTATATATATTATTCATCTAAAGATGTGTCTTAAATGAAATAAGAAGATGAAGAAAAAGTAACAATAGAATATGAGAAGAACAAAGAGAAAGAGTTTTGAATTATGCAGAACTTATCAAAATGCAAATACATGAAATTTTTCAAAATACACTAGAAGTTTCCAAAATACACCGAAACGAGAATGGAACAAATTCATCACAATAATAATTCAAATTCAAAATTCTTATTTTGCTACAAATGTATAAAAATATTTTTTTAATGTATTTTTTCTTTTTTTTTCTTATTTCTTTCTTTCTTTTAATTGAATGAGCGTCGGTTCATCATCTTCTAAATAATTTTACAGTATTATGTGTTTTTTTCTTTGTTTGATTTTTTTGTTTATATTTTTGTTAAAAAAGTAAAATAAGAAAAAATTTGAGAAGGTAAAATAAGAAGGAAAAGATGAATAAATAAAAAGAAAAAGATGAAGATGAAAAAAGAAGAAGTCGCAGCAGCAGAAAATGATGGGGAGGAAGAAGAGGAGGAAGAGTTTTAAATTATGCAGAACTTATTAGAAAACAAATACATCGAAAAATTTTCAAAATACAACAAAAGATTTTCAAAATACACTAAAAATTTTTCAAAATACACCGAAATGATAATGGAACAAATTCATCACAATAATATTTCAGTTTCAGGACTTTTACACTGAAATTTTGCTACAAATGCATAACAATATTTTCTTTAATGCATTTTTATTCTTTTTTTTCCTTATTTCTTTATTTCTTTTAGTTGAATGTGTAGGATTACCATGTGTTCATAACACGCAGCGGAAGAAAAGAAAGTAATCCTTAAAGATCTATTTTGTGTGTAAACTTTATTCCTATAATATAATATAATAGTAGATCAGATTTAAATACCTGAGTACGCTGGTAAAAATCTTTTTCTCCTTCGATGGTACGAAGGCACTATGCGTATCCACACCAAGACCAACATTTGCTGTCAACCCCTTGACCAATGGACATCTGATCTAAATTGAGAAACCTCTTGCAACTCTTTGCACACCATAAAATTCTTCTCTAAGAATTAGTCTCACATACATTTATGTGCATAGAGGTAAAGGAATAACAACTCTTGTTATTCTCTCTGTCTTTCTCATGTTTACCTCTACTCTTGGCATACCTATATATAGTATGAGATTTGTTGTTGATTTTAAATTTGAATCTCAATTCAATTTTAAATCATATCTTACTATTTTAATTTGAATCTTTCAAATTTATGAATCATATCATAACTCAATTTGAAACAGAATCAGTTAGGATCTCATCCAACTTTATAATTCAAATTTAGAAATAGAATAACTAATTATTCTCAAATCTCATTTAATATTCTCAATTATCATACTATTATTATATTTTTGGTGCTAGCAAAAAATATAATAATATTCCATCTGAATTAATATAATTATTTATTTGATCAAATCAAAATAATAATTAAATAATTCTATAGCAAAGGTTAGAACACTCGTTAGTGTGTGACCCCATAGGTTCAATACTAAGCGGGTAGTAAATTAGTCATACTAAATTTACTAATCAAGGTTGGCGTCTAGCAACACTCCTCAACGACCCGATAGTATGAAGTAATATATTTTTACTAAGAACCTTAGAAGAACAAAGTATAATTCCTTCCATCTTTCCAGCTCTTGGTTAACCCTTAGAGTATGGTTTAATTGTCAAACTCTAACTTGTTACCATTATTATAATGAACTGTGAATGACTTAAGAAACTCATTTCTTCATTCATTCAATCTCCTTGGCCAAGGTTTTATTCATCTCAGTCATTATAATCATAGAGCTCAAACTCTTTACCGAGAGTTGATGGATTCCTTATTGACTAATCATTAATTCTACAAGTATTTAAATCATACCCAATATCCATTCAACTAGCACCCTAGGGTATTAGGTGTCCGGAATCAAAGTATAATAAATACATTGTTAATTACTATGATAGTCGCAGATCAAAGGAAACTCTATTACCATGTTCATCTTGAGAATATCCTATTGACAAATATACGGTAATTATAACCATTAGGAATTCTCAAAGTGAGTCAGTTCAATGGTCATATCTCTATATGTACCATATATATATATAATTTAATAAATGAGATCTATTAATTTTCATTCAATGAAGACCATTATATATATATTGATCTTTCCGGATTATTAATGTCCTTTTTAATAATCCTATGACCAAGAACAATTTAGATTAAATTATAAAAGATTTATTTCTCAATATTATGATCAGTATCATAATAATAAATCTCTAAATTTAATCTAGGACGTTATTATATTAACATTTTAATATAATAACAGTAACAAATTATTTGAAACATGATTGATTGGATTGTGGTCATACTCCTTATTCCCAACAATCTCCCACTTGCACGAGAACCAATCATGATAGATTGGATCTTGGGCATATTATTATCTCAATAATCTCCCACTTGCACTAGAGCCAATCAATCATGTGTATAATTTTTCAATGCACATTTGTGTTTGTCAAAACTCTTTTGACCTTAAACACTTTGCTCTTGAGCATATTTGCTTGACCTTTCTGTAAAATATACCTAGTGCATAATAAATATCACGTTTTCTCAAAACATGAAATCTCCCACTACAATAGTGCATAATTTTATTTTAAGGACAATCCTTATTGAACATGATTATAAAAAATCTAAGTAACCATTAGATCTATCTTTATAGAATTGTATCATTATACAAATAGGCTACTTTTTCGAAAAGTTAGTTTGTACTCCCACTCTTTCTTTAAGATGGAATCCATTTTTTTAAAAAGGAGTATTACCTCTTATCATAGACACTTTGTCATAAGAAGAGTGATAAAAATAATCTCATTATTTCTTTAGGGTAAGCAATAAATCTCATTTATTGGACCTAATATCAATTCTATTATTGTGCGATCTCTTAACACATATAAGACATCTCCAAACTCTAATGTTCTTGAGTTTCAGCTTATGCCTTTTCCATATTCTATATGGGTAAAAAAAATTGATTTAGTAAAAAAATGTTAATTTAATCACATTTCTAAAATATAGTCTAAATATTTAACAAACAATGATACTCAACTAAATCAAATTTCACGTTTCTTAAACATGATGGAGTATATAGAGTACTAGTATTTATGCACGGAGAGAATCTCATTCTCTATTTAATAGAATATCAATTAGATATTAGAGATTTTATTTTAAAACTCTTATAATAAAAATACTCAATATTTTTATTATTGGTCAAACCAACCCTTAAGAAAATTTTAATTCGCATCCTCAATACTCATGTTGAATTTTCTAAAAAAGACCACAAACCTTAATCATATTAGGGCCAATTATAAATTGTTTGTGACAAAATAAATCTCTAAAATTGCTTGTAAGAACAATTCTCGCTAAAGCCATTTGGCTAATGGCATTCCAACTTCTAAAGTTGTTTAATTCAAAATATATTGCCCAATACTTTCACGAGTTTAAATAAAATCTTTGATAGTCATACTATCTTACTTTGGGCACCATACATCTTCTCAAGATGTTTAATAATAAATAGTGGAGATATGCTTTTGAAATTAGAACTCATAGTTGTCAAAACAACCCATATTGTAATAAAATAATATTTTAGATACTTCACAAGTACTTATTATTCTATCGCCAATTTTTATTGGACAATATTATTTCAATAGGATTATCATGTCCCTGGAATCCTTTTATACATAAGAACAATTCTCAATGTATAGCCAATTTATTACTTTCAAGCATGCCATACAAAAGATAGACATGTTTAAAAATTTAAAACATGAAAGTAAACCAAGAAATCTATATTTCTGGCAAAATTATTTAGAATCATGAATGAGTACCTTGGTTATCAAATTGTTACTCATACCTATTCCAAATAAATATGATTAAATTATATCTCATATAATTAAAATCCCAAATAATTATCTGGTTGTCAGAATAATTATTTAACTGAATTATATCTTATACCCCTAGGTTGTCTAGGTTCAAGTATAAAATTAATTCTCCTTATGCATTATCATATACATCAATAAATTCTATCCGTGATTACAAGTCGCCTGGTTGTCAGGTCGTACCTTGTAAACAAGAGATAAATTTATTTTTGACAATATCTTAACTTTTAGGACTTATCTCTATTGTTAGATAATTTTTATCAGTATTCATGGATTAAATTTTATACTCCCAGGTTGTCTAGGAAAAATATAAAATTAAATCTCTAATACATCAAATGTATATACTGATTGTTATCTTGAAAATAAAACTCCTGGTTGTCAGGTCGCTCTTTATAATCAAGAACATTAGAAAAAATTAATTTCTAAAATTATAGTGTTCGAAACACATCAATCAAATCAAAATTTGATTTTTCATGTACTAACGTTTAGCATTAAAAAAATTATCAAATCAAATTTGACCTTTATATATACACTTATATATATAAAAATAAACAAAAGATATTTTGCATCTTATTCTTTTTATTGTGATCAAAATCACAATAAAATTTAATAAATAAATAAAATCATACAAAATATTTGATTATAAATATAACTTTTATATTAAAAACTGATAATTTAATCACAATTAAATAATTAAAATAAATTAACTATTAATTTATTAGAAAACCATCTCAATGGAAATAACTGCATCGCATGCTTAAAAAATAATTTGAATTAATCCTATTAATTCACAAACTTTAAGAAAATAGGAATTTAAACACAAAAAAGCCAAAGCTCTGATACCACTGTAGGATTACCATGTGTTCATAACACGCAGCGAAAGAAAAGAAAGTAATCCTTAAAGATCTATTTTGTGTGTAAACTTTATTCCTATAATATAATATAATAGTAGATCAGATTTAAATACCTGAGTACGCTGGTAAAAATCTTTTTCTCCTTCGATGGTACGAAGGCACTATGCGTATCCACACCGAGACCAACATTTGCTGTCAACCCCTTGACCAATGGACATCTGATCTAAATTGAGAAACCTCTTGCAACTCTTTGCACACCATAAAATTCTTCTCTAAGAATTAGTCTCACATACATTTATGTGCATAGAGGTAAAGGAATAACAACTCTTGTTATTCTCTCTGTCTTTCTCATGTTTACCTCTACTCTTGGCATACCTATATATAGTATGAGATTTGTTGTTGATTTTAAATTTGAATCTCAATTCAATTTTAAATCATATCTTACTATTTTAATTTGAATCTTTCAAATTTATGAATCATATCATAACTCAATTTGAAACAGAATCAGTTAGGATCTCATCCAACTTTATAATTCAAATTTAGAAATAGAATAACTAATTATTCTCAAATCTCATTTAATATTCTCAATTATCATACTATTATTATATTTTTGGTGCTAGCAAAAAATATAATAATATTCCATCTGAATTAATATAATTATTTATTTGATCAAATCAAAATAATAATTAAATAATTCTATAGCAAAGGTTAGAACACTCGTTAGTGTGTGACCCCATAGGTTCAATACTAAGCGGGTAGTAAATTAGTCATACTAAATTTACTAATCAAGGTTGGCGTCTAGCAACACTCCTCAACGACCCGATAGTATGAAGTAATATATTTTTACTAAGAACCTTAGAAGAACAAAGTATAATTCCTTCCATCTTTCCAGCTCTTGGTTAACCCTTAGAGTATGGTTTAATTGTCAAACTCTAACTTGTTACCATTATTATAATGAACTGTGAATGACTTAAGAAACTCATTTCTTCATTCATTCAATCTCCTTGGCCAAGGTTTTATTCATCTCAGTCATTATAATCATAGAGCTCAAACTCTTTACCGAGAGTTGATGGATTCCTTATTGACTAATCATTAATTCTACAAGTATTTAAATCATACCCAATATCCATTCAACTAGCACCCTAGGGTATTAGGTGTTCGGAATCAAAGTATAATAAATACATTGTTAATTACTATGATAGTCGCAGATCAAAGGAAACTCTATTACCATGTTCATCTTGAGAATATCCTATTGACAAATATACGGTAATTATAACCATTAGGAATTCTCAAAGTGAGTCAGTTCAATGGTCATATCTCTATATGTACCATCTATATATATAATTTAATAAATGAGATCTATTAATTTTCATCCAATGAAGACCATTATATATATATTGATCTTTCCGGATTATTAATGTCCTTTTTAATAATCCTATGACCAAGAACAATTTAGATTAAATTATAAAAGATTTATTTCTCAATATTATGATCACTATCATAATAATAAATCTCTAAATTTAATCTAGGACGTTATTATATTAACATTTTAATATAATAACAGTAACAAATTATTTGAAACATGATTGATTGGATTGTGGTCATACTTCTTATTCCCAACAGAATGAATGTAGCTTTATTATCTTCCAAGTAATTTTGCAGTATTATGTGTTTTTCTTCTTCTTTATTTGATTTTTTTATTCTTATTAAGAGAGTAAAACAAGAAGAAACTTGAGAAGGCAAAACAAGAAGAAAAAGATGAATAAGAAAAAAAGATGATAATGATGATGATGAAAAAGAAGAAGTAGCAGTAGAAGATGAAGCGGAGAAAGAGAAAGAGTTTTGAATTATGCAGAACTTATCAGAATATAAATACACTGAAAAATTTTAAAAATACGCTGAAATATTTTCAAAATACATCGAAGGTTTTCCAAATGTTTCCGAAACAAAAATGGAACAGATTAATCATAATAATAATTCAGATTTAGAATTCTTACACGGAAATTTTGCTACAAATGCATAAACATATTTCCTTTATTGCATTTTTTTTCTTCTTCTTTTCTTTATTTATTTCTTTCTTTTAGTTGAATGAATGTATGTTCATCTTCTTTCAAATAATTTTATAACATTATGTGTTTTTTTATTTTTTTTTGTTTTTATTCTTGTTAAAAGAGTAAAACAAGAATAAACTTGAGAAGGTAAAACAAAAAATAAAAGATGAATTAAAAAAATCATGATGATGATGAAAAAAAAAAGAAGAAACAACAGCAAAAGATGATGAGGAGGAAGAAGAAGAGTTTTGAATTATGCAAAACTTACAGAATATAAATATACTAAAATTTGTTAATAATAACACATAAATTTCTTAGTTTTTACACCGAAATTTTGCTATAAATATACAGAAATATTTTTTTAATGATTACGACACACAGTGTTTAAAAATAACACACAAAAATGACTGAATTATCAACAAAAACACATTCAAATCAATTTTGGACTAGGCAACGCCATCAATATGACAAAAGTTCTACTATAACAATAAAGACGATATGCATAAGAAGAAAACGATGATGACTACAACAATGATGATCATGATGATGAAGATGATGGAGAAGAAGGACGATGAGAAGAAATTTCAATGACAAAAAAAGAAGAGGAGGAGGAGGTGATGTTAACGACGACGATAACAAAAAAGAAAAATAATGAAAAAAAGAGAAGAAACAGAAGAGGAAGTATCAGGAGTGACGAAAAAGAAGAATAAAAAAAGTGCAGCAAGAAGAAAAAAAAACATATGCAGCAGAGACGCAAAAAAAAAAAAATTGGTGCGTGAGTATAAATGACTTAGCTTGTTGAACGTGTTTGGTTAATTTACTTGTATGTATGTAGAGGTTTATGCAAATAAAAATAGATAGATATTGGTTGGTTGGATTTTCCGTGCATTTAAAACAATATTACATAATTATTCGTTAATCTTCTTACCAAAAATTTTAAATTTTGTAAATCAGAATATTAGCCACCATCACACGTTTATTCTTTTTGGTTTTTTAATTATTTTTCAATTTTCCCCATATCATTATTTATTTTGAAGAAATTAGATCCATACCTGCACTCAACGTATTTTAAATAAACTATGATTCTAATTGACTATTGTTACGAATCAGCCCAGACCGTTTGCGGGTCGACCCGACGCACTGATTACCTGACCCGGACACGCGTCCTTGACAGCTCTCCACTATAGCTGTGTGAGGAAGTTTCGAGGAATGTGAATCTGTCCTTGCAGGGCCCTACCCCTCCCTCAAGGTACACCACATACCATTCTCTCACTCTTCGTCTACACACTTGGCTGACTAGAGCGTCGGAGTGTCTTTGCAGGTGACACCCCCCCTTTTTTCTCTCCACATCAAGAGCTCGGAACGTCGGCTACTCCAGCTCCACTCTCGCAACTCGGTCCCAGGCCACACCCCGTCTATCCATCCGAGGATCCCTCCGAACCGTCCGGTACCTGACCTACCGAACATTGGCGCCATCTGTGGGGATTCGCCTAAATGGACATCGTACATGGTCCAGGAGACCATGGCCGCGGAGCGGGCCTCGAGGGGGCAGCCTCCGTCGCTTCTCCTCGGGAGCGATCGAGGTCCCCCCGCGACATATTGAGCCACATTCACGAGCCTAAGAAAGACGCCCTTTGGGGGAACTGGCGGTGATAGCGCCAGGATAATGCAGGAACTGCGCCATAGGGTGCAGAACCTAGAGCGCCAGCTGGCAGATCAGGAGAACCGTCAACAAACTTCCGATCCCAACTACTCCCCGTCTCCCGAGAGCTGGGGAAGAACCTCTCACAGAAGCCGCTCCCAGCGCACTCCCACCTCAAGATCGGAATTGAAAAGTAGCTGGGAGGACCAGGAACACCCGAGAAGACGACATGACTCCTTCATCTACGTCCGACCCAGAGGAACTCGCGTCGCGAGGCGAGATCGGGAAGACGACGGATAAAGAATGACGAGAGCGTGACGACCTGTGATCATGGGGGCAACCCCTTTCCATCATTCCATCCTCGAGGTCCGGCTACCAAAGCACTTTGATAAGTCGACGGACATGAGGTATGATGGAACTCAAGACCCACAGGAACATCTGACGGCCTTCGAGGCCAGAATGAATTTGGAAGGGGTAGGCGACGAGGTCAGGTGTCGCACCTTCTCGGTCAGTCTAGCGGGACATGTGATACGGTGGTTTAATAACCTCCCGCAGGGCTCGATGGCTAGATTTTCGAACATTAGCCGCGCTTTCCTAGCCCAATTCACAACCAAAATCGCAAAGGCAAAGCACCCGATCAATTTGCTTGGAATAACTCAGAGGTCCGGTGAGCCGACCAGGAAATATCTAGACCGGTTCAACGACGAGTGCTTGGAGATCAACGGGCTGACGGATTCGGTTGCTAACCTGTGCTTAACGAACGGACTTCTAAACGAGGACTTCAGAAAGCACCTCACCACAAAGTCGGTGTGGACAATGCAGGAGATCCAAAGTGTAGCCTGAGAATACATCAACGATGAAGAAGTCAGCCAGGTCGTGGCTGCCAACAAGCGGCAACCCTCCTACAGTCAAACCCGGTAGCACGGTAGAGGAGAAAGGCAGAAGGAACACGCCAGAGACGGCGGTCCGAGCAAGACACCCAGGTCGTTTCCTCGAGTCGGGAAATTCACAAATTACACCCCCTTACCGTCCCCATCATAGAGGTTTATCAGCTGATAGCCGAGAAGGGAATTTTGTCAAAGTCCCAAGGTCCTGGCGGTTTCCTCATCTTCTGTGTGAAGCTCCAAGAGGCTCCTGCCCATCTCATTTGGTCTAGAGGACCAATGGTTCGATGAGGCCGCGAAAAACCCTCCCATGGTCATCAAGGCCAGAGTGGGAACTGGTCTCATCAAGCAGATCCTCGTGGACACCAGGGCTGACTCGAATGTCATGTTCCGCAACGTGTTCGATGCCTTGGGCCTACGGGATGCCGATTTAAAGACGCACCAGCACGGTGTTATGGGTTTGGGCGACCACTTCATCAAGCCAGATGGGATAATCTCCCTACCAATATCTGTAGGGTCAGGACAGGGGCGAAGGTCGGTAATGGCCGAGTTCGTGGCTCTACGAGACTCCACGGCCTACAATGTCATCTTAGGGAGGAAGACTATCAACGACCTCGGAGCAGTAATCAGCACAAGGATGTTGATAATGAAGTTCATCGCTGATGACAGATCCGTGGGATCCATAAAAGGAGACTTGGAAATGGTAGTCGCTTGCGACAATGCCAGCCTCTCCTTAAGGTAGAAATCTAAAGATGCATCGGGAGTGTTCCTCGCCGACTTGGACGCTAGAGTCAGCGACAAGCCGAGACCCGAGCCGGAAGGGAACTTAGAGAGGTTCAGAGTCGGGGACACTGAGGAGAAGTTCACCTTTGTAAACAGAAACCTCCCGCACGACCTGAAGGAACCTCTAATGGAAATGATCAGGGCTAACGGCGACCTATTTGCATAGACGCCAGCCGACATGCCGAGGATAGACCCCCAACTACTGTCACATCACTTGGCCGTGTTGGCGGAGGCCCGACCGGTAGCTCAAAGGAGAAGGAAAATGTCGCAGGAGCAAGCAGAGGAGGTGGCCAGGCAGACAGCTAGCCTCCTCGAAGCAGGATTTATTCGAGAACTCGACTACTCGACTTGGCTGTCGAATGTAGTTCTGGTAAAAAAGCACAATGGAAAATGGAGGATGTGCGTAGATTATTCCGACCTCAACAAAGCATGCCCTAAGGACTGCTACCCCCTACCCAATATTGATGCGCTCGTCGACGCAGTAGCGGGATATCGGTATCTGAGCTTTATGGATGCTTATTCTGGCTATATTCAAATTCCAATGCACCGGCCAGACGAAGAGAAGACAGCGTTCATAACGTCGGGAGGAATATACTGCTACAAGGTAATGTCGTTCGGCCTGAAGAACGCCGGGGCCACGTACCAAAGGTTAATGAACAAGATATTCAGCGACCTCATAGGCAAAACGGTGGAAGTATATGTTGACGATATCCTTGCAAAAAACATCCGACCCGAAGACCTACTAAGCGACCTGGAAAATGTGTTCGCCTCCCTCCGACAACACGGCATGAGGCTCAACTCACTCAAATGCGTCTTCGCCATGGAAGCGGGAAAATTCCTAGGGTTCATGATAACCCAGAGGGGGGTCGAGGCCAACCCAGAAAAGTGCCAGGCAATACTCCAGATAAAGAGTCCGGACTGTGTTAAGGATGTGCAGAGGTTGTCAGGCAGACTTACCGCCCTATTCCGTTTCCTCGGTGCGTCGGCTACTAGGGTGCTACCATTTTTTAACCTTAGGAAAAAGGGGATAGTGTTTGAATGGACCCCGGCGTGTGAGGAAGTATTTAAGCATTTCAAAGAGATCCTCGCGACACCACCTGTGCTTGGAAAGCCCAAGGTCGGAGAACCGCTCTACTTATACTTGGCCATAACGGAGGAAGCGCTAGCGGCAGTTTTGGTACGGGAAGAAGGGAAGGTTCAACAACCAATTTACTTTGTGAGTAGAGCACTGCAAGGAGCAGAACTGAGATACAGCAAACTAGAGAAGCTGGCTCTGGCACTGCTAACCTCTTCTCGCAGACTATGGCAATACTTCCAGGGTCACCAAGTGGTCGTGAGAACGGACCAGGGAATCCGCCAGGTGCTCCAAAAACCCGACTTAGCGGGAAGAATGATGACTTGGGCCATCGAGCTATCTCAGTACGATTTATGATATGAGCCTCGACATGCGATTAAGGCACAAGCAATGACAGACTTCTTGGTAGAGGTAACGAGGGACCCGACTGAGGAGGCGGGCATACGGTGGAGGCTCCATGTGGACGGGGCCTCCAACCAAACGTCCGAAGATGCCAGGATCATTTTGGAAAGCTCTGCCGGGGTCATATACGAACAATCAATCAAGTTTTAATTCCCCGTATCGAACAACCAAGTAGAGTACAAGGCCCTCCTGGGCGGCTTAATCGTAGCTCGGGAAGTCGGGGCTACGAGGCTGGAGGTGTGTAGTGACTCACAGGTCATCACCTCGCAAGTAAATGGAAGCTACCAAGCCAGAGACTCGCTGCTGCAGAAGTACCTGGAGAAGGTCAAAGAGCTGAGCAAACAATTCGAGGAGGTCACGGTCCAACACGTTCCGAGGGAAAGGAACACACGGGCAGACCTCCTATCCAAGCTAGCAAGCACGAAATCGGGAGTCGGCAACCGGTCCCTCATTCAAGGCATGATAAAAGAACCAACAGTTGCCCTCCACCTGATAAAGATAGGCCCTTCCCGGATGGACCCCATCACAAATTTCCTAGAAAACGGCAGACTCCCTGACGACGAGAAGGAAGCTAAAGCGTTGAGAAGGGAGTTGGCCAAATATGCGATCATACAAGGCCAACTGTTCAAAAAGGGACTTAGCCAGCCCTTACTGAAGTGCCTGCATCCCACCAAACGGACTACGTACTCAGAGAAGTCCACGAAGGGTGTTGTGGTCACCACATCGGGGGCAAAGCCCTAGCAAGAAAACTCATCCGAGCTGGATATTACTGGCCATTGATGATGATGGACTCCAAAGAATTTGTAAGGAAATGCGTCAAGTGCCAAGAGAACGCCAACTTCCACAAAACACCAGCAACCGAACTAAGTCTATTGACTTCCTCTCGACCTTTTGCACAGTGGGGAGTCGACCTACTAGGACCTTTCCCGATTGGCCCGGGACAAGTCAAATACCTCATAGTTGCCATCGACTACTACACCAAATGGATAGAGGCTGAACCACTGGCCAGCATATCCTCATCCAATTGTCGAAAGTTTATGTTGAGGCAGGTGATAACTCAATTCGGCATCCCGAAAGTCATTGTCTCTGATAACGGGACACAATTCACTGACAAGAAGTTCGCAGAGTTTCTCACCGGTCTGGTCATAAAATAGAAATTCTCCTCTGTAGAGCACTCCCAGACGAACGGTCAAGTTGAGGCCGCAAACAAGGTCATCTTGCTGGGCCTCAAGAAGCGGCTGGCCAACAAAAAAGGTGCATGGGCTGACGAACTCGCCTCGATTCTCTGGTCTTATCGAACAACGGAGCAGTCGTCCATAGGAGAAACCCCTTTTCGCCTGACGTACGGGGTGGATGCAATGATACCCTTTGAGATTGGCGAGCCGAGTCCACGATTACTTCTGAAGGGGGTAGAGGAAGCTGTGGAAAAGGACCTAGCAGATAAAGCTAGGGAGATGGCCCATTTGTCAGAAATAGCACTAAAGCAAAGAATGACCCTATGCTACAACACCAGAGTGCTCAAGAGAGAATTTGAACAAAATGACCTCGTCCTGCGACGCAACGATATCGGGCTACCAACTCAAGGGGAAGGTAAACTGCTGGCAAACTGGGAAGGCCCCTACAGAGTCAGAGAGGTAATTGGCAAGGGCGCCTACAAATTGGAGAAGCTCGATGACAAGGAAGTCCCGAGAACTTGGAATGCAGGTAACTTGAGAAGATTTTATTCCTAGCTCAAACACGCCGATTAGGCGATCCGACGAGCTCAAGGGTTTACTTTTGTTAATTACTTATCATGACAATAGACTTGTTTAAATACCGATTAATGTTTACTTGTCAAAATTACCTTCCCATTTACTTTTCTCCACTTACGCATCCCACGACAACAAGTTCCTTAGAATACATGTTAAACAGAACGACGATACGGTGTCTCGGGACTGATCACCCCGGGAGCCAACTAAGTTAACGCCATAACAAACGACTACAGCAAAGCCACGACTTGGCTTCGCCAAATTACCAACATAACAGTAAACAAACACTAGTGACAAGCCAATACCAAGAAAACAGCAACAAAACAAAACGAAAACGCTACCAAACAAGCAGAGAAAGATAATAATCACAAGCCGACCAAGCGACTACTAAAGTATACCAAAAAGAAAGTTCCACAACAAAATCACAAACCCCATGCAAAAATACAAGAGATCATTTCTTGGGCATATCGACAATCTTGCCATCCTTGATTGTTTTGAAGACCCTGATCGCCGATGTGTTGAAGTCAGGGGCCACGATCTTCACTTGGGCTTTAAGAGCCTCTTCAGTCATCAGAATCGCATTTTTTCCCTGTTTCACGATCTCTTTATGCTTCTTCTTAAACTCTTCGGCTTCAGCTTGAGCGGCCTTAGCCGAGGAGACGACCGTGTCACTTTCTTTCTCCAAAGCGACCACCCGACCTTGCGCGGCATTGAGCTGGCTTTCCAAAATCATCTCCCACTCGGTTAAACGGGATACGGTAGCATCAGAGGTCTTCAATTTTTTCTCGGTAGACTCGGCCTTCTCCTCGGCAGTCTTAAACTTCTCCTTCGCCTCGGACAGCTGCTCCCGAAGCGTTTCAACTTGAGTTTTGAATTGATTATTGGCTGTAGCAGCAGATTCGAGCTTCCTACGCAGCGACTGCATCCTTGACAACTCGAACTCGGCCTTCCGAGCTATAGCAGCACCACGAAGGAGGGTACGATACATCCACCTCGCCTGCCCCACAAGGTCGGAGCCATGGAAGTGTTCCTCCGTGCCGGGAAGCAACTAGACTCTATGAAGGTCTTGGCATCGAAGTTCCTCTCGATCACGGTGAGGGCTCCTTCAGGGCTAGAGAATGACCTCTGCCTCTTGGGAGTAGGGATGACCCTCAAGTCGTCTTCCTCGGCGTGTTGAGCAGAAGACGAATGCCCGATACCAGCCGCCTCCCCATGAACAGGAGAAACGTGTGCCCCGTCAGAATTCTTGTCCGACATATCGACGTCACGGAGTGAAGGCACCGCCTGATCCTCCTTGTCCCCAGGAAGGGTTTCTGGCTTCCCATCAGCCTTCTCTTCGTCACTCTCCTCCAAAAAAGTCTTGTACAAACTCTCAAAGCCTGTCACCTCGGCAGACATTCCCACTACAACAAATAAATAAACAAGTTAGTCGTGTAATCGGCATAACCAACCAAAGCAACGGTAATGCAAGAAACAAGTCAGAGCTACTCATAAATATAATTCCGGGCGACCTTCCGGTTACCCATAAAAAGGTGGGGATTCACATGATTTCTCCAAAAAATGGCCAACAACATGTTGACAATCTTTTTGTCCACGGCGGATATCCCCTTGTAAGTCACCTTAATAAAGGTGTTAGACCCCGCCCCGAAACTCCAATACGTCGGAATGAGGCGTTCCCCCTCTAACGACAACTAGAAGGGATGGCGGCCTTTGACTGGACGCACTTTAAAATACTTGTCCTTAAACCCATGGTAAGAGTCCTCGAACAAGCCAAAAATCCTCTGACCCTGGGCAGATCGGAAGGACAGGAACCCTTTCCTCGCTTTCCCTTCCTTGGAAGGATTAGTGAGGTTGAAGAAATAAAGGAAAACATCGACGGACATCGGCAGCTCTAGGTATTCACATACCATCTCGAAACAGCGGATGGAAGCCCAACTGTTCGGATGTAGCTGCGACGGTGCCACGGAGACCTGGTTAAGGAGCGCCATTTGAAAAGCAGAAAAAGGAATACAAACCCCCACTTCGGTGAACATGGACTTATAGAACCAAATCCAGTCGGCGATCCGAGGGGAGTGGAAGTTGAGCTCGTATAGCTGTTCGTTAGGGTCAGGAACAAAGACGTCGTAGTTGGCTTCCTCATCAGTTCTGCCGCACAAGTACTCGGCTTGGCAGAACTCGGTAAATTCCTCCTCGCCCATTTGGTTCGGGGAATCCTTCACATCAGAAGTCACACAAGCGTATGGGTCGTATCCCGCGTTGGAGGAGGAGGCTCGTGAGACGATGCGAGGCATACCTACAGTGGGGGTACCACTCGGTTAGTCTACGAGGTCGGGAACTCGGAAAAAAGCCCAGAAACTACAGTTAGCCTATTCAGTAACTAGAATTAAGCATGGCTGAGGCAGAAACCAAGCAAAAGCCTAAAAAGCTAATACCCTGGAATGGTAACCCCCCTAACGCACCTACTTAACACTAAGGTCATTTAGCATACAAATCAAACAAACAGCATGCATACAGAGGAACTAATGATGAAGGTAAAGTGAACACAAAGCAGAAAAAGAGGAGATGAGTGCTTACTTGATTAATTGTGTTGGCTGAGAAGAAAGCAAGAAGGGGGTGAATACTCAGAAACACGGAGATCACAGTAGGAAATTCAAGAGAATGGAATGAAAATGAGCAAGGAAATGGAATGGAAGTAAGGAGTGAAACTGCCTGGGGGATTAAGAAACTGACTTGAAGCGCGAAAGGCAAGGGTAAAAAAGTCTTTACTCACAGGGTTTGAAACGACCCATTATGAGCATTAAATGTCCGACACGAAGAACGAGGCGACGAACCGTTATCTCCAGCAACGAACAGACACGCGCGCGAGGGACACGTCCTCTCTACAAGCGGCCGATTTAGCAACAATGCTCAAGAGGGGGCATAACATGCCACCAATAGCCCTCACGACCATTGCTAGCGCGTTGGGGGCACTGTTACGGTCCGGTCCAGACCATTTGCGGGCCGACCCGACCCACTGATTACCCGACCCGGACGGCTGGGTATGAGCAGCTTAACCAGAGACCCGGACACACGTCCTTGACAGCTTTCCACTATAGCTATGTGAGGAAGCTTTGAGGAAGGTGGGTTTGTCCTTGCAGGGCCTACTTCTAACACGGTATATATGGGGAGGGCCCTGCCCCTCCCCCAAGGTACGCCACATACCATTCTCTCACTCTTCGCCTGTACACTTGGCTGACTAGAGCGTCGGAGTGTCTTTGCAGGTGACACCCCCCTTTTTTCTCTCCACATCAAGAGCTCGGAATATCGGCTACTCCAACTCCACTCTCGCGACTCGGTCCCAGGCCACACCCCGCCTATCCATCCGAGGATCCCTCCAAACCGTCCGGTACCCGACCTACCGAACAACTATTATATAGATAATTTAGCTAAATAAATTATTTGGAAAATAATGTTATCAATGAGTTGCTGCATGCACCAAATAAAATTCAAACTTTTGATACTTATTTAAATAGACAAATGAATTAATAATTCGACCAATCTAAATTGATTACAATATTTCTTAATTTAGTATATATCTAATGCAATAGTACGATTTAGTATTTTGAATTTAAAAAGTTAAATAAAAATATTTTTAAGATAAAAATACACTACTAAATGATTGCAATATCTCATAATTTATATATATATATATATATATATATATATATATATATATATATATATATATATATATATATATATATATATATTGCAATATCAATGATTTAGTATTACTTTTCAACTTGAAAAGTTAAATAAGAAAATAAAAAAAAACTATTAAAGTTTCACTCTTTATTTTTAAAAAATTCAATTTCTTCTATTCTTATTTTTTGGAGGTGAGATTGAAATTTTATATTCTAAAACTGAAATTTTTATTCTAATCTCTAGTAACTAAACATAATAAATCAATAATACTCAGATCTCTAACCTCAGTCCCAATCTTAAAAAACAAACGGGGCCTAAAACTCTGCTAAAAGTCTAAAATCCATGATTTACTAATTAAATGGAAGCTCAAAACTTAGTTCCAACCCGCGATTTAGCAGTGTAGGCACTAGGCACTAAAGTGAAGCAACGATTTATTCGAAGAGACAGATTTCTATAGTGGCGATTTAGTAGGTTTTATAAATAAAAATAAATATAAAAAACAAATAAAACTTAACTAATATCAACTCAAATGCAAAATAAATATAAAGAAAAATATTGCATATTAATAGTATTTGTCTACAAACCAAACAGGCGTGTTAAGTGGACAACTAATTATTATATCACACCAAATTTTGATATCTTCTAACCATTAGTCACTACCAAGCAAGCCATTTACAGAACCACTAAAAGTTGTTTAATTTATTGGTGAAAGTTTAAACAACAAGCATGAGATTTTATGAGGTTAAAATCTCATGGCGTTAATATACCAAAAAAGAAGGTGAATATATACAAATTGAGGTTCTAATTAAGAAGGGGAGGGTAATTAATTAACAAACTAATAAAGAGAGTTGTAAGTGTAGCAAGTAGCAAGAATGGAAGAGATGCAGAAGAAGAGTGCAGGGAGTAAAGTGGTATTGAGGAGTTGACTTTGACCAAAATAGCCAGCGATAGTTATGGTTCCATCTGCAATTACTCTTGCTAGTGTTCCAGCTTCTGTTGACAACAATCCTCCATTGAAGGTTCCACGTGAAAGCCTTGATGACATCACTCTTGATAGTAGTGAAAGGTTTACTCCTGAGTGATTTTCATGCATCAGACTCCATGTTAGATGATCCACTACTATATTACTTTGTTTAATTAGAATGTTCAAGTTTTTTGTACTTAAGTTTTAATTGAGTCTTTAAAATGTTTAAAATGTTGAAACTTACATGCAGTTGTTTTCATGTGAAGTTGATAATTAAAAACTGTTAGATGACAATTTAGTCAAATATGTCAAATTATCTGATAGTTTTTAATTATCAACTTTACATGAAGACAACTGCACGTGAGTCTTGTACAAGTGACCAAACCATTATTTGGAAGTTAGGGATCATAGAAGGGGCAAATCTGAACTACCTTCAAGAACCTCAGCAGATACAAATGTGATAAGGGCTGATCCAACATATTGAGGCACTGAATAAGGGATCACTGCTTGGAAGCTTAGGACTAGTCCTATGCATACCATGATTTCTGAACCCAACAGAACTTGTCTGCAAACAAAACCCATTTAAATAGCAGAATGAAACTACATTATTTTTCTAAAATATTAATATTAATTATAATAATATTTATTAAGAAAAACAGAAGATTTACCTTTCCTCAAAAATGTTGCTGATGTAGTTTCCAACAACTATATTGACAGGAAGCACAGTTAGGCCAAGGCATGCAAGAAAAATTGCTACATTGCTTGTTGACCATATAAAATAGTACTCAGTCACAAGGCTTGATTCAGCAAGCACAATTTCCATTGCATACTTGAGCATGAAATATACATATAATTGAACCTGACAATATACAATTGAATCAGAATTAATGCATATATACAATTTGTTTGAACTTTTTTTCTATTTTGTTGTTAATTATGCTTGTCACCTTTACTGATGGGGTAAGTAACTTGTATGCTGCTACAATGGAAGTTATAGGCTTTTGAGTTTCTTTATCAGGATTTTCTTCTTCATCATCTTCATTCTCTTGTTGCTTTGATTCTGCTGTATTCATCAGCAATGGTTGTGTTTGCTCATCTTCTACTGCAACATGTATTTCTGGTCCTAACCATTAAAGGAACAAATATGAATACTATAATAAATAAATGAGTTTAATTTTGATGCATACACAGTGTGCAGCATTTTACACAATTGTGTAATCATATCTATTTTTTTTTATGACTATTGACGTGGTCAATGTAAAAAGTAGTTATATCATTAGATGCACGTGTAAAACTATTTTACAGTACATCAAAATTAAATTCTAAATGAATAATACTGATAAGTTTCATATATGTTAAAAAATAAATGTATCTAAAGATAATTTCGACATACCGGCATTATTCGATTGATATGATACAAGAATTCCTTCATTCTTGTTGTTTGAAGGGTCCTTGAAACAAATCCACAACCATAAAAGATACATAAGCCATGCAAGAGCCATAACCCAACCAGGTAAAGTGTCCTGGTTCATGGTGAGGTTGAAAATCCTAAAATCTTTCTGCAACAACCAAGCAAGTGCAGGACCGCATGCCATTCCTAGAGCGCTCGCGCTAACAAAGCCTGCCGAAGCCTGCATCCGAAGTTTCGACGGTACACAGTCGCTGATGTAACGCCTATTAACTGCTCTTGCAGAGCCTAACCTGAAATTTCAATGTAAGAATGATATGAAACATAAACATTCATTTGCTTGTGACGCAAGCAACATAAATTAAACATTAAGAATTATCCTCTCTCCATTCCATATCAATAAATCGCTATGCCTCGTCTTCATACATTCATAAATCAATGCAAGAATGGTGTGTAAGGTGTAACATCATAAACACTCATTTGCTTGTGATGCAAGCAACATAACAAAACAGAGTTTGAAGCAGAGCTCACCCGCAAAAAAGGCGTCCAATCAAAAGAACTGGTAATGAATTCAGGTCATAAGCCAATGCATACAAGGTGTTTCCAATTAGAAGAACAATGCTACTGAATATTAGTGGTCTCAGATACGATCTATTAGACCACGCGCTGAAATAAACTGACGAAAACACTTGCGCCACGGCCATAGATCCAATGACCACACCACATACAGAGGCTGCAGCTCCAAGGTTCAAGGAGTAGTTATCTGCTGTAGGCACAATGATGTATGTATTGACCATGTACAAGAATGTGTTTGCCAAGTTCAATAGAAGTGACATGAAATGAAATTGATCATCCATGATGATTTGATTTTCAGGTGAAGATGGTAGCTGCTCGTTTTGCACGATAAAAGCGCGCCTTCCCAAGAACTGAAGGAAGCTTGTTGAGTTTGATAATCTGTCCACTGCCAATTTGATGGACTCAAGAATTGGATCCTGTAATCATAGAATAAAGTTTCATGATAAATTTTCAAATCTGAGTCAAGATTATTGCATATAATTTTGCTGAATTTGAGGACTAACTTGATGAGTATAGGAAGGTTGATCATATATTGAAATGTAGCTTCCTTGACATAGTTGTAAATCATGAAGATCTGCAAAGCTATGGGATAAGACTCCGACGACAGCGCCAATACCCTGCGAAACAAGCAATTATTTTCTTGAAACTGCTTCAATTTTACAAACACATGACAATGACAACAAAGGTTTAAAAGGGGTTGGAATTTGGAACTTAGAAACATTACCACATGCCTGAAAACCTGCCTTAACTGCGAATAAGGATGATTTGCGCGCGTCTTCACGTAATAGTCTGTGAATTTATAGCCAAGCCGTTTGTCAAACTTCTTCAAGATCTTTCTCAGACCAATTGCATTCATTTCCAGAAAATGAAGAAGTCGCAGAAGATCTCGGCCGACTTCTCTGTATGCTTCTTGGAGTTCAGAGATGTTTGAATTATTCGGCTGCTGTAAGAGACTGTGGTGCTCTTGTGCAAGATCATACAGCCTGTGTGCTAAAACTCCTTGTTGTTCAAGCAGAAATAGAACAATCTTTTCTATCTGAAATTCAAAATTTTAAGCTTAAAATTGTTTTTATAGTATGATCATGCTTGCAACACAAGTAACCCTAAAGTAAAAGTTCTATACATGACAAATTGAAGGGGAAAAGAAAGGGTTACAATATTTTTTTAAAATGATAAAAAAAAAATACTAAAGGCATCTTAAGTACTATTCCTTCTATTTTGTAAGGTGAAGGACGAAAAAAAAAAGAACAAAAGAAGTATTAGATACCAGTTGGATAACGACACAAAGTAGTCAAAGAGAAATGATATTTGTACTCATTTTATCAGGTCAATTTACACTCGGGTACTATTAGATTTGGTGTGGTTGCACCTTAAATAGTGCCATGATGAAGATGTGAATACTAATAGCATGTGAATTTAGTCCCTTAAATATGTTTCAAGGAAATGGCATATTTAAAAAATTAAAAGTATATATGTGCATGCATAGGAACCTGAGTGTCTAGCAGCACTGAGAAGTCTCTGAGAACATTGTGGCGGTTTTGTGCTCCAACCTCCATTTGTTCTAAGTATCTCTTCACTTTCTTCTTCATCAGTTTGTAGTTAAAATAATACCTGTAAAATTCATTATAAGCATTTATTTCCTGAATTATTCCAACAATCACTAAAAGGGTACCAATAAAAAAGGGAAAAAAAAAAAGCCTGATGCAGAACAGAACAAAGTATATGAAATTTAAGAAGTGAATGAATCAAGATAAATAATCCTTCAAGAATTTTACCCTTTCCATTCTTGAATTTGTGATTCTCTCAACTTCTTGCCAAAGCCAACCATTTTCCAGAAAGAAAAATCACTGCACTATATCAAATAATTAAAAAGATAAAGAGATTGTCAAAAACTCATAACAAAAAAGCTTCAAGCTATTATTATTGAAAGCTTTTATGAAAGGTTCTTGAAGAGTAGAAGCAGAAACCTGATAATGAAAACTTCAATTGTTGGAAGATCAAAGCAGAAGAAGAAGAAAACAAGAATTTAAGGCAAAAATATCATCATCATGGCTTTGCTTTCTGAAATATATAGTTTAGCTCAATTAGGAAACATAGCCTTTAAAGATTTTCTATATTATAAGAAATGGAAAGAACAAAATCTAATTAAAACTTCTGATTTTCTCCATGACAATTGTTTCTTTAATAAATTTGATAATGGTTTTTTTTTTCTCCATTTAATCTTCCACATTATTTACTTTCATGGATAACATTATCGGTGTAAGCAAGAAAAATGAACACATATCAACCACAAAAGTTACATATATATTAAGATGCTTCACACAAGAAGAAGAGTGGAATTAAAGAGGAACAAGAACATCAACACACTACATAAATACTTCAGAAACTAAAGTTTCCATGACAAACTGATGAGAAAACACGGTAAAAGACTAAATTTGCATGTTATTCATTAAAAAAAAAAGGAAGAAGAAGAAAGAAGAAAAACATATAAAAGAGAGAAGCCTTTTTTTAATGATATGCCACTCTTTTATAAATATAATAATTTATTACTACTTGCTATTATTTTCAACTTATTTATTTATATGTTATTATTCTTGACATGAAAACATTTTTTACCTTTACGTAAAGTTTTAACTCAAGAAAATATGGGACGAGAATAATGTGGATTTTCAAAATTTTCATCATATATTAAATTTAAACATAAATATAATATCATGCCATATTAATAAATATTAAATCATTGAATGACTACTTAATTCAATTTAATAAAAAAAAGTAAATAGAATTAAAAAATAAGTGCTATCAACAAATAAGATTAGAAAATTGTTTCCAAGAAGATAGTGGTGATGAAATTGAAGAAATTAAATAAAAATTGAAAGTAATTGAGAAGAGAGAAGAGGTAATATAAGCACACGTGATTTTGTGAACTTTAAGTTTGAAGGGTTGACGTTGCATAGGGACTGTCTCACGAACTGACACGTGTACACCCACCACATTTTAGACAAATCTTACCGTTAATTTACGTCATACATCAATTTCCAATGCCACACATACAGAATCAACATTATTCATAACAAATTATATCCGTAGAATTATTCAGATTTTATTATCAAGAATTTAATAAATTGGACTTTGGGCTGAAAACATTTATTGGACAAGTATTTCTACTTATATAAATTAATATTTTGTATTTAATATGGAAAGTACAAGCATTTTGCAATATGTAAGATTCGAATAAGAAAAGGTTATTACACTTAAAAGAAAATGATACAAATGGGTTTACCTTCATAAATATAGTAATGCTTGATTTTATAAGTTATTTTGTATTTAATAAATAAAAAATTATGTATTTATATTTTTTGTTTTAAAAATTAAAGATGTTTTTAAAGTACATATGAAGACGTTTTAAGACTAGTTTTTTTAATTAAGAAAATTAATATAATCATATTACATGTTAATGAATTGGAAAGATAAAAATAACTTTTATTTTGTTTTGTAAAAAAATAACTGTTATATTTTTATATATAATATTTATTAAATATAACTAACTTCCTTAAAGCAACAATACTAAACTGCGAAAACAAATTTTTTTAATTTTTTCTTTTTAATTATTATTATAAAATATAATTTTTCACTATACACTCCTTAACTCATCCAAAAGATAGTAAGATCCATTTATTAATTACATCAGTAATAATCATATCTCATTGCATACAATGTGGATCCTGTAATATCCTACTTATTTTTACGTTTAAGTCATAAAATAAAAATAGTGTGGTATTACGATTTTTAAAATAAAATATATATATATATAATAACAAAAAAATTATAATATACTAAGAGATTTAAAAAATAAAAACGATATTCAATGTAATAGAGTGTTACAGGTCCAATTACAGAATTATTCTTCAGTAATGATAAATTAAAGTAAATTAGAAATGATAATCTAGAGGAAAGAAATTACTCGTGCAATAACTGTTCTTTTATCGGATACAATACACGGTTTAGGAAATGAACTTTCTGTCTTTAAAGTCATGTCACTTAATGTACCCCAAAAAAGGTCATGATATCTTATAGATAAGAACGAATTAAAGGAATATTAGAAAACCACATAAGGTGACAATTCACCGGTACAAAATTAATAGTTAAAAATTATTATATAATTTAATTTACATAAAAATAATTATATACAAATTTTTATTGAATTATATTATATATATATTAAAATTAATTATCAAAATTAATTATTAGTATAAAATATATATTAAAATATAAATATATATTAAAAATAACTTAAATCACATATGTATTTATATAAATACATTAATAGTTGATTTTAGTAGTTAATTTTAATGTATAAATAACATTTTTTATTTTTACTATAGATATCGGAGAGACTGAGTATACCTACATACATATATGTGTTTCACACTACACACTCATGCTGATTTGAAGGGTAAATTAAATTGCATTAAAATTATTCATATGATCAGGTGTGTGTATATATATATATATATATATATATATATATATAATAACTTGGTGTAAGTTTAATTTTAGCTCATATATATAGAGAAGGATAGCAGGACTATTCTTAAAAAGAAATCATTCAAATATGTATGTATGTAATGTAATGCAATTAATAATATGATTCGGTACTTGGAGTTGGACTTACAAGGATAGATGAACATTGAAGTAGTTAGCAAAATTCCATAATCCATGAAAGTGTACATACACTACAAAATGCATGCATTTATAATGCTGGGAAACATGGTAGAAGCTCCTCGAATATAGCAAGTTAGAGAGAGAGAGAGAGAGAGAGAGAGAGCCACATCTACATGCTATACAAAACCTCCATTGCTTTTATAGAGGATGGTTATAACAATTATGATATGCTTGATGATTTTTCATTTTTGTATAGAATAGATTACTAAACTAACCTTCCTTTTTCTTTTTTCCTGCTTTTCTTTTTCTTTTTGTTTTTTCGATTTCAAAATCAGTAATGGCCAAGTTTTGTCCTGAGTTCAAAAGTAACTTTAAAAAGATTAGGACATGCAGTTTATTAGTTACTTTAATGATAAAATTGTTGAAAATTAACAACGGTGTCCTTTCCCTCTATGAGTTTCATTATGATTATATTATTAGCCAGCATAGTATGTATACTATAGGAATTTAATTTATATGTATTTTGCATGGATATAATTTAATAGTTTAATCGAAATATTAGGGTAATTAATTACTCAAATAAAACAATTGAGAAAAGATGCTACGATTAGTGTGATTAGAAGACATTAAAATAAATATTTTATATTTATTATAGTATTTTATGGTGTAGAAAAGTAAACCCTAAAATGTACACTATTTATTGTATGAAAAAATAAACTCATAATATAGTTATGTTATTTTAATTTGAATAATATAAGCACAATGTATATGAAAAATGTTTATAAAAAGCTGGAAAGAAAAAAAATAATAATTAAAAAAATTTCCAAAAAAAGTCTCGGATGTCAACATCTACAATAATTTATATCGTAATGAAATATAATACAAAAATTATTTTTAATATGGAAATAGAAATGGTATTTTGGTTGAATATTAATATTTAAAGTGTATTATAATATTGTAAAAATTATTTAATACGTCTTTTACGTGTTAATCAAAATATTGCCACATATTTAACACGTTTTTCACATATTGATCAAGATATTGTCACGTATTCAACACGTCTCTTACGTATTACAACACGTCTCTTATATATTAACTTTTCACTTAAAAAATTTATCCACTTATAATTATACCAAATAATCACATTTTTATCAAAAATACCAATATTTTTTTCATCTAAAAAAATTCAGCCAGTATAATGCCCTAAAACTAAAATTGAATAAAGTCTAATATAAAGAGTTAAAGACACAATAAAATCTAGGCATTGTAGGTCAATTAGTGACAGAACACCAATGTGTCCTATCTACTGTACCTATTTCACATGCTAGTGCTGTTTTTCTATCCATAATTTGTATGGTCCACAAATAGAATATTCAACTTTATTCATATCACAGTATTAAATAATATACATGGTCTCCCTTTTTTGCCACAATTTCTTTGTTTTAGTATTCTTTAACTATAAATGTGGGTCACTAGGGCATATGTGAAGGGTGATGTGTTGCATTGATTTGATTCCTCAATGAAAATAATGTTGCCACATGGAAGTGCCCAACTCCAAGTGTGGCAGTAAAGAAAGTATTAATATAAGCCGTGCAAATTAAATTGTCTCATTTCACATAGTGTTCACATTTTTTTTTTTATGAGCACATAATGATGATTTTTTTTCTTTTCTTCGAAGTAACTGTGGCCTAACGGGAGGATCAACATTTTTAAGGGTTTCTATCTATTATTTAATATTATTAAAATTTGAATTTGAATACATCGTATTAAAAGGTATGTTAATGTGATTTTTTTTCTTACGTATTGGTATAATCTTGGTGTAATACTTAATCATTAGATTTTATGGTGTTTTTCGAAATTGTGAGAATAGTACAATACGCCCGCCTTGTATTGACAATACGCCCCCCTTGTATTGTATATTTTAAATTAAAATATACAATACAAGGGGGGCGTATTGTCAATACAAGGGGGGCGTATTGTCAATACAAGGGGGGCGTATTGTACTGTTCCCACAATTTCGAAAAACACCATAAAATCCAATGATTAAGTATTACACCCAAATTTTTTCAATATATAAAAAAATTAACCTGTTAATGTATCATTTCAATTAGGCATCTGCAAATAAATTAGAGAAAATTTCACTCTTCTCTCATATTTGTTAAGATGTTAAAATGACACTTTCATTTTCTCTATTTATAAAATGTATATTTTTTTTTTGTAATTTTTAAAAAATTTCTTCTTCAATCCATTTTAATTTTTTTTGTTAACTAATTTTAACTTTATTTATTTTTTAAAAAAAAATTGTTTTTTTACAAAAATACCCTTTAGTAAAATTTTTTTATCATTAATTTTGCTTACCAAAATACCCTTTAATAAATTATTTTTATATTGATTAAATTGTATTTTTACCAAAATATTTTTAAAAAAAATTAATAAGTAAATTATTTTTTCTAAGATACCCTTCAATAATTTTTTAATTATTAAATTATAATTTTATCAAAATTTTTGTTAACAATTTTTTTCATATTTTACTATTAATTTTTCAATATTGATATATATTATTTTAATATTAAAAAAAATTTAGTAAAATTATTTTTTAATATCAATATATCTTAATTGTTATACATATTAACAGTGGTAAGATTTTTTATTTAATTTTAAAATAATATACATTGATATAAAAAAATTAATAGTAAAATATAAAAAATTATTAACCAAAATTTTGATAAAATTATAATTTAATAATTAAAAAATTATTGAAGGGTATCTTAGAAAAAAATAATTTAATGATTAAATTTTTTAAAAAATATTTTGATAAAAATACAACTTAATAAATAAAAAATAATTTATTAAATGGTATTTTGGTAAGCAAAATTTAATGACAAAAAATAAATAATTATTAAAGAGTATTTTTGTAAAAAATATTTTTTTTGAAAAATAGATAAAGTTAACATTAGTTAACAAAAAAATTTAAAATAGATTAAAGAGGAGGTTTTTTAAAATTTATAAGGAAGGGGAATGTACATTTATAAAATAGAGGAGAGGGGAGCGTCATTTTAACATCTCGCAGAGAAGAGGAGTGAAATTTTCTCAATAAATTACTGTTCAAAGTGTTTACCCAAACTGCTTGTGTGGAAATTGGACCTAAATTGATGGAGGTCCACATTCTTAAAATGGTCTTCTATGCGTGTTCCAACGATAGTTAAAAATATATTTTTTAAGAAATTCTAATGTCAAAGTCAGTATGTATTTTTATAATGCGTTATTATCGACTTAAAATTATCTGAAGTGAGTATATATTTATAAAAGTATGAATATAGCTTATTAATCTAGAGCAAAAAGTTTACAACAGTTACACCCCTCATCGTCAAGATGATTTTGTTGTGTGGGAAGTTACTTCCTACATGCGTGGATACGAGAGAATGAAGAGCTCATAACTTCCTCTCCAAGTCAGGTCGAATGTCAGTCTAGAAAATTCGATCGAATGTTGATAACCTACTTTGCCCTTTGATCCAGATGGATTAGTGAGGTATAAATCATGCTATTGAACTAAGCGAGTGTATTGGATCTTATATATATATATATATATGTGTCGTGTTCATCCTCTTTTGCCACTTTTTTGTTGTTGCTTCTTCAGTGACGGTGGTCCGTGGTTTGAGGTTTAGAGTTTAGACATTCTTGCTGTCTCGCGTTCTCGTTGCCTTGTCGTCAGTGGCACTCAGGAAGCCACATCGTTATCCTCCTTTCAGTTCTCACCGTCAGTCTGTGGCCCTCTTTTCTTGCCAGTCGCCACCTTGAAATCTTCCATGCTCGCCGTCTTGTCATACTCAATTCCTACCACATCGCCGCTCTTCGTTCCCACTAGTTCGCCGTCCTCCTTTTAGTGATTCAACATTCTTTCCTTTTAAAGAATTTTTTATGAATATCATTTGAATTTTGTGAATGATCCTCTATTATTGTTACTTTTTTTTAAGAATTATGCGATTGTTATTGTTTATATGAAATGTTGTTGTTCTGACTTTTGAGGTTTTAAGGTGTTGGTATGGCTTTTTGTTTGTAGAAATAAATAGATCTAAAAGTGTGAAAGGAGCATTTTTATTGAATTTTCTATATAGAAATATGTTTTAAAAGAAAGTTTCGGTTATGCAGATATACTTGATATTCGATCCGATCCGATGAAAATTTTGCAAATCGAATCAAGATTTTGGACATATTCGATTTGATTTGCGTACACTCCTACAAAATAAGAGGAAGAAGATACCAATATGGGCCTTTCTGTTATTGGGTCAGATAGGAATAATTAATTTTAGCCGTACGTTGAATCCTTAATTCCAATTTTTTAGATATTTAATTTTAAAAAACAATTGTTTTCATTTAATTGTAATCTTTAGATTATTTATATAATGTTTTTTATATCTCTAATATGGGCACCCATAGTTTCTAATGAGAGAGAATTTATCATATTAGATTTTCTACAATTAATTAAAAGGGAAAAATAGATAAAAATTTGGTTATTGTAAGATCCAAGTTTATGAAAGATAATATTCTTACAATATTATAAATGTGAAATATTTTTTATATTTTGAATTGAATTTTAGGTGACCTCATGGCTATTGGCTAACAGTGACTAAGTATTGACCATTTAATTTGAGTTGATATTTGACATAAATATTTGGAAGAGAATATTTTAATTAGTCAACCAAGACAATCTCCTCCTTCTCTACGCCAAGAACCAACTACTTCCATCATTCTTCCTATTCTTCAACTAGAATTCTTGCAATTCTATCCCATGCAATTTAACAGAACCCTAGAAGGTTTACTATGCGAGTTAGAAAGCAAAAAAGATTTAAGAGAGACTTTGAGAAATGAATGGTAAAACAGAATTGTATATTATTGCTATAAGTTTTTTGGTAACTATACAAGCTAAGGTACAATTGATATATATAATTACAATTCACTCAGCATAGTTAGCAAGAAACCTTGAATGCCAACTAACAGATTCTAAATAATCCTAACAGCCTAATTGATTCTGTCCCTTAACACCCCCTTTAAACTGAGGTATGGGTTATCACATATCCTCAGTTTGACTTTGTATTTATCAACGAGGGTATGAGATAAATGTTTGGTTAAGGTATCAGCAATTTGATCAATAGAGAAGATGTGAACAACATAGAGAACCTTTTGATTGATAAGATCTTGAAGAAAATAAAGGTCTAATTTGAGATGCTTGCAGCGTGTGTGAAGAACGAGATTGGCTGCCTTTAAACACGTACTCTGGTTATTACATTCTGAGATCTATAATTCGCCAAGTAATTATTGAAGTGTCGTGATTTCTATTTGCGCAACTACCATAGCTCTATATTCTACCTTAGTCGAGCTCCTACTCACTTTAGTTTGTTTATTGCTTTTCCATAAAACAAGATTGTTGCCTAAGTAAATACAAAACCTAGAAATGGACTTGCGATCATCAAGATCACCATCCTAATCTGCATCTGCAAAGGTAATAAGACAATAAAAAATTAGCACACTTAGTAAATAAAAGACCTTGAGTAGTTGTACATTTTAGATATCGAAGAATTCTCTTCACACACTTCCAATGGTGTAAGGTTGGTTGATACATAAACTAAGATGCACGATTTACAACAAAAGATAAGTTAGGATGAGTTAGAGTGAGGTATTGGAGGGCTCTCACAATAGACCTATATTACTTCGTGCCATAGAAAAATTCAAAACCTGCTGTAGAGAGCTTAGCACTAGACATCATGGGTGTTGACATTGGATGAGAATTTTTCATTCTTGCACACTTTAACAAATCATTAGCATATGTTGATTGAGAAACTAGAAGTTCTCCTTGTGGTAAGTATGTGGCTTCAAGGCCAAAGAAGTAACAGAAGTTACCAAGATCCTTTAAAAAAAATAGTATTTAATTGTTGAATCACGTTATTAATATTTGTGGCATCATTACCAGTGACAACAATGTCATCCACATAAATTAAGAGATATATAATAGATTTAGGCTTGTTTTTACAAAAAGAAAAATATCAGATTTGGTATTATGAAAGCCAAAGTTAAATAATGTTGTTGTCAAGGTCTTAAACCATGCTTTAGGAGCTTATTTAAGACCATAGATAACTTTGTTCAACTTACATATGTGTTGCTATGAGTATATCCTTGTGGTTAAACCATGTAGACATCTTCTTCAGGCTTACCATTTAGGAAAACATTATCGAAATCAAACTATCTTAGAGGCCAATTTAAATATACTACTATATGGTAAGAATGATACATACTGTTGTTGGCCGAGCCACAGGACTATAAATTTGTTCATAGTCTACACCTTCAACTTGATGAAAATATTTTCCAACCAATCGAGTTTTGTAGAGAAGAAACTCTCCTTGAGGATTTTTTTTAATGGCAAAGACCCATCTACTTTCAATAATTCTTACATTTTGTGGTGGTTCAACTAACTTTCATGTATTACACTTCAGTAATGCCTTGTATTCATTGTCCATGGCCTCTTTCCAGTGAGAGCATGTCAATGATTGATCAATATTCTTAGGTATATTACTCAGTACTAAGTTCAAGGGATGATGGAATTTTATAAGACGGAGCCCTTCCACAAGAGATGATGTAGACTTCAAATAAAGTCAATACAGTCTTTCGGGCGGATGCTCTCTATGAATTTCAATGGTCATATATTTATCCTCCTAAGGGTCTTGCAACGAGTCCAACCCGATCCAACAAGGTATAGAGTTTGTGATACAAGAGCTTTAGGCCTTGAATTTTCAGATTTGGCTTGTGTGATCATTGGATGTTGATTTTGAGTTGATAATGAGGGTAAAGATTTCAGTTTAGTAATAAAAATTATTGAGTAAGGTGGAGAATTGCTTGGAGAAGTTTAAGGCATATATCTCAAGTCAGTAGAAAATGAAGGGTAAGAAGTAGCAGAGATGTTTGATGTGTCTTGTGTAGGCAGAAAAATTGGACAAGTGTATGATTCGAAATTTGAAATTGGTGATTATGGAGGTGGTAATGAAATAGTTGGAATCTAAAAAATTGAAGATCCACAAGGTGAAATAATAGCAGAAGAATGAATATCAGTAGCAGAAAATAGGGAAGGATAGAAAAATGTTTGTTCATCAAAAATAACATGTCTTGCCAAATAAATTCTAGTATTCTACTACTCTTAGCCATGCATTTGTATCCCTTGTAATTAGAGTCATAGCCAAGAAATAAACATTGCTCATATTTATAATCAAACTTAACCTTGTTGTATGGCCTCAAAAATGGATAGTAAGTGGTGCGGAATTTACAACCACAAATTAACCGGCAAGTGCACCGGGTGGTACCAAGTAATACCTCAGGTGAGTAAGGGTCGAACCCATGAGGATTGATGGATCAAGCACTAATAGTTGATTAATTTACTTAGTTAGACAAGCAAAAAATAGTGTTTGAGAGTTCAAAAGTATTAAACAGTAAATTCAGAATATCAGAAGACAAGCAATAAATAGGTTGGAAAAACAATATGAAGAAGGCAGTTAAGGTTTTAGAGTTATCTATTTTTCGGATTGATTTTTCTTATTAATTTATTTTAATCATGCAAGATTTAATTCACGACAAATTATATGTGACTAGACCCTAATTTCTTAGACCTTTATAGTCTCCTCTAAAATTCATCAACCGCCAATTCCTTGGTCAATTAATTCCAATTAGAGGGTGAAGTTTAATTCTAGTTATTATGCCACAAAAATCCTAATTATCCAAATATAAGAGGATTATATGTCACGTATCCTGTTAAGTCCAGATAATTAGAATTTAGGAGAATATATTTTCAAGTTGTTGTTCAAGTAAAGAGCTTTTCCAAGTTATACAAGAACTCAATTAGAAAGAGGGTCATACTTCCGTTCCACCCAAATTCATAAGATAAAGAACGAAAACAACTCTTAAATTTATAAATCAGTACATAAATTAAAATAGAAAAATAATAAAATCAATCCATACAAATAGATTGAGCTCCTAACCTTAACAGTGGAGGTTTAGTTGCTCATGACTCAGAGAGAAAAACTAGGATTCAGATAAACTGTAATTTACAGAATGAGATGGAATAATCCCAAAGAAGAAAAGTTTCTCCATTTTATATCTAATCCTAATTAATTTAAAATCTATTTTCTAAACTTAAAATAATATCTTTTTCTATTTTAAAATAATATTTGAAATTAAATCAGAATTAATTAAATAATCCGCGCCTTGTAACGTGGGGACCACTTGGCTTCACTGGATCCACGCCTAACTTGAGAAATCTCAAGTTAGGCGCAGCCTTGGCAGAGTTGATGGAAGAGAAATATAAACTATTATATATCGTTGGAAAGCTCTGAAAGTTAGCTTTCCAACGCCACTGAAATCACGTCCATTGGAGCTCTATAGCTCGAGTTATTTAGGTTTGAGTGTAGAGAAGTCAGGGTTGACAACGTTATTCGCCTTCTTCTCTTTTTCTGCGGAAACTCCATCAAATCCAGTCAAATGCTACCTAAAATAAACAGAATTGTACGAGACTCAAAGTAACATCCATAGTGGCTGAAAGATAATTAATTCTTGATTAAACTCAACAATTTAAATGCAAATTCACTAGAAAAAGATAGAAAAGATGCTCACGCATCAGCAAGCACATTAAAAGACCTTAAAGAAATGATAATTAGGTGTTTGATTAAAAAGAACCTCAAAGGGACTTTTGTTTTGAAAAACTTGGTTGGTAACCTATTTATAATATAAACGGCACTTAGGAAGACATCTTTCTAAAACATCATTGGCAAGGAACCTGTTGCTAAAAGAGAAAGACCCATTTTAGTAATGTAGCGATACTTTTTCTCAACACTTCTTTGTTGCTGATAGGTATATGGACATGATTGTCTATGAAATATGCTCTTTGATTCAAGGAATGCAGTAAAAGCTTTGGATAAAAATTTTATTCTCTTATCAATTTGAATAGACTTTAATTTGAAATCTATTTGCTTTTCCATAAATAATTTGTAATTCTGAAATGCATGAAGAGTTTGAGATTTATTAGTAAAAAAAAGATACATGAGTATTTGGAGTAAGCATTTACAAAACATAAGTAATATCTATAACCACTTCTTGAATTTATTGGAGCAGGCCCCAAATATCTATGAACACAAGTTCTAATGGATGAGAGTATACAATTTTATTTTCACTAAAGTGCAACCGATGTAATTTAACTAAGGAACAAATTTCACAGACTTGCTTGAGGTCAGAATCATGCTTAGAAGAAGAATAAGAAATAGCATTTTGATTAAGAGCAATAATAACAGTTTTATGCCACAAACTTAATTTGGCATTTTTATTACATTGATAAGCAATAGGTATACAAAAAGTACAAGCTGGTGTATTTTTATTAAAACCAGAAACAGGTTGAGACAAGAGAATTCGAAAAAGTATGATTCAAGCCATTGAACAAGAAATAGAATTAGCAGTAGCAGTTCTAGAAACTCTAAAGTTGTCAAATGCATAGGTGCCATTCTAACCTCGCCTTGAAGGAGAAGCTCCCTGGATTTCTGATCACAAATAGCAACAAAATCAGGCCAAAATTCAAAAAATACATGATTATTGGCCGCAAATTTTGAAACACTTAAAATGGTTTTGAGTAATTTGAGGAATATGAAGTAAATTGTTCAATTTAAAGACAATTTATATATTATTATCATAAAGAATTGATGATCCTGAGTTAACAATTGGGATATCAGTACCATTTCTCACAAAAGTTTATCAGATTCAGAATTGGTTAAGGCTGATGTTAAAAGATTTATTGCATCATGAGTAATGTGATGACTAACACCCAAATCAGGGAATCATTATGCTTCACTTATGGAAGAGGGATTAGAGAGGTATACTTTTGGTTGGTGAAAGCTTGCTAATGAAAGAAGAGGTTGAGAATTTCCAAAAGGTATATGTGTTTGTGATGTAGAGTTCATCAAATTAGGTTGAAAGGAAGGATCAAAATGATATTAACACTGCCATACAACATGACCATGTCTGCTACATAGTTGGCAAATGATTTTGTTGTTTTCATAGCCAAAACGGCCACCATCTCTTGTGTTTCTATCACCACGTCCACGTCTGAAGTCTCCTCCACGCTCAAAGCTTCCAAAAGATTGTGCAAGATGTGCAACTAACATATCTATATAAGGACTTTTAAATCTATTCAACATATCATCAAAAAATATCAAAAGATATGAGAAAATACTCATCTTCAATGACTTTAATAGAGCCTATCTTGGACATTACATATCCTATGTAAACAGTATATTCTTCAAAAAGACCATTTATGATGGCTTGTATATGATCATACTCTCTAACTTTATACCCCAATACAAAAAAAGAATCAACATATATTCGAAATTATGGAAATATATTCTTTAACAGTGCCAGTTTTCTTGCAAGATTTTATTTGAGACTTCAAGCTTTGAATTCTTGATGCTGATACTGCCTGAAAGTATTCTTCAATAGTATTTCACACTTCATGAAATGAGTGATAATAAAGTACCTTATTTTTTAAGGTGGTAGTGATAAACCATAATTTTAAGGTTTATCTTGTGTAGAATTTGGTGGATTTTATCAATATTTTTCACACTTATTCATATAAATTGCATGTTTTTGTGTTTCCTTCTTAATTGTGCTTCATGGTTTAAAACATGCTTCTTTAACCTTAAACACGCTAAATTTTAATCCTCTTCCATTACCATTCGATGCCGTGATGTGTTTGTTAAGTGGATTCAGGATCTATAGGACAGGAATGGCTTAGAAGATGGAAAGGAAGCATGCAAAAGAGGAAGGAACATGAAGAATAGAGCTTTGGAGAAGTTGGTGCCCATGCGCACGCATGACTGATGCGTACGCGTGGCCTGGTGCAGCATTGACTAACGCGCACGTTTACCTTATGCGTACGTGTGGCCTGAGGAGATCACTTGATGCGCACGCGTAGCTGACGCGCACACGTGATACCCAGCACATGACTTCATTAATGGAAAACATGGCTGGCGATTTCTGAGAAGCTTCAGGCCCAAATCCAACTTGATTTTGAATGAAAAAGACCCAAGAATTAAGGGAGAATGGGAGACTCAATCATACACAACATACACACAATTTTAGCTAGATTTTGTTCTTGTTTTCTAGAGAGAGAAACTCTTACTTCTCTCTAGGTTTAGTTTGTTTTGATCATCCTTTGTTGAATTTCTGAATTGGGTCTTGTTAATTCTAGTTTCAATTACTTAATATTAGTTCTCTAGTTATAATTTTGTTTAAATCTTGTGTTAGAATTGTGTTTTTTAGTTATTTTCTCTTTTCTTCTTATTTTATGAACTTTGTTGATTTTGAATTTCTATTAGTACATTGATATTTTCTATAATTGATAGTGTTATTTGAGTTGTTTTCTATTGATAATTGTTAGTGGTAATTGTAATTTCCAATCAATTTTACAATTTAAATATGTCTTTAATTAGTACCTACCATGTGTTTGATGAAATGTTTTCTTTGATTATAGAGTAGTTTTCTATACTCTTAGCCTAGACTAAGGGAATTGGGTGACCTTGAGTCATTGGGTCTAATTGAATTGGTGATTTGAGAACCCTTGTTGGTCAAATTGATACCCATTGACACTAATATACTACTAAGCCAATTAGTAGATGGATTAGAACTTATGAGTTGAAGTTGATCAAGCCTATTTGACATACTTCATTTGTAGAAGTAGACTTAACGGGCTTGGTTCCTCATAATTGTCAATATATGGTTACTAGACAAGGATGATGATCTCAATTCCTATGCCTTAGCCAAGAGTCCTTTTTATAATTCATACTTGAAACCCAAAAATATCAATTACTTAATTCTTGTTATAGTTAGTCTAATTGTTTACTTAGCTCTAGAATAAACGTAGATTTATATGTTACCTTGTTAGATTGCACTTACTCATACCTTGCTTTAATTGCTTTGATTTAGTTTCTTACACTTTAAATTTCTTGCATGCTAAGATTTAGTAGTTTAAATTCTTATTTATGACTCTCAACCCCGAAATTCTAACCAATCTTGGTGCACATGTTTGCCCATTCTCTTGAGGACGATCCGAGATTAATACTCTCGGTTACTTTTTATTAGGGTTAAACTTGTGACAACCATATCAAATTTGATCGAGGGATTAATTGTCGGTTTAGGACTATACTATGACATGATTTTCTATTGAGAAATGCTAGACCAACGATAATCCTAGCCATTAGGTAGTCATGGATGCTACAATCCATGTAGAGAGAGTAAGATCCTGTAAACGCCATGTCTGAAGGATTCTAATTCTTTTTCAACTTTTCTATCTTCATTGTATAAATGAGTAAATTTTTTGTTGCATCTAAATGATCTTCCATTCCTAGGCTCTGAATTATGAGCAATAGGGGTGGCAGTAAAACGGGTAGGGATGGATTTTTGCATAATCAAAACCATCCCACCCTCCTTTCACTCTACTACTACCTACCCCACCCTATCCACGAGTAGTAGACTGCTTTACCCTAACCCGCCCCAGCGAGTACCCGCCTCGCCCTTACCTGTACCTATAAAAATTAAATAATATTTTAATTTTTACATATTCATATATAAATTAAGATAAAAACTTAAAATTCATACCTAAATTAAAATACAATATAAGATTCATACAATGTCAAATAACTTGAAATTAAAAAAAGTTAATGTTTGATCAATACAAATTTAACACCATAAAAAAATTACATCATTAAATATAAAAGAGTCTTCAATCCTTATTCTTGATCACTTTCTACATCTTCATCATCATTAAAGGTTTGAAGGTCAAGAGTCAAATCTAAAAATCAAAAAGAGATAATCAATTTATTTATTTTTTTATAGCCAATACGAATTCAAAAAAAAAAAAGAGATAATGGATTATGCAAAAAGGTTGTCACTAAAAAATTAAAAATACATTAAATGAGATAATGGATTATAGTCTATACAAATTTTAAATTCACTCTAAGATTAGACCAAAATCAAAGTTATATAATCAAGATGAAGAATAAAAATACACAAGTCTCATGCTCAGCAACAAAACTACATATAAGCTGTTTAAGAAGAAAGATATACATGATTTTAACTTGTGATATTGTCTTGTCATATCCTTTAAGGACGGTGCAAATCATTTCCTTCCCTAATTGAGAATTCAGGCTCCAATTCACATTCAGCCACATAATGCCTAATCCAATAAAAACCAATCTTAGTTAATATCTAATATACTTGAGTAAGAGAACATTCCAACTTATAGAAATCACCCTCAACTTTAATGCAAGATACAAAGGTATGAAGATCAACATAAGCATTATTATAACCAAGTGTAACACACAAGCCCTCACGTTGAAGAAAATTCACCTAACAATGGAAATGTAATAATGTTCTTATATAAGAATAGAGAAGAACGATATACATGTAATAACACATATATAAACAAAAATACAAATTCACACATTCTGATTCACAAATTCACACATTTAGATTCATACATTCAGATAAATAAACTCACATATGTAAATTCAAACATTCAGATTCACAAATTCACTATAAAGTGTAGATTTTTTCACATATTCATAACGTGAGAGAGAGACAAAGGATGAGGGGGAACTTACTAGGAAGCTGCAACAGTTAGAAGAAAGGAAAACCGCAGGGACGGCAATGGACTCGACAGTGCAGCGATGATGACTCAACGATGGATTCACTCGGCGAGGGATTCAGCAATGCAGTTACGGTGGCTCGGCAAGGGGTTCGGTAGCGCAACGATGGCAACAGGCTCGGTGGCACAATAACGTTTGATCTGTGATGGTGAGTGGCGCAGCTAAGCTTAGCTGTAGTCGTTAGAGAAGAGGTGATTTTTGTTGAGGGTTGGCAACTGAAGGTGAGCGGCGGTGAGGGTCTGGCGCAGCGACGGTGATGAATTATGATGGCGAGTGGTGCAGCTGAGCTTGGCTATGGTCTTTGGAGAAGAGGTGACTTTGGTTGAGGGTTGGGTTTCTGAAGGTGAGTGGCGGTGAGGGTATGAGGGATTAGGGAACCCTAATTCTTAAAATTATATACACACACGCACACATGCGCGTGCGCACACACACACACACATATATGCATTCTGGGGACGGGTTCACCCTGAACCCGACCCTGCCCCACCCCGCTCAACTACCCATCTCGATTGAAACCCGTCTCGCTCCAGGTCAGGTTTAAACTCGTCCCAACCGGGTAGGGGTGGGATGGGTACCCACGGATTTGGATACTCATGCCACCCATAGTGAACAATGTTTAATACCTCTATGTGGAATAATTGTTTCATTCAATTTATTTGTAATGGGTGAGAATGACCTCTAGTTTGATGAATCAAATAGAAAACTTTCTATGGTGATAGGTGAGCAAAAAAATGACTCTTGATACTATAACAAAATCCTAGAAGGTTCACTGTGTGAGTTAGAAAGCAGAGAAGGTTTAAGAGAGACCTTAAGAAATGAATGGTAAAATAGAATTGTGTATTATTGCTATCAGCTTTTTGGTTACTATACAAGTTAAGGTACAATTGATATATATAGCTATAGTTCACTCAGTATAGCTAACAAGATATATTCTTAAATTCTTGAATGCCAACTAACTCAATTAACATATTCTAAACAATCCTAATAGCCTAACTGATTTTGTTCCTTAATACAATTGGACCTCTATCACCTACCCCAACATATCCCACATCATTCTCTTTTTTCTCTTTAGTCCCTTCTCCTTTCTTCGTTTAACTTCTGATCTGCCTTCTCTCTCCTCCTCTCCCTCGATGACAACTTTCTCATGTCCCTCCTCTCCTCCATTCTCTCTCCACACCTCTCTCACCCACCTTAACCTCTCCCAAAACTTTTTCATCAAACTCATCCCTTCTTTTCTCTCCTCTTTCCCCTCTCTTCTCTACCTCGATCTCTTCTTCAACAACTTTTCTACTTCCGTTTTTTCCATCCTTCTCTATCTTCGATCTCCAGCTTCCATTCTCTCAACCCTTTTATAAATCTCCTTAACGTAGTCGTCTATTCTTTTTTCACCAACCTCAACACTTTAATCAACTAACACAATCAATATAGTTATTAAGGAGTTGGTTAAAAGATCCTCTTCTAAACATCTATGCCAAGTGTCAAGTTCGGATTGAATGGTCAACACCTAGTCATGGTTAGTCATGGGATACTTGACCACCAGAAAACTCACTTAATTTTTTTCGGTTAAGTTTGAGTTGAGTCTATTCAATACTTAATTTAAAAATAGTCTCATATCAACCAATAAATTTAAATAAATTTAAACCAAGTGAATGATATACATACATTTTAAAAAGTTATACCGATTGTTGTCTTGAAACTTATAGGAAAGAAGATAATTTTCCAGTTGGACATGTCATACTCATCCAGAACCATATTTATTTTTAGTGACTAACAAATATTACTTTCTATTGTTGATAATTCCCTGTCTTTTTCAATACTTTGGTGAGAAAAATTAAATGCTGTGTATTTTGGTTTTGTTAATTGCTACTTAGCTTTTCAAGGTTCAAGATTACCTATTGAAGCCTAATGGACCTATGATCTGAATTATATTCTTTGCAGTTCTTTTAATTTTGTGTGGTTCTTGCTTTCAACCTAACTTTGTTAGTTTGTGTGGAAGAACATTTGTTTTTATCAGGCAACTCTTTTAGTGCATTAGTTAAGAAAAAAAAATAAGTTTAAAGTTTGATGAAACTAATATATTAAAAAGAAAATCTTAGTCATATTTTTTAAACCTAAATTGAACTCTTGTTGTCTATTTCCTTTAAGGAAGGAAAAATAAAAAGGCCACTTCTAAAACATGTATATTATCAAAAAGTTAGATGTTTCTTAATTAATTAATAATTCAAGTTGTTTGAAATTAACTCCACTAATTAATGACCAACCACTACTTTCTTTTAGCTGGAAGTGTAAATTAAATAAACCTAAACCCAATAAAAGAGGAGAGTGCAATTTTATATGCAAAAGAAAGACCTCATTTTCATATAAATAAATGATAAATGATTTGATCGTATAGTAATAAATTATTAATGGAGTATCACACATTCATCTAGTTGAATAAAAAACAAATTACCCAACTACTTATAATAAAAGTAGTTTTCGGATAAGAACTTGGCTACTTATATATTAATTGGAGTAGAAATAATGCCCTTTTTATAAAATAAGTGAGCATGAACAAATAGTTTCTTCCTATTTTATGTTAGTGGAACTCTTATTTTTCCAGATACAATTGTTAGGCTAAGATTTTGTGACTTGTAAGTGGTGGATCTGAGATTTTTTTGTAGATCAAGATACAAAATGATTGGGTTCTACAATTTTTACACATAGATGTTGCTTTTGGAGTTGCACTTTTTGAGGTAATAACTAATAATCCTAACATCACTATCCCAAACCCAACAAGTTAATTGCATATATTTATATAAATCACAATACATAAAAAAAAGGATTTTAGAAGAAATCATTTCTTAAATATTTTTTTTGAAAGTCATTTTTCAAATTTTTCTTGTATAAAAAAAATCAAATTTTAAAATCACACTTTCTAATAATTACACTCCAATTCTCTAAATTAACAACAAACTAAGATCACTAATGAACAAAAGTAGGTCAGACGAATAAATAAAAAATCGTAGTTGGAAGAATTGCTAATTATATTCTAGAGGTGTTATCTAACAACATTAGACAACTTGGAAGACAAAAGACATAAAAAATTCACTAACATATAAATTAATTACCATCATGTAGGAATACAACTGAAAAATTAATAGTATAAATTGATAAGTGTGTTGAAAGAAAAAGGGCAATAGCTTTAGTTTACAGATCTTATATTCTTGTCATTTTTTTTTTCACAAGAATATTTATCTTAAAAATTAACTCTCAACACTTAATTAAGAGACAATAAATTTCTTCTATTTAATAACGTTTTAGATATACTTTTCCATTATATATAGATATATAATATTAATGTACAAGATAATTATTTTTATGTATAACTAATATTAATTTTAGAAGAAAAAAAAAGCTTATGATTTTTATTTTATTTTTTAAAGAAAAAGTCTTGGGTTAAGTATGATTTTGGTCCTTAACGTAGGGGCTGAAAATTTTTTTCGTCCCTCGCCTTTTTTTCGCTCCAAAATGGTCCCCAAAGTTTCAGTTTGTTTTAAAATCGTCATTTTTACCAATTATATTTTTTTTATTACCAAATTACTCTTTATTAAAAAATTATAAAATAAAATAAATAAATAAATAAAGAAAAAAAAAAGAAAGAAAAGGGGGATACAGAAGCGGGGGTGGGTGGGGAGAGAGGGGGGAGGGGGAGAGACGCCGCTGCACCGCCGCTGCCCCCGCCCGCTGCTGCCCCCGCCCGCCACTGCACCGCCGCCCCCGCCCGCCGCCACACCGCCTTCTTCTTCTTCTTCTTCCTCTTCCTCCCGCCGCCACACCCACCGCCGCCCCCACTTCTTCTTCTTCTTCTTCTTCTTCTCCCGCCACACCCACCGCCGCCCCCACTTCTTCTTCTTCTTCTTCTTCTTCTCCCGCCGCCACACCCACCGCCGCCCCCACTTCTTCTTCTTCTTCTTCTTCTTCCCGCCGCCGCACCCACCGCCGCCCGTCGCTTCTTCTTCTTCTTCTGTGAATTCTGTTAATTGAATTTTTTTGTGAAATTTCTAGATCTGAGTTTTTGTTTATCTGAGTTGAGTTCTGAATTTTTTATGATGATTTTCTGAGTTGAGTTTTTCTTTGTCTGAGTTTGAATCTGGATCTGAGTTTTGGATTGAATTCTGATGAGGATGACGATGATGATGTTGATTTTCTGAGTTTTGGTTGGTGTGATGGAGATGGTGATGGAGTGACAGTGGGTGGAGGGTGGTGGTTCTGGTTCTGGTTCTGGTGGTGGTGGTGGTGGTGGCATGATTTTGGAGAAGAAGGGATAGGGGCATTTTGGTCCGAAGGACCATTTAGAAAAAAACTCAAACTTTGGGGACCATTTTGGAGCGAAAAAAAAAAGCGAGGGACGAAAAAAATTTTCAGCCCCTACATTACGGACCAAAATCATACTTAACCCAAAAAGTCTTCATTGAAAAATAATATTTTGATACATTGATGAATGTTTACACTTAGTCTCTAAGGTTTCTACTTTTGCATTTAATTAACACTACATATTTTTATGAAATTTGAGCTTGAGTTGGATTTAATTGTAATTTTTCATAATTGATGGAATCTCACATTATTTTTGTATCTTATTATTAGATGTATCTTTAGCTATAGATATCAAAATATATTGCAAAGTTCATATGTACTAGACAAATTAGATGAAATCAAAAGCTAACTCAGATATCCAATGACCAATGAGCTAATAATAAATATTTAGATTGGACTTTGGAGAATAGGAAAGAAAAATAGATTGAAAAGAAAAGAAAACTGCAAAATATCATCATTTTGTGGATATACACACTATTAGTAAGAGGCACTTTCTTTTTATTTTTATATTTTTTTCTCTTTATTCCCCCAATTGATGAGAGACATTTTGGGATGGGTAAAAAAGAAATATTACTTATAGGTGTGCTGCGGAAAAATCCAAAGCTTAGCTAGGATTTCTTTACATTTTATTTATGAAGATGTTTATTTTTTTTTTAATTAAGATGTTGATTTTACATATGAAAAGAGGAGGGAAGCTACTTTTTTGGTCAGGGGGAGTGGAGCTATTTCAAGAATATAGTAATCAAAAACAGTAGAAATAAATGGATCACAACTTAGTATATGGGTCGCCCAATTTTTTATGGGTCAATCTTTATCAGAACTAGAAGTGTTACGATGTCCCTTAGCCCCTCCCTCCCTCTTCTTTTGTTTTTTTTTTTTTTTTTTTTTTTTTTTCACGGTATCTCCCAACTCGACAGGTCAAGGATAAATTCGTCGCGGTATTCTTCTTTTGTTTTCTATTAAATGATTATATCACATATTCATATCCATTAATCAATGGATCAGAATTTGTTATCCCGATCCATTGCAACTGTAATTTTGGGCTTTTAGCCCCGTTATACAACCCCCCAAAAAAAAAGAAATTCATATCCATTGATGAGCTTTTCATCAACCTTAGGCTTGATATCACTTAGGATAGGTTTGGTAAATTTTATGGAGAGGTATTTTTTTTTTAAAGTATAAATATTTTATTTTATATTTAATAAATAAAAAATTATGTATCTATACTTTTAATTTGAAAAATTTAGAGATATTTTTTAAAAATATTTATGAAAATATCTTTTTACATAAGTATGCGTATTGGTCAAGCAAATTTTCGTATAATCAAATCTAACTCTAATATTTTACTAAATTATCTATTTTAAATACCTGGATCTATTGAGGACCGAACAAGAATTTATGTTGGATCTAGCACACCTTACTTTTTCAAAACTAGCTTATATGTTTTTTTTGTTAATGAGATATATAGTTGTGGTGTAGGTAAATAGAAGGTGTGATAGAAAGTATGATATATACAAGTTAAAGTAAGAAAATCTTATAGAAGATTGTGAGCAGATGGTGTGTATAGGTAGTTCGGAGGTATCATATGGTGAGTTTTAGCTTGCGTCTGTTTAAATAAGGCGTTTAGGATGCCTTGTTCTTTGGTGAGTTTTAGGAAGCGCCTTATTAAATGAGACATCTCAAACGCCTGTACTATACTGACACATTCTGCAACGAATTTCTGGGTTAATAATATAATTGTAATTAATCCCTGTAATTTTAATTTCTGTGTATTATGAGTGTTGCCACAAATTATATGATAATTGGAGAAGCTGTTTTCTATATTTTACATTTGTTATCCAATATCTTGACCGGCGTTATCATTGAGATTGGGTGGGCCGGTCCAACAGATATTTTTGTAAGAGATCTTATTTTTTAAATGGTCTTGAGGCTATGTTTTTTGAACATAGAAAGATAAGGATTTAGTAAGTGTTTTTGGCTGCTTTCATTGAAGCAAAGCCCTAACTTTCCTAACCCTCAGTTCTATGGCCTCTCTGGTTCTCTCTCAAATCCAGAAGACCAGAATGTTGCTTCGACTGCAGCAGTGAAAAAGTTGCAACCTCCATCTCATCGCCGTTCTTCAGGTGTCGTTATTAGAGGAAGATCCGGACAGATATGGTAACAATTTGATGTATACACCATTTCAGAATGTAGCGAGTGATGGAGATGATTTTAAATGAGTCAGGTGCAAAAGGCATCGAAGTGATGTATACGATGATGGCTTTTATCCCAACATTTCAAACTGAGTTTCTAAAAAGTCAGATTCTCAAACAGCTAAAGTTATGGTTTTCGATACAGGAGCTTGATACAGCCAATGCATGTATGGGAGAAGATAAACATGAAAGGATTCCTAGTACTGAAAATCAGTTCCTGATGGTAAGAATGTTTCGTTGTGGTTTCTATAGTTGTTGTCCACAGTATATAATAATTGCTTAATTTATTTTTGGTGGCAGGAATTGTTTATTTTTGCATGGATTGGTCTCATTTGTGATAGAGGCCGGCCCAGTTCTATTTATTTTCTTTTGCTTAGAGTTGTTTTGTTAAAATTTTCTAAGAACTGTTTTCTGGAGGTTCACTATTGTTTTGTTGAAAATTTTTAAATATCCATTTAGAAAAGGAAAAAAACAATTCGTTAAGGGAAATTATTATCCCAAGGTTACTGTTGCGACAGTGACACCAAGGTTATTTTAAACACTACAACTAATAAAAATTTAACGAAATAAGTATTATTTTAATTTATAAGGTTCAAATTAAAATTAAAATTATTCTTAAACTTTTTTTTGGGATAAAATAGCCTCTAACATTATCTTTAGTATTAAAATAATTTTTTTGATAATTTTTTTTTATAAAATCTGATTAAAAAAAAAGTAACATAATCTCTTTATTCTTATCTAGAAGTCTCAAATTTAAATCTCACTCTTGAACTCAGATTTAAATCTCACCGAAAAAAAAACACCTTTCTCCATCCCTCATCGTTCTCTTTTGTTATTGTTAGTGAATTTGAAGGAAAAATTTTTTATTTGAAACGTTTGAAGGGTCAAGGGTGATATTGTTGAATTTGAAGAATTTAAAGTGTAAAATTATCAGTAGTAATGACTGATGACTATGGAAAGAGAGAAGCAGTGATATGATGACAGTGAAAGGGATATTTTTATACTTTTAAAAATTAGTGATAAAAATGATGATTAAAAAATTAATGATAAAAATGATGATTTTTAATACTGAATATAATTTTGGAAACTATTTTGAATAAAAAATAAAAAGATTAAAGATAATTTTGATTTTGACCACCTTACTTGTCCCAAATTTAATCAAAATTAAAGAGAATCAGCAAAATATTATAATTAACGTATTATCAAATTATCTTTTGAACATCAACAAAGTTCCTAGATCATACTACATGCCAAAGTAAATAATACCAAGAACAATGTAAGAACTCAAGGTAATGCAATTCTTAAACCAAACTACAGGTCCTAAACAATGCAAACAGGGCATATTATTACGCCTCTAGTAAATAATACAAGTAATCTTAATTCCACTAAATTCTTTAACATTAAATAACTCTAATTTAAATTACTACAACAGCAAACTAAATAAAACTAAATTAACTCAACGATAAATTCCTCCAATAATAATGTGTTTTTCTTGGAATGGAGGTTCTTTATAATTTATTGGGTTGGTTAAGGTTGCCCTGCATCAAGAAAATACTATTTGTAATAATGGTTATTTTGATTAAATAGCATATATAGAATATTTGATATGTACAATAAATAAGTTTCATCCACAAATTACTTTTCATAACCTAGTAATTTCTTCTGTAATGTATTAAATAAGAATCAACATATAATTATAGAGGACTAGATATATCTGTTTGAAGGTTAAAAATAACACATCACTATGACACTATCACTATCTAGAACACGTGTTTAATGCATGGGCAATTGGGCACCGGTATCATATAGCATACATATTCTATTTGTAAGCGTCAAAGGCATGAGTTCATGTCATGTGTATATAAACACTGCATCAATAACAGAAGGAAAACATAAATTTATAACAATTCCATCAACAATGCAGCATGCAGAACAATCTCATCAACAATAACGAAACAGAAAGATATTTAGTATATTTATATATTTTTAATAAAAAAATATCGATATAATATTTTATTTATATTTTTTATATTTTTATATTTATTTTTATACTTAGCTCGAAACGTAGTGAATTGCGGATGGCAGAGCTCCAGATCCTGTGAATAGTGAACACGGTGTGAAACTGTGTGTGTGGTAGATAAAATTGGCAATAGATAACTAGAATCGAGTTTAAACTCCGTCTTAATTCTATTTATAAGTTTAATTTTTTTTTAAATTTAATTTTAGTTTATTCCATCCTAATTTTATTCGTATTCTAAAATTTTATTTTTGACTCTATCCAATCTAACCCACAATAAATTAATTTTTTAATCAAATATAATATTTAATAATTTCATAATTTATAAATATACTAATAAAATAAAAAATATAAAATTAAATTTATATTAAAATTAAAAATAATAAAATTCTTGTTAAAATTACAAAAATAAAAATATGTGAATTCAATTTCCATCAATTTTATTATATATGTATCATAATTTTTAATTATATACTATAATATATTAAGAATATAAGTTAGATTAAGTTTAAACTCGCAATTTAACCTGTTTCACTTTTAACATGACTGCTGCGAATCAAGTTGTCAACTCTACTCGAACGAGTTGAATAACACTGGATGCAGGATTAGTATTGGCAACCTGAATGGTAGAAGAAAAATTTAGTAGTTTTGTGATTTTCAATTTGTTCATTCTTTGTCATGGCTATAACGATGCTCAATGAAACCAAAAATTCATCAATCATGTTTTGTTCTAGTTGAACTTTATACAAGATTATTCTGAATTTAAAAAATCAACGATAAATTCACATAAATTAATGTAGATAGTTACAAAGGAGCCTAATCAAGCTTCCAGCTTTCCTTTTCAAAATTCAAAAATAGTGATAAGAATCAAGATGAGAAACTGAGAGCTGCCATAAAGTTTTACAAAGACAAACATGAAATTTATTAAGAATATAAGGGTTAACCATAAAAAATATTCTCGAATTATTTAAATGTTGACAAAAATATATTCGAATTTTACTATTGATAAAAATGTCTTCAAATAATTTAAAAACACAACAACAATATCCAACAGTAAATATATATTTTTAAAAAATATTTTAGAGATTTAATTTTGATACAATTTTTTGCAACCATGATTATAAAAATAATATATTATTATACATAAAAAATGGTGATTTATCGTTAAGTATATTTTTTTTATAATTTTTTTGTTACTAATAATACTTAAAAACTCACAAAACAATATATACTTAACAAAAAATTACCAAATTTTAAAAATAATAATATCTCATTTTTCTAATCATGATTGAAAAAAATTACATCAAAATTCAATTTCTAATGTATTTTTTGAGAAATACATATTTAATGTTAGTTTTTTTTATAAGATTATCTAACATTAAATATGTATTTCTCAAAAAATACATTAGAAATTGAATTTTGATACAATTTTTTGTAAACATGATTAAAAAATGAGATATTATTATCTTTAAAATTTAGTTATTTTTCGTTGAGTATATATATTTTTTGTAATTTTTTTATTAACAACTAATAATACTTTTAAAAAATCAAAAAGATATATACTTAAAAAAAATTATCAAATTTTAAGAATAATAATATCTTATTTTTTTAATTATATTTATAAAATATTATATCAAAATTTAATTTTTAAAATTTTTTTAAAAATATATATTTACTGTTGGATATTATTATTATATTTTTAAATTATTTAAAAGTATTTTTATTGATAGTATAATTTAAATATATTTTTATCAACGTTTAAATAATTCGGATGGATTTTGGTAGTTAACCCAAAAATGAATTAATGTAATATTCATATTGCTTGAACGATGATAATTGAGTGCTGAGCAGCTTCATGGTGGTAGCTATCATGAGAATGATTCTCATTGGTCGACACTGAAAGCTTTTGGAAGCTTCTATTTGGGGGTTTGCACAAACAGCATTTCTTATTTTGATTATTTTTTACCCTATCTTTTATTAGGACATACATAGGTCAATTTTAGGTGTGATATTAGGCGGTGTATATTTTTAAAATTTTTTAAAATTGAGATTGGATTGGGATTTAGTATTATATTTAGTGGTTAGAGATTGTAATTAAAATTTTAGTTTTTTCTTATGAAGTATGGATATTTTGTTAAATTGCTGTGTTTATGTATCGAAGGACACAACACTCACTGACACTTATCCGACACGTATGTCTGTTGTATCCAACCATGTCTTAAATATTATCACGTATTAGTGTGTCCAATCTTACTCATAACATGTATTTTTAAACTAAATTTAGAAATAGTTATATATTATTTATTAAATAAACAAATATTTTAAATACTTTATATAATTAAAATAAGACATTAAAAATAATTATATTTTTTATGTTTTAATATCAAGAAAAATATAAAAATATCACTATAATTTATCTAAAAAATACTTTATATTTTATATGTAAGCGTATTTTCGTGTCTGATGAGATTTTAAAATTCACGTGTCGATGTGTTCGGTATGTCATATTTAATGTCCGTGTCAATGTCCGTACATTATAATTTTTTTCAAAAAGTAGAGATAGAAAGAGACTAAAATTTTTAAAATTAAAAATTAAAACTTTAATAACATTTCTTTCTAAAAATACTCTATTTAATTTTTTAAATTTTAAATCTATCTTTCAATTTTCATATTTATCTTAAATAAAATATGATACTTATATATAATTTACTTTAATATAGTTTATACTAAATACAATACAAAGACTTAATTTACTTTCAAACTCTCTCCCCATCTCAACTCAGCCATTACATCCTTCCTTCAACACATTTCGTATCAAAAGACAAGAATAATATTTATCTATCATGCATGGAACAAATTTTTCATATTAAAGTATGAAACGTCTCTCAAACATTAATAAATGAAACTTCTTAAAGACTACTACTAATCTTCAATAATAAATCAAAATATATTAATTTGTGAAGCTCTTTTTTCTCTTTTTCCCCTTCAAATTAGTGGTTAGTTATGAAAAATTATATACAAAATTGCATGTATGTTTTCAGAGTTTATTTATTTAATCTGTTCTAAAATAATTTATAATTAATTATTTGCTATTAGCTTAAATAATAAGTTTTTAGGTGGTGAATTTTGGTTTTGGGGTTCAAAACTCTTATTTTATTAATTAAATGTTGATATGACAATATTGATTTTTAAAATTTTATCAAGTTAAATATATAATAATTGATTTTAATTTACATATAATATGTTTTATAAAAAATTAATTACAAATTTTTGAATTATAAGAACTCAATTAAAAGTTTCACAAAACTATAAAGTCGATCAGAAAAATCAAATCTATTCGTACACACGATTATGCATGCATGATTACGAAGGACTAATAAGATCATTATAAGAAGCGGAATTTTCTTTTCCATTATGTATGTTTATTAGCATATACAAGAAGCAAATAAAACCGAAACTACCCTCTAAAACGTTTGGTAATTTTTCTGTGTGCGCTTGCTATTGCGAAGAAGCTGCATGTAACGGTACATATATATAAACTAGACTTATATCTACACAACACACTTAGTTCATATTGTAAGCAACCTCGACCCTTCCGAAAAATAAAGAGAGACAACATCAGTTCTAATCTTCCATTTGAGACACGTATGTCCGTACATATGCAAGTACTCTTTCTCCTGTTCCTGCATTTATTATATATATATAATTATATATATTCACTTACATGCATTAATCACATCCCTGCTATAGTCACAAATAAATTGGTAAAGTCACAAAAAAAAAAATCAAATCACTATTATAAAGATCTTACAAATGTAAACATTCATAGACTAAAATTTAAGAAAAATGTATTCATCCTTGAAGTTCACCTAATAATCACTTATGTTTCTAAAGAAAAAAGAAACACATTTCTGCAATTACGGAAAATAATTATATATTTATATGAATACACAAAATTTCTATTTCTATAGTAAACATTTAAGTAAACTTTGGTTAATATAATTAATAGTATATATATATATATATCCATTTTTTTTATCTTAAAAAATTATATTATTATGAGCTCAAAAATCAGCAGAATTTATTAGTTTTGGCTATCACTTTTAACCATTAATTTTATTTTTTTAATTTAATAATTTAACAATATACTTTTAGACTTTTAGTCTACAATTTTAAATATTGTTGACTAATTACCGGTTAAATACAATAAATTTTGTTAATCCTCTAGCATTTCTCTATTATTATAAGAATAATAGACTACTATTTTTATTAATGAAATTTTGAAATGCTGAAAAATTTATAAATAAATTCAATAAAAAATATAAAGAATCAACTTTTTGTTAGTCAATATTAACTAATTTTAAAATTTAAATTTATAATTTAAAAATTTAAGATTTAAAATTTATGATTTTAGAGTTTAAAATTTAAAATAAATAAAATAATTTGAAAAAAATAGCTGATACTGATTGAAAATAAATTAGTTTCCTAACATTACAACTTACAAAATAAATTTAATTTTATATCTATAAAAGATAAAACGGTATTCGTCATGAATATAATAGAAATAGTAAGAGATTTTATTGTAAAATATAAAAAAAAAATTATTTTTCAAAAAAATTGATTAAAACTTTAATTTTTGAGATCCACTTTTTTTTGGTGCGGGAGTTTGCCCCACCCCTCTATAAAGTTCGCCATATTATTCTCCGATAAACTTTAAATTTCTAAGTTTTGCAATAACTTCTTTACTTTTAATTTGAAAAAAAATATATACTATAATTAAAACTCTTAATTTTAAAAAATCTCAGTTTAATTTAATTTTGATGAAAAAAAAAATTAAAAAGTTGAATAATAAACAGATAACAAACATGATTTCTTTAATATTGTCGATGGCCATGACAATCATTATCATTATCTCCAGAAGTATACAAAAATACACGCCATATTTAAAAATGACTTAAAATTTTTGTACTTTCACATTAATTTTTTAAGAATACGAATACTTAAAATTTGAAAATTCATAGAAAAAAATAAAATAAAATTATATGTATACAAGTAATAACAGTGTAGTAGGAATGACGTTCTCCAGCACAGAAAAAACTTTGGAATTTGAAATTTGCTGGAGAGCAAGTTAAGTACGGCTAACTTGTCCTCACAAAAAAAAAATAGATCTTGAAAATTAAACTTTCAATAATTTTTTTGGAATTTTTTTTATTTTATAATAAAAAAATCCAAATAAGATGTATTTTGAAACCTTAAAAAACATAATTAAATTGGACAATTATTTTGGAAATTAACGTAATAGGTACTAGGTAGAATACCTGGTGGGTTTTAGTTAAGTATATTGTTGCGAGGAGAAGGTGTAATCTTGATAACAAGGCCTGGGTACACATCATCAGGATCATGGATGTGAGGGTTGTTTTCCACGATGAATGGGTCTGAACACTTGTCGCCGATTGTGTGCAGTGTCTCTCCTTCTCCAACCACATAGATTTCATCACACACCACATTATTGATCACGGCCATGTTATTGGAGGAGGCAGTGTCCCTGATGAACATGCACATCAATATGAGAGACACCAATACAAAAGCCAAGCACCATGATGCTGCATCAGCTATGTTGTTCTTTGAACAAGAACAAGAAGAACCACTTCTCTTTCTGGGATTATTGCTCTTATTATTCAAAGCCATTGATAGATAGATAGATTGTGATTTGTGGATGTGGAATAATAATGAGTAAGTGTGAAGATTCTCCTCTTATTATTAATTATTACTAGTGTAGTGGTTTATTTATATATGATAGGGGAAATTGTGGTTGAGGCAGAATATAAGAACTACTATATGTGTCAATTCAACACGTTTCTCTACACCAAACAACTTTCCTTTTCAAAAATGCTAATTGTATATTAAAATCAGTTACTAAAATCAACCACAAATATATTTGTGTATAAATATATATAATTTAATTTATTTTTAATATATATTTATATTTCAGTATATATTTTATATTAATAGCTGATTTTAGTAATTAACTTTTACGTATACATAGCGTAATTCTTTCTTTTGCTTCCAATATCTTTGAACACAATAAAATTAACTATTAAATAGGATTTGTATTTATGTAAATTTATATAAATTTAATTTTAATATACTATAAATATAACATAATTTTATGTATATTTAATTATGTAATTCATATTATAAAAAATAATTATTTTTTATATTAACTATTTCGATAGTTATATAACTAAATAGAAATACAATCAGAAACAGACCTACATGCAATAAAAAAAAGTATTTGTCTCCACAAAATTAAAAAAAAAATACTAATACTTATATATATTTGTCCTTTATTCTATTATATTTATCCTAAAATAAAATATAAATAATTTTTTGGTGTTTTTTGTTAAATTTTTTTTGTTAAACTTAACATATAATAATAATTATATTATTAAATTTGAGTTAGTATACTAATAATAAATAAATAAATAAATAAACTTAAAAATTAATAATAAATTTTATTATATTAGTTAATTAGTTAATAATTAAATTAAAATTTAGTTTTCTAATTATAGACTGTTTAAATTATTAGTATTTTTTTAACAAATTATTTAAGATAAAAAATATATTATTTACATATTAATATACTATATTAATATTTATTATTAAAATAGTCTTGATTATAGTCATTATTTTGGTTAAAAATTTTACTTATACTATAAAAATTATAATAAATAAATTTAACAGTTAAATATGAGATAATAAAAAATAAAATAATTATTTAAGAACATATATAGAAAAATAATATTATTATGTTAAAAATAAAAAAAAGTCATTGTAAATTATTATTTTAAATATTATATTGTGTATGTAAAATTATTTTTTTATTATTTTAAATATTATAATAAATTATTATGTGTATATTTCTAGTTTTTATCAATATGTATAAATAGTTTTAGTTTAAAATTTTAAATATATCTAAATCAATTTGGGTTGATCGAATAAATAGTTTAGTCGTCCGCCTAAATAAGTGTTGAGAGGTTGAATTTTATCTCGTATGTGTAACAATTTATTGGTCAACTACAGATTTTTAAAGAGAACTCAAACTCATGACGGATTAGTTCTTAACTATTTGTTGGGTATTGTGAGAAAAAAAAAATATGTATACCTAAATTTTATTATAATTTTGTTCTTACAGTTAAATTTCTCTAAGTCCGTCACTGTATACAATGTTCGTATATCAAAATTAAAGTAATATTTGTATAAAATTTTTTAAAACTTATATTGATATTCAATTAAATATAGTAAAGATTAATTAACTCTTTATTTTTGTAAATTAATGGTAAAGACTGGACATGGTCATCAATTGAATTTTTTTTTATTTGAGAAATTTTTATTACTTTCTGCACATATTATCTCATAAACAATTATGTTTACATCTGTGAAATAAAGTAATTGATTGGATGTTATAATAAAAATTAAAACGCTATTCTTAATGAATAAAAATTTTGTCATATTATCATCTAAATACTATGTTATTATCCTGTAAATTCTGATGAAGTCATGGTTGTGAAAATTAATTTATCACTACTTTTATTATAATATATAAAGAATGGATATTAATACAGATACGAAATAAAATATGACATAAAATATAGAGATACATAAATTTTAATTTTTATAAAACACAATAATATGTTATATTTATAAAATATAAAATATTTTTTAAATAAATTATAAAAAATTTTATTATTTTATTAATATTAAAAGAATTTAATTTTATCATGAAAAATAAATATTATTTTTATTGATCGCGTAAATGGTCATTTAAATTTATGGATGCGATAGTATAATTGTATAAGATATTTTATATTATTAGTTCATCAAAATTAAGCTCATATTTTATAATAATTTAATATATTTTTTAATTATATAAAATATTTAAAATAAGTTTTATTTTAATAAATAATAATATACTATTTCTAAAAATATAAGTTAAGAATAATGAGATTGACTAATATGTAGTAATATTTAAGTGTGTCCAAACATATCTAAAAAAATATTTTTTTTATTAAAATATAACTAAACACAAAAAACGTATATCAGGCAAATATCACATAAATATTTTGTCCAAAATATATTTAACATAAAAACACAATAATTCAATAAAATATCCATACTTAATAAGTTATAACATTATAAAAAAGATCTAAACCTATATTTCTTTAGAACTAAAAATATATATTAAACAACTATTAATAAATTCTTTTCTCATTTGTCTTTTTTTTTTCCTCTTCCCATGCCTTTTAGTTTTGATTCATGGTTTCCTACCCTAGGTTTTGAAGGCCACATGTGATAAATTTTAGAGTATTAGATTTAATGGTATTTATATAATTTTTTGGAGTATTTGATAATGTTTTATATGGTTTCAAAATATTTTAGAATGTTTTAAAAGGTCTTGAAATATTCTAAAAACTTCTAGAAGACTCTCGAAGGTCATAGAATATTTTAGAAGAGTATTAATATGTATAGAAGTATGAAGAGTAGTATGGAATAATATAGAAATATCTAAACAAAATATGGTAGAATAGACATTTGTAGTGAAAGTTTTAGATGATCAATTTAAACCGTTAATTAGATTTAATCCCAACTATCCATTGAAGAAGTGGATAATTATAAATACGGATGAGAGTTAGAATTTGTGTGGGTGAGTCATTTATAACAACCACTTAGGCTTTGTTTGGATATAGGAAAAAAATAGAAAAAAAAATAAGAAAAAAGAAAATGAGAGGAGAGAAAATAGAAGAATAAGCAGAGTTATTTGTATGTTGTTTGGATGAAGAGAAAATAGATGAAAAGCAAATAAAGAGAAAATTTTCTTTTATTTGAATAAAAAGAAAAGTGAGAAGAAAGAAAATCATAATGGTATAAAATTACATTAATGCCCTTATCTATATTATATGTAAATTATTATTTTTTAATGATAAAGGGTAAATGTATAATTTTATTAATGTTTGTCACATTTCTCTCTATTTTCATCTCATCTTTGAGATGAAAATATTTTAGTGGATACCACACTATTTTTTTTCACTCCATTTTCTCTTCTCATCCAAACAATAAAAAATTACTTTTCCAACCATTTTTTCTCTTCCAATTTTCTTTTCCTTCAAATTTTCCTAATCCAAACAATGTGTTTAGCAAGATAGTAAATTCGAGTGCCGGCACAATAGCATTGGAGTGTGTCCAAAGCGTTACACACAGAAACTATACTAGGAGTCCGTTTGGAAAGTAGCCAAAGCAATTTTTTTGGATTATGAAGAGTTATATTTCGCGTGTTTGGTACCATTTTTGAAAAATGCTTTTAACTTCTTAAAAAGTTAATTAAAAGCTTTTGAAGGAGTAGAAAAAATATGATTTCTTCCTTCTCAGAAGTTATTTTATCACTCTTATTCAAAAAATTTGACTTCAAAATAAAAGAGACTATTGTGCTAATTTTATTCTTGGTTCTATGAAAAATATTTCATATGCTAGAAGTATTGGCTCTCCACCACTATTTTCATGTAATATTCCATCTGCTAGAAGTATTGACCTTTCACCATCATTTTCACGCAATATTTCATCTGTTGAAAGTACTGATCTTCTATAACACCCGAATTTTTAAAATTAAATTTTACGCTTTAAATTTAAAAATAAAATTTAATTTAATTATGACTTATTCTATTATTTTAAATTATCTATCAAAAACTATATTGATAGTTACAGTCTAAATTGATTTTTATAATTATTATATATATATATTGACCGAAGCTTAGAGGGATTGGAAGAAGTTAAAGCCAAACGTGGCTTGCTAATTATATATATATATATATATATATATATATATATATATATATATATATATATATATATATATATATATATATATATATACATGTTTCCTTTCCATTTAATAACCATGACACCTAACCCTTTCCTATCACATTAATCATCATCTATCTTTTTTGGATTTCATTTTCTTGCATGGTGAGAAAATAGTGACCGAGAGAAACAGAGAAAACCGTGGAACCCTTATGCCTTTCTACTTCAATTTTTTTTAAATATATAACTCCAATAAAAAATTTAATCCGGTAAAAATGTTCGTATCTTTTTCTTCTACATATTGACATCATTTTTATTTGGTGAAAGCTGACGGTAGTATAGTTCTCTTTCTTCTTGAGTTCGGCCAATTGGAGTTTTAGGAGGCACAGACGATTCTTGACGTTTTTCTTTTCAGCAGCTCGATCAAAAAGTTTTTCCGAAACTTTGGTTGATTTTGATTTCATACGGAGGTAGAAAATTTTGTTTTGAAATTAACTGTTTTTAAACTATGAATGCCATGAAAGTCTAGTAGATATTTATAAATAATTTATGATTGTTTGAAATGACTGAATGATGAGTTTGAGTTGTGTTTGTGACCGAATTTGATAAATATGTATTTGATTTCTTGATTGAAAAGAGGTTGAAAATGGTTCAGTTGGGACTCGAAAAAGGGTGGCTAACCCCGAGTTTTAGGGGAAGTGCTGCTGATATTTTATAAAATCTGAGGTTTTGTTTGAAAAGTTATTTTAAAAGATTTGATTTTGGAAAATTAAATTATTTGAGATTTATTTAGTTAAGAAAAGGTGTATTCTATTTTTAAACTAGATTTATTAAGAAAAATATAATGTTTTAAATCCAATTTTGTAAGGAGAGATTTTGTTCTAAGTGTTGTTTTGAGCTTGGTCTTTTAAGAAAAGGAATCTCTGCCACAGGAGAGCAGAGAACAAAGATTAAAGAAATATATTAATTAATGAAGCGTCTGCCACAGGAGAGCAGATGTGACATTGTTTGGGTCTTAGTGCCAAATGTAAAGTGGGGACGCCCACACACTGAGAACTGTTTTCCAGATGTACGCTTATTGATTTGGAAAGTCACACTGATGCGGCCTAGCCATACGACTTATAAGCACACTGATGCATTTGGGAAGCCATATCTGGGACTTGTGCCCGGGTAATGTCGGGAGCGAGTAGGTAACCGACACATGAGCTCACGGCCTGCATTAGAAATAGACATGCATCATGTTGTTTGCATATTTGTATTTGGTTGTTTGCTTGTATTACTTCTCTGTGATTGTGCTGTTTGTCTTATTGCTATTTGTTTGTATGTTGGTTTGAATCTCTTGCTTGCACTATTTGTTTGTGAGTGTATTAAAGTGATTATGAGTTGACATTTGACTGAGGATTAACTATGTGGCTGAGAGACAGAAAATGTGACTAGTTTTATATTTAAAATTTGTTTTGAGTTTGGAAATTTAAAGAAAAGTAATTATTTATCTAAAGTAGAAATAAAAGTATTTCCAAAGGGCTAATAAAATAGTTTCACTAAGTAAGTTAATTATTTGCATTAAATTCATTACTTTTACGGCATTCCCATTTCCTACTGAGAACGTGTGGTTTGTTCTCACCCCAAAATCTTCTACCCTTTCAGTGACACAGGTTCGAAGATTCAATTAGGAGATGCAGACGACTAGTAGATTTACTTGTGATTCCTGTTATTTTTATAGAGTTCCCTCGCCCTTGTTGCTTTAAGTTTTATTTTATCCAGAGAGATAGGTATTGTATTTGAGTTTTATATTGAATTGATTTGTATAGCATTTATTATTATTAATAATTGTGTGATTTTAATTACTACAAATAATTTTTCTGGTATTTTTCTTATAAACTGAAACGCGATATCGACCTAAAGGCTCAATATTAAATAGTAAATAAGGAGAACAGGTTAGTAACTCCTTACTTTTAGTACGAGACATGCTAAAAGTTAGGGTGTTACACCTTCCACTACTATTTTCACACAATGTTCCATCTAAACTACTACTGCATACATTTTTTTAGGAAATTTTTTTTTATCATTTTACTACTCTTTTTTTATTATTAAATTTAACATTGTGTGTGGTATAAAATCTTAGTAATTAAGGTATTTAATTTACTATCATCGTTATTTTAATATCTATTCTCTTTATACAAAAATTAAAAATGGTATTTTTTAAACCATTTATTTAAATACTACAATTTTAAAATAAATATTTTTATAATTAAAATTTTAAATATAAAATAATTTATTTATAAATTATTATTAATAAAAAATTTTATATTTTAAGTTATTTTATTAAAAAAATTTATTTAAAAAATTTATCCAAACTAAACCTAGGTGAACCAACTTTACTTATGAATGCGAATAAGCGTGGGGATATATATATATATATATATATATATATATATATATATATATATATATATATATATATATATATATATATATATCCAATAATTAATTACAATAATAATAATAATAATAATAATAGTAATAATAATAATAATAATAATCCAAGAATATCTCTTAATATTATTATTTAAAAACAAACAATGAACTATTTAACGACATCAAGAGAAAAGGAGTACAATAAATTAAAATTTTACGCTAAGTCCTTTTCCATATATATCATTCTTTTAATTATTTTATTTTTAAAGCTTTGAAATATTCTTTTTACAAACTTAATCGTTTCATTCTTTTTAAAGCACAGAATTAACGATTAAATCATACAACTAACAAGTCTTTTTTGAAGAGGGAAATTAAAAAACACATTTTAACAAATTTGCAAAGGTTTCCAGGAGGTAGTTGGTGGGAGCTGAGTGGAAGCACAAGAATTATTTGAACAATGATAGAACCATACAAATTGAATTGAGAAATATACATTGTTATTATTTGAACAGAAAATATTTCATATATTTATTTTCGGTCATTTACTAACTTAGTATACATTAAAAAAAACAATTATTAAACAAGGTTTACAAATCATCTTTCAAAAATTTAATATTTTTTTTTTAAATATTTGTCACCTTAATATACAAAACAAGCACTATAATTAGCATATCTCTATCTTAAAAAACAATGGACGGTATAACCAAAAATAAAATAAAATAAAATATATAGTGGACGGTGACTATATAGAGATATAGAAGTTGGTTCACTTGAAAGGTAATGATGGCAAAAATCCAATGCATGCGCAATGATAGATATATTTATATCACAATGCCGGTAAATGGTGGCATGTTGACTTGCATATATAAACACATTTGTGCTCAAAATTTTTAGTGCTTTGTGATGTGTCATAAGCAGTCACCACAGGAAGACATAAGAATCAACATTTAAGAATTAAGATTCATAAATTGATTTGAGTTGGCCGAGTAATTAATTTACTTATTTGTTTAAATAATTGTTGAAAAATAAAATTTCATCTTGTACATTCAATAATTTATTAACCAACAATTAGCCCTTAAATAGAATTTAAATCCATAGATTAGTCTTAGTCTATCAAATTGAAAAATATCCCAAAAAAGCCAAAAAAAAAGATTTATAAAGCATTAGTTCTAGTCACAGGTTTTATTTTGGAGGGGTCATATATCATATATGTTAAAGTGCTATATTTAGGTCATATGTTAAGTGCCATATCTGATTATTACTTATTAGCATTATTAGTGGAAAAACAATCAATCATAGCTAAGTTGGAAAAATAACAAATGATTAATTTGATTTTGGATGAGTCATTTGTTTCACAAAGTTAATTATTATAAATTTGGTTTTTGAATGCATGATTAATCATATAATATAAATATAACAATTTAGTTACTATGCTCCATATATATAAACTAATTAACCAAATTTATCTATGTAAATAGTAGACATTTAGATGTTAATTAGTATAAAGGTTTTACACTAAATTGCATAAAAATTGAACTCAATAGGATAATATGCTTATATCTGAGTAATTTTTATTCTAATTTTAAACAAATAAATTAAAATAAATCCTTTTTAAGGAGTTCAACCGAGTGTGATATAGAAGATGCATATATTTAATTAAGAGAAACTAATAAAAAAAGAAGATTCCATTGATAATTATTGATATGATCAAATAGCCAATAATGTGCATCTGTTAATTTAGCACAATTGAAGTGCTTCTGATTGTGACACTGCCATTATAGAACAGAGAAAGTCTGCATTCAATTGATAAATCCTTAAAGAACTTAAGAAGTGGAGTTGTGCCACTTCTTCCAAGTTCCAACCATTAAATTCACTATATATGTATATAAGCAAAACCAGCCACATCTTCAGCCTCAAAGAAGTAACTATTACCTACCATAGCTTTATAGAGTCTATACTCTATATACCTAAAGCACATACCTAATAAGCCATGGTTGGGACTAGGGAGCCTTCTAAGCTATAAACAAGAAATCCAAACATGCATTCATTCATAAGGTGGGCCTTAACCAATAAAAAACTATAATTAATATAAGAAAAATACTATTTGTATATCACTTTCAGTCACCAATTTCAGCCACTATATAAAAATACAGAGGGGTACGGATACAATGATAAACTTATATGGATTCAAAGACAATACAACGCGCTTAAGAACTTTTTTATCACGCCAAAAATTTCCTCTTCTTCAATCGTGATTTCTTCTCTTCTCGGCTGAGGGGTTTCACTGTATGCACCTCACTTCTCTTCTCTTCGATCGCGCCATTGCATATACCTTACTCCTCGCTTTCTTCTCTTTTCCGTGCTTCCCTCTCCTCTACTTCGATCCCGTACTTCACAAAAACACTTCTCAGCGCTGTTTACTTCTAGTTCTTGTTATCTTAGGGTTTTGATTATAACTTTTGATTCAATGGAATCCACAAGCTCGAATGATGAGATTTGTGTTTTATTTAGTTTGTATGTTAATTTTTTATTCCTAATTTGATTTTAATTTTTGATTATCCATTTTTTATTCCTGATTTGATTTTAAATTTTTTATTATTCATGTTTTAGGTTGTTCCAAGCATAGGAATGACATTCTCCTCTGTAAAAGATTATGAAATTCTTTTATACCAATTATGCAAAGAATGTTGGTTTTTATGGAATATAAGAACTACTAAGTGGGATCAAAATAGACAGATTACATACTAAATTTTGGTATGTTCTAGAGCTGATTATCAAAGATAAAAAATTGATCCATTAAAGAAGACAAATTCAACTTTCGAGCAAAATTATAAAACTAGAATTATTGTTAAAAGGGATAAGAAGTTGGAATATGTGTTAACCTTTGTGAATATCCAGCATAACCATGCTATTAATCCTAGCATGACAAACACTCTGAAAAAGAATAGAGAACTAAGCTTGCATGCCAAACGAATAACTGAGATTAATGATGAAACTGGTGTTACAATGAGAAACACCTATAAGAGTTTAGCAACTGCTGTTAATAGCTATGACAAATTGACTTTTAATTAAAAAGATATTTGGAATCATGTAGCAAAATGTCTCAGAGTCATACAAGAGGAGAGGGATGCGCAATCATTAATGCAGTATTTTTATAGGATGCAACAACAAATCACAACTTCTTTTACGAAGTTAAATTGGACGAACAACATCGCATAGAGCATGCTTTTTGGGCTGATGCTAGAAGTCGTTCTGCTTATAAGCACTTTGGCGATGTTGTGAGCTTTGATATGACGTACCAAAAAATAGGTACGACACCACAATTATATATTTCAAGTTAATTATATGTACTTTAATTTTTGCATGTGTTTGATGTATAAGGATAGGTAGAATAGAATGAAGTTGCTGCTGCTGTGTATGATATATTGAGTTTAATTATGTACTTTTGTTTTTGAATGTGTGTGTTTGATGTATAGGGATAGGTAGAATATAATGAATTCGTTGCTACTGTGCATGATATACAGAGTTTGATTGTTTGATTTAGTCAGTTTGATGATGTACTCTTGTTTTTCTATTTGTTTGATGTATAGAGATAAGTAGAATAGAATGAATTTGCTGAAAGCATTTATGAAACGCGACTATAACTGGATTTTTAATTTTTATTATAGGTATGATATGCCTTTTGCCTCATTTGTTAGGGTTAACCATCTTGGCCAATTAATACTACTTGGTTGCGCTCTTCTTTCATGCGAAGAAGAGAGTTTCTTTGTTTGGTTATTTAATTGTTGGTTGCGGGTGGTAAGCTGCCTATTGGCATATTGACTGATTAATGCAAAGTTATGCGAAATGCCATTAAAAAATTGTTGCTAATGACATTGTTACATCTTAACACCCTAAACCTTATCTCATGTCGTAAAGTAAAGGATAACAAAATGCCACGACAATTCTAAAGCTCGTAGAATAATACACACACACACACACACACGTATGTATGTATAATAGCCAAAAGATAACTAGTTGTAGCCCATGGAGTTTAGGTCGACTAGTTAATATAGATACAACAGAATGTTTGAAATGTCTGTCAAGTTAAGCCTCTAAGACAATAAAGTATAATAAAAAAAGTGATCTAAGTGTTAGCCAAAACAATTCAAACAAGCACCAATGCTCAAGCTAACATCATATATTTCACTACAATTAATACTAGGGTCCAAAATTACAGTAAATCACAAGGGTTAAGGGCAATCTTATCTTATCCACAGTAAATAGGGATAAAACTCAATAATTTCAACAAAACGTCACGACAGTTCTAAAACTCGTAGAATAACACATACACACACGACAGTTCTAAAGCTCGTATGTATGTATAATAGCCAAAAGATAACTAGTTGTAGCCCATGGAGTTTAGGCCGACTAGTTAATATAGATACAACAGAGCTTTTGAAATGTCTGTCAAGTTAAGCCTCTAAGACAACAAAGTATAATAAAAAAAGTGATCTAAGTGTTAGCCAAAACAATTCAAACAAGCACCAATGCTCAAGCTAACATCATATATTTCACTACAATTAATACTAGGGTCCAAAATTACAGTAAATCACAAGGGTTAAGGGCAATCTTATCTTATCCATAATAAATAGGGATAAAACTCAATAATTTCTCACTATTGGTTGGCACCTAAACAACTAAAATCACAAAAATCTACTTAATACTATACCCAAATTTCAAAATTGTTAGGGCTAAATAATGGAGTATGAAACATAATTTCTTACCAATAATGCTTAGGTAGAAATTACAATCTTAGAGAGAGTTTTGCATAGCCACAAACAGAACGTAAATCGGAGTATCGTAGCTCGAGTTATGGTCGAAAGAAGTTGAAGATAAATAGTATTTTGTTCTTCTTCTCCTCTCAACTCACTTCAGCTGTATTTTGAGTTTCTGAGAAGGAATGAGGCTGAAATAGCTTCATTTGCACTCTTATATATGTTGGGTTTGTACCCAACTTGAGTTCGGTCCAACCTATTTAGTGTTTTTGGTTCGTTTGGCCAAACTTTGGGCCAAAACCTTTAAAATTAGCACCCGATTTTTAACTTTAAACATTTTTCTAAGTTTTTCTACTGTTTTATTTTCTCTCATGTAGTACCGGACAGACTTAAGCCGGTACTACCAGCTAATTTACCGGTACGCATTTTTACGCAATTTTTTGCAGAAAATTATATTTTTCCATTCGAAAAAATTCACTGAATCTAAATCTCACCTTTAAATTTTAAAATTAATATTTCTAAATTTTTGATCCTATTCCGAGGATTAATTTATTATTTTATTTTATTTAATACGGTTATTAGCTTTCGGTTCTTACAAACACAACATCGATGGTGTATTTGACATATCTTAAAGAAAATTCCAAAACAATTAGGAGCATACACGCAATCTAAAGAGATTAGTGCTGATATGAGACATATTATGTGGGAGTTTAAGTCTAAGGAAACATTTGAGAGCTCTTGGACTGATTTTATCAATAGATTCAATTTGTATGATAATAATTAATTAGCAGATATTTTATGAGTTTGATTATCTTATATCTACTATTTGATTATTTATCATTTATTAATCAATATGCCTTACAAGTTTGATTATGCCCATTTTATGGTTTCAGATTTGTACAAAAAAGCGTGATAAGTGGGTCTCTATTTTTCTTAGCAACAATATTTAGGCAGGCATGAGTAGCACTCAAAGGAGTGAAAGCATGCATGCATTTATAAAGGGCAACCTAACCTCAAAGAGCGACTTGTAACAATTTGTAACACAATTTCGCTAAATAACTAACTCAATATTAGCCAACTATCAGCCAACTCAAATGGGCTCCATAACAAAAAGACCAAACAACTAAAGTAACACTCCAAAACTCACCCACTAGTTACCCTAACCTCACCTTTCAGGTTCACATTTAGTAAAATTCAAAAATTCACAGCACAATCCTTCTTCTTCCTCCCTCACTCACCATCCCTACTGCGCCGCCGCCATCTGCCAGTGAAGTCACAGCCAAAGTGGAACGGCCACTAGTGTCGAGCCTTCCATTGCCAACACTGCCAGTCGCGAGCTCCGTTCCGTTCAACATCGCTGCCACCGCGTCGACCAATCCGCCGCCTCCACCCAATTCCAGGCGTCGTCTTTGTCGGCGCCTCCACGTGCGTTCTGAGTGACGTCTATGCCCACCGTCGTCGCCAACCTTCCTCCTTGCCGCGCTACCCAGCGTTGCGCCGCCACCCTCCCACCGTGAGTCTCCTGTCCTTGTTTTTATCACGTTTGAATATGTATCTGTTTCTTTTTTCAAAACCTATACTGGATGGAAAAAGTAATTGGGTTTTTTTTCCATTAGATTTGTGTTTAATAATGTTGAATTGGATGCAATTATAGATTGGATGATACTATTATTATAGACTGTATAGCTTTTTTTAAGAAGAAATTTTTGTTCTTTCCGATTCAAAAAGTTGATGATTTAAATTGTTTTCTATATTGTTGTTTGTTCCCTGAATTTGTGGATTCTGCATGCACGCGTTGCACATGATTTTTGTTTTTCATAGAGGTGGTTTGAGTATTCGATACTAAAATTAGATAAAATTTAGTTTAATTTTGGTTTAATTTAAGTTTGTTCTTAAATATGGTGCAAGAGTCAATTTATTTTCAGCTTTGTTAGTTTTTAATTATCAAGATTCAAGAACATGGATGTGAATTTTAACGTGTATGCGAATGATTTTCAAATTTATTGGGAATGGTTGTATTTAGTTGACTCTACTTGTACACGCTTAACTGGATTGTATGTTGTATGTCAATCACAATTGATTCAGTTATCTAAAGATGGTGAATCGGGAATCTTTTTTCTCTATAATTTTTAGATGTTTCTGTTCACATCAAAAGGATGTTCGTTTTGCTATGTATGCGGGTGATTCTTTATTGAGTTTGGGGCTATTGCATTTTCCTTTTCTTAAAATCCTATTCGGCATGTTTCTCTGAGTAAGTACCTGATTGTTTTTACAGAGATCTAAGTGGATGTTACTTCTGTTAAGCACCAGGATGTTCCTTTTGTATACTAACTAGGTGTTACTTTATACATTTTTTGAGTTTTCTTGTGTTGTAATTGTGGATGTCTATATTTATTTCAGAATTGCATGGCCTTTTTTTAAATCCTATTCGGCATGTTTCTCCGTGTAGATACTTGATTGTTTTTGCAAAGATCTATTTGGATGTTACTTCTGTTAAGCATCAGGATGTTCATTTTTGTTACTAAATGGATGTTACTTTATACATTTTTCGAGTTTTCTTGTGTTGCAATTGTGGATGACTGTATTTATTTAAGAATTGCATGACCTTTTTTTAATGCTACTCGGCATGTTTCTCTGTGTAGGTACATGATTGTTTTTGCAAATATCTAAGTGGATCTTATTTCTGTCAAGCATTAGGATATTTCTTTTCCATACTAAATGGATGTTACTTTAATAGAAACCATGTGAATGACAAATAAAAAAAGCTTATCCCACATAAGTAAAAAACAAAACCAAAACACAAAACATTACACGCGTGTTAGTCAATGATGATTTTTCCTAATAGAATGATTAACAATGATGATTTTTCTAAATCAATTACAATTTAACTAACAATAATCACACAGCTTTTGGCATCATTGATTCTTTTATTTTGATGATGGAATCAAAATTATTCACAATAAATAATAGTTGCTTCTTGTTACTTCTTCAACATGAAATGAAAAGAAAAGAATGGAGTTGCTTCTGCTAAAGAAACTATCTAATTGTGACCTATTCCTAGTCATTAGCATAATACGTGACTTTAAAACTCAATTTTGTTACAAGATTTTGCTAAAAATCTAAGAACAATGAAGAACATTGTTAAACTAGCATATACTCTTCTCTGAATCTAAGAAATGCTTATAATCCAATCATTAGTAATAAGAATAAAAATTTTGTTGTTGTTGTGTATATAATTCAATGTTTAAACATGTAACAAATGATATGAAATAGAATTTCTTTTTGCAAAGAGACTTGACAGAAGTGTTTTGTTACACTTCTAGTTATTTGTTTGTCATTCTTACAAAAATAATCAAATGAATAAAAGAATGAATTGCATTTTGTACATTCCTACTTACTACACAGATATATAAAGAAAGAAAACAAACTACACGGTACAAATTGCAAGTTGCAACCATCATGAATTGTAATTTTCGTTGATAATCAATTTTAACTCATTCAGTTCCAAAAATCTCATATCCCTTTCTAATTTCTTGCTCTTCCACACCTTTGCAGGTTCAAAAAGCAAGTGATTCATACAATTTTTACAATCTATAATTGAATTTGTCTTTGAACCAATATATCTAAAGCCTCCTTCATCAAAGGATAGATTTCTTTTACTTTCGCCACAGTCATCCATCTTCTTTTCTTGAAGTTTGTCTCTAGCCAATTATCCAGTTGCTTGCTAACAAGCATAGAAAACAAGATTCCTCATGAATTTTAGGTTGCCCTTTGCTCTTATGAGTCCATTTTTCCAATTTACTCTACAAAAGGAACAACCAAATCACAGATTGTTTAAATAGAAACACATAATACCATCCCTAAAAACATCCAAAATGTACAAAAAAAAACATCCAAAAAATATAAAAATGAATATCAATTATTCAATTTTCCACATTCATCTTTAGTTTACAATGACAGATTTTACCTTAGTCTAATTAATATTCCATCAATTATTCAATTTTTACCTAGCCCATGGCAATGAACATAAGTCTATTATCTATATGTGTTATGCATAGCAAGTTGATTAGTCCATTATTTAAGAGTGTATCTAAGTATATTGGGAGAATGAAAGTTGATGGCCATAGTGACCAGACATGAACTTACTCTTTGCAAAGAATTAGATCTTCACATATATGCTTCTGTTCCTTCTTGAAAGTTGCTTGTCTTCCTTTTTGAATTTCTAGAACAATTCATACCAAAAGCAACAAATACAAGTATAGAAACCAAGTAAGCACTAGCAATAGTTATGAAATTAAAGGAACCTGGTTATAGAAGACAAGAAAAATAACTTGCAAGAATATAAGTAGCAGTAAACAACTAGATAGAAACTTTCAACCAACGAGAACGGCAGTGGGGCGATAGTTCTTGTGACTGACCGACGGCGCGATCGCGTGGTGAACAAACTACCTATCAGTACAAAAGGTAGCGCACCAAGAAGACGACGACGCAGTGGTTATAGCGGCAAGACTGGCGGCGCACTGGAGCAGAGATGAATCGGCCGGCACTTTGGATGAGGAAGAGGACCGACGAGATGAGAGGGAATGGTGATCACAGTCTTTCTTGAGGAGGGGCAGTGATCCTGGATGATGAAGCGGTGCTGTGACGATAAAGCGAAGGAGAGGGGACGACGGAGCTACTTCTGATTTCCTTCGTGGCAGTGAAGAGGTGGCTGTGGGATGTCGCCTAACGGCGTGGTGTTAGGTGTCGTGATTGCTATGCCAATCGGAGAGGAGTGTGGACAGCGTCGCTGTGGGAATGGGAGAGAAGGGGAAGAGTTTCTGTGCACGACTATGGGAGTGGGAGTGGGAGAGAAGGGGAAGGATTTTTACAATTTTTTATTAAGATTTACTTAATCAGTTCTTATTATTCAAATTTTGAATTTTTAAAAAAATTTAAAATTAATTATTAAATGAAATTATTTAAAAAGTTGGATGATTTATGTTGTTTATCTATACTTTTCTTTTGTAATACAATATGACAATTGTCTTGCAAATAAAGTTAAAAAAGAATATGAATTGGATGCTGCCACTTTCAATACCATTATCCCTTTACTGCCTCTGCTATTGAGAAATAATTTCAAAAAGAATATACTCATGGAATGTTTAGTGAGCTTTAAAAGGAGTTTAAGACAAAGAGAAATTGCTTTTCAACAAAAGAGCATGAGGAAGGATATATTGTTACTTACAAGGTTATAGAAGAGATTGAAAATGGTGATAAGATGTTTGATTCTACGTATGAGGTGTGTTTTGATTTTTCAACTTCAGATGTTTTTAGCCAATGCCATCTTTTTTAGTCAAAGCTCAAAGGGAATCTTATGCCACCATACTCTTTTGGTCTTTGGTCTTAAGAAATTGTCAAATAAGTACATTCTTGATCGGTGGAAGAAAGCTTTAAGCACAAGCATAGTAGCATCAAGTGTAGCCATGATCCAAATCGTTTAGAGCCCGTAAAGAAATGTTATGATGGGATGTGCAAACAATTTTACAACCTTGTTGAAGTAGTCACTGCATTCGAGGAGCTCACCAAAACCGTACATCGTATACTAGATTCGGTTTGGATTATGTTGGTGGAACCATAGGCCACTTCAATGGATAATGTAGATAATCAATATTCGAATGAGATAGATGAAAATGCAAATGATCTAGAGATTCACAACTCCCAACAAGTATCACAAAAAGGTCGTAGGCATAAGAAAATGCTTTAATCTATTGTAGAAAAAATTGTTAAACAAGGTAAAAAGAAGCATACAAAAAATGTGAAAGAGAGATCACAAGCAAGTTAAGTGTTTAATTAATTTTATTATTATTGCTAAAATACTTTATTATCACTTTATTGATTGCTATTTTTTTTAGCCACTTGTGGAATTATTTTCAGAGTTGAGTATTAGCTCTAACCAACCATACAACAAAGCCACAATTTGGAAGAACAATAGTTTTATTTATTTTTATAATAGATTTGTTACATATTGTAATGGAACTGTTGCATTTTTTTCTTTGTAATAGTTTTAATTTTGATTTTACATGTGGTTAGTACTTTTGCATTCAACATTCTGAGTTAGTTGAGATTTTGAGTTATTATTGGTTTATTCGTAGAAAATGAAAATAGCAAGTTCTTCATTCATGGTATAATTAGATTATAATCAAACATGTTGCAATAACCTGTTTTAAAATCTGACTATAATCAAACTCATTTAACATGATAATCAAACTCAGCACATAGTACAATATTATAAAAATATTATTATAAGATAAATTAGTCTTCTATCAAAATTACTACAAACGAATCTATCAACGAACTTCTAACAAATAAAAATTTGTCCAAGAAAAAACAAACTATGAGATACAAATTTTTTTAAGAACTAGTTTAATTGTTTATTCATAATAAATTATAAAAATCTAATTTGAAGTGAAAAGGAATTATAAGTTTTTTTTAGATTTAATTACTCTGTTGGTTCCTATAATTTGGCAAAATTTTCAATTAGATCCCTATACTTTTCTTCCTTTTAATTTGGTCCATGTACCAATTTTTTTTTCAATTAGGTCCCTACCGTGACCAAACAGTTTGATTTAACGGAATATTCCATTCCTAAATTAACGATTCTCTAACTTTTTCTTTTTTTCATAATACTCTTTCACTCTTATTTTCTTAAAGACCAAAATAACCCTCCCAGACTTAAACAAAAACTGTTCATTCTCCCAAACTTAGAGAAAAGTCTCTTCACGTTCCTCCCCTTCTTCGTTCGTTGGTTGCACACTCCGTCATCTGTTGAGATCAACTCCACTGGAACATTGCTGGATGGTTTCACTTCTCCGGTGTCACCGCCGTCATTGTAGGCGTTGCTGCTGGTTCTAGGTAAGACAACGCTTAACCTTGTCAGTCATTGAAAGGTTTTTCTTTTTTTTTCTCTTGGAAAAATCTTCCAATTGTTTATTAGAGGTTCGTTTTGTTCTGAAAATAGTTGAATAGGGATTTATGGTATTGTATTTTCTTATTTTTGGTATGCAGTTATGGGTGATTCATATTTCACTATTGAGGTCCACCATGGTGGCAAATTTGTTGACAGTGGATACGGATTAGAGTATTTAGGAAGAATGGTTATGGAGAATTTACATATTGACATTGATGAATGGTCATTGCAAAAGATTGTGAGTGAGCTAAAGCAACTACGGGATAAGGGATATGTCAGGATATAGTTAGGGGTGGAGATAGGCCAGGCAGCCTGTTAGAGGCCTGCAGCCTGACCTGATAGAAAATAGGCCCAGGCTCAAGCTATTAAAAAATCTTATATTCTTTAAAAGGTCGGGTCTAAGCTTTTGAAATAGCCTGTTGAGCCGGCCTGAGCCTGCATATATATATATATATATATATATATATATATAAGCCTGACCTGATAGAAAATAGGCTCAGGCTCAAGCTATTAAAAAATCTTATATTCTTTAAAAGGCCGGGCCTAAGCTTTTGAAATAGCCTGTTGGGCCGGCCTGAGCCTGCATACATATATATATATATATATATATATATATATATATATATAATATATATATATATATATTAAAAATGCTATTGGATAGATTTGAACTTGGGTCTTCTATCATATGAAAATACCTTTATCCAATAAGCCATTTATCTTTTTAATTATACATGTCTATTTTTATTTTCTTAATATCTTTAATCTTTGATGTTGGAATATCAAAAGTGAATCAAATAAAATAATTCTAAAAACTTTTCCTCCATATTAATAAAGAAATAAACATACACACGGTCATTTTCTCTTCTCTTCTCCACTCTACACGCTCTTCTACCAGACTACCATCCTCTTCATCTTCTCTTCCTTTGATTGTACGTACTTCTTCTTCTTCTCATGTCATTATTTTTTATTTTATTATTTTTTATATTTATTGTTATAATGTTAATTATTTTTTTCATCAATTAGGATTTTATTCTGTCAAAGATCTTCTTTTAAGTTCAATTTTTTGTTTGTGTTGTGATATTGTTTTTATTTTTTCGAACATAAAATTTTATCAATTTTTTCTTCATTAGATGGTTCTTACTTTATGCCATTGATATGATGAAAGTAAAAAAAATCATGAGATAATGTTGGTTAATTTTTGTTTAGGCATTACAATAGGCTTTAAAAATGGCTGAATCTGTAACTCTAAGTAATCTATTGGCCAATTCTATTTCTTTAAATAGAGAAGAAATTAATCGGTCAATACCAACAATACCAACAACAGATACTGGCCAATTCTATTATTTTATATTTTATAATTTTAAAAATTAAATTATATCTTAAATTTAATTATTATTAAAAAAATAGGTCTATTGACAGACTTCAGGCCAAGCCATATTTAACAATAGGCCAGGTTCAATACTCATTAAAAAGCCTATACACTACAAAAAATTTGGGTAGAAATGGCGGTTTTTTTGGGTAATTACGGCGGTTTGAACCGCCATTATTACCAAGTACGGCGGTTTTGAAAAACGCCATAATTCAGACCGCCATTTTGGTTATTACAGTGGTTTTCTAAAAACCGCCACAATTTCCTGAGGTTAAAATGGCAGTTTTCTGCTAGGTTAAAATGGCGGTTCAAACCGCCATTATTTTCAGGTTAAAACGGCGGTTTTTTACTGGGTTAAAACGGCGGTTCAAACCGCCGTTATTTCTAGGTTAAAACGGCAGTTTAAGAGTTGGTTAAAATGACAGTTTAAACCGCCATTATTACCCTCACAGAATGACATTTTAGTCAGTTAAAATGGCATTTTTAAACTGCTGTTTTTACCCTAATAGTAACATTTCAATTGGTTAAAACGGCATTTTTAAACCGCCGTTTTTACCCTTACAGAGTGGCTTTTGATTGGTTAAAATGTCATTTTTGAACCGCCGTTTTAACCCTGACAATTACACTTTTTTATTGTTTAAAAATGCAATTTTTACCCTCGTTTTTTTCGTGTTAAACAAATAATATTTATTATTAGAAATCATAATCCATAAACAAAATATTATATAACTCAGAAACAAAGTATTAAACATAATATATGATTTTTTTGTATTAGAAATAAAAAATAATAACTCCTATACAAAGTATCAAACATAACATAATTTTTCAACTATAAATGTCATAACATGTAACTCTTAATACATAAAATCTCCATCATATTTTATGCTGCTCTATTGCTTGCTCCAGAAAACCTACTTTCTAACTATTTTGGCGATGAAATCTCACTCTCTTGATTCAATTCCTACAACAAAAATATAATTTGAAAACATAATAAACAAAATATTAAAGAGAAATAGTAAAGCCAATGGAAAAAGAAACACATAAACCAAGATAATAATATTATTATTTGTCAGGATTGTGCAGTAAAAAAGCATTACACAGCAGTTGATCTTTCCCTTCCACTTATGCATGCAATTTCAATTTTCATTCGTTTCTTAGCATTTTTAAAGTCACTTTTATGTAGCAATCATTTTTTTGGTACTTCTGCATTAACAGCTGTAAATGCTATGTACCCAAATAAGTTCATTGAATTATTTAGAACAAATGCCTATGATATAGCCGCTCCCACTTAATAGGACAATCTTAACTTTTTGTTTTTTATACTTTAAACTATGTGTTCCCTAAAGAAAACCAGCACTGAACCAGATATCTAAAACTGTACCTTTAGAGCAAGTTCCTCAAAGCACTGCTCCACATTTTCTCGAGTTTTAGCACTACTTTCGAGAAGCAAACACCCCAACTCTTTGGCGAGAGCTAAACCCTCTTCTCTGCTCACAGCCCTTTCAGACTCCTATAATAGAGAAAAAAAATCGAAGAAGTCAATGAATGAAATATGTCAATAGAAGATTCCTCAAAAAGAAATCTAGACTTCAAATTTCAAATGCAAATTTAATGTATGTGTCTAGAAATGAGGTTTAGGGTTAATGGCTTAGTTAGAAAGAATACGAGACATTCAATATCAGAAACTGCTTTCTGTCCCAATTTTCATCCCCTTATCTCACACTTCTTTCTCAGATGCAGCCAAAAAGTCATGCATTTATGGTCAAGATAATCACTCAACCATAGCCAAAAAGATAGAGATTGCTATTGCTATTGCTCTAGAGTGCTTCTAATTGGAAGAGAGACAAAAAATAATTAAAATAAACAAACAAACCAATAATTATTATAATAAAAGCTGAAACGCTAAGCATGAACTACTACTGCTTTAGGGTATTGAATCCAATGAGATAGTGACTGTTCCTCACACATTTTATTTTAATTATAAATAAATAAATTAATTAAATTAACCTGAATCAGAGAGTGGTGGATCTAAGTCTCAGTCTCACGGGAAAAAAATTGAGATTATTATTTATTTTTAATTAAAAAAAAATAGATGATGAAAACTACAATTCAAAGGAAACTAAGTAATTGGAATTTGAAACAAAGAGAAAGAGACACAAGTTCAGAGAAAACACTGCTCAAAGAAATTAGGAAAATGCGGTTCTTCTCATTACTAGAAATTACAATGACATCACAAAGAACATGTGCTCTTGCTATTTGATAGTTAAGAGGTCTCATAAACCCCCAATATAACTTGCAGATCTTCAACACTAGCAGTATGCCCAACAAATGGAGTATTGTCAATATTCCATGTTTATAAAATGTAGCTAAACAGAGAAAAAGAAATAACCAAATGTTACCAGATACAAGCCTTCTGGCTCCGGGAACAAGAAGACTCCAGTCTATAGCATAGCCTTCATATTTGTGTTTATGTTTATAAAGCGGGGCCTGATTAAAAACCGCAGCAGCTCCTTGGACACCCTCTGTTTCTGACTCTGCTAGAGTATTCAGATGAGAGCTTAAGTCCCTAACCTACAAATCAACAAGTATATTATTGTCACAACAAAATGGTCAATGACTTCAGAAAATAACAACAAAATGGAAAGTTTATGAGGACTGGACGTGTCCTTGGAATTGCTATGATAAATGTTTTTTAGTGAAGGGAATATATCAGAAATGTTTCTCATTTTATGAACTGCTATATTCTTTAAAACTTATGGGGATTACTATTGAAGTAATACCTTATCATGTCACATCTCAATACTTCAACACAGATCATGTAAGGCGCCTTCTCCCTAGAATTCAAGAGAACAGCTTCATCTTCAGGAATATAAAGCACACGGTACATGCCCTTTCCCAAAGAAAAACAAACTCCTAGGAATAAGGAAATCAAGATTCATAGATAAATAAGAACCAAGTGAACCCATAAATAAAAGAATGCATACACACAAATTACACACAAAAAATGTGAGTTTAAAAGCAAAGAACTAACAATAGCCAACAATTCCTTGAGTGCACAAATGAAAAGTTGATTAACAGTACCACTAAAAAAATGGCCCCCAAAATAAACATCAGAATGGAAGTTTCTAAACATGCAAAGCAAGGCAACTAAAGAAGTATGGAAATTGGTGCCATTGCCACAAGGAGAATTTCTCAGACTAGATTTTGGGAACAAAATGCCATCTGATTCTGTTCGGACGAAACACATGACAAATAGTAAATCCTTTCAGCATCAAAGAACAATATTAACATCATATCATTCACAGTTAAGAAGTACCTCCAGTATTCTGTGCCTCTGTCAAATGTAAATTGATCTCTGCTAGAGACTTAAAAGTTAAAACACAGAAACAGCAACAAATAGATGTCAGAAGCCAATGATGGAACAGGTTCAAATAAGTAAATATATACATACATATTATCATTAAAAATATAATAAATAAGTACAATCAAATTAGCAATGAACCTCTTAGGAAGATAATGATCTAGAATCACAATAACCAATAAACCTGGAATCTGCATTAAAAATAAATAAATAAATAAATAAATAACCAAAGTTGAAGAAATGTATATATAGAAGTTAAAGAAAGAGATTAATTATTACCTAATAAGAGAGAAAGAAGAAGAGATTGACATGTGTTGAAGAACTGAAAACATTTTAAGTCTTCTTGTGATGTAATCAATGAAAGAGAGGCATTTTGGTGGATTCATCTTCCACTCAAGAGTTGAAAGTACCAAATTTAAAAATTATTTAGAAGATTCATTCATCTAATTTATAGTATAAGCATACTTCAATATCTATAGTACTTAATACAACTTTTTCTGAAACCTGCTAAATTGATATAATTAAACTAACATATTATAAACAAAAGATCACATTATAAAATGGAGTGTAAACTCTCATTTGTTATATAATCCACGTTTTATCTTATCCCTTATGATCATTTTATCACGAGTAGCATTAAGAAAAAGTAAAATTAATTAAAATGCATTATATAGATTTCTATATATAACTTCTCCTAATACAATAACTCATTTTTCCTTGGGAATAATAATAAGAACGATGAGAGGCACAAATTAAAGCCATATATACGACCATAGCAAGAAGCTAAGAAAGTTTTCATTGGACTAATATAGGGTGGCTAAGAAGATTACATGGTAGAAGTAAATTGGCGAAATTAAAAGAACTCATATTCATATAACCCTAATGCTAATACTTAAACACAAAGTAGACAAGTAATAAGTAGATAATTAATTAAAGATATATCTTTTATAATATAATAGTAGGAAAGTGATAGAAGAAACTCTAAACTCAAACATACAACGCCATAGATAGATCTAAATCCCCTCCATCGATCCTATATATAGTAGATGCTTAAAAGTCCTTTCCTTCAACACTTGTCTACCTTGCTAAATCTGCAAAAGAGACAAACACAAAAAAAAAAAATGAAAAGTGTGAGTAATAAGTAATCAAGGTAAGTGATGAGAAATGGGAATGAAGGAAAATGAGGCGTGATTTGTTACTAATAAGGTGAGTGAGGGAGGGTATGTAGAAGCAGATAATAAGAAGCGCCATGGTGGAGAGAGTGGAGGGTAAGACCTCATTAGTTAGTTAGAAGAGGTTGACCAGTGATGGCGTTAATGAGGACTGCATCCTCCCCAAATGCCAACAACTCTTCAATGCTCTATCTCTCATAATTTTCTTTTTCTTTTTTCTTTCTCTCTCTCTTTCTCTATGAGCATCACACTAGTACAAGGTTGTATTCTTCAAACACATTAACAGAATGAGAACTAAGCAAAAGGATAATGACTGGTCAAAGTTTGATAAGTGTTTAGGTTAATTGTGTGATATGTCCAGTATTCAGAATCAGAACAAAATGTGTTGGTGTCTTGTACTTAAGATATATCTAACATGGAAACAGAGAAAGCATTATCATGTGTAAGAAATACATATAAATTAAATGTTTAGCACCATAATATTTGAAAGTGCAACGCGCTTAACTAAGGTCTTATAGCTGTCTGAGGAAACATGATACTTTGCATCCCTCTGATGCACCAGATCTGGCCTCACCAGCCTAGGCTTCACCCCTTGTGGTTGTGGTGATATCATTAGTGCTGGTGCACCCAGTGGAACCCTATCTCCTGCACCAATAATAACACACAAAACTAAGCTTAATTAAACTCCTACAATATAATAACACAAAGATTGTTAACCTCTGTCGGCCTACCAAGTACACCAGAATTTTCCATAGGATTTAGCAAGGTTTTCAAGCTCAGGCATGGCAATCATCTCTGGAACTCTTGGGCTTATTAATAGACCCAACTTGACCTGCACCATCCAAATCAGTCTAAGATAAAATATTTATGACACAGGGAAATAAAATAAAAACAGAGAATGAAAGTGAAAAACCTCATAAGCATAAGAGTGCCAAAGCTTCTTCTCCTCGTCAGGCAGATCTTCAAAGATCCTATCAGAAATGATGTACTCCACACCTGGCACACCTTTGTTGCTCTGTCATGGTTTTAATCCTAGGGACCAGAATCTGCAATCAAAACGGTTTTTTTTTTAATTATTAATAATTCATCATATCACCAGTTACATGCAAATCTGGTGCTCTCATTCACAATGAGGAAGCTTTCTCAACATCTTTTATTTAACTAGATAGTAAACATCACCTTTAGAATTTCTGAGGGGCAAAAGTCTCCAATCCAGAAGAAAAATTGTTCAAACACCTTTATGATCTTTTATATACCTCTCCATCAGCAAGAAAATTAAAAATTGAAAGCCAAAATACACACTTACATCATTCAAACATTAACACAACATTCATGGAACAGATTAGCGGTGCTTTGTGTCTCTTCATTATTGCATTTAACCATCATTCAAACACTTACATCAGAAAATACACACATGCCATGTTTTGTACTAATTTCGGACAAATGATGCAGAGTAATCAGTTCAATACAACATATTCGGTCTCAAACTAAATAAAATCAGAAGCAAAAAACAACAACGCAACAGAAAATGCAGCAATAACAAGCTAACAACAACAACATCACAAAAGATCAATGAAAGTTAAAAACACAATAATAAAAACAGAACCAGCATTCTTTGTTTCTTCCTACTAGAGCATGAAGTAGATCTAAAGAACGAAGAGTTACCTATTAGAAGTGATAGAGATCGCGAAACCAAACTGTAGAAGCTTGCTGAAGGCAGCAACAACGGCGTTGCTTGCCACGTCGAGGAGATGAGCCAGATTGAAAACGGTGTTGCTTGCGATGGCGCAGAGATGAATGACGGCGATGAGATGAGCGGCAATCTTCATATCAAATCCAAATCATAGAAGCTCGCTGAAGGAGGAGAACGCGCCGCCAGAGGAGATCGTCACTGGAGACAGCATTTCAGTTCACAACACACAATCTCGTCGGAGGAGAACGCCGAGAAAATCGTCGCCGGAGCATTCGCTGGAGCAGATCGTTGCCGGAGCAGTCGCTGGTGCAGAACGTTGCCGGAGCAGAGCACAGATCGTCGTTTTTGGATTTGACGGTGGTGGCAACGCGTGTTAGGGTTTTCGTTGTTGGGGAACACATTCAATTTAACATATTTGGGTTTTCCTTGCTTTTCGACGTTTGGGCCTTTTTTTTAACAATGTGTTTGTCTGTTTGATAATGGCGGTTTTTTAACTGCCAAAATTACTAAAAATTACTATTTTGTTCAAATTAATTATGGCAACATCATAAAATGCCATTTTAAACTTCATTTTTTGTAGTGATATCAGGCTACAAGTCAGGTTAAGGCCAGTATACTCTATTACAGGCCTGGCCTGTTAAGAGTAAAGCCTGGTCTGACCTGACCTGTTTTCACCCCTAGGTATAGTACAAGGAACCTGGGATGGATTTGAAGTCAGGTCTTAGAGAGATGAAGTCTGATGGGGAGACGATGAGGAAGGGGTCGAGGGCGGGCTGCACCTATGACTGCACCACCATCTCAGCCTCCAAGTACCCCTGCACCACCATCACAGCCTCCAAACATCCCTGCACCACCGTCACAACCTTCAAACACCCATGCACCACCATCACAGCCGGCCACCTTGCCTACACCAGCATCACTGTCCACCGCCTTGCCTACACCAGTATCACTACTCACTGCACCAGCATCTCAACCTTTGTCAAAGACCAAAGTCTTTGGTGTGAGAAGAAGTGGAAGACTTAAGATAGGAGTAAGGAAGGCAACAAGTCAGCCACCTGAACATGTTGACCTCACACTTGATTGAGGCCGAAGACTCTTTAGGGTTTTCTTTTGATATGTATTGTGTTATGTAGGATTTTTAGTGTTCACCTGTGACTCTACTTTCTTTATGGTTTGGACCACTTTTATTTTGTAGTGTGGACCACTTTTGTTGTGTGGGTAAAAAATTGTTATAAGTGGGTGAAACATTTATTTTGTGGATATCTAGGTGTCCTGCAATATATAATGCAAAAAATAATTGTGACTAGTATAATTCAATGCATCTTTTGTTTTAGCTATTTTTTTCTCTGTATCATATTTCTATGCATATTAAATAGCAAAGGAACAACTTTCATTTAGAGAACTTATACAACATTTCATATATATTTATTGCACTCAAAACAAACAGTACACTTTTGACTTATATAGACTATTACATTATCATCACAGCCATAGTTTCTACATCTTTACATATAACACTGCAACAATCAAAACACCAAATATCAAAATCAGTATAATTAGCATCTTGCTTTATTTTTTCATAGTATTTTCCATTTGAGCAAATTGCTCTTCGACTGAACTTAGCTCACCACACAACCTTTCTACACAAGCATCTATTTCTCCAACCTCTGTAATTAATCTCTCTAGTTCCATACTTAATCTATCTATCTTCCTTTCGTGTGCCTCCAATTCTCTAACCCTTCCAAATTCTTGCTGTGAATCGATTACTGCATCTTTCTAGACAATTTTTTTTCTTTTCTATCAACCCACTCAAAAAACTTGCATCTCCTATTAGGGCAAGAAATGAACTTTCTGTTTGAATTTTTTGATGTATTTGAACTCTGAAGAATCAGAGTGTCTCCACAAAAGCAATGAACCCTCCTTTCCTTTTGCTTCAACCATCCACTCTTCTCATCTTCTTCATCATCAATCTACTCGAAGAACTTGCATTTTGGCATTTTTCCACAACCAACATACCTTCTTCCATGGCTTGCTACCGCCGAAGAAGACATCATAGCACCTGCCTCACCACAAAAACAAAGATGTCTCTTCTGGATGAGGGTTTTCGAACTAGAGACTTCTGAAGATAAGTGACTTTGATCCATAAGTATTCACAAAGTAAGAGAAGCAAATGAAGGAGGAAAAGTTTGAGGAAGAGGTGAAGAGAGTGAGAATTCAGAACCCTACTGATTCTCCATGATTTGTAAGGGATAGACGAAGGGTATAAAGGTCAAATTACCCATTCTTAACGTTTTTTGTAACGTTTACTGTCAATAAGGATCTAATTGAAAAAAAATGATGTAGGGATCCAATTAAAAGAGAAAAAGTATAGGGATCTAATTGAAAATTTTGCAAAACTATAGGAACCAACAGAGTAATTAAACATTTTTTTAAGTAGTTAATTTTTACGTGAAAGAATAAAAAGAAATATAGTGTTAACGTGATCCATTCGAACATTTCTTTATCCCGGTGATGCAAAATGTCAAAGATAGATAATTGAATTCGAAATGAACAAATTTTGGTAAATTTAAGGGAGCTGATGAGTGGGGAAAGCTATATATTTGATTGGACAAGATGATAATACCAAAAAATAAAGAAGGGAGCAGGTAAATCTTTGCACTCAACATAGCATGATATTTTTAAGATCAATCATTTCAATATGTTAAAAACCTTCTTTTACCATTCATAATGGTCTATCTAACTGTCATTTATGTTCTTTAGTCAATGACATAAAAATGTTCTTTGATAAATTATAACTCACACTACCAAGTTATCTCTCTGTAAATTATGATACAAGCTAAACTACTTGCAATGTCACAGATCATATGTAACAGTATAAGCAAAGGTAGATACTTGCAAATATAGCATTAAACTATGCTTCAATTTACAATTTTAATCTTCTTTATAATCAATTTTTTGTAAACAAAGGCAGAAAAACTTACAAATATAACACTAAACTTGAGTATAATCAAACTCAATAAACATGATAATTAAACTCAATAGTAAAAAACAAAAACAAATATGATGTCAAAAAATTGTTGACTGATCTTTGTATCAATAAATTTGATCCTATTAAACTTTTCACTACATCATTCTAATTGATCTTTTCTCAATCTTTCTAGTTCACTACCCTAGAAATCAATCTTAAATAAAATTTTTACAATCAATTCCTTCTTCCTCGATGTGTCCCAAAATTTTCTCGAACTTTCCTTCCTTCATCTCCAATTATTTTTTCCAAGGTTGCCGTCCCGACATTTGCATACATATGAACTTGGGAAGCTCCTAGTTTTCTTTGTCTTGGTGCTTTTGCCTCCTTCGTGGTATCCAAGCCTTTCTTTTCTTTTTTTTTTCTTTCTTTCCTTTTTATCGACAATTTTTGGGGCTTTTTATGTTGTTTTTCCATTGTTTTTCCCCTTTCATTTTTTCATAGATTTTGTATTCCTTTGCTAGCTCCAAAATCTTAGTTCGACAATCATTTTGTAGGTATAGGAGTATTTATAATTTTGCATGATATTCTTTCTTAATTTGTGGCAATCCTCCTATTATTTAAATCAAACCACACACTAAACTAATTTCATCAACTAAGATTTAGTCACTTCTTCAAGCTACAAACTAAGTTCAGCAACCAAAATCAAACTTCAACAACTATAATAATCAAATACATTACTTTTAAAAAAGCTAAAACTCATGCTATAATCAAACAAATTCTACAATCAAATTCAGTAACCAAAATCCAATGAAATTCACCAAACAATGCACACATTTTAGAAAAAAAATTATATTAGTTCATTGTGACATGACTTTGGATGGTTCCCACAATTCTATCCATTTCATTACAAACAAACCACAATCATGCAGGTTTGGTTGTTTGGGCAAGTCCATATACGATATTACTAATTCATCAATTACCATTACCTATTACAATAACTACAACAATAACATCTTATTCCTGTGCAATCCATCACCAAACTGCACACTTCCAAGTGCTATGTTGTATATCTATCTAAGCTTAGAACACTTAGCTACATTGATAGCATATATTTTAGTTTCATCGTAAAATCAAATATCAAAACTTTTGAAATAGGTGACCCATTCAAGAATGTAACTGAAGAGCATGAGCCCATGCTTTCAGAATTCAGAAAAAAAAAACTCCAAACGCTTTGAGAGAAATCATGTTAAAAAATCCAAGGGGTCCCAGATTTAGGAGAGCATTCTTGTTGTATGCATTGGTAACATTTTTGTTGCCAATAAATATAACAATGACTCGAGATAAATTTTTTCATTTGTAATTGATGTTGATAATTCAATGAAGTACAATTGGATTAGATGCATTATTGATGGCCTTATTGATGGAGCTAACAACTTCAAACAAGGAGTGGTGTCAAGTTTGAATGGAAGCATATATGTGCTTCAGGTATTTTTTATTTAAACTAATTTTGTGTTTGATTATTATCTAAAGCATGTTTGATTATAATCTAACTTTAATTAATTGAATTCAGATTTTATACTTCTATACTTCTATAAGCAAAAATATAGACCCTTTGATTTTGAGAAAGAACCACAATCGCCTTGCCTTTTCCATTGGACAAAGGATAGAATTTTTTACCAATTAGCATTAGAAAGAAAAAGTCTATTGGTACTTATATTGTCCACTCTCCAAAATTTTATTTTCTATATATAAACTAATTACACACGTGTTATAGGGGCTGGTTAAGTCAAGGGAAGAGTAACATGTGCCTAAACGGCCAGTCCGACTAAAGAAAAAGGTAGTGAAAGAGGTTGCCAAAGTGGAAAAACAGCAAAGTGAGAAGAGAAAAATGGTAGACAGTCTTAACAATGACAAAAGAGACCCGAGACAAGAAATTCTACAAAATTAAAAAGAGAAAAGAAGCAAGAAGTAAACACAACCTCCAATAAAAAGTAAGTTAATTTGGTAAACAATACATGTTTTGTTTATTGACATCCTTTGTATTTGAAGTAGCAAATAATAGTAATTTATTTTGTATGTCAATGTGATAATTTGTTGGTTGTTGAATATGTTTTTAGTTTGATTACATCTTTTGATTTTGGTTGCTGAATATGTTTCTAGTTTGATTACATCCTTTGATGAACCTGCTTGTTAAAAGATCCAAACTATAATCAAAATTTTCAATTCTATTATTCTCTTTTATTTTTTACATTATAGAAGCTGTTATTTTATCATTCTCATAGTTCTGCAGGTATTTTCTCAATTGTTCTGAATTTTCGTTTTTAGATTTTTTTTTCTTTTAGTTTTGTTCTGATTTTGGTTCTGGGTGGATTCTTTTGTGTGGTTTTGATATAAGTAATGTTCATCTTATCTGGGTCAATGTTTAAGTTTGTGATGAAGATGCAATGTTACATTATTTATTGTTGTTTATTTTTTAATATTATGTTATTTATTTAGTTTCAAATGTAAAATTTTCACATAAAAAAGTTAACTTGATATACAAAAGAATGAAAAATAAATTAAACTATTTACTTAAACTCACGATTTTAGTTGCTGAATATATTTTTAGTTTGATTACCTCCTCTTTTTTTTGCATTATCCACTGCCGGAATATTGAAACTGAAAAGGAAACAAGCTGTTCACTTAAGTAGAATGTTGAAAGTGAAAAGAAAACACGGCCACCATCAGTGCCTAGCTTGAGTTCAATTTCATCAAACACCTATGACCTTAGATTCAATTGATGTTCCAACCTAATAAGTGTTGGATTCAAAGACATCATCCCTAAATCAAACAATGGATGTGCCAATAGAGGTATTAGAACCAATTGTTGAGGAATTAGAGTTGGATTCTGATATGACTGAAAAATTATACGATTGGGTGATGGACAAAAAGAATGATAGAGAGGAAATTGTCACAATATTTAGTGGGCAGTGCAATGTCTTCCTTAAAAGGACTAATGCACAAACAATGAAGCCACGAAATCAAATAGATAATTAGGTTAGTAATAAAAAATATTTTGTTTAGTATAAAGTATTTATTTTATTCTTGAATTTGATTATTTGGTTACTAATTGTTTGCTTTGCTTGTATCAAGGTGGTCAACTATTATTCATGCATGCTTAATGAGTTACAACAAACAAAATTCAAGAATGATATATATTGCTTGAATATAGACCCAATGCTAAAAAATCTTATTATGTATCTCTTTTTTTTTATTTGACAGATTTTGTTCTATTCTAATTTATGACCAATTTGATATTAATTGTAATTGTTTGAGTTTTTATAAAGATAGGCAGGGTGAGAAGAGCTATACATCACTTGAGATAGAATGTGTTTCTATAATTCCAAATTTTGACAAAATTAGGATGCGAGGAAGAAAACTTATTTTTTTTTACCTTTTTGTTATAATCGTCATTGGTGGTTATATGCATTAGATGTTTTTAATAAGTTTTATGTTCTATACGCTTTGTTCACATCTAAGACTGTTGAACGGCAAGAAATAAATCAATATGTTGTAAGTTTGTTTTGTTATAACAACTTTTATTTAGGTATGAATATTTGATTATCATTTAAGTTTGACAATTTTATGGCTTTTTTAATAGGTAAGTTATCTTGACAACATAATAGTAATTGCGAATCCTGGATATGTTCATACTTCCTCAACTCTAACAATTGAATATATGGATTTTCCCAAACAACCAAACCTGCATGATTCCCTTTCATTTTTTCATGGATTTTATAATCATTTGCTAACTCTAAAATCTTAGTTTGGCAATCATTTTGTGCGCATAAGAGCATTTGCATGATGATATTCTTCCTTGATCTATGGCAATTCTTCTATTATTCAAATCAAACCACAATCATGCAGGTTTGGTTGTTTGGGCAAGTCCATATATTCAATTGTTGGAGTTGAGGGAGTTTGAATATATCAAAGATCCAAAATTATTATCATGTTGTCAAGATAACTTACCTATTAAAAAAAGTCATGAAATTGTCAAAATTAAATGATAATCAAATATCCAGACAAATAAAAGTTGTTATAACAAAACAAACTTACAACATATTGATTATTTCTTACCGTTCAGCAGTTTTAGATGTGAACAAAGGATTTAGGACATAAACCTTGTTATTACAAACATCTAATGCATATGACCACCAAAATTTGGGATTTTAGACGGACATCCTATGCCAACTTATGTATAGCCCTTTCTACCCTACTCATCTTTATAAAAACTCAACAACTGTAGTTAAAATCAAATTGTGCATAAATTAGAATAGAACAAAATTTTTCAAATAAAAAAAGAATAGATACATAGTAAGATTTCTTACTAGTAGGTATGAATTCATGTAATATATATCATTCTCGAATATTATTTGTTGTGACTCATTAAGCATGCATAAATAATAGTTGACTATCTTAATACAAGCAAAACAAACAATTAGTAATCAAAAAATCAAATTCAAGAATAAAATAAATACTTTATACGAAACAATATTTTGTATTACTAACCCAATTATCTATTGATTTCGTGTCTTCATTGTTTGCGCATTAATCCTTTCAAGGAAGACATTGGCTGCCCACTAAATGTTGCCACAATTTTCTCTCCATCTTGCTATTCGTCCATCACCCAGTCGTATAATTTTTCAGTCATATCAGAATCCAACTCTAATTCCTTAACAATTGGTTCTAACACCTCTATTGGCACATCCGTTGTTTGATTTAGGGATAATGCCTTTGAACTCAACACTTGTTGGGTTGGAATATCAATTAAATCCAAGGTCATAGGTGTTGGAGGTGTTGAAGAAAATTCAACTTTAAGGTCGAAGCTAGGCACTGATGGTGAGTGTGTTTTCTTTTCATTTTCAACATTTTGCCTTGGTGAGCAGCCTGTTTCCTTTTCAATTTCAACATTCTAGCGGTGAATAATGCAAGAAAAACCAATGATATAATCAAACTAGAAACATATTCAGTAACTAATATCATGAGTTTAAGTAGATAGTTTAATTTATTTTTCATTTTTTTGTATATCTAGTTATTTTTTGTGAAAATTTTGCATCTGAAATTAAATAGATAACATAACATTGAAAAATAAACAACAATAGATAACATAATATTGGATCTTCATCACAAACTTAAACATTAACCCAGATAAGATGAATATCAATTATATCAAAACCACACAAAAGAATCCATGCAGAACCAAAATCAGAACAAAACCAAAAGAAAAAAAAATTTGAAAACAGAAATTTAGAACAATTGAAAAAATACCTACAGAACTATGAGAATGACAAGCAATGACTTATCAAATTCAGAGGCTGAATTATGCACAAGATTGGTGTCTATAAAATAAAAAACAGAAAAGAATAATAGAATTAAAAATTTTGATTATGGTTTGGATCCTTTAACAAGCAAGTTCATCAAAGGATGTAATCAAACTAGAAACATATTTAGCAACCAAAATCAAAGGATATAATCAAACTAAAAACATATTCAGCAACCAAGAAATTATCACATTTACACACAAAACAAATTCCTATTATTTGCTACTTTAAATACAAAGGATGTCAATAAACAAAACATGTATTATTTACCAAATTAACTTACTTTTTATTGAAAGTTGTGTTTGTTTCTTGCTTCTTTTCTCTCTTTAATTTTGTAGAATCTTCTTGCCTCATATCTTTTTTGTCTTTGTTAGGATTGTCTACTACTTTCTTCTTCCGATTTTGTTGTTTTTTCACATTGGCAGCCTCTTTTACAACCTTTTTCTTTGGTCGGACTGGCCGTTTAGGCACAAGTTGCTGCTCCTTTGACTTAATTAGCCCCTGTAACACATGCGTAATTAGTTTATAGATAGAAAATAAAATTTTAGAGAGTGGACAATGTAAGTACCGATGGACTTTTTCTTTCTGATGCTAATTTGTCAGAAATTCTATCCTTTGTCTAATGAAAAAGTTAAGGCAGTTGTGGTTCTTTCTCAAAATTAAAAGGTCCATATTTTTGCTTGTAGAAATATAAAACTTAAATTCGATCACTTAAAGTTAAATTATAATCAAACATGCTTTAGTTAATAATCAAACACAAAATTAGTTTAAATAAAAAAATACCTGAAGCACATATATACAACCATTCAAACTTGACACCACTCCTTGTTTGAAGTTGTTAGCTCCATCAATAAGGTCATTAATAATGTATCTAATCTAATTACTTCATTGGATTATCAACATCAATTACAAATGAAAAAATTTTATCCCGAGTTATTGTTGTATTTATTGACAACAAAAATATTACCAATGCATGCAACAAGAATGCTCTTCTAAATCTGGGACTCCTTGTTGAATTTTTCAACATGATTTCTCTCAAAGAGTTTGGAGTTTTTTTTCTCTAAATTCTGAAAGCATGGGCTCATGCTCTTTAATTACCTTTTTGGATGGGTCACCTATTTTAAAAAAAAAATAAGAGAAATACGATTATAATCAAATATGCTGCAATAACATGTTTTAAAACATCAAACTCATCAATATGACAATCAAACTCAGCATAGCACGATATTTTTAAGATTAATAACTTCAATATGTAAAAAGTTCAGCAACTAAGTCATCAGTAATGTAAGATTCAGATTCAATATATAGTTATACTCCTATACCAATCAAGTGATATTAAAAATAAAATTTTTACGGTCAATTCTCACTAATAAAACTAAAGGATTTTAAAGAAATTTTAATTATTACCGTATGAACACAATCCCAAGACAGCTGCCAGTGATTCTCAAGTAACATTTACTTTTCCTATTGGAGTGAGAAGATGAAACTTGGAGGGATTATAGGCGTTGGCAAGGGACAAAATCAAATCATGGTTCAAATTCCCCTTGAGAATACCCAAGAGGGATCCAAAACTCATTGCTCGGACCTCGTTGCGTTGTGCATCATTCAAATAGTCGGAAAAAAGTGTCACTAACAAGTTTGGTGCGCATCTCATGTCAACATAACACTACATTAATAAAAATAAACTTTGTCAACATAGAAAACAAGATAATCAAAATATAGACGTTAAATAAATAACAAAAAACTAAAGACAATATTTTTCTCCACTCCATCTCCTTCGAAACTTCTTTGAATATATTTTTTCCTTTCTTTTCTTTAATGTCCTAGTTTTCTGGTTTTCTTTCTACTCGTTTTGGTGCAGTCTTCTTTTGCATTTTTCAAAACTAGAAAATTAAACAATCAAAATCCAATTAAATTCAAAAAGTAAAAACAAAAGTTAAAATTCATGCAATAATCAAATATCAGGTATGCTATAATAAAAAATGCTATAATATCATGTTTTAAAATTTGAGCATAATCAAACAGATTTCAAATCATATCACAAAAATTCAGTTATAATCAAATATGCTGTAATATCATGTTTTAAAAATTAAGCATAATCAAACTCATTTAATATAATAATCAAACAGACTTCAATTCATATCACAAAAATCTACTTATATTCAATTAAAAGCAAATTTTAAAAAATAAGACTCCAACTCATATCACAAACAGACTCCAACTCATTTTTTCCTCTTATGAAAATTAAAAATAAAAATAAATTCTTTCTTTTCTTTCTCTTATTTAAGAGTGATCCATAGTTCAAAGATGGTTAATGTATAAGGCCCTCCTGGTAAGGCCTGATTTGAGTTAACCCTATAACTTCAGAAGTTTTATTAATCTCACAAAAGAATGAACTATACAGATGGATAGCATTTATAGGTAGATATACATATACGATACTACTAATTTACCAATTACCATTACCTATTACAATAACTATAATATAACATCTTATTCCTGTGCAATCCATCATCAAATTACACATTTCTAAGTGCTATGTTGTATATTTATCTAAACTTAGAACACTTGACTACATTGACAGCATATATTTCAGTTTCATCATAAAATCAAATGTCAAAACCTCTTGAAAGACAACACAATGCAAATGTATGCAACAAAATCAATGATTTAATGACAATGCTATATATTTTTAACTCCACAATCATAAATATTTCGATTTAGATGTAAATTAAAGCTAGATAGTAGATACACATCTATTGAAAATGCCTGTGTAGACACCAATCTATGGAATCATATTCATGCAAAAACTCAAAAGAATAATCACCAATAAACTCATTCATGTACATAATTCAACCTTAAGGATTAGAATTATTTCTACCAAAATATACGTCCTATGTTTTCAGATTCCCAATAAATTCAGCTACTCAATAAGGTTAAACAAAACAAACTAAGTATCTACTTTGCACATAACACTGTACACAAAAAAAAAAACAAAACTAGATAGCTAACATCCATAGGTGACCATTAAATTTATCAAAACAACTATACTATCAATCAGCAATTGTGAAAATTAGCGTACTAACACTCCATTTCAAAACCCTTAACTTAAAAATCCAAGTAAAAAGGTATTTCAGCTAGAAACAGAAGTAAACGCCACATGCATTAAAAATTTTAGAGAATTAGAACACACAGAACTATCAGCTGAGTTGAAATTCCTCGAGTAGAATTTAAAAATCGAAAAAAATAAGATAATGCAAAAAATAAACTCCACATGCATTGAAAATGTCAAAGAAATAGAACAACAATATCCTCGAGTAGAATTCAAAAACCGAAAAAAATCAAGATTACGCTACAAATATTAATCATCCGTTCCTGCTCATTATTGTGTAATCAAGCTGAAGAAGCTTAAACGAAGAATCAAAAGCACAAGGAGTAAGTTTACCTTGCAGAGTCAAACAAGAAAAATGCAGTCTAAAAAGTTCTCGTCTGAGACAGAGAGCACCGTGTCTAAGAGAGAGGAAGGAGAATCGTAACCACATCTAAGAGACAGCAAAGGAGAATCGTGTCACTGAAGAGAAAGAAAAGGAGAGGAGAGAGGGAAGGAAAATCGTGCTTGAGAGTGAGAATGAGGAAGAAGGATCGTGCCTGAAAATGAGAGTGAGGGAAGGAGAAAGAGGGATGTAGGTTTTAGTGCAACGGGTAAAGAGTGAGAATGGGGTTTTTGTAAAGAGTGAAAGTAGGGCTTTGATTTTTAATTTTTTTAATTTTGTATTGGTATACGTATATAAATATAATAAGGAAAAGTATATGGAACTAAGAGGTTACCAGCCAAAAACTAAACAAAACTACATTAATTTATATTAATAATTAATTTTAAATTTTTTAAATTCAAAATTTAAAAAATTTAAAATTGATTAAGTAAACCTAATTAAAACCTATAAAAATCTTTCTCTTCTCTCTCACATTAACCTACCCACCTCCAACAATTACACACACTTCTTCCCTCTCACCATGAAAGAATTTACCTGCTTCCGACCACCGCTCCATGGAAGAAGAAGAAAGTAGGAGTAGCCCGTTACAAGGACAGCAGACACCTCAATCACACCCACTCACCATATTCTACGATGGCAAGATTTCCGTTTGTGACGTCACTCACTCTCAAGTACGTACATATATATTTTCTCCGATGATAAAATATTAATTGAATAATGTATTTACTAGGTAAATTAAATGATTCAATTTTATGCAGGCAAGATCCATCTTAATGCTTGCAAGAAAAGAATTGGAGGAAAGAGTGAAGACATCTGTTTATACGATGTTGCTCTCTATATTTTGGGATATTAGGTGCTGTTTTGATTATTAAAGAGATTGTAAATTATACAATTATATAAATATAAAAAAACATTCATTAATATGAAAAAAATATTCTAATACTTAACAAAAGAAATATCCAGTTATATTTTAACAAAAATAATTAAATATCTATAAAATTTTAAAAAAATATATAAAATTTTTAAAGAAATAGAGACATTCACATTTTCAATACAAAAAATTTGAAAAATTTATAAAAGAACATCCATTTAGTATGAAAAAGAAACATTCAGATACTTAGCAGGAGAAACATCCATATATATTAACTCGTAAAGATTTTGGATTCACTTAAAGGTATTTGGCTGATTTTTTGCTAATATCTTTTTAGTTTCCTAGCATTGTTCATATAATAACTAAAAATAATAACCAAAAAGTGGTGTGCATGTAGCATAATTGTTAATATAATTAAGTACAATTTTCAATCGGAAGATTTAGAGTCCGTTTGGCAAACAGCGAAAGCTACTTTTTTTTATTTTGAATTATAAAAAGTCACAATATAAGTGTTTGGCACTATTTAAAAAAAACTTTTAATTTTTCAAAGAGTTAATTCACAACTTTTTGAAAAAATAGAAATATATGACTTATTTCTCTCGATAAGTCATTCTATCATTTTTCTAAAAAAAATTAACTTTAAAATAAAAAAATCTACTTTTATTTTTGTTCTCTAAAATTGTTTTATGTTTCTACTGGAAATATTTTTCCTCTACTACCATTTTTACGCAAGGTTCCATCTGTTAGAAGCATTGACCTTTCACCATTATTTTCACTCAATGTTTTATCTGCTGGAAGTATTGGTCATCCACTACCATTTTCACGTAATGATTCATCTGGTGAAAGTATTGACCTTCCAACACCATTTTAAAACAATGTTCTATCTGAATCACTTACTTCATATATTTCTTTCAGTTATTTTTTATTATTTTACCATTCTATTTTTATTATTAAATTTGTATTTAACATTGTGTGTGATATAAAATTTAGTTTTAATTTTATTTTTTTCACATGTGATTTATTTTTATATAACTTATTATTATTTTATAGTTAGTTATAACAAGTTCTTGAGTTATTTATCCAAATGCTATAACTTTAAAATAAGTATTTTTATAACTAAAAATTTAAACACAAAATAACTTATTTATAAATTAATATTAATAAAAATTCTTATACGTTAAGTTCTTTTTTTTAAAAGAATTTATTTAAGTTGTTATTGGCTAGAAATTAATTTTGAAATGAGATTGATTTGGTGTAAACAAGTTCAGCACTATCTATATCTATCATGTGTCTCGATTGGTCTGTTTTTTGCGGATTCCGAAAAGGATGTGAAAAACAAAAAACTAAAAATAACAAAAAATTTTCTCTTAGATTACGAGAAATTTGAAATCTATATTCTCGTATTTCACTTACAAATCATATTTTGAACCGCAAAAAGGATTTTCATATATTACAAGAAAAAAAAATGAAAAAATCCCCTCCAAAATTAATAAGATGTATGTATAGGTCTTTAATTTTTTAATTTAGTCTCTTTTTAATTTTTATTTTTTTTTAATTTATATTTTTTATATTGGTCCTCCCAAAAAAATTTCTAGTTCTGCCCCTACTTCTCTTAGGTTGCGAGAAATTTGAAACATATATTTTCGTATTTCACTGGAGATCATATTTTGAGGCATTACACCAAATTTCGATCCATATCTAAAATTTTCAGCCATAATTTATACCTTTAGTAACGAGTTTAAATTTTTAGAAATGTAATTTTATTACATCTTTCCATAAAACATTAGAAATAGCTTTGCTATTCTTCACCAAATAGAATCTCTCTTGCTATTATACTTATATATGCCAAATTTAATAATAAATAGCACCAATCACCAAATGTAGGAAAAATTATGCTTCGCCAAATCTCATACATTATTTATAATTTTAAATTTTTAAGAGACTCATCAAACCACTTTGAATCATATAGAAACAAAAAAGAAGTGCTATTATTATGGCCAAACCAACTAGATAGATATGGAACAATGGACAAGGGGTAAACTAAGCAAATTTTGAGAAACATTAGCATTATTATTGCATGATGATGTATGCAAATCCATGCTGAGACAATTAAAACCCGCTTAATATTGTAGAAATTATGAAATTCAAAATAAATATCAAGTATACTAACTAGTTCCTCTTAGATGAATCAAGCAAACAAAGCTTTTGTGTACCCATTCTCTAGTTACAAAAATGCTAATCTAATTTAAACAAAAAAAAAATGGAAAGAATATACTATGTATATTTTTTTTTTCCTTTTTTTCTTAAAAAAAATAAATCATCATGTTCTTCAATCTCAAAGTAGACCTTGTTGCAGCTCTTGAATGTGCACTCAATTTCAAGCTTCCTCATCTTCAGTGAACTGCTAAAACTCATTTTCATTAGTAAACATCTTTGCATGCATTTCAGTTTCAACCAAGTGCTGCTTCATCAATGGAATGAGATATCTCTATTAATCTTACACTTACACATTCATGCATATATATGCATGAATAATCCCTCATGTTGGTATAAAGAATTGAATTAGAGCTGATGCTAATATATGAAGATGACATTGCCAAAATTTGGTTGGATGAATGTGTTTTTCTTAAATCATTTTTCTATACATCATGAATGTTAGTGGTGCCTAGCAACTTCTCGTCCTCTTTCTCGCTTTCGACGAGTTGAATGCCACCGGATCGTGTTGTCTTATTCACCTCCTTTTCAACTCTGAAGAAGATCCACTGGAACCGTCGGAACATCTCCAAAAGAGTGATTGCAAACACTGTCAGGTAGTTATGCCGGAGATGCGCAGATAGTTTGTACGTCCACGAGCCGCGCAGAATAAAGTTGCTTCCAATCATCCAAAAGTATATCTGCAACTCAGAAGTCAGATTTGTGAAATAAAAACGTGTTGTATCTTTCAAAGAATGATGCTTCTTGAACATATGCAAGTGCAAGGTGATGATACTTATGCTATGCAAGGCTAAACATGTTTGAACTATTCTCTTTGTAATAAGATGTATCGGCTTTTCTTACCCATTGTCGTCCGTGAAGCGCGTTCGAAACTGCACTTGGTCTGTTAAACTTGAAAATGCGTGAAAAGCCACTGAAGACAAGGAAAAAATTTCTCAATATAACACATACTTGGCATTAGAGGTAAGTTTCCACACCTATATGCTCATTTCAATCTATTTGTTTAACATCTTTATTAAGCTTAAGATATAAAGTGACTATGCAAATTTGTAATGTTTGTCACTATTAATTTGAAAGAAGGTAGATTTGGTACCTTAAATCCCAATCTCTGGTTATATCCCAGTAAAATGAATAGAGCGAATTAATTAAACTCGAGAATAGCCACAGTGGCCGATAAATAGTTGTCCATTTCTCAGGGAAGACGTGATACTTCAGCGCCGAGAGAAAAATCACTGGGAATGCTGTTGAATATTTTAGAGCTTGGATAGCAAGTAAGAAAGGAGTTAGAATACTATCAAATGTAAAAAATTCGACTTATATGTTGAATAAGCACAAAAGTGAAAAAATGATGTGACTTGGATGAAAGAGTGTGCCCGCAGTGGCAGGGTTAAAAACAAAAAGATCAATTACCATTGAAAAGGCAAGTTTTGTCTTTGGTATCTTTGTACTGACGAAGACATTGCAATAAACGCCACAAATAAGGAAGAACAAGAGCCATTGGGATTGCAACAGAGTGACTACCACAGACCGAATCGGCTTCAAGCCAAGCAATTGTGGCGACCTGCATATCATAGAAAGTTAAAATACTTTCAAATACTGTGTCGAAGAAGTTTTTATGTATTCAAGTAATAGACATCACCAAACAAACTAATATAGAGTGGGAAAAGAAAATCATGTACTGTGCGATTTAAGACACAAGAACAAAGTAGAGATTGACAAGTAAATAGAAGTAAAGAAACAGAAAAATTGGTATATTTTTTTTCATTTGATTTAAGAACCATACATTACCTGTTTGTTCACCATCCTACAAACTGATCGCTCCAAATCTGAAAAGACCTGTATGAAGTAAACAATTAAGAACAAAAATATACAAAGAGGAAGAGACTATTAACCCAAAAAGTATCGTAGACCACAGTGGTAAGTTTCTTTAACATTTACCATATGACCAAAGCAGTAAGGTGGCAATCTAGACAAATAAATACATGAATTTCTAAGCATTTCTAATGTGAATGCCCAACTAAGATATAAATTTACATTTAAGGTGACATGAAATAAAGGAAAAATGCAGAAAGAAGTTTACTGTTAGATCATTTGCCGTACCTTTGACATGGAGGTTAAAATATCAGCCACAAAGAAGTCAGGAAACGATATTGGCTGTATGAAGAGTAAAACCATTATTAGTGAGACAAGTTGATAAGCTATAGAAATGGCCGGTGAAACAAAATCAACTGAAAAACTTATGTACACTAGTAAAATCGTTGATTCAAACTAGTAGCCTCAGGCTAGAAAAGGCAAGGAAAAGAAGAAGAAAGAAAACCGGTTGGACCTCGCAGATTCTTATGAAATTAACCAAATGCAAGTATAACACAAAAAAGTTCATAGTTTTCATGGCAGTCAAGAAGCTTGCCTGCAAAGGAAAAGCTATCCGCCACAACGTCCTCAAAAAGAAGTACCGAGAGGACAAATAGAAAATATCAAAGGGAAAGATCATGATAACAGCGAACAGAATGTAGAGAAGAACCTGCAATATGAAGGGAACATGATCAGAACATAAGGTAGTAAAGATTCTCGCATGAGAAGATCACAGAAAGCAATTGATTTGCTCGAATCTAGAAAAAGTTATTTATTGCCTTTTAAAAAAAGTCATTTATGTCTACATAATATCATAACCAGAAAGCAGCCCATAACAAAGAGTGAAAGCATGTCATACATTTTATGTAACTCAAAAGATGACAAGGAATGTAAAAAATGCTTATGAATGTCATGTTTAAGCAATAAGTCAGATTCAACTTAAAAGCTAGAAGGAAATAACATAGGAGATACTTAACAGGTTGAGATGCAGCTAATGATACTTCCCCGTGAGAATAGAGATACAGATAGGCAGTCATGCTAGTAGGGACAAGAATCGTCATCCAAGTGCTACACTGAAAATAACACAAGTATGGTTAATAGACAGAAACTTAGACAAATTTTATCCAAATCAAACCACTGCAAAAACCTCTAAGAATAATGGGCAAAGCTGCTATGATCAATATCGCTAGATAGCACAAAGTAGATGGAGATTGACAGTCATTAAATTAAGGAGAAACTGAATGAAGGAATACTTTGCATAACCGTTGTTAGATCTGAAGATTAAGTTGCAAATGTCTTGACTTGAAGGTTTTGTTTGGTCATATATATATATATTCAAATATTAGAAAGATGGGCATGGGAGATATTCAGATATTGGCACCTCATATTATTATATTCATAGTTTATAGACTTCAGTTATTTTTAATTGTGACATTTACCTGATGATATAGTACTAGTATGCACTAACAGTGCCATATTGTCTAGCATATAATTCTCTCTAATTATATATGTAATTTTCTCAACTGTCAACAACCCATATAAGGCATTGCAAAAAACAAGAATCAAGTAAATCATCAAACAATTTTCCCTGAGTAAAAAAATGTTTGTTTCCAAAAGTATGCAAAAGAATCCAACTACCTTCCATATCTCTCTGTGAGTGAGGTGGTTTTGATCAATTTCAAAAATCTTCGGATAATTTATACTTGATTGTAGGAATACCCACAAATTGACTCCCCAAAGCCAGACCATCATAGTCTGAATCAATGATAATAAAATTATCAGGAAAAGTTCCACACAAAAAATTGTGTTCAATGTATGATATATACATATAAAAGAATCCATGTATAACTCACCACAAGAAGGAGAGGGTTATAATACAAAAATGCCTCGTATAAAAACAGATCTCGCAAATTCGCATCCATTCTCATGACAGAGTCCCAACCAACCTGGTGCAAGGACAGGAAAAAAGTGAGAGGTGTGAAATAGGTAAAGAAATTCACTGGTACAAGGGAAGAATATAGATGTTAGAAAAGAGAAAAGATAGGTTCTGACCTTGCAGCAAGTAAGTCCCCACATCAGAAAGAGTACCATCTGCAAAAACAAATGAGCAAGACAGACCACTTAAGGCCTAAGGGAGTAGTATTTAGAACTCAATCGTAATTTATAGATGATATTTTAACAGACCTTGAATCTCCACAGAAAAGTGGGAGAAGGCAAAGCCTTTTCCATAGGTGCCACTATGTTCTTCATTGTATCAGCACTATTCAATTATAGGACCTTCAGGATTCAGCTGAAAAAAATTATAAAAATTAGCAATCAAAATGAGGATGTAAACATAAAACGAAAAGAAAACAAAGCTTTTGGGATAAGGTTAGGGGAGGGAGTTACCAAACAGAAACAAAATTGAATCTAAGTGCATCAACGATGGTCTGCACTTGCAAACACAGCATAAATCCTAGCATCTTTTTCACCACTAGCGGAGCTCACACTTTTAACAGAATTCTGATTCGTGTCTAGTTGTCCATGACAAGCATTTAGAAATGCATGCTCTACTAAAGATGATAACGAAAAGCCACTGTAACTAGTAACTCCATTGTTTTCGGAGTTTTGTCTAAATTGCTTTATATTTGCTTCAAAAGTTTAATTAGTTATTATCGGTTATTAAGCTTCTACTCCTAACATTATGGTCAGAATATATAGAAAATTGGTCGATGTCTGCCGCTAACGAGGTGTCTTTAAATCTTCACATACAACACAACTACCATAGTCACACCTACTATACATACCAATGATTCAGTACTAGTCAATAAAATAGTAGCAGCATTATCCAGGTAAAACACTACGATGTTGTTTGATTCATATGGGCAACCTCAATCAACATGAAAATTGCTAGTTATGGCTACCGTTGTATTATCCAACCAGAACTCCAAATTCCTTGGAGTAATCAATTATCAACTATGGACACTTGAAACAGGGTGTTCAACTATTCATCATATCCAACCAGAATTCATGGAAATGGAGTTCCAAGCTGCTGAAGAGAATGCCCCCTACATTATATCATACAAAGTCCAATTTCAATCCCAAACCCCCACTCAAATCATCCTACTTTCCATATCAAAAATCAATGTAGAGAGCTCACAAATTTGGCATGCACTATAATATAATTCCAATTATTCAGTACACACCACAATCAACAAGAACCAAAAGTCCACAACTATAATAACAAGAGCTCATGAATTTAGCTAGCACTTCAACATCAGTCAAATCCATTTTCGCAATCCTCCAACAAATCTTAAAGCTAGCAACAAACAGAATCCCAACACATCTCCAAGTAGCACTATCCAGCCACATCATGTCACACAGAGTGCAAAATAACAGAGCAAGGGATAAAAAACAAAAACCCCAGGTCATGGGAGGCAGCAAAATCAAAACTTGGCAGCAACCCATCATTCAGAATCCCATATTACATCTGAAATTCAAATAATAATAATAACAAAAAGAAGATGGGATTGAATCAGATCAGTTACCTGTTGCTGTTGCTATGGTCAGAGAGGGGGAGAGTCAGATCTGAGAGCAGAATTGTGGGGAACTTTTGAGGCGCAAATCACGCTAAACATGACAGAATGGAATGAATAAATGAATGAATAATTGCAATTGGGATGATGATGAAGAAGATGGTTGCGTCGATTTCAAAGCAGGTTGCTTGCTTGCATTGTTGGCAAATGAAGATTTGGAGAAGAAAAAACCAAAAAAAAAAAAACAAAACAAAAAACAGAGAAACCGTGGCAGTGGCAGAGTTGTTATTAATAATATAATTATACCCCCCACTCTTTCTTCGTCACTGTAATGAAAGGATTTATACCATGAGTTTAAAATTTCAAAGTGACTGCACTTTGTGTGCCCAAAAAAGTAAACAAAAAAAAAGTTGTAAGCATTTATATTATTTTTTCAATTTAGAAAAATATTTTTACTGATATGTTATCAATATGTATGTATTTTTATACTCTATTATTTATTTCGTTTAAAAATAAAATAGGTATATAAATATCTCATTTACAAATAGAATTTAAAAAAAAATTGTTTAATTACTCTGTTGATCCTGTAATTTTATGAAATTTTTGATTAAGTCTCTATACCTTTTTTTTTAATTGGATCCCTGCACTAAATTTTTTTTTTCAATTAAGTCCCTCTTGATAGTAATTGGCTTAATTTTATGAGAATCCAACTAAAAAAAAAAAGAATTGGTATAGGGACCTAAATAAAAGGAAAAAAAGTATAGAGACTTAATTAAAAAAAAATTGGTGCAAAGACTCAATTAAAAGAAAAAAAAAGTATAGAGACCTAATTAAAAATTTTGCGAAAAGGATCAACAGAGTAATTAAACAAAAAAATCATGTTTACACATATCTCTTTTGTAATGACAAGATCAAAACAACTATAAAAAAATGATATTTACTAGATTTTTCATCAATAATTTAGATTTTTTATATAATTTCTTATGATTTGAATGGTATCAGTTTAGTTTTATTTTTCGATATAATACAATTTTATTTAAATAATTAAAAAATTTATATTGTATCAATTTGAATTTTTTTAAATTTATCTAATTCAAACTACTCCAATTTAATTTGATCAACTTATTTGATTTTTAAAAAAATGCAAAATTTGGATTAGATATAATTTAAATTACAAAATTTTTAAAATTTAAATTATACCTAGGTGTTTTTACCCGTAATATAACATTACGCGAATATAAATCTTTTAAAATTTTGTAGTTTTGTCTTGATATTATAGATTATGACACAAAATTTATAGCATTAAATTATTTTTATAAAAAAAATTAGGGTAAAATACACAATTAAACCAAATCTAACTCAATATTACACAATTCACCCAAATGAAGAAATATTACATGGATCTCTCCAATCACTTCTCTATGTATATCGAATGAGGCAGATTAGATTTAGCTCTCTATGTAAATCTAATCAGCCTGTTTCGATTTATGCATGCATGCTGTCCTAGTAAATCTAATCACCATGTTTCGATTTATGCATGCATACATGCTGTTCTAGTAAATCTAATCACCCTGTTTCGATTCGGGTCATCTGGTATCAGAGCCTGATGGGGAAGTAGGAATATTATTATCATTAAACTATTTCTGAGGTTCGTGGATCTGGGAATTTTATTTTCTATTCATGTTCTTTATTTCTGTACATATGAAACAATACTATGTTTTAAATCTAGAAGTACAAGCAGTTTAATCTTATCACTTAAAGGGACTGTAGCAGTAAGATCCTTGTGGTGGGCAGTAAGGCTAATTTGACGATGTTCTTGAAGGTGATAAGATCCGAACGTAAGAACTCCTGGTGGCTATGGATAAAAAAAAGAGTTATAAACCCCAGATTCAAAAATTTGAGTGATAGTTTAGTGATAATATAAATATTCTGTCTGAACTAAAGGAAGGCAATGATATCAGATATTATTTTTATTATGTCTAACCTCTTCCGTTCACTCTCTAGACGTCTCTCCATTAGGGGATCTTCTCCGTCTTCTTCCTCCACCTCTTCACCCCACTCTTCTTCCAATCCTCTTACAGAGAAAGTAACTCGGCTCGAGGAACTTTCTCCCAAACACAATATCTTCGAAGAAGAAGTTTGTTTCGAAGATATCAATCAAGCCATAGACAATTGGGAAATACCCAAAATCCCTCAAGATGAGTTACATGTTCCTGATGACAACAAAAGAAAATCAGACTATATTATCAAAACCGCTGAAAACAATATTCCTTTAAGACCAGACTCTGGCGAGGAATTCCATCTTTTAACCAAGCAATATGTCAGAGAACATGCCCATCACTACAAATATCTTCACATAGGATGTGTCCAGGTAGCTGTGAAACCTCTCATCAGAGAAGGTCTTAATGCTTCCATCCTCATGTGTCTTAGAGATATTAGGCACAATGATTTCCAAGATTCCTTAATCGGAACAGTAGAAACAAGTCTAGGACACGGTCCGGTTTATTTCAACTGTTTTCCAAACAAAACAGTCAGTTTGTTAGATATCAACATCCTTGACTTTCTTTTTCTAAACATCCAAATTCATGGTCTTAACATGAAGAAAGGATCTATCCCAGCCGCTTTAATCTCTAGGATTCAATACAAGGTCATGAACACTTGTAATTCTAGAGTCCTTCTTAAATCTCAAGATCGTGAAACTACTTTGTTTGTCACCGACATGACAAAGGTCAACGTCACAATCCCAAGGCTCATAAAGTGGGATGAAATTGACCTTCCCCAGTCATGGTCAATTGAACGAGCCATTCCAACGCAACCTAGACAAGCACCTCTCTTACGAGAAATAAAACAGGATGAGTCAGGAAGAGTAGAGATTTTCTTTGACAGATGAAACTCTTTTTCCTCTAGATCTAAAGTAGGAACATCTAATAATTTTGCTTCAGCAAAAAGATCTTTTTCTGTGACTTCACAATTTCAGTTTTCAACTAAAATTTCTAGATCCGCAAATCCTGGAATTAATATTTCAGGGGTACAAAATAATTCAAACATTTCTCAACTATTTTATCAAACTGATGACGATGTTGATTTACAATCTATTCAATCTCCAACATACTCTTCTATGAATGATGATGCCCATGAGTAGCACATAATTTGTTATAAATAAAGAAGCCTTACGTAAAAATCTTTACTCTAAGGAGTATGATCTCCATAGAGAATGGTATTTACGTACATATACAGCTGCCCAAATCTCATTATTTAAAGAAAAGTACTACAGTTTTCTCAATGATGTCAGAATGCATATTTCTTTCTTTGAATGCTTTCATGCTTATTCCATCAAAAACAATATTGATTATCCTTTTAAAAATAAAAAAATTTCATCATCAGCAAATGTTATTTCAACCTGGAAAGTTAAAGATGGAAATTTAATCAGATCTGAGTTTCCTCCAAAATGATCTTTTGTTATTTCAAATACGGAAGAACATAACCCAGTTATGGCCTCTCCATTTAAAATAAAAAATGTAGATGAAGTTGTCGTCCCAAAAGATATTAAAAATCTCATTGAGCAATCAAATTACACTAATAGATTTTTACAATGTTTGGGTGACAACCTTTCATCTTCAGGATCTTTTTTGTCTTTGAAAAATGTCCCTGAAGTCTCTACTTCTAAAACTGTTGAAAACCCCCTTTTTAAACCTTTCAAAATGAGTAGCAAGGCTAAACAAAGTCTTAAAACTTCTACTCTAAATCAAGAATATAATGATTCTGAAGTCATGCAAAGGATTGACCAACTTTTAAACCGTCTTAGTACTGTCCCTGAAACTCCTACAAACTCTGGTGAATCCACATCTCGTATACAAACTTGCTCGTCGAAGGCCATTAATGCCCTTGACCAAGACTCTAATGAGTCTTCTTCGGACCAAAGTGATGATTCGACAAATCATCTCTCAAGCTAGCCCAATCATGACTAATTCTATGACTAAGTGGAAGGGTTTAACCAAACCCTCTGCATATAGTATAATCGAGTATTTGCCCCTGATCTAGCTCTCGAAGAAAGAGAACTAGGTTTTGTCAACTTCAATGCCAATAATGTATGAACGAAATATAGATGGCAAAACCGAATACAACATCATGAGTATGCTTCAGCATATGACCATGGTAGGCACAGCCTATCAAGCTGCTCATAAAACCTCTGAGGAAGCAATAGCCAATGTTATTGTTTCTGGGTTCTCTGGTCAACTCAAAGGTTAGTGGGATAACTACCTTTTAGATGACCAAAAACAATCAATCTTTTCTACTATAAAGGTTAATAATCAAAACGAACCCATCATTGGAGATGATGGGGAACCTATCCCTAATGCTGTTAACACCTTAATCTTTACTATAGAAAGCCACTTCATAGGTGACTCATCTCTTTGGAAAGATCGTTCTACTGAATTACTTTCCAATCTCAGATGCAAAACTTTGTCTGACTTTGGATGGTACAAGGACACCTTTCTTACTAAGGTCTATACCAGAGAAGATAGTCAACAACCTTTCTGGAAGGAAAAATTCCTAGCCAGACTTTTCAAATCCCTGGGAGATAAAGTAAGGGACAAAATTTGTAGCTTAAATCCAGATGGAATAATTCCCTATGATGCGTTAAGTTTTGGTCAAATTATCTCTTTCATCCAAAACGTTGCTTTAATGATCTGTCAGGATGATAAGATCCAACGGCAACTTGCTCATAAGAAAACACAAAATCGTATTGATTTGGAAATTTTCTGTGAACAATTTAGTCTTCCTTCTTGTCATCCAAAGAATCTAAAAGACCATCCAATCGAAAAAATTTTAAACCTAATCCTGAAAGGAATTTCAGAAGATCTAGAAAAAGTTTTCAAAAACCTAAGAATGAAAAAAGTTTCCAATAGAATTTCCAAAAGTATCCCCAGAAAAACCCTATTATTTGCTATACAGGTAAAAAATCTGGGCATGTTAGCAAATACTGCAGGTTAAAAGGAAAGATTAATAATCTGAACCTTGATCCTGAAATTGAGGAACAGATTAGCAATCTTTTAATTGAAAGTTCAGACGATGACTCTGGACCAGAATCCTCGGATAATATCAATAATATCCAAGTTGATGATATTGGATCATCCTCTGATTCTGAGGTAAAGGAAATTAATGTTTTATCCAAAAATCAAGATCTCTTATTTGATGCCATGGAAGCTATTGGTGATCCAGAACAAAAGAAAGACTTTCTTTTTAAATTAAAAAAATCTTTACAAAAAGAAAAGAAGCCCAAAAATCTTGTCCTTAGCAATAAATATGATGTCAAACCCATTCTCAAAAAATTAGAAAAACAAGTTACTTGTCCCATAACCGTGTAGGATCTCCATACTGAGGTTAATAACCTTAAGAAGAAAATCCGAGAAGTGAAAAGAAATCAAGACAATCATCAACTCATTCTCTCACAATTAATGCAAGGTGAAGAGTCTGATGATGGAGAACTTGACTTTCTTAACCAACCTGAGTCTTCTGAAAAACGGGAAAATGAAATTTCTAATGACAATGATGGAAAAGAAATCTTGAGATTAATAAATATATTCTCTTTTATGAAATGTCGTGTTAATATCCGAATTGTCGTTAAAGATTTCGTTCTCGAAACTATTGCACTCCTTGACACAGGTGCAGATTCAAATTGTATTAAAGAAGGTCTGATCCCCACAAAGTATTTTGAAAAAACTATTGAACGTCTTAGCTCGATAACGGGTGAAAGACTAAAAATCAATTTCAAATTATCCAATGCTTTTGTGGAAAAGGATAATCTTAGGATTCTAACTAATTTCATCATAGCAAAAGATATCAAGAATGATGTAGTCTTGGGGACACCTTTTATAATCCTTTTGTTTCCATACTTAACAGATTTTCCTGGAATTATCTCTTATGTGGGTGGACAGAAAACTTTCTTTGAATTTCTAGACTCACCAACCCAGAAAGCTCTAAACCAAATTGAATCCAAAATCAAACAGATTTATTTTTTGAAAGAAGAAATCTCCTTCAAAACCCTTGAATCCCAACTTTTCCAACCAAGGATTTAAGATAAAATCAAAAATCTTTTAAACCAAATTGAAAAGTCTATCTGTTCTGATTTGCCTCATGCCTTCTGAAAAAGGAAAGAACACATTGTTGATCTTTCCTATGAAAAAGATTTCAAAGAATCACAAATTCCTACAAAAGCCCAACCCATTCAAATGAATGAGCAGCTTTTGCAGCATTGTCAAAAGGAGATTAAAGATCTTTTGGACAAAGGATTAATTCGTCCAAGTAAAAGTCCTTGGTCTTGCTCAGTTTTTTATGTCAATAAGCAAGCTGAAATAGAACGAGGAACTCCCAGGCTTGTCATCAATTATAAACCTTTGAATTAAGCTTTACAATGCATTTGTTATCCTGTCCCAAACAAAAATGATTTGCTCAATAGGCTAAACTCAGCAAATATCTTTTCAAAATTTGATATGAAATCTGGTTTTTGACAAATCCAAATCAAAGAATCTGACAAATATAAAACTGTATTCACAGTTCCATTCGGTCAATATGAATGGAATGTAATGCCTTTCGGTCTAAAAAATACCTCTTTTGAATTTCAAAAAATCATGAACGACATTTTCAACCCATATTCAAACTTTGCAATCGTTTATATAGATGATGTCTTAATCTTTTCTCAAACTTTAGAAGAACACTTTAAACATGTTAAAACTTTTATGTACATCATCCAGAAAAACGGACTTGCTGTTTCCAAATAAAAAATTATCCTTTTTCAAACAAAAATCCGTTTTCTTGGTAATATGATTTCCAAAGGAACAATAACCCCAATCGAACAATCAATTTGTTTGCAGAAAAGTTTCCAGACTATATCCTTGACAAACCTCAGCTCCAGAGGTTCCTAGGATGTCTTAATTATGTCTCGAATTTTATTCCAAATCTTAGTAATCTTATTAAGCTCATTCATGATAGGCTTAAGAAAAATCCTCCATCATGGATGGATAAACATTCTGAAATCATCAGATTTCTTAAAACTAAAGTTCGCAATCTTCCTTGTCTTTATTTACCTGTTCCTCATGCATTCAAAATCATTGAAACAGATGCATCTGATTTAGGATATGGTGGTATCTTAAAACAAAAATTGTATAATAAAGAATGTATTGCATTTACATCAAAACCTTGGAATAGTACTCAACAAATCTATTCCACAATCAAAAAAGAAATTCTAGCCATAGTTTTGTGCATCACAAAATTTCAATCTGGTTTACTCAACCAAAAATTTTTAGTCCGAGTTGACTGCAAATTAGCTAAAGAGGTCTTACAAAAAGATGTTAAAAAATCTTGCATCAAAACAAATTTTTGCCAGATGGCAAGCTATCTTAAGTGTTTTTTATTTTGAAATTGAGCACATCAAGGAAAACTCAAACTCTCTCCCTGACTTTCTCACACGTGAATATTTGCAGGGAGTCAAGCAAGGTCAGGATGCCTAAAAAGGCAATTATTGCCTCTTCAAGAGGCAGAGGCAAAGGCATTCGCTTAGCCCTTTCAGGGCCATCCAGGCAATCTCAATCTGATCATGAATATGGGTCTTTTACCCAACAACCCTCCAAAAAATCAATCCAACAATCTATTGAACCAGCTACTAATCAAGCCAAATAAACAAAGGCAGATTACGCCTTTCCAATCCAAACCCTTTTGGCCTTACAAGACCAGGGTGTCACCAAAATCAACAAAAAATTTTGGACCGATTTATGCAGTGAATCAGATGAAGAAGTTAACCTAACCCAGCTTATATCTCAAGCAGCCAAACAAAAAACAATCGCGCACAAACCAAAAGAAAAATCCATAGCTTTAAATCCCTACTAGGACAGCATGCATGCATAAATCGTGAAAAAATTAAATAAATTTCATTAATAATTTAAGTTCAACTAGAATTTATTTTTGGAAAAAAAATTCAAATTTATTTCGAGCCCATAATGAATATCTACAAGTTTCACACGCTATTGCTCGTAGCTGGTATTCACACAATAGTAGCATCATCTTCAACCTTTGGATGAGGGATTAGATTCGATTTGTGATTCAACCATTGAGAAAGGGCCCAACAACTATATCTCTTTTATTCGTCTATGATTTTTCATGTTCTTGGTGACTATAGATTTATCTCTCACTCTACAAAACTCATATACTATTCAAATATATTTCTCGGCAAAAAATATTTAAATTTTTCTTAGTAAGAATAACAAGATACAAGTTCCACCATTGAAGCTTAAGTTTTCATTGTAATAAAGGTTAAACAAATATTTTAGAATGAAATAATTTCTCCAACAAATTCATTCTGATCTACATTCAAATAAACAAAATCTCTGCCTAAAAAAAACAAAAAATGCAATCAAACAAAGACAAAGGATGAGCAATGGTAGAAAAATCGACGTCCAAAAGGATTAAAGTTGTTATATTTATTTCTCTCATTAGAATAAAATTCTTTTTCAGTTTTAACTAAAAAAAATTAAAATAACAAAACACATAAATCGAAATAATTAAAATAATAAAACATATCACTAAATATAATCAGCCTTTTTCGATTTATGCATGTATGCATGCTATCCTAATAAATCTAGTCATCCTGTTTCGATTTATGCATGCATGCATGCAATCCTAGTAAATCTAATCACTCTGTTTCAATTTACTAGGACATCATGCATGCTTGCATAAATCGAAACAGGGTGATTAGATTTACTAATACAGCATGCAATGATGCATAAATTGAAATAGGTTGATTAGATTTACATAGAGAGCAAAATCTAATATGCCTCATTTGATTTACATAGAGAGGTGATTGAGGAGATTTATATAACATTTTTTCATTTGGGTGAATTGTATAATATTGAGTTGGGTTTGGTTTAATTGTGTGCTTTACCCAAAAATTATAGGAGACAAAAGTTTTCATTGGCTAAGAAGACAAAGGTCTCTATAGATAAAAAAATCATGTGAAAGAGTTTAAAATTAACTCAACATCAACTTTTTTTTTAAAACAATTGAATCTTGATTTTAATTATTAATCACAACATTAATATTCTCTCCAAATCATATGTAATAAATATTTAAATGAAGAGAAATCGAAATATAAATTAAACAAATAAGCGATAAAAATTTGAAACTAAATAAAAAAACTAAAAAATATGCATATAATAATAATAATATATTTTTTATGTGAATAATATTACAAATTTATTTTTAATTATATTTAAGTATAATTTAATATAATTTTTTATAATTTTATGAACTTATTTGAATTATATTATTTTATTAATTTTATTTTTTGCAGAACAGAAAAGTAAACAAAAGAGATAGAATAAGAGAAAAAAAAGAGATAAAGATAACTAAAACAGAGAGAAGAAGTTTGTTAATTTTAGAAAAAAAGATTTTATTTTAATTGTAATAAAAATATCTCATGACACATTTTGGTTTGTCAAATTAGTAATATAAAATATAAATTATAAGTTATATATAGATTGGGAAGGATAAAGAGAAGTAGATAAAGAGAGAAAGGTATATAAGAGGACAGGAACAGAGAGTTTTTATTAATTTCGGAGAAAAATATTTCATCTCAATTTTAATGAGAGAGTATGATGTGCAGGAACGGATGTAATTGTAATGGTGTGGGGGCAAGTGCCCCATTGAATTTTAGAAAATTCTCGGATAATACTTAGTAGTAAATTTTATTTGCTCCCACTATATAAATAAATTTGACCCCATAGCTCAACACTTGAGAAAATTATCAGTATAGCGATTGATTCTGGTAATCGCTAAAATCTTGGTCGCTAAATTTGAAATAACAATCGATGTTGCTCGTTAATCATTAGTGACTGATTTAGTGATCGATTTTCAACCAAGACTATCAAACCCTTACCAAACAAAATTGGTCACTAACTAAATTGGCTACTAAATGTTTACCAAAGTTTCTGTCACTAAATCGGTCGTTGAAGATATCATACGCTAACTAGCAACCAATATATCGGTCGCTAAATCGATCACTAATTAGCGATCAAGCATTGGTGACCAAATTTTCTGTCGCTGATAACAACCAGACTTTTTGATAACTAAATTGATCGCTATTCCTAATTTTTTAATAACCTATTTTTTTAAATTAAATTTTACATCTATTATTTTTAAATCCTAATTTTTATATATAATTATAATTTAACAAAATATAAAACTCATCAAACATAGATTTATAAAAGTATTGCTTTTTTTGTGACTATAAAAGTATTGCTTTTAAAACTAATTACTAGTGACACAATTATATATAATTCAACAAAATATAAAAATCATCAAACATAGATTTATAAAAGTATTGCTTTTAAAACTAATTATATCATTTTAATGTCTTCAATTAATAATCACATCATTTAAAATCTTTAACTATTAACTAGAATTATAACTACAATAAAATAATCACTTTTTAGAGGTACGTTTATTATTTTTATCCTCTCTTATATTTGTTTTTCTACCTTCTAGTTGAAAATTGAAATTTTAAAATTAAACTTTTTCATCATTTGTTGAAGCAAACGGTTATTAAGTTCAAATTTTATTTCTGTTTTCTCTAATCTAAATAATTATCAACTCATCATTTTTCTCTTGTATTTTCTTAATTATTTTTTTATATTATGACTTTCGCAACCAATCAGATGACTAAGAATTAGAATTACGATAACTAGACAGTTTCTCAACTATAGTGGATTCTATTCCAAATCCATAAAATCTTTTTTCTTTTAACTCCAGTTATTTCACATCACACACATCTATTTTATTTAGTGTATTACTTTCTTTTTCAAACGCTTTTTATGTAGCCTATTACATAGTATTCTTAAATTTATCATGTCAATATTAAAATTAGATCAATTAATTAAGTCAGCATATATCCAATATTGTCACCAAAGATTAACATTTAAGAAACAATTCACAAATTTTTGGATAGTATTAAATCTTTAATTTCATCATTTTATTTAATGTCCTAGTAAAATGACTATTATGACTACCGCAAAATAAAATGCATGAATTTTCAGCCTCAAACTCATCCTAATAAAAAATGCCAACAATTTTTGAAACTCATATTTTGCCACATGAGACACATCAATTATAACAAATCTATAAAAACCATTAATAAATAACAACCTTTTTATTTTGGTTACTATGTTCATGCCAAACTCAAACCAAGGTCACTACTATACTAGCTAGCACCCTCAACACTACAATCTTTTAACATATTTTGCTCGTGCTAGATAACACAATATTTTTACTCTGAATCTTCATTTTTAATTTTCATCACTTTGTGAAAGAAAAAAAAAGGATGCAATTGATACTGAAATTATTACGACAAGAAGAAAGAAGAAGAAAAAGAAAAAATGGCTGCATTTTAAGAATTGTTTTTCGTGTGGCTAGATTTGTAATGAAGCTTAAATACATTGGATCACATGAAAGGCAAAAAGGAGATATATGTAGATTGTACTTTGTATGAGACAAATTAAACTATTGCAGTATAAAAAAATAGAACATTTATAACAAATTCTTTGTATCAAATTTTAAAATTATTACAAATTGTTATTTTTTTGTAAGCAAGAATTAGTTATTGTTACAAAATAAAGATCTTTTGTAACAACAAGATAATTTGTTACAAAAGTTTTGTTTTAAAAGTTTAATATGTTTTATAACGTAAAGTTGTTTTATCTCAAATTCAATATGTTTTGTAATGAAAATGTGTCTTGTCATAAAAATTCAACATATTTTGGTTTGAGTTTAATTTTGATACACTAATAGTGTAAAATATTTTACATAGTTGTATAATTACATCCGTTTTTTTAGATGATCATTTACGCGGTCAATATAAAAAGTAGTTATTTAATGTAGTCAAACAAAATATTATTAATTTGATATTTATCTTAATCGAATTAAATAAATAATTAATTATAACATTTTTAAAAATAATTAACCAAATTTCGTAAGACAAAATTTTAATGCAAATTAAAATAAAATTAATTTATTTATTTCAGTCAAATTAAATAATTAATATAATTAATTAGTTATAGTTAATGTAGTCAAACATAATTTAAATAATTCAATATTTATCTTAATTAAATCAAATAAATAAATAATATTTAAATAGATTAAATAAAAAATACTTCAAAAAATATGCCATATTAGTTATACTATTAATTGATAAAATTTGATTTTAATAATATATAATAGATAGACATCTTTAAGAAACATAAATTTTGGTAATAAATTAATACTCAACAAAATCATTAAATATGAAAATATTAAATTATGATTGGTTTGCAAAATCAAAATTGTGACACGAAGGGTAAATAAATAGGTCAAACTAAAAAATTATATAAAATAATATATTATTTAAAACTAATACAAAATTATAACTTCCTAAAAAAGTTTATAACATTTTATTTATCATTAAGTACCTATAAATATTTAAGGACCAATCTTTTATAAAGCATAACCATTAAAAGCACGACGAAAATAAAATTTTCATACGAAATTAAACATTATGAAAATCTTTTTTTATTTCTCCATCCTCTTCCTTGTTCTTTCCATTGGTTTTGGTATATATCAAATCCATAAAATTCAATATATATTGTTTTCAATAATTGTCTTATGATGATTCTAATTTCTTGGCTAATAATAGTTTATGTCCGAATATTTGTAGGAAATAATCGATTGCAAGAAGTAACACAAGCAAGCAAATATTGCACTATACTAATAGGCAGCAGCTATTGTCTTCCACCCTCAAAACCAGATGCATGCTATAAATGGTGCATATATTTTCTTGGTAAATTATCGGCCACAGGAGCATGTAATAAATTAACAAAAGAATGCACTTGTATCTATGCACCACCATGTAACGAGTGACAGGAGTATGCGATTGAGTAATACAATTATGCACGTACTTGAACTTATCCACAACCAAGTAATCAATGTTATAAATTGATGTCACATACATAATTCACCTTTTTCTTTGTGGGGGTATATGTATTCACCTTCTACTGAGTAAAATAATGGTGAACCAAATAACACATCAAACAAAAAACAAAGTGCGTGATTGTACTATTAATTTTCATTTATCAAATAATAATAAAGTAGTGGTTCTATATTGTTTATCAATTACTCTTGGCCCTTTCTTTCAAATAAAAATCTATGTTTTATGTTTGTTGACCTTTTTATTAATAGAGTATTTTTTTTATATTAAAAATAAAAATATATGGCTCTAACTATATATATGTTACTGTTAATAGATGCAAAATGCTGCGAATTGTGCTGATTAATTATTTATATCTAAGGTCATATTTAGATTTCGTTTGACATGTAACACATTATTGTTAAGTAAATTTATTAATAGGAATAGGCATCGTTGGTTATTATATTTTGGGATAAAAATTAAAACTGTCTTAACATTTTTTTAAAATCAATTTTAATATTAAATTTAGCATTTTAAAATTATTTTTTTAATTTTTGGATAAAATTATTTTTCTGATTGTTACTAATAGTCATAGAATTTAAAATAAGACAAAAACTCATATGCAATTATATTTATGTGAAGTTGATTGTTGAGAACCATTATACAATTTGACATATTTACATAAATTATCATCTAACGCCCGGTTCTCAACTATCAACATCACATGTCTCTTCACGTGAAGTTATTATTTGAGAATCGTTAGATTATTTGACAAGTTTGATTAAATGTTCATCTGACGATTCTCAACTATTCACTTCACATGAAGACATCCACATGTGAGTAGTCACTAACAAACAAATAAATAAGTAAATGGCATCATCATTATCTTCTTCCCCTTTTGTCCTCATCGACTAACACATCGATCAGCACGAGCAACAATAATACTTTCTCATCACATTTCACAACACAACAAGGGTGTACTAAACGAAATCCTAATTGTCTCTTCTTTGCATTATTGTTTTTCCTTTTTATGCGGCTTTAATAATATTTGTTTCTATTATCACAACCTTGAGTACAGATAGGTTGTATATACTATGAAGAGAAAAAAAGAATCTGTCTTGTTATATACTCAGTTCTAATAATAATAATAATAAAGAAGGTGAGAGACAGCAATGGAGCTCGACAAGATGGCATAAGAGCCAACGATGAAGAAGGTGAGAGATAGTGAGCCAACGACGAAGAAGGTTCAAGGCTTCAGGTAGACGACGACGACGGCGCAAATGGAAAGGGTGTTGTGTTGTGCAATGCTTCTAATGGTGGTCACATTAGGGTTAGTGAGAAGTGTGAGGATGGTGTGGCTGTGTTAGGGTTAGTGAGGATAACTCAGTGTATTTAAATCAGAAATCGATTTAACAACCGATTATTATTTTATAACATTATTTTCATATTTCTGTCGTTGAATATGTCGTTAAATTTAGAAATAACGACCAATTTAGCACCAACATCTTTAAAACAGCATTTTATAATTGATTGCTAAAATCGATTATTAACTTAACGTAGCGACCGAATTAGCGATAAACTGTTTTTAGCCTATTTCTCTATTGGTTGCTAATCGGTTGCTAAATTAAAAATAGCGACCCATTTTGTGACCAAAAGAAACAAAGACTAGCTTTTCTGTTTTGGTTGCTAAATTGGTCGCTAAATTAAAAAATAGTGACCAATTTTATCAACCAACTTCATTCTAGTCAAAGAAAAATATTATCGGTCATCAAATTTGTTGCTATTAGTGACCATTTTCGTTGGTCGCTAAAAGTGATCGCTGAATGAAACTTAGCGACTGATTTAGCGACCAACTTTTTTTTGTCCTAAAAATCTTATATCGGTCGCTAAAATCGGTTGCTATTCTGGTAATTTCTTATAGTCCATATCCACAAGGACATAATGTTATTGAACTTTTCACAACTACAAACCCACAATGTTATTGAATTACCTTGTCATATTTGATTTTAATCATTTATAAATATATAAAATTTTATTTTAAATATTTAATAGAAAATATTAAATAATAATATATTCATTAATAAATTAATTTAGGTTTATAAATTTATTTTGTTAGTATTATTGAAATATTTAAAAGAATATCACCATTACATATCATGAATTTATTTTTTTTTTAATTAGTAATGATATCAGTCGACTTCTAATCGTATGAGAGATAAATTTTAAATAATTTTTTAGTGATATATAGAGAAAAAAAGTATTTGATTATATTGACAATGAAAATATTATCCAAGTTTTTTCAAAATATGAAACCTAAAAAATATAATTTGAAGTTATATGTTATTATTTTAGTATTTTAATTTATTAATTAGATAATTTTAAGATTAATTATGGTTAATTATAAAAATTATTGTTATATTATGTATACTTTGCCTCCACAGACAAAATTTTTTAGATTCGTCGCTAATCATGTGACACATTTTGGTTGTTAAATTAGTAATAATATAACTATATTTTAATTTTAATTTTAATTTAATTTTAATTATAATTAGAGAATGTCATATTGCACATTTTGATTGTCAAATTTATAATTAGTCATTGATAATAATATGTAAGGAAGATAGAGTAGGTGAAAGAATGAAAGAAATAAAAAAAAAGAAAGGAAGAAAGAATTCTTTAATTTTAAAGAAAAATATTTAATTTCAATTGTAAAGAGAAAATAATGACATGTGGCATATTTAATTTTAGTTATGAATTTAGTAATATATAATAGATATAATAAATTTTTTAAATTTAAAATTTGAGTTGAACATAATTTGATTTAAAAAAATAATAATTAAATTTTTTAAATTATAAAATTTAAATATTGGATAGGATATAAACATATTATGAAGGATAATTGTCAAGTCAAAATAGATTCTATTAGTATGGATAATTGTAGCTGAAATTCTATTGTTTGGTTATTGGTAGTTATATTAGTTAATAAGTGTTAGGCTAGTTTTTGGTTTTGACTCTGTATTATAAATGTGTACTTGGCAGAGTGTATAATATAATTTTTATTTTCTTATTCAACTAACAGTCAAAATATATTTCATTGTTCACATTCATAGTTTGGTACACTATTTACATGACATCAAGAGCTCTGATTTAAAGATTCATGAGAGCAACTTTAATCATTGATTCTTTTATAATCCAATTGGTGATAATTTGAGTGAGAAGTGAGAACAACAATCACACTTGGAAACAATAAGCTCTACTTGCATCCATTGTCACCGCCAAAAATGAATTATGATCGGTGTTCAGAGAAATAGTTCCTAGTAAGCCTATTAGACTTAAATATAAATTAAAAGAAAAATTTAGGGGTCAGCAACTTTTTAAAAGGTTAATCAGTATTTAATCATTAAAAGAAAATTAAATGATTCCATACTATTAAATTTAATCTCCACACCATTAAAAATACTATTAATGGCCAATTGATGGTTACAAAACACAAAAGTTGCTGACCCCTAATACTCCTCTAAATTAAATAAGAAAGTTATAAAGATTTTGAATAATTTACAAGTTCTAAAATAAATAGTTATACATTTTTAACAAAAATTAAAATAATTAAGAATGGTTGAATCCTGCCTGTGACATATGGAGCATATAACGTCTAGAAACTCAACAAGGAACAGATACCCATTGCGGATCAAATTCTTGAATAGAAGGGCTCACATATTCAAGTATTTATTCCTAAAAAATATTTTTAGAACAATGGAATGAGTTTTGCAACTCATTGACTAGACAATACATCTATAATTTACATGAGACCATATAAATATTATTATAAAAATAATTTTAGTTAGAAAATAATAATTTATATGAATGAGTGAATCAATAAGTGAGTTCTCATACAGAAATCAAATCAAATAGTCCACACTTGGGCGGCTCCACCTTTAAGGGTAGCCCTTTCCTCTTGTGTGTCCGTACGGAATAATAGATCCAACGTGTGGCCTACACGTTAGGCTAGCAATGCCCTTGCTAGCTGAAGTCTGAACCAGATGCATCTAGGTTAACGTCATAACCGCCGTTAACTACAGTTTTCTAATACGAGCCTCTCAAACCAATTCAAAACATATAATTTCAAATATAACAAATTCTTCGGTCTTCAAACATATAATGCATCAAATCAAATCAAATCAAATAATACTTTTTCATCTAAATCCTTTTCAACCATATTTTCTTAATCTTAAGACATTTCAAACATATTTCACAATTTTAAAATAAGTGAGTAACAATAAATATTTCAATGATTCAAAAGATACATATTAAAAAAAATCAAATATTTTAAAATAATATAAAACTTCATCAAAGCCTCATAAAAATATATAGTCTCATGTGCATATTAAAATGAACTTTACAAAGATAAATATTTAGTTCTAATAAATTGATTATTCAATCTAATTTAAAATCCTTTGGTAATAATATTTGTAAGTCTAATTATAAGTTCAAAGCAACGTATATTAAAATAATTATAGATGCAAAGTCAACCAATTATAAATGTAAAGCCTACTCACAAGTTGGTCCTAAGGAACCGAACACCAAACTTGAAGTGTCGAATTAAAATGTGAGAAAGGTTGTAATAGAATGGAATAAAAGAACGCAGAATTTGGACCGAACCAATGGCAGCAACTTCAATTCAAACAGCAGCAACGACTACGTCACGGATGTAATTTCAACAACAGCAGCAGCATCGCTACCACTTCTAGCCCATAACAAACAACAGCAAAAGCAAATTAATCAAGAAAAATGACACAAAAATGGAGCAAGACAGTAAGATAGATAAAAACGGAACAGGAATTGAAAGAAATGTCAAGTACAAGTAGAATGGGGTTTGTTTTACCAAGGTAAAGGTATAACCGTGGTGGTTCTTGGCGGCAACAATTCCGACGACTCCGGCAGCAACATTCATGGGCTTATAGACTCCGACAACCAAAGAAAAACTAAAAGCAGAAGCAGAACATGACAATCCCTTCTTTGGTGACCTCTTCCACCTGCAACGAAGGCAACCACAATGCCAGTGGAAGTACAGAAGGCTGGCTCTGTGTCGCGGTGGTGGAAGGCAGCAGCATTTTGGCGACGACTTCTAACAGAGCTCCCCTTTCTCTCTCCCGTTCGTGCCCTCATTCTCTTCCCTGTTCGATGACGACAATGACCTCAACCAGAACGGCGACGGTCTCGATCAACGGCAGCGGCAGCGACGGGCACAACGACGACAACAGGACTCCCTCCTTCCTCTTCTCTGTCACGTGCTTTCCTCTTTCTCCATGGATGGTCTGCAATCTCACTCTCATCTCTCTCGTGCGTCTCTTTTTTCTCTGAGACGGCAACATCGACACCCAGCCTCGCCGGCGTCATCTCTTTCCTCTTCTCCATTTCTTCTTCTTCTTCCTTTCTTCTTCAATCGCTCCCCTTATGGTTTCCGTTCTCCTCCCTTTCTCTCTTTCTTTCTTCTGTTTGTGGGTGTATGTGTTGTAATAAAATTATGGCAAAATTGGAGATTTTAGATTAGGGTTAAGGTTGGAAAAAGAGGAGTAAGGATAGCTTAGGAATTTTGATAAAATTAAAGGGTAGGGTAGTAATAAAAAAAAATTGGGATGTTACATCTATTCTAAGGCAGGATTTTAAGGACCATTTTTATTTAGGGGTGGCAAAATTTTTCGGGATACAAAAATTTTGTTGGGTATTATTTTAATTAGAGATTTAATGATAGAGAATTTTTTTTGCAAAAACAGAAATAAAAAGAGAAATTATCCAGAGACAACTGTGGAGATCCAAATATAAATTCCAATTTCGTCCCTATAATTTTGTAATAATACAAATTTATTTAATTATCTTAAATATTTTAGATATTATTATAGGTATTTTAGTAATAATCTCATGTATTATATATTATTTTTTGTGTTAAGACTTATTTTATGTTTATATTATGTTATGTTATTTTATTTTATTTTTTTAGATTTGGATGTTATACTTTAATTAATTTATTATTTTAAATTTTTTAAAAAAGTGTATTTGTGTGTGTGTGTGTATATATATATATATATATATATATATATAATTTTTTATTTTTAAAAAGTTTTTTATTAGGAATTTTTATAAGAATATGGGGACAGAAAATAAAAAATTTTTATGGAAAATTTTATTATTTTTCTATAGTTTATACGTAAATGTATTATTTTATTATTTTTGATTCAACCTCAGATGAATTTTAGTTGAACCTTTAAACTTTTAAATCTTTAATTCTGCTAATTCGATTATTGGTTCGGTTTTTAAAACCGTGTTTACCATACATTTATTCTACTAATTCTTGTTCTTATTCTTTCGAAATATGTGAAAACTATATTATGTTTTCTTTGATATCTGATTATTTTAGGATTGTTAAAAAATAAATAAATTAAATTATATATTTACACGTATATGTCGTTATGTAATTAGATGTATGCAGAGTTAAGCCCCACTTTGGTTTTTGAGATTGGCGAATTGCATTGATTTAGTCTTCGAGATCCCAATTGCACTAAATTAATTTTTCAGATTCGAAAAAATGCACCACGTTAGTCCTTCTCCCATTTTCCGTCACCGGAGCATTGACGCTGTCAGTGACGTGGCCAGTTCTTGCACGCTGGACAGAATGAAACGGCATCATTTGGAATTTGGCGCTAAACACCCCTTTGAACGACATCGTTTGTATGTGATGGGAAATAAAACATTAGCATCCCTATTTTGTCTCCACTCTTCGTCTTCTACTTCTCCATGAGTGACGCAGAGAAAAAAAAGTTTTTCTTCCATGAGTGACCCAAGATAGCAACTGCTAGTTGTAATAGGATTTCTGGAGACCATTGAAGCACAACGTTCACTGTATAGTTGTCTGAAGAGTTCGTTTGCCACTACAGGGACCTTCTGTTTTGTCACCGAGGTTAGTGAGGATAAAAAAAAATAATTTTTTCAAATTTAAAGTAATGCCTTGATGATTGTTGATCATGGTTAATTATTTTGTATATTGTCAATCCACAAGTTTTGAAGCTGATTTTGTGCTAGGGTTTTGTAGGACTGTATTTAGGGGTTTCTTTTTATACTTTGTTCCGATGGTGGAATAATATGTACTTTCGCATGAGTGATCATTTTTTTTTAAAGAATTTTCTATGGCTTTTATGAATGTTATTGATGAAAATTGTCTTAAAGTGACCAGTGTGTGTTACTGTTGATGAAAATAAATTCTTTTGAACCATGCAGATGGATGTGCAGTTAGATATTATGTTCCACTATGGAAAAAAGTTTTAGAAATATGAGAATGGGATAACTATTCATTCCCCTGATAAGAAGGCATGCGTTGGTGACATTGATCAAGATACTTTGGATGTATTTTGGGTGAGGAATTATTATAAAGAACTAGGATATGATAAGATAGAAGAATGTTAGTGGCATGTTCCTAGGAGGAGTTTAGACAGTGGTTTAAGAGCTCTGAATTCTGATGATGAATTAAGAGAGATGTGTTTCATGGCTCAAGAGAATGATGGACTAGTTGATATTTACTTTGAGCATGCAGTGTTATCACCAGAAATTCTAGAGGTGGAGGAGATTGTTGTTTATGTTGATGATGAGCATGATGAGCTTAGAGTGGTTGGTGAGCTCAGTGCTGATATGGAAAACGAAACCAACACTTACTCACCCATGCCAGATAGCCCTGCCGCGAGAAAGATGTAACAATGTCTGGCAATGAACCCCTAGCAAGCAAGATCCCAACCAAGCTAACTACCCCTTGTCTGACAACAATGAACCCAGAACCACAGCCAATTCTAATCCCAATGAAGGTAATAAGTCTACTGCCCCTGCTGATAACACTTCGCCACCCAACAATATAGCACCAATAAATCCTGGTGCTAATAACCCAATTTTTCACAACAATGAACCCACTACCACATCCAATACTAAGCCTAACCAAGCTATTACTGTGAAGCCTAATAGCAAGACACCTCCAACTTGCCCAAAGACTAAACCCAAGGCAAAGGCCATCTCAAAGCCAAAACCCAACAGTACATCTTCTTCCAAGCCCAAGTCTAACTCCAAATGTGTGTCCAAGCCCAAAAGAAACTCGAAGCCCAATTCCAACACTAAATTCTATTGCACAATGTCTACTTCAAGAATGAGGCAGGTCCTGCAAGCACACAAGAAAAAACAAGTTCTGATATTGTCTTCTTCTGAAGATGAACACACCACAGAGAAGAATTCATATGAAACCTAGGAGAGACGATAGCTCAAGTGGTGATGACATAGTTGAAAAAATTGATAAAGCCAAGAGAAAAGACTTTAAGTTGAGGCATGCACCTGCAGAGGCTTTTGCAAAGTCTAAAAGAAAGTTAATTAATGATGATGATGCATTGGTGGTGGATGATGAGGAGTGTGAGGTAGACTTAAGTTTCTTATGAGTCACTGTAACAGGAGATGAAGATCTGGACAACGCTTTGGACCCAGGAGCAGAGTCTGATGGGACCAACTCCTGGCACTCTGAGGAGTTAAAGACTCCTCCCCCTTCAGAAGATGAATTTTCAGAAGAAGAGTCTGATGATGTTTTCTCAGTATTTAGAGATGGAATTCGATTTGGTGATTTGAAACTTAAGGTGGCCTCGGAATGAAGTTTAATACAAAGTATGAATTCAGGGAGGCAATGAGGGAGTTTACAATTCAAGAAGGTAGATGGATTCAGTTTCTTAAAAATGATGCTGTCAGATGTAGGGCTATGTGCAAGGTTGAGGAGTGCAATTGGGTGGTTTATACCTCAAGGGATCATGAAAAAACATGTTGGCAGGTTAAAACTGAAGCCCTTCACTTGCAGATACTACCTACAAAAGGGGCACATAAAGAGAGGTTATCCAAAGAAGAGAGCAGTTGATGTTGCCATTGCTCTTGTTGCTACAGCTACAGCTGCCGATGCTGTTAAGACTAAATCCAATGCACAAGAAAATGTAGCACCAGGATCAACTGTTAATCCAAACACTATCACACCCAGAAGCTATACATGTTCCTCCACCTAGTACAAATCAAGTTGCACCCCATGTCAAGCTCCTCCAGATCCTGCACTTTAACCCGTTGATGTTCAGGAAGTTGAGATCGACCTTTCTCAACCCAACTTTTCAGATGCACCAGAGTCTCAAGAGATAAATCATTTCGTTTAACAAATCACATTTAAATTTTAGTTTACAATCAGTCTAAAATTAGGTATTATTTAATTGGACTAGGTACCACCTCCGAGGCCATCCAAGTTGCAGACGAGAAGGAAGTCCTCACCACCATCAAAATTGATCACTATGGATCCACTGCAAGGAACAAGCTCAGCTACGACTTTTAGACTGGCCAGCTTTTTGAAAATTTTTCCAACGTCGGGATTCAAGCCTCTAAGGAAGAAGAAATGAAGATGTAGTTGACTTAAAAATCTTTTTGTGAATCATATTTTTATTTTTTTAGTTTTAGTACATGATAGTAAACCAATTGTTATAGTTGGATACATTGTATGGTTTGATGGTACTCTCTATCCTTATTATTGATGTATTTTAAATTTAGAACTAGCTTTTAATATTTTTGTGAGAGAATTGTCACTGTTATGACAGATGTTATAAACTTGTTAAAACTCATGGTTACTTTTTTGAAAACTTATTGTTATGGTAATATCTTATTATTATGACAAATTGTTCTACCTTTAATTATACTACTATAGGTTCTTTTTTGCAATATTTTTTTTATTATTTTGTTAGATGACAAAAACAGAGTTTTTGGTTTATGTTTATAACAAAACTAGCAACTTCATCAGTTCATAATGACACTTTTTCCTTCTTCTACTTTACAATAACCTAAATCATATTAAAACATAATCATCCTCAAACCTTAAATACCAATATGAAACCAACAACAAATATTATAAACAGAGCCAACAATAACATGTACAATTTTTGGGTCCTAACTTCAATTTCTAACTTTCCAATTCTCCAAGCCAAATTAACCCTTAGTTCATCAACATCCTTAGTAGAAATTACCCATACTACTTATGTCTTCTTCTCCAATGTCAGCTCGGACAAACAATCCACACCACCTCTTTTCGCTGACATTGTAGTTAGGACACCTAAAGAATGGTTTATTAGGGTTAGCCTTAGTTGTGGACCACCGGAGAATAGGGTGGCAGCCACACCCACACCACTCTGGGATATTCGATGTTCTACTGATTCCTCTGGAGATCCTTCTGTTTGACCGCATAGAATTCTGGCTCCCATTTGCACTCATGATCCTAAAACCAGAAAGGTGCACAGCAAAAAAGAAGACGAAGAATCAAAGAAAAATGGGTAGAAGAAGAAAAGGAAGAAGATAGAGCATAAATTTAGGTTATAAAAGGGGACAAGGACCAAATTAAAGCTAATCAAATTTAATGCCATGTTATCTAAGTGTTACTCTGCTCAGTCCGCGTCAGTGCTCCGGTAACAGAAAATAGGAGAAGGACTAACGTGGTGTATTATTTTAAATTTGGGGGGACTACTTTAATGCAATTGGAATCTCGAGAACTAAATTGGTGCAATTTGCCAATTTTAAGGATCAAAGTGGAATTTAACTTGATGTATATGTAAAGTTATATTGGTAATATATTAAATTTTTTTTTAAACTTTTATGTGTAGATTATAAATTTAAAAATAGTTTCGATATATAATATAATTGGTGTTTTGATTTATCATAGTATTTCTCAATTTGATGGATAAATAAATAATATATATAAAAAGTAAATCATTTGATTTGGATTAATAATTTCGTGGTATGATTTATCTTAATAATTCTTTAAAAATAAACAATTATTCACTTTACAACCTTAAATGTCAGTTTAAAAAGATCTAAATTTTGTAAGTGGGCATAAAATTCTTTTACATTTTTCTGGTTAATTCTGCTACACTTTTTCTCTTTTTCGTAAATTAAATTTTTTAACATCCATCAAAATTATTTATTTATTTATTTATTATTTTTTTTATAACTTACTTTTAAGGTTATTGTTTCTATTAAGCAAACAATATTAATAATAAACCCTTAGGTAGCGTTTGGTGGAGAGACAGAGATGGAAAGACTGAGAGACAGAGATATAAATTTCAGTATTCTGTTTGGTGTAAAATGAGTGACAGGAATTGAAACAAGAATGAAACTCTAATTTAATTTGTACAAAGAGTGAAATTGGAATTAATTAATTGAAATGAAAGTATTTTAGGTATAAAATATTATTAAAGTTTCAGTTTCCATCTCTAAAAATTTCAGTCCCTTGTGTCCCTATTTTTTGGAGGTATTGAAATACTGAAATTTTAGAGACAGAGACAAAAATTTTAATACCAGTCTCTGAACTAACAAACACGATACTGAGTCTCAGTCTCTCAGTCTCTGTCTCAGTGACTCAAAACAAACGCTACCGTAAAACTTCAATACTGTGTCTCTATGTACCTAAAGAACAACTCAATTCAGTAGCTAGCTTGCTAGCTATGGCGACTCCAGAAGAGGCAAAGCTCGAAACTTTCTTTCAGTGGTTACAGGTTCGTTAACTTTCTCTACAATTGGTCATCAATTTACCTATCATAATTGAGCTCTGAAGCGTGAAATGATTCTATTCTATCATGAACATTTCAATCCTTGAATTCAGGCAAATGGGGTGGAGCTACGAGGCTGCAAGATCAAGTACTGTGATTCCAGAAAAGGGTTTGGCATATTTTCCGATAAAGATGTCTCTGATGGTAATATGAGTCTTCCTAAAACTTCAGAAGTTGTATAAAATAAACAGAGAGAGCAAAAGTTTCGGTTTTTATTTCATTGTTCTCTAATGGCTTTGGAAGTGTGGAACTTGGATGGAGTGGAACTTAATAGTTTGAGTTATTGCTTTCTAGCATATAGCATCTTTGGTGTTTGGAAATTATGTCTTTATTATGCCAAAATGATGTTGATTTGAAGTTCAAACTATAGTGAATCTTATTTTTGCTAATTTGTCCACCATTGATTAATATTTTTAACATGTATATTTAGATTATGTTTTGAATGAATGATGGATATGTGTTCATATATAGGTTCACTATGAACTCTCAGTAACATCACTGATCTTGCTATTTCCCGTTGTTGCCATCTTGGAATACCGAAAATAAATGTTTTCCCTTTGAAGCGAAAAATGGGGATTCTTATGAAACAGAAAGCTTTGAGATGATAAGTGCTCAAGCTTGTCATGTAGTAGTTTTTTGCACAGAATATTGATTTATTTCTCAGTTGCTTGATATTTTGAAAAGATAGAAAGAAAGTTTTTTAATTTTTTTTTTTAATCACGGTGCTTCAAAACAGGTGTTTTGTTGGTTGTTCCGCTTGACTTAGCAATTACTCCCATGAGGGTGATGCAAGATCCTCTTCTAGGGCCAGCATGTAGATCCATGTTTGAAGAAGGACATGTGGATGACAGGTTGCTAATGATGCTCTTGCTGACTGTGGAGCGATTGCGCAAGAATTCTCTGTGGAAACCGTATGTATATGGTTGCTTGTATTTGTGATTCAGCATTGTCTTACTGTGTGTGTAAATTTCACTCATGGAGTTGTCAAATTTAATACAGGTACCTCGATATGCTCCCAACCACTTTTCACAATCCACTTTGGTTTAGCGATGACGAACTTCAAGCACTAAGAGGAACAACTTTATACCGTGCAACTGAGTTGCAGGTAAGTTATCTTTGCACTCATCTTTTGATACCATTCACATCTTGCGAATTCAATGACACGACATGATAAAAGGTTAGAATAGTAACCGCTGTGGATGCATGATCTATGTTGTTTGTTTCTCGAAATTTAAGGAAGCAGTGATGAGATCACTCCATTTAAAATGCCACATCTATGTTCCTTTAGTAACATTTCAATTTGAACTAGTTTTTCTATAGCTTATCTTTAGGGATTGGGTGTTAATTACTTGAGTTACATACGCGAAGCATGTACTAGATATGATTTTTCTATATGATCTTTGTGATATGATGGATACATCTTACTCTTTTTTAGGCTAGTGAACATGTTTATTTATTTATTTTTTAAGCAATTTGAGAAAGAACCAGATTTTGATTCGGTATTAATTTCTGTCCATCTTATATTTAATATAAATAAAACTTTTTCCATCTTACTTGATATGCGACATTCGTTTTATCATGCAGAAGAAAAGCCTGGTATCTTTATATGAAACTAAAGTGAAGGATTTGGTGAAGAAGCTTTTGACTCTTGATGGAGCTTCAGAGATGTACGTGTTGAGTGAAATTAGTTTTTGCATCCAAAGTGATTTATAATTTAACTTGCTTAATGTATGAATTATGTGAATGCTGCTAATTTTGTTTTGAGAATGAAGATCACATTTCCAAACATCCATTTCTTAGATCAATATACAATTAACATTACTTAATTTCTCCTGGCCTTTTTTTTTTCTTTTTTTTTTCCAACAGTGAGGTGCGCTATGAAGATTTCCTTTGGTACGTTCTACTAGTGAACTGTATAACTCCAATAATCCCTTGGAGGTTTAAATGAGACTTACCTTCATGCTAGGGCCAATTCAGTATTCTGGAGCCGTGCTTTGAACATTCCGATGCCTCGTTCTTATGTATTTCCAGAAATGCAAGAAGCTCGAGAAAGTTGCATTCCAGAAGGTGATGGAAAAGGTGAGTCCATGATGTTTTCCTTTCTCACTCACCTTTTTTTAAAACTATTTTCCGAGTAAGAATTCCGCATTCTGTTTAATTCCAATCCAGATGCCATCATTTGTATTTCTCCAAGTTTCTAGTTAAACATGATATTTAAAATAAGGAAGTTTTATAATTTTATTTCAGGGAGTCAGGTTAAACAATCCGAAAATCTAACGAAGGAAATGATGTGTACCACGACTCAAGGAGACACTGTTTGGGTAGAGGGTCTTGTCCCTGGCATTGACTTTTGCAACCATGGTAATTGTTGCTTGAAGCTTGCATTTCACTTCATCATATGTGTTTGTCTCGCCTTTGATTGAGCTCCGGACTTCTTATAAATTTTGATCAATTCATTTTGACATGATATCAAAACCTCGATGATCATATAAAAGCCAATGCTAATTGGTTCTTTTTTTTATCACTCTCAAATTATCTGATACGTTACTCGATATTTATTTGATTTGCCATAAATACATGGCCGAATCAGATCTGAAGCCGATAGCAACATGGGAAGTTGATGGAACTGGTTCAACAACAGGGGCTCCTTGCTGCATGTACCTTCAATCTGGTAACATTCTTTTTATGCTTTCTCAGTTTCCATTTACATCCTAATAGTTGTTTTCCTTGTATGTGTCTCTGCAGTTCTAGCAGTTCTTTTAAATTTCTAACTGGATTTTATTCTCTGTTTAATTCTTTTCTTGATTGCAAAGCTTCTCCAAGTCCCTTGCGGATTGATCAAGAAATTTCCATCAGTTATGGCAACAAAGGAAATGAGGTACTTCGCATTCACCTGTGGTTGAAAAATGATTGTGAAAAAGAAAAGTAACCATTTCAAAGCATCAATCTAAAGTGAAAGGGGGAAAGAAAAAAATTAAAAAAGAAAGAAAGATTTCATTATGAACTTATATACTCACTTATAGAGCTTCTGTTTGGTGTATAATTTCACTTTGAAGCACATTTCAAGTTTTACATAGTTTCCTTATTGCTTCACTTGATGCAGGAACTTCTATATCTGTATGGTTTTGTCATTGATGATAACACAGATGACTATCTCATGGTATCACTCATAATTAAAAGAAGCATTACCATGAACTTATATATATTTTGCTTTCTATCATGAGCTTTCTAATTCAAATGATTACATCACAGCTATTACATTGGATCTTTCAGGTTCACTATCCAGCAGAAGCACTCAATACTATTTCTTTTTCGGAGTCCAAAAGCCAGCTGCTCGAAGTGCAGGTATGTTATAGTCGGTTTAAAGAAGTTTTTGGTCCCAGTAAAATTCATTAGTCTGTCTCTATCAAATGCTGACATGGCTGACAAATTATGGTACGCCACACGACTGAGTTGAATTTCTGTCTGCCATGCTAGCATTTGACAGAGGCACACTGGTGGTAGGGACCAAAACATTCTAGATTTTTCTGGTTGAAAAAAAAAAGAGGGACTAAAACATAAAATCATGAATTTACTAGGACCAAAAAGATATTTTACCCTTAATAATTTATCTTCAAGTAGGTGAATTATTTGTTGTTGGTTTATGTTTACAGAAGGCTGAAATGAGATGTCTTTTACCTAAAGCTTTGCTGGAACAAGGATTTTTTCCATTAGGCACCCAAAATAAAGGAGAAAACAACAATGGCAAGGTTGATCAAGTCGCCAACTATAGTTGGAGTGGTCAGCGTAAGACGCCATCGTATGTAAACAAGCTGGTTTTTCCTGAAAAATTTATGACTACTTTGAGGACCATAGCCATGCAAGAAGATGAACTTTACAAGGTTTCCTCAATGCTTGAAGAGGTGCTGTTTCAATGTCCCATTTTACTTTTCATATTTTCTTTGTGATGACGAGTTTCACGAAATCTCAAGTGAGGGCAATGCAACTTGCCCTTGTATTAAATTGAGTTGTTTATTTTCAACTTGTTCTGTATTCGACGTTGATATACGATTTCCATGGCTGTAACAATAAAGCTTGTAGGACCTGAAGGGGAGAGAGAACTATCTGATACAGATGTGCAAGCAGCAATATGGGAGGTTTGTGGTGATTCCGGAGCTTTCCAAATTCTTGTTGATCTTCTTCGTGTGAAGTGAGTCACAGAAATTATTTGCATTGCATATTATCTTCTATTCTGCATGCTTCTGCTTGCAGCTTGATTTCTGCAAATGATGATGATGAATGTTTCAATTCATTGCACCAAGGTTGATGGATCTTGAAGAGGGTTCTGGAACAGAAGAAAGTGACCTTGATTTGCTCAAGAAGGCTCTTATTATTGATAGCCACGAAAATAACAAACATCCAAGGTAGAAACCAAAAACTAATCTATTGTGTATTTTCTTTATTAGAATTTAATTTTGATACACTGTCAGTGTTGACAGTTTTATACGTACATCCAATTATGTAATGCCGAGTCAACAAAAATAACGTTTTACATTGACCGTGTGAATGGTCATCCAAGAGAACGGATATGATTGGATGACTGTTTAGAACATTTTACATTGTCAGTGCATTAAAATTAAACTCTTATCATACCCCAAAAATTATTTATTTAGAAAAATAAGTTACACGAAAAATGCAACATAATTGTTACTTTGATATCAACCCTATGCATTCCACTTTCTGAATTATAATAATTATGATGCCAACATAATCTTTTTTCAAACATGCCTTTAATCTTGCTTTGGAATAATGAGTTTTGCATTTCTGACTTAAGGAATGTTTGGTTGGAGAGTAAAAAATGTGGTGAAAATTCGGGCATAACCAAACATACCCTTATCTATAATTTGCCTCCTCCATATTGGTAATAACTTTTCTACTACTTTGTTGTGGTTTTTTTCCAACACTCCAGCAAAATGGAAAATGAGTCAGAAGAACAAGAACGCATTGTGATGAGTAGAAACAAGTGGTCTTCAATTGTATATAGGCGTGGCCAAAAGCAGCTAACAAGGTTATTCTTGAAAGAAGCAGAACATGCTCTTCAGTTATCACAAAATGAACAAGACTTTACTGTTCCTTAAATACTATGTCATTCTTAATGTCTGGTCTTTTTTCTTGTTCAATTCCCTATTACTTAATCAATGGTTGATTTGGTTGAGGTTTGAGGCATAGTTTGCTAGATCTCTCTCTCTCTGTAAAGTCAAATTTGAAATTTGTTCTCATTTGCTCTTGCAATCCAAAATTAGACTCTGATAAATTTTGAGTTTAGAGTAAATACTGTTACTTATATGCACCATCTTTTATGTACACTGCTTTTATACATATTTCATTTTTAGTATTATAAGTGATTGATATTAAGTGAAAGGAGATAAAATGTGTCTTTTATACCATAAAAAAAAGTGTACAAAGAAGTGAATAGAAAAAATGGTTCAAAATATCATTTTTCTCGTTTACAATTGCATATTTGCATTACCTTAGCTGAGATGAAAATTGATGAGTATGCAAAATTCAGTTGCATCAACATGGAAAATTGATGAGTGTGGCCTTATTACAATGATAGTAGGTTCTAGTGCATTTATAACCTAACCAAATGGTTAGACATTCTACACATAATTAAGTTGGACAGATTATCAACCTACATATTTCATTGAAAAAAAAGAGTTCTAAGAAATGATACTAATCATTCCCTCTAGTTAATTATTTTTCAACCTTCTAACCCTGCTACATGTTTAAGTGACCAGCCTACAAAATAAGCAGTAGCACCAGCCATGGCACCACTGAAGAGTGTCATAGCAATGGAGAACATGTATCTCTCACCTGAAATCCTTGCCTTGGCTACACCAAGTAAAGCAAGTGCAATTGCAGAAACAATGCAAGCACCAATGAACTTGAAAGTGTCATTGTTTGTGAAGGGTATGAGGATGATGAAGGAGAGCAATGGAGTTGATCCAAACAACATGAAGGATGTGAAGGTTACAAGCCCATTCTTCCATGGTGTTACTTCTTCATCTGCTGGTAGCATTCCTTTGTCTGCTACCATTCTTTGGTCTACCATGATGTCCTTGTATTTTTTGAATATGTTCACAACCTTCTTGTAACAATGTAACAAATTTTTGTTAGTTTTGAACTTGGAAGTAATGCTAAGTAAAAATGAAACATTTAAAATAAAATAGCATAAAATTCTCGAATTCTTTCAATAAGGCTGCATTTGGTTACTGTCTCTAAATACAAAATATATGAACTCGGTAGGACAGAGACTGTTTTCAAGATACGAAATTTCAGTCCCTTCAATATCTCCCGAAAGTGGGGACACAGAGAACTGAAATTTTTAGAGACGGAGACGGAAATTTTAATAACATTTTTTTTTTCAAAAATACTTTCATTTAAATTTTCAAATTTCAAATCTATCCCTCATTTTTCATATTTATCCTATGCTAAACATAATATTGAAACAACTCATTTCAGTATATTTTACACCAAACATAATATAGAGACTTAATTTAATTTTTATCTCTCGGGTCTATGTCTCTTAGTTTTAGTCTCGTTTTCAAACACAGTCTAAGGTACTAATATGTTCAATGCTATGTACTTTTCTTGAACAAGTTTGGGGTTATTCAACAAAGTAATATTGATTAAGTGGAACAAATAGGCTCCAATGAATATCCAAATGGTGTGTGTGTATCTTATTTTCTAATACCTACCAAGGTTGCATCATTGTAGTCCATACCAAGTGCTTGAAAGTGTGTGAGTAACTGTGATTGCTCAGTGTCTATATGATTGATGACATCCCATTCTGTCACTCTCCTCTCCTTAATGATCACATCTTGCTCTGTTCTTGCAGACACATAGTCTCCAAGCCCCATTGATATTGCATCTGCCACTAGGTTTGCAAAACCGAGAACCAATACAGTCACTGCGTTCAAAAGTTACACTTGAATTCTTCAACAATCAATGGCATCACAATCATTATTTCACATAAAAATGACTTCTCTCTTTTTTCTTTTTTCTTACAAGACAATTAAATATTCATTGTGATTTATGATATTTTTGCTATCTTAGTCTTTCACATGTTAACTATAATAAAGGACACTGACATGGACATGACACGTCACGTGGACAAAATATTTAAAACTTTCTAAAAATAATAATATTAACATCTGTCTTTAGGCTACATGTTAGCTAAACCCTTTAAAATTTGTATAAGACACGGGAACATTATATATATATATAATATCTAAAATATTTTTTGTTTTAATAATTAATAATATATATTATTTCTAAACTCGTTTCAAGAATACATGTTAAGAATAATGGTATTTAGGTGTGTCCAAGCGTGTCGGAAGAAGAATTTTTTATTTTTTTATCAAGACACGCGTGTTGAACGAGTATTAATGAGTATCGTGTCCGAAATGTATCCAACAAGCAAACACGACAACTTAGAGCATGTTATGTTAACATTAACAATTAAGAAATTTTTTTATAAAAAAAAGATACAAGATTTAATTTCCTGTGTATTTATTAAAATAAAAGTTTGAAAATTTGTATTATTAATAATCTTAACATGTGCTCTAAGAAGATGCGTTAGGTAAAACCTAATAACTAATCTATAATAGTAAAGTTTTATTGTTTATTGTGCTTAGCCTTGTGTGTTCATGGGAGAAACACTCAAGTGGGTTAGGTAGAGCACTAAACATGAATTAAGTTACCTTTGATAAATTAATTATCCTTTTGTGAAAAATTCTTGTATCCTCCCAAAAGCAATAATGGTATTCTCTTCCATTCGCTTCAACTACTCATCATCTATTGCATTAAAATTCTAGTTGAAAATAAAATAAAAAATGTGGAGAGGCTACAAATTGAGGTGCTATAAGAATTTAATAATACATATACATATTGACATGTGGTTTTGTCTTCGTAACACCTAAAAAATTCTCATTCTTTTCATACCATTCTCCTAGTTCCTTGATTAGCCTAGTGCCTATTAAGAGAAGTCAAAGAATTAATTTCCCTAAGAAAATATTCTCCAACCATAGGGTAGGCAGGGTCTACAGTCAAGAAGGAAGTAGTTCATAATTATCCATAAATACTAACTCAAGCAAAGCCCTTATTCTTCTTTGAACTAGATAGAAAGGCATTAAGTTGGTCCCATATATGTCCCATCTTTAAAGAAAAATGTTTATATACATGAAACTGTTGTACTGATTCACATTTCAATATTTCATTTATAATTGAATAAGATGCAATAGATGATAAATAAAGTGAGCTGGTCATGTACCTCATAGAATGCAATGTGTATATAACAAGGTTCTGAAAACCGAACTAATCATGACACTCGTGAAGTTGGAGATTCAAAAATTTAAAAGTTCCATTGAAGTTCAATAGGGATTGAACTATATGTAATAAAATATACATTTATGTACAAAATATATATTTTTCAAAATAATTATATTTTATTATTTTAAACCAGTTAATTACTAAAAAGTTGGATCGGTTAATTCGACTTACTAATTTTTCCAATTTGCTCACAACTGATTTTTTTTTTTTGTTATGAACCGAACCAATTTAGTGGCAAATTCTCGGTTAAACCGGTTGAACCGCCAATCCAACTCAGTTTTATGATATGTTTACCTTGCACAACTCTTGAATCATAATGGTTTCCTATTATGCTATGAATTGAATGGTAAGAAAGCTAAAGAATCACCATCATTCTACCATTCCAATATGGATCAAACTTTTGTAAGCCACACATCACAAAACTACAAATTATTGTTTGGCTGTGAAAAGGACAGAGGCTGCAAATACTTGTCATGGTGGAGAAAGAAAAAGCTTATACCCTCCAAAAATGGACTTTTCTTATGTTAAACTATTTAATATTTTTTATATGTACAGATAAACCAAACTTAAAAAATAAATAATTAATATCAATATCACTTGTAATTACTAACTAAAAACAAACAACTACACAGGAAAAAAAGAGTTACACTAATCACTATATATGAGTATATGTTGAAAAATAACTCCCTAACTAGTCCCTATCTACCTATAAAATTTTTTTTTTCTATTATGCTATTCATATCTTGTAAGAAAAAATTATTTTATTGGATAGCAAGAATCTAATTCTAGACCTCATGCTCATAGAAATTCATTATTATTGCTATGAACTATATCTATCTTAAATTGATAAGCAGAAAGAGACACCTAACTGATTTTATATCTAAATATTTTTTAGTAGAAAAAAATGCAAGTTAGGCAATGTCATTTTAAGAAGTAACCGTTTGATTGAATAATTAATAGTAATTAAAACAGAATATTAATATTATTACCAGAGGAAGAAGTGGAAGCAGAGATAGAAGAAATGAGAGAGAAGCAAGTGATAATAGCATCAAGCCCTCCATACACTATGCTCTTCACATATTCTCCTTTCCATGGCTCCTTTGGTCTCTCACCACTACCACCCTCCTCCTCCACTTCACGGAGGAGCCTTATGCTGCTGCTGCCACCACCTATGTCACTCATTACCACTTAATTATTATTATATATATTATTATTTTTAATATTGCTAATATAATTATTTTCACAGTGTGTATTTATTTGTTTGGTTTTTACCTTTTATCTTTGATAGTTGTGTGGGTATGTGTATGTGTCAAGTTGCATGAGATTGAAGAAACACGTAGCCAATGAGTGAAGTGTTTTCTTCACTCTTTCTTCATTGACACGTTTCCAATTCCATGCCCACCATACATGTAGCCCTTCCAAAACTACTCTCTACTTTCACTCTATTCTTATTCTTATTATATATATATACACATTGTGTCACATTATTGATGTTAATTTTATTATGTTATATGTTCACATTCTCGTTTTGGTTTCACCTTAAAAATATGTTTCATTTATTTACTTAAAAAAAAATTGGATGAAAAATAATATTTCAAATACTTTGACCTTGTTCGAATGAATTTTTAAAAGGAAAAAAATTTTGAGTTATTTTTTAAAAGATTTTATAAAAAAATAAAAAATAATTTTATGTTTAAATATTTATTAATTATGTTGAATATAATAATATAAAATATTTTTTTATTATGTAAAAGTTATTTTTTTAATATTTTTATTTTTATTATTAAAAATTTATTAAATATGCAAAAAAATAAAAAAATTAATAAAAATTTTTTTTTGTTATCAACTGAATTACGCATAAACAAGCACTTTATTTTTTTGTGTTTTACATCAAATAATTAAATACTTTGTCTATGTAGTTTGACCATTTTCATTTACTCTTATATAAATTAAATGTTGTAATACATATTTGTATCAAGATTCAATTCATGAGATTAGTGATTCATGCATTATGTTAGATTGAGAAGAAGTTTATCAAAGAAATAAACATTTGAAAAAATTTCTTTTTCTTAGCTTTAGCTTACTAAAAATATTTTAGATATAATCCAGTTGATTTTTTAATTTTATTTTCTAATTTTATTTTTATTATTTTTATTGTTCTTTCTTTTTCTTATAAAATTTTGGAAATAAAATAAACTAAAAATTAAAAAAAATACTAAAAATAAAAAGAAAAAATAAACGTAAACCAAGCACCCCATTAAAATTTTTTCATTAAAAATATTAAATTTTGTTCTATTTTTTCATTTCTCCATCTCTTTATATTTCCTTCTGAAATCATGAAAGGGAGTTTAAAGTTCAACTGCATGCGTTTATATTTTATATAAACACTTAGACAGAAATACACAAAAAAAAAGAAAAAAAAAAAGAGGGATTGAAATGTGAAAAGAACTATATATATCATAAAAATTATTAATTGGGCATCAATTTATTTTCTCTATTACCTATGGCATTAGACGAAAATGCTAAGACATAAAAAAAATAAAAATAAAAATCGTATTGTGAACAAATTAAATTTGAGCCATATATTTATAGCTAGTTAGTAGTTACACCAATGGCCTCTTTTCTTCATCATACTCTCCCTCAGAACCTGCCATGACTCCCAACTCTTCATCAGCATCTGATTTTACACTAATGCCATTGGAAGAAGAAGAAGAAGAAGGGGTTAAAGCCTTCTTCTTAATTGGTTTGTTGTTATTACTATTATTATCAGGCAACATTTTCAATGTGATTCCCATAGCTATGAGTAAGAGTCCACTTCCATGTTGTTCTGTTAATGGCTTTGTAAATATCAAATATGAGAGTAGCAATGTCACTGCCTTTCTTGCTGTTGTTATCTGTCACATAAAATTTCAATGGAGGATAGTAAGTAAATTATTATTATTATTATTAATTAATTAATAAAGTTGGGACCACATCCCCAGGATAATCACAATCATAATATAACCAAAATTGATATTTTGGTGGGTTTTTTCTTGTTTGGGGACTAAAATTGAAATATTGTACAATATTTATATTTTCTTTTGTCACAAAGTGAATCCTTATCTTACAAGGAATTCTATGAAGGGAAATAAGTTGGGACCACATAAATATAATGGTTGAAATATTATGCAAGCAATTTTATCTTTATTTTTTTAATATGCTGCCTGAAAAATAATAAAATTTCCATGATGCTAATTATGTGTTGATGACTTGGTATTTTAGCAAAATTGTTGAACTTTTGAGTAATCATATATCTTAATTATTTTGAAAGCTTTCAAAAAAAAATTCAAAATTTTCTTTTTTGAGAAATGAAGAGAATATGTAGTGATGATTAGAGTCCTAATTATCCTCCTGATACTTAAATGGGTAAAAATTTAAATATATATGTTATTTTTTAAGAATATCAAAAAGATAAAAAAAAATCAAAACTTTCTTTATTTAGAAATTAAAAAGATAAGATAGAACTCCTAATCATTTTTCCATAAATTTGGGCAACAAAGTTTTCCAGTTCCAAATCATAGTACTATTCAATTGAGTAACAAAACCAAGTTTCAATTAAAAGTCAAACTTGGTATTGAAAAAGGTGAAATCTTTGGCCATTTATTAGTAGCATTAAAGAACCTTACCTTATGGTGCTCTCTGCATTTTCCACATATGAGAGTTATTAATGTTATAGGAGCGGTATAGTAATAATGGTACAAACTAGACATAATTGGAAAAAGGAAAAGCTTGTGAGAGAGAGAAAGATTTCATATTTACACTTACCATGGCTGTGGTGGCAGCACCAAAAATGGCAATGAGGGAAAGGACAGAGACTTGGCCTATGAATGTGGCCATTGCTTCAAAAACCAACACACCATAAACATAGGGATGCTGAAAGGACAAGAAAAGAGTGATTCTTTTAATAAATTAAAAGTAATGTGTATAGTAAGTGTTGTTAAGTGTTTGTGGGGAAACAAAAGGAGATTGTTTTATTCCAAATTTTTTTTAACCTGTGAGCATGAAGTCCATGCTTTGAATAATTCTCCTGTCAAAAGCATGGGAGGGATTAAGAAAGGCAAACCCACCACTGTAGAGCAGAATAGCATCTCCATCTGTGTTAGCAGTGAAAATGATCAAGTAAAGAATGTTACTTATATTTAATCATAAAGTTTATTTTGATTCAAAACTGAAAGAAAGTTTAACTATTGATGTGGCGGTATCTTTTAAAGTGAGAAAGTTAGTAAAGTGAAATCGTAAGTATCTAATCACTTTTAAATTACGATAGTGAGACTCACAAATAATAGAAATTATAAATTCAATAGTGATTAATCCCCTCGCTTTATCACTGAGGATCCTTTTCCATGAAAGTTCGTCTCGATATTTCAACTTTTACAACGACATTCAATCGTGTATTATGATGTCAAATGAAAGGACTTAATGCAGTAATATATGAAAGTTTAATCTCAATTTTGGCATGTAAAATTGATTCACCTGTGTGGTCTCAGGGTTCATAGTGAAGATTGCTTCTTGGAGATTTCCCAGAAAAGAATCCATGACCAAAGCACCAGATATCATAACAACACCAATGACACTGAAATTTGGTGATGTCTGAGCATCTGCTAGTGTGAATAGGATCAATCCAACAACCAGAAGTATTGCAGATATATATTCATGCAATGGATATTTTCTTCTTAGACCCGGTATGAATGCTCCCATTATCATCACTGGCAGCACCTATTGTACCAATTCAAAATCATTGGACATGTTTAATTAGCTATATGTAACAAGGTAGCACTGTTTGAGGAGCCAAAAGAAAATGTTAGGAGCAGTTCGGTTTGCGTTTTCATTTTGCGAATACAAAAAACAGAAAATGAAAACGCAACCAAACACAATCTTAGAATCTCTTGAACAAGTAACCTAATTTGGTTGCATTCAACTTTATGTCTGATAAATCCAACAAGTAACTAATAAGATGAAAATGCATTCAAGATATTTCACCAGCAAATAGGTTCGCTATAAGATTGAGAAAATGTAAGGATTAGTTTGATAAATTTACCTTTGTGGATTTGAACATGATTTGTGCAGGGTAGTTAAGGAAAGCCAGAGACCCCTTTGTTAGGCCATGAGAACCCATAAGAACAGCTGAAAGCTTCACATAAGTTTTCCATGGATTCACCATTTGCTTGCTTGTGAAGCCTTGAAGGTAAATCAGGAAAAGGTAAACAAACCCTTGAATAAATGTGAAGTACCAACCATAGCTGAAAATTAATAAACCACCAAATCATTAGTCACAAATTAATATCACTAACAAATAAAAATAGTACTAACAAGGGAATTGGACAAAATTTACCTGAAGTGGAGCCTATTATATACATATTCCTGGAAAATTATTCAAATGAGAGAAAAAAAAATTAGTGTCAAAACCAAATTACTAGTAAGATAATAATTTCACATAATAAAAATAGAGAAGAAAAAAAAAAGCTGAAGCTTGAGTCCTCATAGAGAAAACCAGAAGCAACCAAAAAGAAAGAAAAAGGAAAATTCTTTGACCAAATTCCTGGACTTGTGAGAAACTTTTCCCTGAAAAATTAATCTTTATAAGTTATTCTTAAAAACAAGATAGGATGAAATTGTTGAATTCCAAATCTAACAAAACACAAATTGATTAAATTAAACCCCTTTTCTACACACAGAAAGAAATAAAACACCAAAAATTCTGTTTTGCAGTTTTCTCCTCAAAGAACCATTGTAGTATAAGAAGAAAACAGAGGAGTGAGAGAATGATAATGATTTTAACTAACCTCACAGATGCCATTAACAAGGTATCCAAAGAAGAAGCCAGAAGAGCAAATGAGGAATTGCTGCCACCTTGGTCTGTCAGAGAGTGAGATTCCAAACAAACTACGAACCTGTTCTTCGTTCTTCATTGCTTCTCTTCAATTTCTTGTTCACTGAAAAAGACTCAACTCAACTCTCTGAAATAGCACCACCCCAGAATCCAATTCAGCAGAAAGATTGTATCTTTGAAAACAGAAGAACAAGCACCTCAATCATCAGCACCCTCAAAAATCTTGCATGTTGACTTTGCCAAAAAAAAAAGTGTGTTTGTGTGCTGGTTTTTTTTCTTTTCACAAATTAGAGGAAAAAACTTGGTTGATTAGTGTAAGCAAAGCGTGTGTGCAATTTCATATTTATGTGTAAAGAGAGGCATGGATTTTGTGCATGGAAAGTTAGAGAGAGAGAGAGAGAGTAAGGAGAGAGAGAGAGAAAGAAAGAGTGTGTTTTCTCTTACATGAACATGCCAATTGCCATACCAGGTGGAAGGTGTCTTGACTCTTATGTATGCTCTTTTATCTTTTAATTAATTTAATTAATTAAATTTAGGCAAGTAATTAATGGAGATTTAATAGGTAAAGATTTTTGTTGTTATCTCCAGTGTTTTTTTATAAGTCAAAGATTAATTGATTACACATCTAAACTTTATTTTAAGGTTTGTTATTAGTTAATAAATTCAAATTTTTAACACTTACTTAAATAAACGAATAATCTGATCATTTCTACCTATTTAAATTGATTCTTTTATATACAAAGATGAGACTGATTACGAAGAGAATTTTGCATGTAATGCTAATGCTATAATTAATTTCAATGAAAATATTGTTTATTATAGTCAATTATTCTTTTATGATTCATGATTTATTTACTACCTAAAATGGTCATTATTCCAATCATTTATGGAATGATGGTATAATATTTTTTGTCCATCTTTAGGATTAAGAGATATTGTTAATTATTATTTTATAACAATTTTAAATAATTTCATTTACAATTAGATAACCATTAGTTACATATGTTGACTTGTTTAAAAGAAATTTCTTTACTCATATAATTTTAAACTTTATAAAAAAAAGGTAAATTATTTCTATTTACATACATTTATTTTAAAAATAAAAAATAAGAAAGTAATTTTATTACTTGCAAAAGAAGAACGAGTGCTGTTAGCGGACAGTTGTATCATGCTGCCCTTGTGCACAAATTTGTTCATACATTCCTTAACTATTTTATTAATTTAATTATTTTGCACATATATAGTTTAATTAGTGTTACTGTTAACGGATTTTACAATTTTTTTTAAAAATGATTTTGTATATTTTTACTTTAAGTTAATAAATAATTGAGTGAAATATTTGTTTAATTTTGGTAAGGAATTATATATGTTTAAATATCCATGTGTATTTTTTTTTTTTTTTTAGTATGGAGATTAGGATATCTTCGTTGATAATTTGGAATGATTTAGGTAGGGTCTATTTTAATTAGTTTTATCTATTTATTTTTATAAGATTGTGAAAATTATTACTATATTATAAAATTTGGTGGTTTAATGTGCTAATTGTTAATGGTAGTACAATTATTAATACTATTTAATATTCTTTATTTGTGATATTTTAATATAACATGAATTTTTCATTTTAATAAATCATCATTTTGATAAAAATGATTCATCTTTATAAATGAGATTAATATTCTAAAATTAATGAAAAATATTTATTAAGACTGCTTATTAATTTAATAAATTTCAAAATACAAACATGCGTTGAATCTAGAATTGATATTTCACTTTAAAAAATTATTTGCAATAATACTACTATTTTATCCAATGATTTTAAAAATACAAAACCTAACGTAACGTTGACTCTTTTTTTCTTTTTTACACAACCATCAATTGCCTTGGCATCTAATATTCACTGTTCTATACTCATTTAAGTTGTGTCCAAATCATGATCATTTTAATAGAACTTTTTCTTTAGATGAAATATTATTTTAACAAAGAATTATAGATTCAACCTAACAAATTAAGTTTATCCAATAATAAGTATCATAAGTAGAGTATCATCTTAAAGCACACATACACAATAAAAATAATAATAAATGAACAATGAATTGAATTTTTAAGAATGTCCATTTAAATAATCCAATAAACAAATTGAGCTAAGTATATATTGGAACTAAGTGTGGAAGAAAGTGAATTATTGAAGTTTAGAGAGCATAATATAATAAGATATATATGGAAAACGGCCTTTTAGCTAACTCTATAAATTAATTGTAATTGTAATTTGATTATTCTTAGAGAAAGAAAGTCAAACCAAATGGCTCATAATTCTTGCATTTATTTAATCTTTGATTGAAAAGGTCGTTTTGTTCGCTAATTCCTAATCATTCACTAATAAACCGGGTCCTTCATATGGATCCATACAATTCCAATCGTAAAGTAACAAAAAGCTATACGTGATCACACGTTCCATTAACTTAAATCATAGTCTTATCAATTTTAATTATATATTTAATTTCAAAATAACTAAGACATTAGACGTCGTATATAATGTATTAATTACTTTAAAAAGACAAGCACATAATAATAATAATAAAAATTTAATTACTACTCTATTAGTTCTTATAATTTTATTAAATTTGCAATTAAGTCTTTATATTTTTTCTCTTTTAATTAAATTTCTACATTTCTTTTAATAATTTTATAATTAAGTTATTAACAGTATAAAAAATATTAGAATTAACGAAATATTTCTCTATAAATTAAAAGTATCTACAATTAAAAATTTAATTAGATCTTTAACCACATATTTTTTAAATGAATATTCCGTTAATTTTAACTTTTTGATAAAAAAATCAAATTACAAAATTAAAAACAGTATAAAAACTCAATTAAAAAATATATATAAAGACCTAACTATAAATTTAGTGAAACTAGTAAAATAATAATTAAACCTAATAATAATAATAATAATAATAATAATAATAATAATAATAATAATAATAATAATAATAATAATAAGGATACCAATTGGAATTGAATTTTCAAAAAGTATATTACAATGTCTTCTTTAAAAGTGAAATAGAATTGAAATTTAGTTATTTTTTAAAAATAAAACAATAATAAAAATAATTATAAAGGTTTTATGTATGGAATGATTAAAGGAAAACTCACTTGAAACGAATATAATAATTTGTTATTTTTGTAATGTAATGTCATGTCATATGTGTGTGTATATATATATATATATATATATATATATATAAGACTTTCAGAATACAAATAATACAATTCAATAATAATTAAATTCAGTCAGTCAAATAATTTTTCAAACAAATGAATAAATAAGGTCAGTCAAATAAATATGAAAGTTAATTAAGATATGAGAAATTTTGTTAATGCTTAAAATTAAAATTTATATGGTATTTTTTAAAGTGCCTTAATTTAAAGTATTTTAAAAAAAATTGACCAAATTTAATGCTTTTACTACATTTTTATTTGAATATTTTATAACTTTATAAAAAATAGGTTTAATTATTTTGTTGGTTTCTATAGTTTCACCAAATTTTTAATTAAGTCTATATACTTTTTTTTTCAATAAAATCTTTATATTAGTTTTAATTTTATAATTAAATCATTTTCATATTAAAAATATTAAAATTAATAGAATATTTCTCCCATAATATACATACGGTCAAAGATTTAGTTAAGTTTTTAATTATGAATATCTTTAATTTGTAAAAAAATATTCAATTTATTCTAATATTTTTTACACTAAAAATAATCTAATTATAAAATTAAAAATGGTATAAAGACCTAATTAAAAAATATAAAAACCTAATTAAAATTTTAATAGAATTATAAAAACTAAAAAATAATTAAACCTAAAAAATATTCTCACCGTCAAAATACATATCAATAATTAAGTTACTTAATATTTTATTTATTTCAATTTATTTTGTGTCATGTATCTCATTTATTTATTTTTCTTCAAAAGACAACTTAGAATCGAAATAGAGAAAATAAGATATATGGAATAATAGAAATTGTGTAATTTTAATCATTTTTAATATATGTGTGCTAACACAATGAAATTAAAAAAAATAAAACAAAGATAACTAACCAATAGAAATTAATCAAAGTTGTAAATATTTGAACATATTTTATTAGTTAATTTACATATTTTATGTATATTGTTCAATAGACATACAGGTCTGAGAATTTTATAGTAAAAAATATTTATAATAAGTAAATAGTCACTAACATAAAAAATAAGTCAACAATTAACTTATGAGTCAATTCGAGTTTAATTTATTAACAATTTAATAAGCAAAATTTATAAATTTATAAGATAAGTTTGAGTTTGAATTTAAACTCATATATTAAATAAGTCAAATTTTAAAATTAAATAAATTAAATTTATTGACTCATAAATTAATTCAACTATATATTACTTATTATAATTATTTATATTTATAATATATTATAAATTTTAATTTATAGTAATAAAATATAATTTTATATGATATAATTTTTATATATAATTATAATAAAAAATAAATTATATTCATATTATTTGAGTTGATTTATAAATTTAAACTAATTCGTAATTTTTTAATAAATTAAACTTAAATTTTATGAATAACTTCAATTATTATTAAGTCGAATTATATATAAATTAAACTTAATTTTCATGAATCAAATTTAAATTGATCTTTTTTGACTCAACTCGGCTCAGAAATATTTTCTGGACATAGATGGTGCACCAAAAGATAATAACCGAAGAAGTATACATGGTATTTATTCAGCGAAATGAGTATTGTTATCGAAAGAGAACAAAAACTCTAATTTGATGGGTGTTTATTAATTAGATTATGATATAGATGAATTATATGGTAAAAATGTAAATTTATAATTTTTTTTAATAAAATGAAAGAGAAATTAATAAAAATAGCATCTATATTTTAAATAATAATAAAATAATAAAAAATAACTATAAAAAAAATTATATTCTCTTTCTATACCAGAGTGTCCCTATGATATATCACTGTTACTTTTATTATTATGACTATTACTAACACCTCTCCTAGCTTCCATGCATGTGAGAGGAGCCAGGCACCGCCATTAAGATTTTCAGTGCATGCCACGTTGTTAACGTGCCTTTGACAAATGGCATTTTCTTCAAACCATGTGTAATGCCGTTTTGTTTGCATTGTTAATAAACAAACAAAAAACCAACAAATTGGTCCCTATTCTATTTATTATTTTTTTAACTTCTCTTCTTCATTTCCCTTAGCTTGTATGTAAAGAATCTTAGCTTCTTCACTTTGTTGTATATTATTCAGCTCTTAGCTTTAACGAACTCTATCTTAATTGGTTTGTTTCTTTTACAGAAATATATTTTGGCTATTTTTTTATTAGGATTTAATTTGTATAGATAATTGATAGTATAAAATAATTTTATATAAATATGTAATTGTGTATTATTACATCATTAAAAATGATTAATTTTTTAATTTTACTTAAAAGATTTGATTAAGAGTCATAATTAAACATAAATATTTAATTATAAAATTATCTCAACATATAAGTTAATTAACTAATTATATTAAACTTACTGTTAGGGTATCATGATTAAATTCTTATATATATGTTGATTATTGAACAATGTTATGTGATTCAATTGGCCACATAAATTGGCGTATATAAATTAAAGATCTTTTGGTTTCAAAGTCCGAGTATATCACATTAAATTAATCATATCGACTAAATAGTTAAATTAGTACTTAAAAAATTATTTATTTTTTAAATTAGTCTTCGAACTTTTTTTTAATTAAATTCGTCCTTTAAAAATTTTAAATTAGTCGTATTAGTTTTTCTGTCATTTTTATTGCTAACAATAACAAAATTTATTAATGTGGTACGTTAAATAACATCACAACACACACCTAATAACTCTAATTAACTATTAATATTATTAATTTAAAAAATTAAATCAAATCAACCTCAAATTGAAGAATTTCATCAATACTTCAAAGTCTTCTTTCAATTAGATTTTTATTTGATCTAATTTTATAAATTTATTATGTTAATAGTTAACTGAGACTTCTAGGATTAGAGTGTATTATAATATCACTTAATGTGTTACATTAACAAATTTTAATATCATCAACAATAAAAATAACAAAAAAATTAATATAACTAATTTAAAATTTTCAAAAGATGAATTTAATTAAAATAATCTTTCGATACCAAATTAAAAAACAAATGATCTTTCGAAAACCAATTTAATATTTTTACTCTAATCATATTCGTTCGGAAGGATGAAATGTTACTTGTGAGTAATATTACACTATATTAAAATCTAAATTTTAAATTTTAAATGTTATAAAAAAATAGAAAAATAATATGGATTGACTGCACACATACGACTAACCAAAAACCAGAAAATTCAATGTCTTATGCATGCAAAAGCGAGCGACTCATAATTAACGGATAAGTAAGATTAAAAAACTAAAAATAAAAATGAAGAACAAGAAGAATATTTTTAACAATTAAATAAAAAATAATTCTTATAAAGTCGTCAGGACTCCATGCATGTGATCATGGACTACTATTTAGAGTCGCTGGCTCTAAAAATAGTTAGAATTAAAGTGTAAAAAATAAAAGAGTCACATTGTTGTAAATTATATTTATATCTAATCAAGTGTTATTAATTAACTAATTGAGTAATTGACAATCGATTAGTGTTTCGTATATATGTAGATATATTTTACTATAGCTAGTAAACAGAAGCACAATATTGCAACAAATTAAAGTTGACTTTATTTTCAATTAGTGAAGGAAAAAGTATAGACTTGGCCTTTATTTTAAGATAAATTTAAAAAGATCTCTTAATTAAGCTTTGATACTATTTTTTTCAAAAATTAAAATTAACACAAAAATATAAATAATTATATCTTTAACATACTCTTTCATAAAAATATTATTTTGAATTTATGCGAACTTTTGCATATTTTTTTTCTTTTTAGTGTACCTTATAATAAATTCTTTTTTTTTTGAATTTTTTTAAACTATAGAATTTTCAAACTATAAATATTTCAATTATAAAAATTTAATATTATATCATAATTTTTTTTTAAATTTAAACTAATAATTATATTTTGACCAATATATATCACGTTGCACAAATTAGGAAAAGTAAAATATTGGAAGATGCAAAAATGAAGTAAGAAATAAATCCGAAAATAAATTATCATTTGTATCCATGAAAGATACAAACGCTGAAAAAAATGTATCTATATAAGAATAAAACGACAATTATATTCATAGAAGATAGTTTCTGTATACCAAGAATACCCTAACGGACTAATTGTGTAACCAACGTTCGAGTACTCTTGGCACACGAAAACCATCTTCTTAATTATAATTGTTATTTTATTCTTATATAAATATATTTATCAGCATTTATATTTTTTATGGGTACAAATAATAATTTATTCTAAATTCGAAGAGATCAGAATGACTAATAATAAATAATTAAAAGTTAATTAAGAGTATAAGCAAAAGGCTAAGCTAATAGCATATAGCATTTGAGAAGAATGGGTGGTGTTCTCCAGAATTTGATTGGTGTTGTTCCGTTTCAGTCACGTCATATGAAATGTATGACAAAAGTGGCAACACCTAGAACCATGGTTATTGTCACTGGCTTTTTTTTTTTATAAGAAAGTGAGACAAGTAATATACATTAATATTGTTATTTTTAATATTTTTTAAAATTGTAAAAAAAATTAAAATTAAAAAATATAATTTTTTTACTTAAAATTTTTTATTTTTTAAAACAGAAATCAAAGAATTTGATTTCTTAAAATATAAAAATCAAACCTTTCGATCTCTATATTTTTAGAATTCAATTTTTATATTAGTCCGATGTATTTTAAATCAAACAATACCACGATCACATTTAAAATTAATATTTTAATCATCTATAATTTTAAAAAACATAATTTTCAACTTAATATAAAAAGTAAAAAGTGTATTGTCTCTTTCTTCTCATCTTTAATTTTTTTATGTATCAATGTCTGTCCCAATATAGATAGAGAATTTATAATTTCTTTCTTTATTGCCGATATAATTAAGTTAATTGATACAGAAATTCTTATTTCAAAGATGGACAGTAATACAAGTTTAATTTGCAAAACATGTCTTTTATAAGTATATTGGATGACTTCTTTTTATCGATTTAACTTTTTTAGATAAATAATTTTCATGACATAACGATTTTAGAGTTTGAATTTATTATTCTAAAAAAAAAAAATTCAGCGCAAGACAAACTTTAAAAAAACTTTTAGAATAACATTTTTTTGACAAAAATATACAATTGTTTATATATTTCTATCTAACACTTTAAAATTTTAAATTAAATGATTTTATAAGATTATAGTATTAGAGTTTTTGACTTAAAAATTTATAATTTAACACTTGTTAATAAAGTTTCACTTCAAAGTGAAATCAATGTGAGTTCCAAATTTCTAATGGACGAAAAATCAATTTGGAATCTTGAATCTTGAATCCGTATGAGGAATCCAAGGTGATTTTGAGATTAATTATCGAAAGTTGTATTTCTTAATTTTAATAAGTGCACAATGTGAATATTGAAAGGTGAACTAGTGATAGTTGTAATGATATGGAATAGAAAGTGTGGTACAAGTGTACCTAAAGAGGTCGCAGCTCAATAAAACAACAATAGAAAAATATTCAAGTGTACCGTCATACCGATATTTAAGTGATTTTTAATCATTGATTTTAATTATAAAAAATATATATAATATATATAATTAAAATCAACAGTTAAAAATTATCGATACACTAATATAACGATACATTTAAAAATTTTTCAATAAGATATAAAAAATGAAAAATAAGGTATAAAAATTGGCAATAGAATTAGAAGTAAACAGTAGACAAGATAAAAAGAAGTCTGAAATAACAAGTTCCAGAAATGAAGGCCACCAACGTGCAAGAAAATTTGGATCAGAATAAGGACGGAAGAGTGAGTGAAGAATAGGTCACTAAGAAGAAGAATAAAGAATGCAAAATTAGTAGAGGAAATAAAAAAAAGTGTGTTAGGAGCTAGTATTTTTTATGTTTTGTAATTATTAATTGGACATTAATAGTATTTTTAATGGTGTGAGATTACATTCAATAGTGAGAGATCATTTACTTTTTTTTATGGTTAAGTGCTAGTTACAAAACATAAAAGTTACTGTTTCCTAAATTTTTTCAATAAAAAATATCACAGCTCGCTATCAATGATATAGCCTTTCAATCTTCTATTAGTAGTTCTTTTTCTCACACTTTCTTTGGCCAAAATTGTCTGGATCTTCTACCACGTGTCCTTACTCCAGAGAGAATTAGTTACAACTTATAAAATCTTATATAGTATAGAAACCTAATTAAAAAAAATATATAAAAACTTAATTAAAAATTCGATGAGACTATATGAACCGACTAAGTAATTAAACTATTATAATTTTTTAATTTCCCTCAAGAGAATTGTTGATGCATTGGTGAAGGATAACCTTAAGCTTTTCATCATGTTTAACATCCTTCTTTAAAGTCTCTAACTAATCAGACGTTGGATGGGACCAAGTAGCAAAATAACGACGTTACAACACATCAGCAAGGATGTTCTCCAAAATTGATTTGTATTGTATCTCGAAGTCATAGTGGAAGAGATTATGTAGCCATCTGTGCTGCTCTGGCATATGCAAATCATACTCCAACAGTGATTTTAAGTTCTTATGATTAGTTTAAAAAACAAATTTCTTTCCCAATAGATAATGCCAAAACTTAACAACTGCTTCTGTAGTAGCAAAAGAATCACGAGTATGGCAAACTGTTTTGCATCAACGATGACAATTTTTTTTGAAAAATAAGCAATAGGATGCTTATCTTGTGACAAAATCTCTCTAATACCAGTTCTAGAAGCGTCAGTCGCTAATTCAAAAGGCAACTCAAAATTGGACAAGGCTAAGACTGGTCTGTAATATATAGCCTTTTTGAGGTCTTAGAAAGCCGACACAGCCATGCCATTCCACTCAAAGGCATCTTTCCTGAGCAAATTGGTTACTAGAGCAACTAAGGAAGCATAACCTTTAATAAATCTTGTGTAATAGTCGATCAAGCCAAGGAATCTGCGAAGCTATTTGGGGTTCAAAGGCTGTTGGCAATCCATCATGGCTTTCACCTGCTCAGTCTTCATGTGCACTCCATGTCTTAAAATTGTGTGGCCCAAATATTCTATTTTAGACACACCAAAAAGATATTTTGATAATTCGGCAAATAAAGTTTCTTATTGCAATCATTTTAACACAATCTCAAAATGCTACAAGTGATTATGCCAATTTGAGCTATAAACAAGAATATCATTAAAGAATACCAGCATAAACTTCCTTAAATACAGTAGAAACATATCATTCATGAGACTTTGGAATGTTGCAGGGACATTGGTCAAGCCAAATGGCATCATTAGCTACTCATAAAGTCCTTGATGTATTCAAAATGTTGTCTTGAATCTATCCGCAGGATTCACTAAAATCTGGTGGTAGCCAGAGCATAAATCGAGTTTAGGAAAAAATCGTAGCTCCAAATAATTCATCCAATAACTCATCCACTGTGAAAATTGGAAAGCAGTGACTCGCAGGTCGTGACTTCTCAAGTAAACGGAACCTACCAGGCTAGAGATCCCTTGTTACAAAAGTATTTGGAAAGAACAAAAAAGTCGTGTGAAGGTTTTGAAGAAGTAGTAATCTAGCATGTTCCCAGAGAGAGAAACGCAAGGCCCGACCTCCTATCAAAGCTCGCGAGCACCAAGCACAGTGCGGGGAACTGATTCCTGATTTAGGGCCTGGTGAAAGGCCGACGGTGACCCTTTGTGTAAACCAAGTCCTAAGCCTCCCATCGTGGATCGACCCAATCGAACATTTCATCGAAGATGGCACACTTCCTGAGGACGAAAAGGAAGCTAAGGTGACAAGAAGGGAAGCTGCCAAGTATGTGATAATACAGGAGCAGCTCTACAAACGAGGGCTTAATCAGCCTCTGCTGAAGTGTCTATGTCCTAACCAGATGGACTACGTTCTAAACAACGTCCACGGGAGATGTTGTAGCCACCACATTGGAGGAAAAGTGTTAGCTAGAAAGCTCGTTAGAGCAGGATACTATTGGCTCTCTATGATGGCGGATGCCCAAGAATTCGTAAGAAAATGCAAGAAATGTCAAGAGAATACAAATTTCTACAAGGCCCCAACAGAGGAGCTGAGTTCCATGTTGGCTTCGTGACCCTTTTTCCAGTGGGGAGTCGACCTTTTGAGGTCATTCCCAATAGTCCCAAGACAGGTTAAGTATCTCATAGTGGCCATCGATTACTACACCAAGTGGGTGGAAGTAGAATAGTTAGCCAGCATTTTGTCAGCAAATTGTCAGAAGTTCTTGTGCAGACAAGTAATCTCCCGGTTTGGAATCCCAGAGTTTGTGGTCTCAGATAACGGGACAAGTTTTCTAACAGAAAGTTTGGAGAGTTTTTATCCGGGTTGGGAATCAAACAAAAGTTTTTTTCAGTGGAGCATCCCCAAAGTAATGGTCAAGTCGAGGCGGCGAACAAGGTTATCCTCAATGGATTAAAAAAGCGCCTTGATTGACGAAAGGGCTCTTGGGTAGACGAGCTAGCTTCAATTTTATGGTCCTATAAGACAACGCCGCAGTTCTCCACCGGGAAGACGCCTTTCCGTCTTACTTAGGGTCGATGCGATCATTCCTGTGAAAATTGGAGAATCGAGCCCAAGACTACTCCTCGGCGGTGGTATTGAAGCAATCGAAAATGATCTGATTGACAAAACAAGGGAGATGACCCACTTATCGAAAGCTGCACTAAAACAGAAGATGGCCTTGTGCTACAATAGCAAAGTGCTGAACAGGAACTTCGAGGAAGGTGATTTGGTGTTACGACGCAACAACATCTGTCTGCCGACCTTAGGAGAAGGTAAATTGGTAGCTAATTGGGAAGGCCTGTACAGAATAAGAGAAGTCCTCGGGAAGGGTGCTTACAAGCTAGAACAGTTGGATGGGAACGACATCCCGAGGATATGGAATGTGGCGAACATAAAGAGGTTCTACTCCTGAACCGCGACTTCTCGACCTAACGGTTTTTCCTACCCTTCGTTTTTAAGTATCATCTCTTATTTTACCATCTCTGTCTTAGATGCCTTATTTTCTCGGGAAGGGTTAGTAAGTAAGAAAAGATATAAAAACACGTTCACAGAAGTCAAAATTTTCAGATATTCACAAACCATATCAAAAGTACGGATGGTGAAAGTTACAACGGAGCGACATCACAACAATTTAGCAGGGAGATGATGAAAGGAGAAAAGGGAAGACGAGAGACCTAATGTGGTGAACATTGGTTTGTACACCCACATCCAATCAACTATCCGTGGAGACGCCATGTTCAAGTGACAGATGCGCTCCCGTTCACCCGGGACGAAAACCTGATAATTCGCTTCTTCCGGACCTCTACATAAGGCCCCGGAGTCATGAAGCTCCTGTAGTTCCTCTCGGGTTACCCGAAAAGTTGTGTTCTTCACGTCAGAGGTAACCCAAATATAGCGGTCCACAACATTGTGTGCCGCAGGTTGTTGCGCCATACCTACAGTGGGGGCACCACTTAAGTCAACTCGAAAAATTGAAAATTCAAAAGGAAACGAAAAGATGGAACTATGTTCTGCTACGTTACTACTCTACACTATTTGCACTAGTTCAAGGCCTAAATCCAAGAAAAATGCATAAATCTAGGAAAAAAATGCCTACGAACAATGGCAACACTAGCCTACGTAGAGTCAAAATTTAACAGGAAGCCAAAAATACGAAAACACAACCATCAACAATAACAAATTGAGGCAGGTATAAGAGAATCACTTACCAGGAAGTAATGCAAGAAGGATTGATGAAGGGAAGGTGAACGTAGAAAGATGCAATAAGCCTCGCAATAAGTCAAATGAGAATTCAAAAATGGAGATAGTAAGAGAGAATGTGGAAGTTTGAGAAGTGAAAGGAAGAAGTGGGAATTATGAAGATAGAAAGCAAAGGGTGAAAAATAGTAACCGTTAGGGGAGCGCAAAAAGGTAGGGGCAAAACAGACTTTTTTCCTGCTTTTAAATCAATTATAAAGGACAATAAATGCTCTCACACAGAAATCAAAATGACACCTCAAGCAACGGTTGGGAGCAACTCATGCGGATTGGAGGTGTGGATCTCGTTGATGGGCAGGGACGGATCCAGAAATATTATCATGGGGGCCTATAGCATATATAATATTAAAAATTATGCAAAAATTATATAATATAAAATGTATTAAAAAAATATACTAATAGAGAATATATTTTAAAGTAAAAAAATAGCTATATACTTTTTACTAACGAAACGATCGATTTTTCGTATTATAAAATTCATCGATAACAGAATTTGTGTCAAAATTTTCAACAATTTTTTTTCAATGTAATTAAAAGATAATTAGCAAGAAATTCATCTTTTGAGTTATTCTTCACAATATTCATAACTAAAAAAGATCTCTCAGTTATAGTAGTTAAAACAGAGAGAATTAATACCAAATCAAGAAGGACGCTCAAAAGAAGGAAAAAAATTCACTTTGTTGAATTTGAAAAATTTTATTTAATTAAAAAATATTACTAATAATATCTTTTCAAATTTTTTTAATATTGTTACTTACAGTTTAGATATTAAAATTCATTAATATTTAAGTTAGACCGAACTTTTATTTATATTAGACTAAATACTAAATAAATTTTTTAAAAAATTAAATCATACTTAATAACTTATTACTATTAATCTTTTTTTTTTAAAAGTTGGGGGGTCGAGGCCTCCACTCGCTCCTCCTTCCGTCCGTCCCTATTGATGGGTTCCCGAACAAAAAAGGGCCCGACCCAGGAAAGCGCAAGAAGATCAAACGTACCAACCGCGAGCTTCAAGACCCGCAACCTAGTAGGTTGGGAGCACTGTTTCGGTCCAGTCCAACAACGGCCATGGATCCACTTGCAGATTTTCGACCCGCCGGGTATTTGACGCACGCCTAGAGGTGACCGACGTGCCACCTCATGACCTACAGAGAATCTGGACAGCTTGCAGAAGTTTCTAGACGAATGGGCCCAAGAGAATAGGCCTACGCGAGTACAGAATATAAATAGGGAGGGACTTACCCCTCTTCAGAGGTATATCACCTTTCTTAATTACCCTAATTAGTTGCCTCTTTATACGGACACTGATTTTAACATCGAGGTGTTCTTGCAAGTGGCCCCACCCGCCGACTTATTATCGACTCGAACAATTATTTCATCCTAAAAATTCGCACCCAGATCCAGATCCTATTTTATCCGGTTATACCAACCTCTATTTCATCCAATCCGTCGTTCTTCCGAGCAACCAAACAATATTATAAACCAAATAAGAGTAATATATATAATTTGAAAACTTAAAGAAACTTAGTACTTAAAAGTGGCTCCAACTTGACAACATTAACAAAAGAACAATATGACACAAATCCTTGGTCGACAAAAAGATGTCGGTTTAATAGTTAGCATGCATTTCAATCCTTCCAATCACGCACTTCAACGTCAACACATTAATATCAGAGAGATTTATAATTTAATTTGAGGTAGAATTGTATCACATATTCACATGATGATACTTTAATTTGGTCAGTCACTTCATCAAACGGAAACTTGGAAAGCATAGTAAACCTTATTAAAAATGGATGATAATCCTCCTAAGCCAGAAATGAATCTTAATTTTACTTTTTAATTGATATATATTAAAAATATAATTATTTATCTGTATATTTTTAATTAATTTAAATTTTTGGAATAATAATTTCATTATATAGTATAAAAAATTTTATAATAAAAATTTAGAGTACAATACATATTGATTATAAAAAATTTAATATAAAATAAATTAAAATAAAAAAAATATATATACAAAATGAGTGTGATTTAGTTTTTATTATTATTAAATATTTTTAAAACAAAACGAAACAAAATGCATTTTATTTTTTGAAAAATATTAAAAGATTATTAAAATTTATTATTTTTAATTAGTAATTAACTATTAATATTTAAAAATATGAATTAAAAATATATTATTAAACTAAAAAATTTAATTAATAATTAAAAATAATAAATTTTGTTAGTTGTTATTAAAAATATTTTTTAATAGGTCGTTAATTATGCATGGAAAGATGGCGGCTTCTCTTGTTTCTCACCTAAGTTGAAGTCCGCTCTACTCCACTAATAGTAATAGTAATATGCACATGCCACTCCCTTTGCTAATTTGCTTATATGGCTACTCTTCTTATTCCTATACAGCTTCAATTATATTACATATTACTATTTTGAACCGCGGGCGAGATAGATAAAATATTAAAAAGACTAAAACTTATTTTCACAATAAAATAAATTAAAATAAAAATTTTAAAAGAAATTAAACTAAAATTTATATATAATTTATATGAAAAAATTAAAATTTAAGGGGATTATTGTTCTCCTTTTTAATACTTGAACTAAATTTTAATTTAATTTCTAATGTTTTAAATATTTTATTTTTAACTTTAAAAATTTTAAATAAGTTTAATATTGTCCTATTATTAAATTTAACACGAATAATTAATAGAATAACAGATATAGGCATTAACAATATTATTGTTAAGTTATATCTTCTTCTATGTATTAGAAAAAGATAACCAAAATTTTATTATAACACTTTTTTTTGTTGATCTCCTTCTTATAAAAAAAATTCTAAATTCTATCGATCAATCATCAACACTTCAGAATCAAAGAAAAAAATTTATATTAGTAGATCAATTTTATTTATGTACAAAAATCAAACGTTACTGACCCTTTAATATGTTAATTATTTGTGTCAGATTTGATTGTAGAATAATGTTAATATACATTTGAAAACTTTTAAGATTAAAATAAAAAATTTAAAACTTTTTAAGATTGAAATAAAATATTTAATATTGAATTAAAACTTAATCTAAATATTAATTAGTAACCAAAATAATATATATGATGGTGTGAGTGTGAACTTTACCCTATATATTAATATGCATATATATATGATGGTGTGAGTGTAAACGTCGTTTATTTTTAGGGTAAAATATATTTTTTTTCTTTGAAGTTTGTCAGAAATTTTAAAAATACCTCTAAATTTTATTATATTTTAATTTTGTCTAAAAAATTTTAGATTTGTATCAGATATACAATTAAATTTTAAAAAAATTTAGAATTAATCCAATAATAATGTATGATAAATATGTTTGATTTGCTTGTGTTAAAAGTTGTTATTGTTAAGTTATTCTTGAATTAGTCATAATTATATAGTTTTAAAAAATTAGTCGTTAAGGATAAATTTGATGCAAATAAAAAAGTTTTTAAATTAAAACCGAAACAAAACAAAACTTAGATATATTTTTAATTTTTTTAACAAATTTTAAAGCCAAAAATATATTTTATCCTTATTTTTAGAGAAAATTTTACTCTCTTTCCTTCAGAGATGTTAAAATGACACTCTCTTCCCCTCTATTTGTAAAATGTACATTTTTTTTCCTTATAACATTTAATAAACCTCCTCTTTAATTAATTTTAGATTTTTTGTGTTAACTAATGTTAACTTTATTCATTTTTCAAGAAAAAATAAATTGTATTTTACAAAAGTATCCTTTAGCAAAAATTTTATTTTTTTAATTAACTTTTGCTTATCAAAATACCCTTTAATAAATTATTTTTTTATTAATTAAATTATATTTTTATCAAAATATTTTAAAAAAAATTAATAATTAAATTATTTTTTCTAAGATATTTTTTTATAATTTTTTAATTATTAAATTATAATTTTACCAAAATTTTTGTTAATATTTTTTTATATTTTACTATTAATTTTTCGATATCAATATATATTATTTTAACATTAAATAAAAAAGACTAACCGCTGTTAATATGTATACTGATATCGAAAAATAATCTTACCAAGATTTTTTGTTTAATGTTAAAATAATATATATTGATATCAGAAAATTAATAGTAAAATATAACTATAATTATTATAAAATTTTTTGATAAAATCACAATTTAATAATTAAAAATTATTGAACAATATCTTAGAAAAAATAATTTAATTATTAATTTTTTTTAAAAAATTATCTGATAAAAATACAATTTAATCAATAAAAAATAATTTATCAAAGAGTATTTTGATAAACAAAATTTAATAACAAAAAAAAATAAAATTTTTGCTAAAGAGTATTTTTATAAAATAATTTATTTTTTTTTGAAAAATGGATAAAGTTAACATTAATAAACACAAAAATTAAAATAGATTAAAGAAAAAAAATGTTAAAAATTATAAGAGAAAAAAATATATATTTTATAAATAAAGAGAAAGAAAATGTTATTTTAGTATTTTTTAAGGAAGAGGAGCAAAATTTTCTTTTTTTTTTATTATTATTTCTAGAATATGTGTGAAATGTATTGTGCCCATATATAATTGAAAAGTAGTTAGTAGCATATAAACTATATATAACTAAAATTTATATCCTTTAAATTTTGGATCATATATACGTAACAGAGTGTTGTTAAAGACGCTTGAATTAAAGCGTTTATATATTTCTTATTTTCTTTGAAATATAGTATTTGAGTTAGTAAATGACACTTTACTTGTGACTAAATATATATACTTCCACAAGCTAAGTGTGCCATATTTTACAAACTTTATTTAACTATTTATTTATTTTTCCTCTTCTCTTATGATTGATGACAATAAATTATTGGTGCTGTTGTTATTGAAGGTATTAGCTAGGTTAGAGATAAGGGAAGAATAAATGAACCAAATTAAAAGTCCAAAACTCCGTATTTGATGATATCAAGATTAATATATATCTAAAATAAATCAAAACTAGCTGGTCATTACCTATTAGATTTATTAAAAAAAATTCAACGATAATAAATTAAACTCGACATACAAACTAGAAATTATGATAGAGCTAATAATTCAAATAATAGATAAGATAGATAATAGGCATTTAACTAAATTCATTATAGCTTTACCTAATTTTCTATAAAACCTCACTAAACCGAATAATCTAATTTAAAAATAAAGATATACACTTTAATAATCCATATTAATATTTTAGCATAAAGCTTGTTTTTTAGTCCTGCTTTTTTTATTATAATTTAGTAGAGTTAATTCAATTCTAAAGTTACTTTATAGAATAAAAAATATCTCGTAATTATATAATATAATTTTGTTAGATAGACAATAAAAATTATGAACAACTAAATATATTTTTGATTTTTTAAATATTCAATTTATCTTTTACTCTCTCTCTTTTACCTAATTTCACCCATTCCTAACTTAAACTCTTTTTCACCGTAGCTAGCGGACTGCTGAAAATGCGTCGTGTCCTCTCCTCTTTCATCGCCACTAGCCGATTATCTTCATTCACCCATGAGAAAACAAGAGATTAGTATTGGATGTTGCTTCTCCTGTTAAACAATTTTAGATGTTTGAACATTTAGTTTATACAGATTTAGTAGACACTAGCCATTGACTAAATATGTATAAACCAGATGTTCAAGCATCTAAAATTATTCAACAGAAAAAGCAACATACAGTACTAACCTCTTGTTCTCCAATGGGTGAATGAAGACAATTGGCTGGTGATAGAAGAGGAAAGGATACAGTATTTCGGCATGGAGACAAGTGGAAAGGATGCGTGGAAGCTTCGGCAGAACAAGGCCTCCGGCTTGGCAAGGTTCCTGTTCTTCGCAATGGGAAATGTAGTAACACGCGGTGGTTCATAATGAAAGGCGAGTCGGTGACAAGGGGACAAAGATGACTCTGCTCCCTGGGTTGGTGACGGTGGAGAAACAGTCCTGGAGAGTTTCGTTGCCAGCGAGGGTGGCTGCCTCCTGGAGTAGGGGGCAGCTGACTGTGGCGAAAAGGGAGTTTGGGTTAGGAGGGGTGAAATTAGGTTAAAGAGAGGAGTGAAGGGTGAAAGTGAAATTGGATATTTAGTGCGTCTGAAATGCGGTCAAGTTGTTTACTCGTTGTCTACCAAGTGAAATTGGTGATAAAATTATGGTAGATTGGAATATTGGATCAATGGAAAAAGAGAAATATTACAGGAGAGGTGGTTTTGGTGAACAGATCTGCTACACATCCAAGCAATATTGTCATCCAAGTCTAACCAAGTAGACCCAACACTAACAAAAATCACTCTCATTAAAAAAGCGTGATTACACACGCACACATCATTCTTCCAACCATGTCATTTACGTTCATGATGAATCCACATTTGACGATAAATTGTGGATTAAATTGAGTGGATTTCATCATATAAACCCACATTTATTCACATAAATAGCTTACTTTTGTGTTTTCTCTCTAAATTATGTCTAATCTTGAAAATATGCTATTTTGCACTTAATTTAATCAATTTTATTCCACTTTCATTCAATTCGATGCCTTGATAGTTTTGATGAGTGACTTCAGGTGTAATAGGTAGAAATGACTTGATAAGAGTGGAAGAGAAGTATATAATTGGGAGAAAACATGAAGAAAACAAAGGAGGAGTACACAAGCAAGTGTGTGTACGCACAACCTTCTGTGCATATGCACAAGTCCCAGCATGTGACTTCATTAAAAAGTCACGTGACTCGCGTTTTGGAAGGCTTTTTGCCCATTTCTAAAGTTGCTGAAGCATATAAGGAAAGGCTAGCAACCATACAAGAGACCATACACTACACAACACACTTAGGCATATTTTTAGGTAGTTTTAGGGTAGTTTAACTTAGGTTTTCTCTCAATTTTTCTTAGAGTTTAGTTAGGATTTATACTACAAGTTTTCATTTTCCAATTTTGATCTTGCATTCTAGCTATTTCCATTGTAAATATTTTCTTAATTTTCTCTTTTATTACATTATTTGTTCTACGCTTTCTTACATTTTAGTTCCCCTTTATCAATACATTTATGCTTTTGCAATTTTGATTTCTAGTTGGTGATTTTGATAATTTTTTGTTATTATATATTTGTTTGAGTTACTCTTATTAATTTTGATCATTTATTACTCATAATTTCAAATATTTTCTCAATTTTGTCATGTTTTGTGAATATGCCTACCATGTGTTTGATGAAATGTCAATTTTAAATATAAGGTAGATTTTCACTCCTTGACTTGGAAAAATGAGTTTAAAGAATACTAGAGTCATAATGTCTGACATTTAGTGATAATTCTTGGATTGTTAGTTGTTATTGTTTCTACTAACACTAGCTTTTTACTAAGATAATTAGTAAGTTAGCTAGGATTTGTGGATTAATAACAATTATGCTCATTTAACTTACTCTTCAATGTTAAGGGTTGACTAGGTGAGATTAATCCATCATAATTATCATAGTTGTACTTATGGCAAGGAAGGGATTCTATAACTCATCCCAAGTCAAGGTTTTCATTTATGTTTTGAACCACAATTTTCATCATTTTAAAGCATTACTTGTCTATAGTACACAGATAGTTCTTTTATTCCTTTATTAGTTTATTAATTACAATTTTGATTTTTTTTAGTCCTTTAATTGTTTGCTTCATTATTGAAAACTTCCTTGATTTTCACAACCAAAATTGTGTGCTTGTGGTCACTAGTTCCTAGGAAAGACGACCCGAGATTTAATTACTCTCGGTTATTTTTATTTGAAATTAAACTTTGATGTGAGGATCCATTGTCGGTTTAGACTATGCTACCAACGGAATCGTTTTGTCTAAATTCCGAATCGGCATAATCCTATCTATCAAGTTTTTAGCGCCGTTGTCGGGGAGCTAGTGCAATTGAGTGCTATAATTTTGGTTGTTGTGAATATGTGAATAGTGTGAATAGATACTTTTTGGATTGTTTGTTTGTTCTTGTTAGTAACTAGGATTTTGTTTCATTTGTTAATTGATGTCTTTTGTTCTTATTTTCTATTTTTCTCTATGAGCTATCTCCCTCTTGGCTTGGAGTTTGGTTATTACAATGTTGTAGGAAATGACAATCTTAATGATGGTGTGCACCAAAGATTGAGCTATAACTTGAGGGAGGAACCATACTCATATGGTCAATTTTCATGGCAACCTCCCAATCCATACCGCCATGATCATACTTCATCCTTTAGTGCATACTAACCACCATATTCCTATGAAGCCTACCCTCAATATTATCCTCAACCATAATACCCTCAAGCCACACTACATCACCAAATATCTACATGGAATCCATTTCTATATCCATCTCACAACCCACCTTATGAACCACCATCACTCCAACATCACTACTCCCATAATCAACTTGACCAACTACCTCCATATACACCTCCTCAAGATCCTCACCCTTATGAACCAACCCACATATATGAAGACTTTCTCCCATATGATGAGCCTTTTATTTCATCACAACCTCCCTTAAATGATAATGAGCAACAAAAATTGGTCAAGCATCATCAAGCTATTATGGCTACCTTGATCGAAGTCTTAACCTGCTTAGACTTGCTACATTCATGCCGTAACCAAAGCAATTTTGTGGATGAATGTGAATAACCAACCTCAATTGAAGAGTATGGGATGAAGGAAGGTTTGAAACTCGAAGTGGAAGATAAAGAATTGAAGCATGATTCGTCACAAGTGGATGAATTTGAGCTTATTGAAGTTGGAGAAGTGGTTGAAGAATTGGGGAGGATTGAACAAGAAGTGGAGGTAATCGAAGAGGAGTGCAAGGGAGTGAACATTTTAAGGTTAGGGGAAGTCTCCCTTCCTAAGCAACCATCTGACACATCATTTAAGTGGGTAACAATCTCATCCCTTAACTTTATTAACTCACATGAATATGCTTTGTTGAAAACGGATGATCAACTTCTGATAGCGTATGATTTTGTCGTAGAATGCAGGAAAAAAAATGGTCATTCAGCTGCTCACGGCGGCTGCCACTGCACCTACCTCAAAAGTGGACAGGTTTTCACCTCCAAACACGTTGTTCCATGGCAGGCTTAGTGTTGCCACTATGATCTGTATACATCATTACATCATACATACATACATCTTGTTGGTTAATTCATTTATTCCAAATAAAATTTTTTTAGGGGTGGTTCTGAAAATAGTTTAGTATATTTGTGCTGATAGATTAATTAGCTTTTATATCAGTATTAAAGATATTTTCAAATAAACAACATGAACGACACAAAATAAGGATATTTACTTGCTCTAATTAATATATAAGTTATATATTTAATAAATATATTCTGACCTTCGAAACTCTAATTGTAAGATTGAGAGGTAAACTTGCAAATTTTCAACATGAAAAAATGGATAAACTTTTTCACTATAATTTTTCATATAAATTGACAAAAATTCAAAATAAAATAAAAAATACTCTAATATGGTGGCTTTGACTAAAAGATAATTGGTATCTCATTTTTTTTCTAAAAAATGTTATAGAGTTATATTTTGCTTATTGGTCATGGCTTATCTGTAAATAAATTATATTCTACTTTACTTTTTTTAAAAAGTGGCTGTCATCCTATTTTAATATAATATTATTTGTAGTGTATAATTTACGATGAGTATCATACCTTTTCCTGCACCACTCTCGTTTGAGTAGATGGATGCTAGTGCAGGCGCGACACTCAATGTTATATAAAATCCAAATAAGAGTATGATTAATATGTCTAAAGTAAGAAATTCCCATGGTCTATTTTATTGAGGTCAAAATGAATAATCATTTAAGACAAGAATATATCCTAATATGGCATACAATTTATATCTGATACGATAAAAAGATATTATTAATTACTGTAAGAAAAATGCTGAGAATGCCGAAAAAACGCAAGACCCAAGTCCGAATGCTGTTGGAGGGCACACGAGTAAAGGTTAAATCATTGTGCTCGAGCCGCTCATCCTTAGCTATCTTGCTAATGTAAAGCGTCATAGCCAAGCCACCAGCAAGAATAAAATTTTCAGCTGCCCAAAGGTACTTGGCGCTACCAAGCGCTCACTCAATGGGCTCCACAGCCAAGGACATAAGACCCGTAATCGCCCAAGTTAGCATAAGACACCGAGCTCTATACCAGTAACCTATGGTATATAATGGTATTGCAATAGAGTAAAGCTTTCCATGCTCCCCATCGTACACCTCGCACCCCATCGTATACCTCGCTCCCCATCCAATCAGAGATTTACCAGAAGAACCCGAACAAGGCAACTCAGTTGAATGGCACAACCGCCATCATCCGTAACATCGGTTTTTTCAGCCCATTCATGGTCCGAAATATTTCCGGAAGCATTTAACCGCTGCCCATCTATCATCTTCCTCTTTCCTCTCACGTGACTCCTCCTCAGGTAATGCCGGCTTTTCCTAGACACAGGACAGAGCCACAACCATCAAGAACAGTAGAAGAAGCATCGAGAAAATTGATAAGGTTTTCACATTTTCACAGAACCCGTGGCATCAGCATAACATCGAATCTCCTAAAGAAGACGGCGAAGTAACCCAGTTCATTTCTCACTGCAATGAAGAATGAGAAGTACATGTATGCCAGTCTAATTGTCTGTTGGTTTCTGCTGGCAAGGTCATCAAGAAAGTATTTACAGCAGGCATCAATCATGTTAATCGAAATCTCCAACATCTATAATCCAATCCCAAAAATGCCTAACGCGCGTGGCCGAGTTTTTTCAAAGGGTTGTCTCCCAAGGCGTAGCGGATGTCTGCTGCGAAGCCGATTGTCAAAAAAGCTATGGTGACGGCAACGACACCCGCAAAGATGAAAGGACGGTGCTGCCTGAGTTTACAGGTTGCTCGGTTGCTGTAATAACTGAGGATGGGATGGAGAACAGAGCTAGAAACGGCATTGATGAGACACTAAAGAGGCTCATCTATCCAGTACTCTGAAAATCACGTACCCTGGTATTAGCCATGCTATCTGGACAGCGTTGACAAGGTGGATCCTGGCGGCCATAGAGGCCACCATAACCAGCTTGCAAACTAGGATATGCGCCGGTGTTGAGCCCGATTCCAATTGTGGCGGTGAACTCGTGAACATGAGATAGGTTTCGAGGGGGATATTGCGAGGTGAGAGAGCTTTCAAATTAGGTAAAAGAAGAAGGTATCGTAACTGGTAAAAGAAGAAGGTATTATAATTCCAGATCGTAACTAGCTTTTGATGCTTCACCTTGAATACCTTTCAAAATCGCCAAACCGATTAACTATCATCTCTGATACAACTTGTTAGGTTACCATCGACTCTGATACCACTTGTTGGGCTACCATCTACTCTAATATCACTTGTTGAATACCCTTCAAAACCACAAGACCGATTAACCATCATCTTTGATATCACTTGTTAGGTCACCATCGACTCTAATACCACTTGTTGGGCCACCATCTGTTCTGTTATCACTTGCTAAATACCCTTCAAAATTGCCAGACTGATTAACCATCATCTCTGATACCACTTGTTAGGTCACCATCGGCTCTGATACTACTTATTGGGGTACCATCGGCTTTGATATCACTTGTTGGGCCACCGTGGAGGAGCTCTTGACCACCAGGGAGATTTTGGGAAGGAATCTAGTGAGAGAACATAAAATGAGAAGACACTACATCCAACTCAAAACCATAAGGTGTTAAGTTAATGGGTCTCTCATATTATAAACTCTACCTTTCTGCGAGAAAGATTTTCGATACTTCACCTTGAATACCCTTCAAAGCCACTTGTTTCAAAGGTACTAATCATTTTTATTTATTTGCAAACTATAATTGACAAATACTCCATAAAATTATGAGTAATTATTTCAATTGATTACTAAACTTTTTTAAAATTAAAACTTTCTTTCTAAGAGGACTTTGTTCGTTAGCGCATCCGCTGGGACAGGAATTGTGAAATGCTCCTGAGGTCTCTGAATAATTTTTTTGTGGTTTTGAAAATAGTTTAGTATATTTTTCCAAATAGATTAATTAGATTTAATATCAGTATTAAAGATATTATTAAATAGATAGCATAAATGACACAAAGTAAAGATATTTACTTGCTCTAATTAATATATAAGTTAAACATTTAATAAGTATATTTCTGACCTTCGAAACCCCAATTGCAAGATTGAGGAGTAAACCTAAAAATTTTCAACATGAAAAATGCTTTAGTATGTGAGACGAGGTAAGCAATAATTTCTCCTGGCAGATTTCTGATGTTCTTGAGAACATTCTCTCTAGAAGGACTAAAATAGTATAATAGCATAAGATCAAAACTATGCAATGTAAACATTCTTGTTTAAAAAATAAATTAAAGACAATAAATAAAACAAACAAACAATCTTGTTTTACTTAAAAATGTCTAGTATCAGGATAGTGGTGTTAAATCAGAGTTTCTACCAACCAGAAAAATAAACATGATTTTATACTTATAGCACGTTTCAAAATGTTAAAAAGGGTGAAACAAATGTTGTAAAAGGATTATATAAACAAATGTTAGTTTTAGAAAGTGAGATTATAAGTTTATATTTCAGTATCATCTTAATTACCTTTATTGACTGTCCGAATATAATATTAATATAAAAAAATATAGCATTCATAAATTAGGGATATTCTAAACTCAATCCTAAACCAGCTTCATTGAATCAAAATAAGGGAACAACACAAGAAAATACACCAAATGAAAATCACTGATAGGTAGAACAAATTTTTTAGCCGCTTCTAATAGCGTATGATTGTCGTAGAATGCAGGGAAAAAAATGGTCATTCAGCCGCTCACGGCGGCTGTCACTACACCTACCTCGAAGATGGATAGGTTTCCTCCTCCAAACACGTTGTTCTATGGCAGGTTTAGTGTTGCCACTATAATCTGCATACATCATTACATCATACATATATACATCTTGTTGGTTAATTCAGTTATTCCAAATAAAATTTTTTTAGGAGTGATTCTGAAAATAGTTTAGTATATTTGACCTGATAGATTAATTAGCTTTTATATCAATATTAAAGATATTTCCAAATAAATAACATAAATGACACAAAATAAAGATATTTACTTGCTCTAATTAATGTATAAGTTATACATTTAATAAATATATTCTGACTTTCGAAACCCCAATTGTAAGATTGAGAGGTAAACCTGTAAATTTTCAACATGAAAAAACGGATCAACTTTTTCACTATAATTTTCCATATAAATTGACGAAAATTCAAAATCAAATAAAAAATACTCTAATATGGTGGCTTTGACTAAAAGATAATTGGTTTCTAATTTTTTTCCCTAAAAAATGTTATAGAGTTATATTTTGCTTATTGGTCATGGCTTATCTGTAAATAAATTACATTCTACTTTACTTTTTTAAAAAAGTGGCTGTCATCCTATTTTAGTATAATATTATTTGCAGTGTATAATTTACGATGAGTATCATACCTTTTCCTGCACCACTCTCGTTTGAGTAGATGGATGTTAGTGCAGGCGCGACACTCAATGTTATCTGAAATCCAAATTAGAGTACGGTTAATATGTCTAAAAGTATGAAATTCCCATGGTCAATTTTATTGAGGTTAAAATGAATAATCATTTAAGACACGAATATATCCTAATATCGCATACAATTAATATTTGATACGATAAAAAGATATTATTAATTACCCCAAGAGGAATGCTGAGAACGCCAAAAAAATGCAAGACCCAAGTAGTGCACGAAATTGTGATCTCAATGGCGCCAACAACTTGGTGCGCACAATTGTAATATCACTCTTTTTCACAACTTCGCACAACTAACCAGCAAGTGCACTGGGTCGTCCAAGTAATAAACCTTACGTGAGTAAGGGTCGATCCCACGGAGATTGTTGGTATGAAGCAAGTTATGGTCATCTTATAAATCTCAGTCAGGCGAATTCTAATGGTTATAATGGTTTTCGAATATAAAGATAAATAAAGCATAAATTAGAGATAGAGATACTTATGTAATTCATTGGTGAGATTTTCAAATAAGCGCATGAAGATACTGTGTTCCTTCAGAATCTCTTCTTTCCTACAGCTTTCATCCAATCATTCTTACTCCTTTCTATGGCAAGCTGTATGTAGGGCGTCACCGTTGTCAATGGCTACTTCCCATCCTCTCAGTGAAAATGGTCCAAATGCGCTGTCACAGCACGACTAATCATCTGTCGGTTCTCGATCATATCGGAATAGGATCCATTGATCCTTTTGCGTCTGTCACTACGCCCAACACTCGCGAGTTTGAAGCTCGTCATAGTCATCCCATCCCAGATCCTACTCGGAATACCACAGACAATGTTTAGACTTTTTGGATCTCAAGAATGCTGCCAATAGATTCTAGCTTATACCACGAAGACTCTGATCTCACGGAATAGGAGACTCGGTTGTCAGGCGAGGCAACCATGCGTCGTGGGTCAAGAATCCAAGAGATACATACTCTAGCTTTCGCAGGTAGAACGGAAGTGTTTGTCAGGCACGCGTTCATAAGTGAGAATGGTGATGAATGTCACGGATCATCACATTCATCAGGTTGAAATGCGAATGAATATCTTAGAATAAGAATAAGCATGAATTGAATAGAAAACAGTAGTAATTGCATTAATACTCGAGGAACAACAGAGCTCCACACCCTTAATCTATGGTGTGTAGAAACTCCACCATTGAAAATACATAAGAACAAGGTCCAGGTATGGCCGAATGGCCAGCCCCAAACGTGATCAAGAGATTAATCAAAAGAATAATTCCAAGATGATCTAAGGATATTCCAAAGATGTCTAATACAATAGTAAAAAGTTCTATTTATACTAGACTAGTTACTAGGGTTTACAGAAATAAGTCTAAGTGCAGAAATCTACTTCCGGGGTCCACTTTGGTGTGTGCTTGGGCTGAGCTTGAGCTTTACACGTGCAGAGGCTTTTCTTGGGGTTAAATGCCAAGTTGTAACGTATTTTTTGCGTTTAACTCTGGTTTGTGACGTGTTTCTGGCGTTTTACTCCAGAATGCAGCATGAAGCTGGCGTTGAATGCCAGTTTGCATCATCCAAACTCGAATAAAGTATGACCTATTATATATTGCTGAAAAGCCCTGGATTTCTACTTTCCAACGCAATTGAGAGCGCGCCATTTGGAGTTCTGTAGCTCTAGAAAATTCATTTCGAGTACAGGAAAGTCAGAATCTAATAGCATCTGTAGTGCTTTTTCAGCCTCCTATCAGTTTTTTGCTCAGGTCCCTCAATTTCAGCCAAAAAATACCTGAAATTACAGAAAAACACACAAACTCATAGTAAAATCCAGAAATGTGAATTTTGCATAAAAACTAATAAAAACATCCCTAAAAGTAGCTAGATCTTACTAAAATCTACCTAAAAACAATGCCAAAAAGCGTATAAATTATCCGCTCATCACTAAGCTCGAATGCCGTTGGAGGGCTCAAGAGTAAAGGTTAAATCATTGCACTCGAGCTGCTCGTCCGTAGCTAGCTTGTTGATGTAAAGCGTCATAGCCAAGCCACCAGTAAGAATAAAATTTTTGGCTGCCCAAAGGTTCTTGGCGCCACCAAGCGCTCGCCTAATGGGCTCCACAGCCAAGGACATAAGACCCATAATCACCCAAGTTAGTATAAGACACCGAGTTTCATACTAGTAACCTATGGTATATAATGGTATTGCAACAGAGTAAAGCTTTTCATGCTCCCCATCGTACACCTCGCTCCCCATCCAATCAGAGATGTACCAGAAGAACCCGAACAAGGCTACCCAGTTGAATGTCACAACCGCCATCAGCCGTAACATCAGTTTCTTCGGCTCCTTCATGGTCCGAAATATTTTCGAAAGCATTTAACCGCTGCCCATCTATCATCTTCCTCTTCCCTCTCACGTGACTACTCCTCAGGTAATGCCGACTTGTCCTGTACGCAAGACAGAGTCACAGCCATCAAGAATAGTAGAAGAAGGATCGAGAAAATTGATAAGATTTTCACATTTGCACAGAGTCTGTGGCATGCTTTTGTCACCGTGAATGGCAACATAACATCGAATCTCCTAAAGAAGACGGCGAAGTAACCCAGTTCATTTCCCACTGCCATGAAGAATGAAAAGTACGTGTATGCCAGTCTAATCGTTCGTTGGTCTCTATTGGCAAGGTCATCAAGGAAGTCTTTGCAACGGGCATCGATCATGTTAATCGAAATCTCCAACATCCATAATTCAATCCCAAAAATGGCTAAGGCGCGTGGCCAAGTTTTCTCGGAGGGTTGTCTCCAAAGGCGTAGCCGATGTCTACAGCAAAGCCAATTTTCAAAAAATCTATGGTGACGGCAAGGGCACCTGCAAAGATGAAAGGACGGTGCCGCATGAGTTTACAAGTTGCTCGGTTGCTGTAATAATTGAGGATGGGATGGAGAACAGAGCTAGAAATGGCGTCGACAAGCCACACCAAAGAGGCCCATCTATTCAGTTCTCTGAGAATCAAGTAGCGTGGTATTAGCCATGCTATCTGGACAGCATTGACATGATGGATCCCGGCGGTCATAGAAGCCACCATAACTTGCTTCCAGACTGGGATCTGCGCGGATTAGGGGTGTGCATGGGTCGGGTGAAACCGGATTTAACGTGACCCAGACCTGGCCCAAAATATGTACCGGGTCCATTTATGAGACCCGAACCCGACCCTAGACCCGATGAAACCTATACCCTTTCGGGCAACGACTATACCGGGTGAAAATCGGGCCATTCACATTACCTTACCTTTTCTAAAATTAAAACATAACTATAATCAATACTAATATTGTCTAATAGTACTAAATATTTAAGTCAATACAAACAACACAATATTATGCATTAGTCTTAAAGTCTTATGCATTCTAAATATAAAACATTAACTTGTCTTATAATAACTAAACAAATCAAAATATTAAAGTTTACAAAACAATAATTTCACATGAATAACCATCATCCATCAATAGCCATTAATGTTTTCAACTTGTTCCTTGTGATGTGGATGCATTAGTGAAACCTACAAAATATATAAAGTTACTCATTTTTCATATAAAAGATTATTACTTGAAATAAATAAGTCACAAATAATAAAAATAACATAAATGTACCTTCAACAATCTTCTAACTGTTATAAAATAAATCAAACTCTTGATCTCCATCTCCTTGTTTAGAAGGGCACAACCAACTTTGAGTGTATATCAAAGCTTCAGTCATTAATGGTGACAAAGAGCTACGGAAGACATCAACCACACGTCCACCAGTGCTAAAGCATGATTCAGAAGCAACAGTTGAAACTGGAATACCTAAGATGTCACGGGCTATGAGAGAAAGAATTCTGTATTTTGAAGCATTCACTTTCCACCAAGCCAATATATCAAAATTCTCATCTTCCACAGTATCCTCGGCCAAATATCTCTCCACATTTGACTTGCTATCTGCATTAGCCTTCTCTCTTTTTTGTTTTTTCCACATATTCACTCTATTTTCAGAAACGCCCTTGGCACCAGCTGAGACTTTAATATTGTCATAAAAAATATCTCTAGATGAATCTCCACCATCATCCCTCCCTTTATCATCGGCAACCTCTTTTTCATAAAACTTAAGCAACGTATCTAATGTGAGTTTAACAAAAGCAGTCATGCTAGTAGACACTTCCTTGTCATAAACATCCTCCAAACACCAACAGAGATAATCTAGTTTGTACCGAGGATCCAATACAACAGCAACAAGTAACAATGGATTAAATTTGTCAACCGGTCCCCAATATTTATCATATTTATGTTTCATAGAACATGCCATGCTTCCTAATAATTCAGAATGATTTTGGCTCCAAGATGTTAATTGAGAAGCAACAGATGCAATTTCATGAAAACATTTGTTCGATGTAACATGCAAAGAAGATGAGAAACTCAAAGTTATCTCATAGAATACTCTCAAAAAGTCAATAAATAATCTAGCATGTTGCCAATCAAGTGGTGTTGGTGGACCAACTTTCTTTTTTCCCCCACTGTTCTCTCCAAACCATCTAAGAAAATTAGGTTCTTGACCATAAAGTCTATCAAAAGCTTTTTCAAATTTCTTGGCATGTTCCAACATTAGATAGGTAGAATTCCACCTAGTTGGAACATCCAAGCACACAAGACTTTTAGATTCAATTAACTCGGCCTCAATGCAATCTTTAAATTTTTTAGTCCTTTGAGGAGAAGACCTAACATACCTGACAGCATTTCTAATGCTTTCAATTGAAGTTTGTTGCTCTTTAATTCCTTCATTCACTATCAAATTAAGAACATGAGCACAGCATCTCACTTGCATATACTTTCCTCCACACACCAACCCACCTCTTGCACGTAATTTCCTTTGAAGATAAGTAATAGCTCCATCATTCAAACTTACATTATCTACTGTGATTGCGAAAACTTTTTCAATTCCCCACTCTCTCAAGCATTTCTCGATTTCTCTTCCGACCGTATCACCCTTGTGGTTATCAATTTGACAAAAATTTATAATCCTCTTTTGTAACTTCCATTCATCATCAACAAAATGTGCAGTCAAGCTCATATAATTATAATTTTGATTTGATGTCCAGCAATCAGTTGTCAGACAAACTCGAGCACATGACTTTGCCAACCATTCTTTTAGCTTTTTCTTCTCATCTAAATACAGTTGAAAGCAATCTCTTGAGACTATCCACCTAGATGGTACCGTAAATCTTGGTTCAAAATGATTTAACATCTTGCGAAACCCAATCCCCTCAACAACTTTAAATGGCATTTCATCTAGTACAACAAACTCAGCTACAAACTTCTTACAATCTTCCAAGTTATAACCCATAAAGGCTTTGCATAGATCCTCTTCTTCCTCAATTTTGGGCATATAGCCATGAAGTGTCCCCTTCTTCCCCTCTTTAGTAAATATCCACTTATGAGCATTCTTTAAGTACTTATTTAGAGAATTTGTTCCATGTTTAGTAGAATGACAACCGTATTTTTTTTCTGACAATAATTACATTTGGCCTGGTGCTGTCCCTTTGTCTCAGTCAACGGAAGCACAGTAAAATGCTGCCAAACATACAATTTCTTTCCCCAACGAGAAGCTTCTGGATTCTCAATGTTTGTATCCTTATCTTCTTCATTAACTTGTGGTTCAGCAGGAGTTGTGGCGGCATCAATAGTAGAAGCAGCAGGATTTTCAGCAGAAGTAGCAGGATTTTCAGCAGAAGTAACAGGATTTTCAGCTTCAATTTCCATTCTTATATTCTCCTCAATCATAAAGATAGAAACCTTATAATAATTCATGAAGAACAAAACAATAATCAACTAAACAGTACACTGAACAAAACAATAATTAACTAAACAAATTAGCAAAAGCATCAGTAAACACCAAACGCATCAATAATTTAACATCTCTAAATTCACAATAATCAAAGTTCACAATAATAAAGGATCAACACCCACAACCTTAATCAAAATTCTAATAATCAAAATAAATTAACTAAACAAATTAGCAAAAACATCAGTAAACACCAAACGCATCAACAATTTAACATCTCTAAATTCACAATAATCAAAGTTCACCATAATAAAGGATCAACACCCACAACCTTAATAAGAATTCTAATAATCAAAATAAATTAACTAAACAAATTAGCAAAAGCACCAGTAAACACCAAACGCATCAACAATTTAACATCTCTAAATTCACAATAATCAAAGTTCACAATAATAAAGAATCAACACCCACAACCTTAATCAGAATTCTAATAATCAAAATCAACAACCACATCCCTAAATTCACAAATTTTTATAATCAAATTATCAAAATCCCTAATCCCTAATCAGAATATTAATTACATAACAAAATAAATTGTGATGGTTTTTAGTGGCTAAAAGAAGGGGGTTGAATCTTAGCCCCCTTTTTTATCAATTACACTTTCTGGTCTTTGAGGGGACTTTTTTATTTTTGTCTTGTCCCTAGTCACGAGACGTTTATTTTTGTCTCGTCACTTGGCACGAGATATTTTTGGTTTTAGCTCCTGTGCAGTAGAAACAGAAATGGAGTAGAAGAGAGAGAAAGTTACACCCAGATATATCCTGGTTCAGCTGCTAAGTGCGGTGCAGCCTACATCCAGTCTCCATCACAACAATAATGGAATTTCACTATAATCTTCCTGATTACAAACTGTAAAGTGCTAACCCAACTTACAAGGGGATTCCCATAGAATCATGAAACACAACATAGATGCACAAAGGAACTCTAAGGACATCTATGGCTTTTTCTTTTAATTTTGCACTCTCTGCCTTTTTCCGCTCTATGGCTTTTTCATACAAACCTCACTGTTTGCCTTTTTCCATGAGACTCAAGACATGACAAAATTAAACAGAAAAATACAAAACAGAATACATTGAAGGAGAAGAAAATCTGTAAGCTTAGGTAGCTATGAGACTTCTGTGCCTTGCACTCTCACTGCTTACTTCTAACTCCTTGAATCAAACCGTGATTGTTCACCCCTTTTATAGAGAGGAGAAGCCTTCACAGTTGAAACAAAAACCAAGCTTAACTTCTTTTTCTTCACCCATAACCGATTCGGCCAGAGAGAGAGAGAGAAGAGGTAACTCATGTAAAACCCAACATGCAAATACCTCTAGTTCTTCCTTGGTCATCAGACTTCATCAATCCGAGTGCTCCATCCTTGGCTTACTCTCCAAGATGGATTTCTGGCCCTTGATGCTTCATGATGATGATGGCTTCATCTGCTCCAATCTCTGCCTCTTCTATCACATAGCCACCTTAGCTACCTTTTGTGGTGGTTGAGCAGAATCAGAGACAAGCCATGCCTCCAAGAATCTTCACCTTGCTGGCCGAAATATTCTTCAACCATTTTTGGTATGGAGAAGCTAAGATCCCATCACAAAATCTTTCCACAAGTGATAAGAATATCAGCCACAGCATACTTTTTATTTTCTTTTTCTTGCCATCATTGAGATGGTCTTGTAGCGTGCTCTTCCTTCATTTCGGTGGCTAAGTTTTGCTTCCATGGTTTGCTGTGTAATAACTGAAGAAGAGAAGGAAAGATATGAGAGAGAAGAAAGTATGAAGAAAAGCAATCAAGTGTGTTAGAATAAATTGATTAAAATGAGTTGCTTTTACTTCCCTTGCTAGAGTGGCGTGTAGCATTAAACACATCAATCATGTCACTCATATTCTCTCTCTCATTTATGTTTCCAATACTACCAAGTTAAATTTTGAAATCCATCCTTAATGAGAAATGGAATCCGTTGGAAGGCACAAGGCAAATGATAACATTTGCTTTCCTGATGGATTTTTGGATCAAGCATTGGATCACTTAGCATATATCAAAGTTGGGCTTTGGAGCAATGAGATTCATTTTGGCCCAATAAAAATAATTCAACTCCAATAATCAGAGCACTTTTGCATCAATGTTGAAGGTTTTTATAAAGCATTTGGGCTTGCAACATTTTCTTTTATTTTCGGCCCAGTGCTAAATCTGCATAGCAAAAATTAACTTGATCACCATATATGAATTAATATTTTTGCAATTAATTAAATTAATAATGTTTAGTCATCACAAATGTTAATTTAGAGTTTTCCAAACTAATCAATCTCCCCCTTGATGACAAACATTATTAAAATTGAAATGGAAAGAAATTTAAGATTGAGTAAAGAATATTCCCTTTGAGTTTTGAATTTCTCCCCCTTTCAAATTGTTACATGGCTCTCCCTTAATATATGCCATTTTTACCAAGGGAAGCACTGACCTGTAACATTTAATCAAGCTTCAAGTAACAATGTTATTTAGCATATTCATTACACGATGCTAAATGCTTGATTTATGAGCAGAGTTGGATTGATAATCAAAACTTATTTGATATCATAAATTGATTTTCTGCTCAATCTCTAATCAACCAAAAAAAGTTTTTGAACATAAATTGTTGTTTTAAAAAATATTTTCCAATCAAATAAGAGCAACATACTTATGGTAAGAAAATATTTTTAACCACATCATGATCACAACAATTTTCACATTAATTTCCATACTTAATGCTTAAAGAAACTGCCAAAAATAACTTATTCTGCAAACATGTTTACCAAGATGAATCAGAATATTCCTATTCCACTGGTAACAAGCATATTCATCAAGATAAGACTTTCACAAGAATCAATTAACAACCAGGCAGCCATAATATCAAAACAAATGCATCACAATCATAATCAACCAAGCATTATTACATTAGGCGAATCCTTTTAACAAGGGTGATCATGAACTCTCAAAAGAGAATTTCATTCCTTGTTTTCCATTTTCAATTTTCAGCACTTTCTCCCCCTTTTGTCATCAAAGGGGCACCTGCAAAAAGAGTTTGACACAGGAAACATAATATGCAAAATATAACAGAGTATCATAGAGTATCACAAAGTATCAAAAAGTATCAAACCCAACAAAACATAATATCAGATTGAGCCTACTTAAGCCAATATCCTAAACCTAAATAGAGAATTAATCATCAGATAGATGAAGGTCAGATTCCTCAGCCCCGTCCTTACTTGCATCTCCCAGTTCCTTCTCCAAATTTTCTAACATCAAACTGACCCTGTCCTTGCATCTCATCCAAGCTCTTTCACTTTCATATGCCAGTTTGCGTGCCGCCTTGTGAGATTGGACCATGAATTCAAACATAGTTGAAAATTCTGTAAGAATTTCTTTGATGGACTTGGTGGTTTTGGATGACTCAGGTCTGCTCTCATAGTCACTCTCCGAAGCCATGGATTTCTTGTTCTTGGTTCTTTTAACAGCTCCACCACCTTTGACCATTGACACTTTGTTTTCTACTGCCTCATTCAAAAGGTCAACTTTAAAAATTCAAAGATACTGGTTAAGAACATACCATAAGGCATATTTGCCTTTTTGGTGCTTCTTACCGAGTCCCACATATGACGGATCATAAGATAAGCGAAAGAAATAGGAGTAGAGGTAACAAATGCAAATAAAATGAAAGAGTCAGAATATGTTACTCTATTGTGAGAGCCGCTTTGAGGAGTCAAGATGTGGGTGATGATCCTGTGAAGCAATGAGTTGGTGGGACCAAGGGCCTTGTGGGTAGGAGTAGTTCCATCCAAGCCTGAGAGATTTTCACATATGTGTTGAAGAACAACCTTATAGTGACGCCGACTTGTGAGTCCCCCTTTTCGGCCATGTATGCTCTCAGCCCTTCTTCTTTATATCCCAAGGCCGTCCCAATGGTGGCAGTATCAAGAGTGATGTGAACTCTCTTCACATATGAATGGATGGTGCCATCAATTAATCTCATGTTGGCGTAGAACTCACGGACTAAGCCAGGATAAACTAGTTTTTGAATGTGAAGTAATAAAGTCCATTGAAGCAATTCAAATAGAGGAGATACATTTATTCCTTTGTTGGAGAGATTGTCAAGGTTGACAAGGTAGGTTAGACAGAGATGACGCCTTTCCAGAACATCTTTGTGGAATTCAAATGAGGTACAGGAGTTGAATCTGGCAGGGTCATAGTGGGAATGTGTTTTGCTGAACTTGTTCTTGAATTCCATGGATTCCAAGTTGGCAGATTCGGTGGTGTCGTGCAGTGCAAAACCGTCTGTCTTC